>NC_142511.1:665937-1326875 GCF_057876585.1 Rhinolophus sinicus | reverse complement strand
TGAACCTCACCCGGGGGCGCAGAATAAAGCACTCACTTTGCTCAACCTGCCTGACTCTGTCTCTTTATCTGCAAGCCTTACAATCATCAATTCTATCTGTGGATCCAACACGGTTTCATTTCATCTAGTCAGCGTGTACTCGTAGTTGTGGACTTGTTCATTCATTCACTCCCTGGAATTGATCGCCTGCCTACTTTTTGCCAGGTGAAATACTGGGCGTTGGGGATACAAGTCCAGAAAATACAACAGTCTTACTCCTCAGAGCTTTTGGTCTCGGGACCCCCCACCCCCACCCCGCAATGTCTCTGACCACCTCGGTAAGTCATAGGCAGGATTTGGAAAGTAGAGGTCACAGGACTTCAGCAGATTTGATACAGGAGCTCAAGGGCTCGGAATCAAAGGTGCCCCCTGGGTTTGGGGCTAGAGAAACTGCTTAGGCAATGGTTCTATTTAGTGAGATGGACAAGAGAAGGCGCAGGTTTGCTTATTTGGGAAATGAAATGATCTTTTTGCTCACAAATCGCTGAGTTGATGTGATTTGATCTCTGTTTAAATGCTACTTGCTAGTCATGGCTTGACAAAGGTACCAATAAGTAAGTAAGTATATACTGTTATTAATTCTGTGGTGCTAAGTTAGCACACGTTCTTAATGTAGAAAAAGCAATAATCACATGCTAGCCAAGACGGTTGTGTGTGGTGTTTCCAACTGTCATAGTACAACCTGTGCTTTCGTGGGCTAGTCTCAGTGACCCAGCCACACTCCACTCTGGAAGGTCCGACCAACACAGCAGGACTCACAGAGGAATAAAAGCCATGAACTGCTCCCATCAGCACAAAACATTTATCAAGAAGCGATCCTCATCTCCAGAAAACATACCAGAACAGGATGGATTTGTGACACTATCCAATCAGAGCCACTCTCACCGCTGAGACAGCTGGCTTCACGGGGCTGTCTCTCCCTTCCGCCTGAAGTTCAGCGTCAGCGCCAGGGGACAGACAAGCTGAGGCTGTGTCCGCCCAGCAGAGTGGCAGTATCAGCAACCTCTGCTGTTTTATTAGGTTTATCAAGCAGCGGTCTGTCTGGTCGGCTGGCCAGGGTGTGCCGAGCGGTTATCGTAGCTCTCTCCCACTTTATCTCACAGCGGTGGGCTGTGGGCAGCATCTCACAGCCATGTTTAAACCGTGATCGCCATTCCAGTGCTGCAGAGACTGCATTCAGAGGGCAGTGAGTCATATATATATATATATATATATATATATATATATATATATATATATATATATATATATAGAGAGAGAGAGAGAGAGAGAGAGAGAGAGAGAGAGAGAGAGAGAGATTACGGCCTGACCCTCTATTAGCTGTAATACAGTTAAGTTCTGAGGGCTTGTCTCTCTTCCAGAGCAGCACCGATTATGTTTGCTTGTTACTAGGTAAGAAGGAGACTTGACCTGCACTGGTGATGCGTGTTGGGTTTTACAAACCACTTTCATGTATTTCATTATATTTGATTTCACCGACGGCTTCAATTTGTGCTTTTATCAACTACTTACTAAGATGCGGGCAGTTAGCGTGCAGTCCTGGCAGCGTTGTTATACTTCGGGGTGTAACCCACAGCACCCAAAGTAGCGATTCTTCATAAACACGCTCTCTTTTCTAATGCAACAAACTTCTTTCCTAAATACGTGGCTGCGTATCCACCCTCCATTCATAACCACACTTACAGCTTCAGCAAATGCCAACAGTTAGGCAGTTTGTCCACTGGACCACTGAGGACAGTGGGAGAAAGAGGCCAGAGGTACCTTACTGGTGTCTTTTCTCCAGTTGGGTATTTGTCGTGCGATTATGTAAAGGTCAGAAATATCGAACAGTGGTCAGCTCTGTCTCCCCATTGATGACATTTGTCTTTGATGCAGCTCCTCACCATGCATCAGCTCACCTCCTAACTGGAAGTCATAACCATATTTTGTCTCGTCTGACAAACTACAACTTTTCTCTAAAGAACCTCCCCGTCTCCCACCCCCACCAGACGCCGCGTCTCACCCCTCTGTTCTGTTAACGTTGCCCCTTCTACAGACCTGCCGCAGCACATCTCGCTGGTCTGCAAGAAAGCATTGTAAGTAGGGTTGTTTTCTTCCACTAGACTCTGAAATTCTTAATGACTTTTTAATTTACCTGTGAATCCTAGACACCGAGCCGGGTGGCGTGGCACAAAGTAGCTTTCAGATGGAGCTGAGCATGTTTTATAGAATCTAATAGGACGTCAGGATAGAACTCCTAATAAAGCTTTGCCCAAGAGACCAATGTAACAGAAATAAGGTACCAAAGTGATGGTGAAAGACCCCTAAGCCCCCGCAAACCTATGTAGAATTTCCAGGGAAATACCTGTAAATCAGGTGGTCTTCTTTACCCTTCAACACATCAAGGAAATGAACTGGAAAAAGACAGTGATGAGGATTTCTTCTGAGAGGCCCTATGCTTTGTCTCCCAAGAGATGGGGCTACGCCTTTCACCTAAAAACCAGTGTCGTTCAGAGTTAAGCAGAAGTGAAAGGCGCCTGGCCAGGGATGTAGCAGTCAGCAACGCTGTGTCCCAGATTTCCCAGGGCAGCTCTCATGTCAGCAGGCCTGTCCCGTTGTCCCCATGTGTCCCCATACGTGTGCTCGGGCTATCAGACCACACGTGCCACTTGCTGTGGTCAAATATACTTACCCATCCAAAAACACAACTGAAAAATTATAAAATGGTGCTAAGGTTTTCAGATTTGATATCAGAGCGTGAAAGAAATAATGAGGGAAATAGTTTGGCAGTTCAGAAAAAGCTGGGCGACTCAGGCTGTTTCTGATGGTCCTTCTAGTCAGAGGTTCAGAACCCACGGTCGGTTACTTGTAAGAGGCGTCTGCGATCTGGGGCAGCCTGAACGTCCACTGAGGCCAATAAACTTATAAACATCTTGGCTTTTACTTGGAATCAATCCGACCTGGTAGAAAAGGAGCAGGTGTGAGAGTGAATTCGAGGACGACCAAAGACTGTGGGGATTGAGGGCCTGCAATGTAAGTGAAGTGGGAAGACGCGAGAAACGTGATGGAGTCTCTTCTTGGGCTTCATTTTGGCTTCGTCTGCGAGTCTTCGCTTTCTTTTCTGTTTGCACTTGTCTTTCTCTAATAGTCACAGAATAGTAAGTGCTGCTACGACCCAACAGTTACTGAGCATTTGCTCCGTGCTTCGTTCACATAGCAACTCATGTAATGTCCTGTTACCGTTTTACGATAATTCCATTTTACAGATGAAGAGAGTAAGGCTCCTGGAGGCTGAGTAACTTTCCCAAACCCTCAATGGATGGGTTGAAACTAGGTCTGCCCGACTCCAGGACTAATGCTGGGAGCCATGCCCCTTCCACCTGGCATGACGTACTTTCCCTCTGCAAACATCACGTTTACAGAGTAGAGGTCACGGTACCGCGAAGGTGGACCTCTAGTTTTCCAGGCCCAAGTGTCAGTCCTAGAGGGACGCTGCTTGCCTGGTCAGGACTGAGGACATGGGCACGTCTGACGGGGCTGGACGTGCACCGTGTATAACCGGACAGCCTTAGCCTCAGAAGTGGGCCACTTCCTGAAAGCCACTTCCTGAAAGCCACTTCCTGAAAGCCACTTCCTGAAAGCCACTTCCTGAAAGCCACTTCCTGAAAGCGGGAACTCACGCTCCCAAGCCTGCGAGTCTCTCCTTTCCAGGTGGCATCCAGGTCTCTGAATACAGAGTAATTGGTTTTCAACTAATATTTATTGAACACCTATTATACACAGGATGTTGTTGGAGTTACCCGATTTAGCAAATAAAAGCACAGGACACCCAGCTAAATTTAAATTTTAGATAAACAGCGAATTTGATTTTGAGCATCTGTGTGTCGCAAATATTGCATGGGCAGCGTGTGCTTTGTGTGGCGGCCCTAGGCATCATTTTATAGTGAAGGTTACGGTGTCACGAAGAATAAAGAAACTGGTCACCATTCTTAGTTAGTCATTTGTAACTGAACCCAGACACTTTCATTTAATGTACAAAGCCTTCGAAAGTATCATCTCTGTGTTTCTGTTTGGATTTCAAATACCCCAGTGTCAGCTGTCACTTGCTTTCTGGACCACAGAGCACCTGTGGCCCGGTTGTTACCAGTGGGTTATGTTGGTGGTTCTAAGGGAGTGAGCCATGGAAGAGCCCTGCAGCCGGTCCCAGAGCTTTGGGGTCAGCTGAAGACTTTTTTTTAAAACAAATGTTTTAAATTTATTTACCATTTCAGTATTTGAAATACTCTATTCTCCAATCAAAGCTACAGCTTCTTCCACTGCAAGGCCTAAGACTTTGACTGTGTTCCCATGTCTTACTATGGAAATTAATTATTCAGAAATATTAAATAGGTTGAGAATGGCTAATTTAAAATGATTAAGTGGTCTCTAATTAAAATCAACTCTGTGTCCAGAAGAGACCGCTGTCCAGGTGGGTGTTATGACAACTTGGCTCTCTGCGTATCAGCTCATTACAGTGTCTCCACATCGCTCACCACCTCCACTTCCTACGTCCCCTTCACTACATGGCCAGACGCACGCACACAACACACAGGTACACACACACGGACAGGCAGACACAGGCGCACACGCACACAGGCGCACACACATGGCACATGGACAGGCACACTCATCCATGTGCACACGCACACACACACAGGTGCACACACATGGACAGGCACACACAGGTGTACATACACACAGTTAAGTGCTGAGTTGGACCAGCTGCCCAGTTGTTGCTTACAGGAAGGTGGGTGTGAGAGCAGTGTACCCCAATAGGCAGCAGCACACAGCCCCCCGCAGAGCTCCCCCCCTTCCTGCCTGCCCCCCACCGCATCCAGGATACCTGAGGCACCGGCTGTGCTCTGTGAAGTCTACAATTTTCAACTGGTTGTGTCTTTCCACGCAAACTCATTAGGCACTATTTACACCGCTGCAGCTGCGAAGGGAGAGGTTCTGAACTCGGGCATTCTACAGTAGGCTTTGTTTCTCATTTACATTTGCATATTAAAGTGTTTGCCTGAAATAGGCTATTGAAATTAATTCAGGATTAATTGGTGTCTTTATCTCATTAGGACAATCTAATTTAAGGATGATGAAATTGTTTAGCCTCCCGTTTGCATAATTAGATTGCTCTGAATTGCTGTCATTATTGGCTCTTTAGCATCATCTGTAGGCTTCAAACAGACGAGAGCTCCAACCTCATAAAGACCAATCATGTGTTACAGCCCAGGGCTGTTAACCCCTTTTAACCCAAACTCACTCGGATTAGCCGTCAGGACAGACAGGCCGGGGTCCCTGAGAGCCTGGAGAGCCTTCCTTTCGGAATTCTGGGTGTTCAGATGGAAAACTTCCCCTGCATGTGGATGTTTGGTTGTGGGCCCTGTTACAGCATCTCTTCTGGGACCCAGACCGTTCACAAGACTCACTCCTGTCCTGTGCGTAGCACTTTCAGCGTTGCGTGGCCTCCCTTCCTGTAAAATGACCTCTTTCTACCTCCTTAGCTAATTGGAAATCCTTCCATGACCTCAAAATGTGGCAGCATTTCTGAGAGGGTGTTGGGCGTCTGTGAAGACTGACGCTCTACTTGCCTGAACATCAGCCGCGAGCGTGGTTATCATTCCAGTGACGTCATAGAATAGAGCAGACCCAGGGCCGTCTGACGTGCACGAGTGATGTCGGCCTTCAGTCTTTACCAGACACTGCATTGGGTATCTTTGCTGTGCCTGACACTGTGCCCGGTCCTGGGAAACCACTGAAACATATCCCAGGTTCCTCTGTGCTTGTTGTCGGGGAGGAGACGAGAGTAAGGGACAGGCGAGCTGGGCCTGGGGCCTGCTCGGTCACCGAGAGCTTTGGGAATTCATAGGACTGTGAATGTCTTTGTTCGTTTCATCAATGAAGGGTTGTGCTACACTAATGATTCCTGGCTCCACATTACGTACTGTGCTTTTAAACACCACCAAACCCTCATAAATTAAACCAAGATCACTGTACATGCGCTGGACCCCCAAGTTCTTTACTGTTGGTTGACTCTAAGGCACTGAAAGCCAGTCTCCTCAATGATTTTTAAAGTTGCTTATAGTAATTAAAACCAAAAAAAAAGAGATAGTATTTTCATTTTATGTTAAACTCCTGGCAAGAATGGTTCCTGAAATACAAAATGTGACTTTAATTTATCCAGGTATTAAGAACTAAAATTGCAGAATAAAGAGAAGTTTTAGATTTCAAACTGAAAAACAATAGGAACTCCAAAAAAATCAATGCTTTATCTGAATAGATACTTGAAGAAATTCAAGACACAAATTAAGAATAACACAACAATATAAATAAAACAACAACAGCGTATGTAAACACTTGGCAGCAGTTTTCTCCCTGAGAAATTGCAGTGCCTTAGCTTGCTCAGGGCACTTAAAGGGGCTTGAATCTCTTGTTAGCTGTACTCATCTCTTCCTGGGCTCTGAGGGTCATAAACGAACAGCCAGTTGCTCCAGATTATCAGCTCACAAAACAGCCCTCACCAAGAGCACACAGGAAAGAAAAAAGTCAGACATAAAATCATAAACTAGATTACACTGTGGAACTTTTTTCACAGGACAATTCAAAAACCCCTTTGTGAAGTCCCTTAAGTAATTTTCCATACCGACGATATTATGACGAGTGATGTATCGTTACCATCACCCAAGTTTTACAAAGAGAACTGGAATTCAGGAAAGGAAGGATCTCTCATGAAGGATTACAGCATCCGATTTGTAAAGTTTGTTTTTATTTCCATTGACTTTTGCTTTAACTTGGGCCCAGCTTTAATTCCGAAGGGCTGAGATTATGATTACATATTCGTATTATGTCCAGAGGGCAAACTTGGCTTCCTGAGGAAGCACCGCAGTGCTCGCCCACGGGAGGCTGGAGTCTGGGTGGAAGCACAAGGGGTGTCTTGGGGAATCTGCCTGACTTCCGTGGCCTCAGCTGCTTCAACTTAGAATGGGACCGTGCAAACGCCCAAGGGGCCTCAAAGCTTTGTTCTACCTGGAACCACACTTGGGAACATTTATTACCGTCGACTGTATCCTAGGTTTTGAAGAAGTCCTAACAAATTTGGAAGAATCACACATGAGATCCGGCCATGGATGGAGGGCGTGGAGTAGGGACTCTAGACAGCCATGCCCGTGTGTCCCATGACTGTACACAGGGAGCATTATCACAGCAGCGACCATCACAGCAACTAAAGGAACAATCAAACGTGTGTCCGAGAATGGGAGGAAACCCCACCAGGGTGCACGGAGCAACAGGAAATATCTGTGGAGTAGGGGATGGTAGATGGTAATGACCACTCCGTTCTTCCTCCTGAAAAGCAGAATTGGTGCAGAAAATGGCTGACTTCAGCCTGGGCAGCCAAGGCCCTGAGCTGAGGAGGAAGAACGAAATGGACCCTCTTCTCTGAGTCGGGAAGCAAGACAGAGAGAGGGCTGCTTTGTGAGTCAGCTCACGTCGGCGACATCTGGTCGTGTCTCATCACGTTGCAAATTTATGACCCTGGAAACACCGCGTTGACGTGGGCGATCTTTTGCCAAGAGAAGCCTGAACTATAAACTCATGACCAGAGCAGTGGCAGGGGATGTGGCAGCTTTCTCTGCTCTGACAACTCTCTGGCTTGGGTCAAACAGATAAAGACTCGGACTGCTGACCCTTCCTGCGAAAGGGCACGGATGCATACGGAATGAGGGGGCTCGCTGACAAGAGAGCAGGGGGTGACGAGGAAGGGAGGCCTGGCTTCCCCCAGGAAAGCCCAGTGGGACTTAGCGGTGGCCCAACCACACAGAAATCCAGAAATGGAGAAGACCTCTCATCAACCACGCCTGGAATATTTAACTCCCACCATGGCAGATGCAACACATTCCGGAGCAGCTCTATTCCCAGAGAATATCTGGGTTGGCTTTGGATAAGGCTGAAACGCAGAGGGTCAGAGGCAAGCTGTGTGCATGTGTGTGCATTGTAATAACCTCCGCGACTCACCGCAGCCATGTTGTAGGATGAGCTACGTCCCAGCTCGCACGCTCTAGGTTTGCAACAGCTGGATGAAAAACAAAAATTCTTCCCATGAAAGATTCTCCTTTGAGAAATTCCTTCTCTCAAGTGCAACTGAAAGCTCTAAAATCTTCTCATTTACAATACACTCCAAAGTATATTTCAATTTTTGCTTGACAATCTAGGTAATGGAAGAATGATTTTATTTCCGTGTAATATTATATTAAAATGGCCTACTATTAAGACTGCTTGTAATTGATAGTGGAATAAAATGTTTATTCCATACCATTCCCCGAGACTTGGTCCACAAAAGCAAAACTGTTTGTTTTTTAAACAAAGAGAAAATTCCACTTTTCAAAATGGCAAGAACCATGCCTGCCAAATAGAGTGAAGATTGCAAAATTAAGGGACATACTCAGCTAATACATGCCACTCTAGAGCTCAGAGTGTATGTTTGTTTTTCTTTTTTATTTCTTGTTGTTACAGTAAGTTAGAGTCTTAAAAGATCCAAGCAATGGTGGTTTCCTTGCAATGATGAGAAACAGGTGACGTGTGGGTAAGGAAGGGGGTCCAAGGGACACAGAGGCATTCTTAGAGCAGCCCAGTGCCACCAGAGAAGAGTAGGGTGCAGGGGCATTAGTGGGGGGATTTGCCCGTGTTTGCCAGCTTCATTCTCCCACCCTTGTCCTCCCCAAAAACACGATGGGGAAAACATTTAGAAAGAGAGTCCTGCACAGGAAACAACTCTAAAGTCACTGGCAAAAGTCAACTGAACAGAGATAAATAAAAAGAACAACATTTTCACAGCGTGTCATGCAGTCTTCCTGTCAGGGTAAACCATTCACCTCAAGAAGGAAACGGGCCATGCTCAGATTTGTTCTCTTAGATTGGGGGATATGGCAGATGTGATGAAAGAGGGTTTTAAGGCAACATACTTGAAGAAGCATGGACTTTTGCGGCTCATCTTTGTGAGTTGGCTTGGATGGCATTCTCCCCTTTGAAGAGGATTAATAAACAAACAAAAAGTATCCAGTATTTTTCCTATGTAAAACAATCGTTTTAACAAGGAAAAAACGTGAGTGTTGAAAACACATTTTACTAGAAGAATTGTATAAGAAAATATATGAATGTCATACACAAATGGATTAGAGAATATTACTCAAAGAAGAAATGTAAGCACTCAAGTAAAAAATAATAAACCAGAGAAGTTGTTAATAAATGACGTTACTGAGCTCAAGAAATACAGATATATTTACAGTACGGAAATGAGAATCACATGGGAAGTATTCAGAATTAGGATCGATGGTGCTTAAAGCAAAGTCCATGTCGTGAAATGTGGTTTTGTAACAACGTAAAGCGAGAAGAGCAAGAGCCACGAGATGACATTAGAAAAGGGGAAATGCAGACCCACCGTTTGCATTCTTGAAGAAGAGCATAGAACAACCGGAAAAGGAAAATACTGAACAATATAATAAAATAGTATTTTCCTGGAATGAAGATAGAACTGAAACTACGGATAAAAGGGACATGAGTTCAGTTAAGAAAGAAAGTTGAAAATTTCGAGAGTCACACAGTTTGAGGTGAAGCTGTTGAATTTTAAGGTCCAAGGACCAAGAAAGAATCCCATCAACTTCAAAGCAGGACCAGGCCACAAAAATATGAAAACACACACAAAAATACCTGATAATATATGAAAGGAAAATTCAACACCATGTTTAATGGTGACACAGCAGAAGCCATCCCTCTGAGAACAGGGACATAACAAGGAAACTCAGTATCATCAGGACTGCTTCACGCTCCACAGAAAAGAAGAGATGGAACCAGGTTTCAAACTCGGATATTCCAATTTGCAGATTTGATAGAAGTCTATCTGAAATTCAAAATGAAGTTATTTTATGCCCAAACTCTAATTGCCTACAGTTCACCACAGTTCTTCAATAAAATCTCTATAATTAGCAGCATTGATTTAATGTTGATATATATATATATATATATATATATATGTTCATGTTATATATAAAAGAACCAAAAGAGTTCCAGTCTCAGAATTTCAAGCATGAAACGCATAAAAATGAACAGAGTCTTCATGGGATGCAGGGAGCTATGAAATGCATAGTAGACCCTTCTTAGGATCTAATATGGTGGTAAAATCCTCTCCTCAAATATAGCAAAAAAATATGTATGCACATGGGAAGAAAAAATTGACAACTACTATTATGATATGGCATAAATGCTCAAGCAATTTAATTTAAACCTTAAAGGAACGAGGAATCCATGAAGACTGAGAATATGGAGAGTATGTGAGTATAAAAATAACAGCAATGTAGAAAAGGTAATGAAACAGGATGCTCCATTCGCAAAAAGGGAAACGTGCAGCTAAACAAATGAAAGGATGTGAAAGACTTGTATGAAGAAAAATTAAAACTACTTAGGAGCACAAAAGACAATGTACAGTTTTGAAAGCAATATCTTATCCTTGGATAAGAACAGCACCTATTGAACAATGTTGAGTTTTCCAAAGTTTATCTATGAATTCAATATGGTCTAAGTCACAGCAGAAATAGTATATTTGTTAAACTTTTCAGAATAACTTGAATGTTCATCTGGAAAAAAGTGCTAGAATAGCTTTCAAAAATAGAAAAACAAAGATTATAAAAGGAGCCTTATTCCTACCAGATATTAAAAACCCTTTTAAGGTACGATAGTTCAAGCAGCACATCTCCTTTGCAGAGAAAGATGATTGGGACAAAAATAAATGTAGGTTCAGATGAGAAGGTCGTAGGAGACAAAAATTGCTTTTGAAATTAATGGGAGAAAATGGATTCATCTTTTTTTTTTTTTTTTTTTTAAGTGGGATAACTGGCTAGCCTTAGCTTAACTGATCAAAAATAAAAGGGAGAAGGCTCCAGTTACTAAATTCAGGAATGGCAGTAGGTACCTCACTGTTGACCTCACAGAAGTAAAAAAGGATAGTAAGAAAGTACTATGAACAACCGCATGCCACCAGTTAGATAACTTAGATGGAATGGACAGTTTCCTACAAAGACAAACTACCAAAAGTGACTTAAGAAAAAATTAATAATCTGATTAGAGACTTATAATAGGCGAAGAGATTGAGTTAATAATTTTACAACTTCCAACAAAGAGAAGCCCAGGACAAGATGGCTTTAGTCATGAATTCTACTTACCAAATATTTAAAGAAAAATTAATACCAACCATCCACAAACTTTTCAAAAAAATATGAGAAGATGGAACAATTCTCAATTCATTCCATGTGACCAGGATTCCCCAGAAAATAAAAGTAGACAAAGACACCACTATGAAAGAAAACTATAAATTATTACCCCTTGTGAATATATATTGCCACAACCTTCAACAAATTATTGACAAACTGAATATGGCAACACATAAAAACTGGAATATATATCAGGAATGTAAGATTGATTTAACATCCCAAAATCAATCAATGTAATATATTAATAGAATAAAGGTCAAATTCTACACAATTATTTCAATAGATGCAGAAAAAGCTTTTGACAAAATCCAACTCACTTTCATGATAAAAGCAAAACGAAACAAAATAGGAATAGAAAGAAACCTGATAAGGAGCATCTAGGAAAATCCCACAAATCACATAATTAATGGAAACTAGCTGAATGCTTTCCCCCTAAAATCAAGGACCAAAAAAGATGTTTGTTTTGAAACGTGTACTCAGCATTATACTGGCTGTTCTAGGGCACAGGCTGGCTAACTAATTACCATGTTTCCCCGAAAACAAGACCTAGCCGGACCATCAGCTCTAATGCATCTTTTGGAGCAAAAATTACCATAAGATCCGATCTTATATAAGACCCTATAACATATGACCGGGTCTTATGGTAATTTTTGCTCCAAAAGATGCATTAGAGCTGATGGTCCAGCTAAGTCTTACTTTTGGGGAAACACGGGACCTAAGTGGCATCCATATAGGAAAGAAAAAAGTAAACTCTCGTTGCTTACAAATGACAGGATCTCATGTGTGGAAAAGTATAAAGATTAAGGATTCCACAGAAAACTCTGTTGGAATTAATAAATGAGTTCATCAATGTGGTAAGATAGAAAAGCAATATACAGAAATTGATTATATTCCTAAACATGAGTAATAAACAATCTGAAATAAAACCAAGAAAATAATTTTATTTACACTAGCATCAGAAACTATAAAAATGATTAGCGATAAGTTTAGCAAAAAAAGTGCAAGACTCATACACCAAAAACTATAACACATCTTGAAATAAATTAAAAAGGACCGAAGTAACTGGAAAGATAACCCATGTTTATGAGATTTCATTAAGATGCCAGTACTCCCAAAGTTGATCTACAGATTCACTGAAATTCTTCTAAAATCCTAACTTTTTTTGTAGAAATTGATAGTCTGATGCTAAAATTCATATTAAAATGCCAAGGACCTATTATAGCCAAAACAATCTTGAAAAAGAACAAAGTTTCATATTTCTCAATTTAAAGTATACTACAAAGCTTGCCAGATTTTAAGCTACTGTCATCAACGCAGTGCACTTGTGTCACTTTGGCGGTATTGATCAGTGGTCTGGAATGAGGGTAGAAATAAACCCTCACATTTAATATCAATTGATTTTGAACAAGGTGTCAAGACAGTTCCATCAGGAAAGCATAATCTTCACACAAATGATGTTGAGACAACTGGAAATTTGTGTATAAAAGAATGCGTTTTGTCCCTTACCTCCCACAATAATGAACTCAAATGGATCATAATTCTAAATGTAAAATTCCTTGAAGAAAACATAGGAATAAATCTTCATGACATTGGTGACACGATGGTTTTTTAAGATGTGACGTCAAATGCATAAGTGAAAAAAGAACAATAGGTCAACTGGACTTCCACAAAATTAAAAACTTTTTTGTGTTGAAGGATACCAGCAAGAATGTGAAAACAACCCGCAGACTAGGAGAAAAAATGTGCAAATCATGCATTTGACAAAGGAGACTTGTGTCCAGAATATAGAAAGAACACTCAACATTAGAAAGACACGTAATCCCCTTGAAAATGGATGAAGGACTTGAATAGACATTTCTGTAATGAAGACGTACAAATGGCTGATAAACACACAAAGAAGTGCTCGTCTCCAGTCGTCCTCAGGATATTGTACATAACACACTGAGGTCCCCTCCACACCCACCACAATAGCCAAAATAATAAGAAGAAACAATAATGAGTCTTGGTAGGAATGGGAAAATCGGAACCCCTGTACATTGCTGGTGGCAATGCAAAATGGTGCCGTCAGTTTGGAGCACAGTTTTGGCAGTGTGCTAAACGTAGGGGAGTCAGGTGACCCAATGATTCTTCGTAGCTGCACTCGAGAGAAATATGTCCATAAGAAAACTGCACAGAAATGTTCATAGCAGCATTATTTATAATAGCCCCAGAGTGGAAACAATCTGAATTCCCATCGATGCGTAGCCATAATGAATATCCACCATGATAAGTCACAGGTGATAAATCCCAATCACCCATGATAAATGGATGAGCAAAAATGGTGTAATTCATACAGTGGAATATTATTCAGCAATGAAAAATAAGGACTGATACATGCTACATGTATTAACCTTGAAAATACCATGCTACGTGAAAATAGCCAATCACAAAGATGACATATGGCGTGATTCCATTTGTGTGAAATGTCTGGGACTTGCAACCCATAGAAACAGAAAGTAGATTCATGTTTATGTGTGACGGGGACAGGAGAAGGGATAGGAGATGGCAGCTAATGTGTATGTGGTTCTTTGTGGGGTGCGGAGAATGTTCTAAAATTAGGTAGTGAGGATGCTACATAGCTCTGTGAATACATCAAAAACCATCAAACTGTCTATTTTATATGGCAGAATTTTATGGTATGTAAAATACACACACACACACACACACACACACACACATCAAAAAAGCTATTGAACAAAAGTGCCATCAACTCAATAGAGAAAATTTTTGTGAAAACCTAAGGACACAGATGAATACAAATTGCTAATAACTATAACAGATGATGAATTATCATCATGATTTAAAAAATTAAAATAAAACGCGGCGTTTTATTTTTGCCAGGATTTAGGAGTTTGGGAGCACTCTGGTGCATAGTAGTGGGAATCTAAACTACAGCAAACATTTTGGAGGCAGTTTTACTAGATAAATAAGTTGGAGATGCAGGTATAGATATACAAATATCTCAACATTCGAAAATGCACGTGTATATTAGCCCAGCAATTCTCTTTCTAGAACTTCATCCTAAATACCTACAAATAGGTAACTATACAAGGATATTTAATTCTCTGTTGTTTGGTATAGTGACAAAATAGACATAATATAAATACTGATCATGTGTAGTTTAAATACATACTGCTTTTCATAAAATTAAATACAATGCAGTCATTATATATTGAAAGAGCTATAACAATGCTATAAAATAAGGTGTAAAAATGGTGAGAAAGTCAAGCTGCAGCAGAATGGTGTAATAACATTTGAAATATAAAGTGAATATGTCATATACGAGAGTATACAAATGCTTTCATATGCATAGAAAGTACCTGGAAAGATACACATGTAACAATTAAAAGCTGGTGCCTCTGGGTGGAAATGGACACCTTTGTTACTACATACACATATAGGCTTATTTTTATAGTGAAGATTTAATGAAAATGTGTGAAATACATAATGGTTTGGTGCCACCTAGTCAAAACATAGATGACATGGCATAGCTATTGATGTCTTCAAAGTGAAAACATTGCGTTCTCTTTCTTAGTATTCCCAGCGTCTGATCCTACCACTTGTATTTGCTGGGCAGTGCAAGACTCAAATGGTGGCTCCACGGGTACCGATGACTCAGGCTGCGTCTGTCTTTTTGGTCTCCCATCCTCACAGATCGCAGCCTTCACCTTACCGCGTGACCCATGCTGGAAGCTGGCGCGCCCGGCAGCACACGTGTTTTCTTAACTCTTCAGTCCCCTATTTAAAATGCATTCATTGAGAGTTGAGTGTTAAGAATCACTATCATAAGAAAATTACAATCGGCCAGTTTCCGTGGAAATAATAAATAATTTCCAGGGTTAAAAGTTACAGTCACTTTGTCATTTTCCACCCTTACATAGGCACTTCTTTTGGCTTATAATATAAATTGAAATAAAAACAAAACAATAACAAAAAATAAGGTGAGGGGAGACTAATTTTATAAAGGGACCTAATTACATCAAATACATTTCCGACGTTTTTCTGGCTTCTACAATATACTTTGTCTATTGGTCCCCTCCAAGTTCCTCTCCACTAAACACATCGTTTCTCTAATTCTCCGCACTTTCACATCTGAAGGCTGGGTGTTCCACAGCAGGACACTGGGTTTTGACAGTTGGTACATCATCTCTGATGCTCACATCTGGCGGCGTTACACAGTGACGGGTCTTTCATCATTTCTTTTGAATTCATTCTGGTAACGTTAATCGTAAGTGATGAACTCTGTGTATTCTGCGGACATAATGGGCAATTCTGTGCGACTGAGATTCTGATTCTACTCCGTACTAATGGGCACTAATTGTAACAATCAGTGATTATGTCAGTTAAACGCAGTGCTGATGGCAGCTGATGACAGCAGTGAAAGCCCTGACACCATTTTGGAGCAGAACTTGGAGCAGCCATTTGCAAACATGGGAGAGCAAACTGAGTATCGGTTCATTGTTTTCCTACACTTGTTTAATCTTATAATCTTTTCTATTTTGGAATACCTTGTCGCATGTTGTTGTTAGGTCCTGATAGCTTCCTCAACTTACTTTTCTACTTAGTATAATATTATTTTTATTATAGTGGACACATCACTCTCAAAACACCAAAGTGACTTTTAAGAAAAAAAACAACTTTAAAAAAATAACACTGTATAGAATTGTCTCTTAAATTAGGGGCAAGCTTTGGCTAATGGAAGTGACAAATGATGTATAACTGCCAGGGGGACACCTGGATTGTGGGACATGCTGGCCTTACTGTCTATTTCCCCGTCAATATTCCTCGAGCGTTTGTAAGTCTTCTGCTGCCCCTGAACAGAGACAATCTTTTTCAGGGATAATTCTGTGTGTGTCTAAGCCAAAGGTAGGCTCCAGCTCCAAAATTATAATCTATTTTTCGAAAGGAACGGTACTTACTGCTTAGGTAGAGAACAGATAGTGTTCGTGGACACACACTGAAGGGGAAACAACACATAGCAATAGCAAAGAAGAGCAAACTTTGAGTTGAATGTCTGCTACCGACAGACACAACATTGAATAAGTGAAGGAATGAATGCGTGAAGGAAGGAATGAGTCAATGAGTAGAGCGAAGTTGAGTAAGACAAGGTCATTATCTTAAGGAACCAAACCCGCCAGAGGTGGCCGGGGAAGAGCCTCAGAACCCCCAAATCGTGTTGCCCCTTGGCACTGGCTGCTGCCTGGTGCAGAGTGGTTTTCTAGGTGGACTCAGTGACCTTCTGTGGTTCTTGGATTAGCCTGGTTTTTCATGACACGAGATTCCCTCACCGGGCCACAGTTCTCTCTGGAAGGTTAATGAGCTATTAGTTTACAAATGTCCTTACTCGCCTACTTCTTTTTTCTTTTGTGGGTTAGTTTGCTGCTTGCCAGTCCATGTGGGTGTCCAGTCTCCATCTTATGCTGGTTCCTCTGAGACAGTTCATTCCTTCTAATAGGACGTGATACGAGAACTCTGTCTGCCACTGAGCAAAGCTTAGCGTCTGAGTTCCAAAGACTTCCTCAGCTGAGGGCTATCCATCTCCTTACTTGAGTTCTGGTTTACAACGCTGCCCAGCAGTGGATGGTGAGACATCTTTGTACGTCCTCTCTGGGCGACCTGTTGACCATGGCTATTGGAGATGCCTGCGCAGCTGGTTGTTTCTGTCCGTCTGCTGTGAAAAGCAGACCTCACGTGATACCCCAGCGTTCAGCAGCAAGTGTAAGACCTTAAGAACAAATGCTACCGCAGAAAATTGTCTCATGTTGGTCAAGAGATTGTTCACCCAGCATCACTACTTCTTCCCACTACTGTAGACCTCACAGTAGGTTTGGAGTTCTTTGCGGTTCTGTAGCCCATGAATCAGTTGGTTTCCACTGTAGAGTCTTGGTTCTGCTCTCTCACATAGACCTGGTGTAAGACGTTAAGTTGTTCTGTATACAGTTTGGGTTTATGTTATAAACAAAGCGGTTCTACTAACAAAAAAATCTGTATGTCAGGTTTTCTGACCTGACTCTTATTCAAGGGGAACAAAGCATCTCAAGTGCCTTCCTCCCTCCACAGGGAGCCTGTGTGGGGATGCTGAAAGCTAAGGTTTGGCTCCTTGAGAAGAGGGTTAGTGTGGGGGTCCCATAAGCCGTTTCATAGCCTCCCGAGAGCCACGGGAACCTGGATATAAACAACGTACTAAATGTTCGGACATTGAGTAGCCTCTTCGCAATCATCCAGAGAGGAGAACAGCCGAGGTGCAGCCTGAAACTGGACAGCCCGAGAAGGCTGGACCAACCGGCTTCACTCACCGGCTCTGCCAACACTGAGGGCCCCTAGAGGTTCATCCAGCAGCGCCCGCCCCCATCACATGACGGCACATACAGGACGAGAGGCTGTGTTTCCATGATGCTGCCGAGAATTGTTAAGGGAGGGACTTGAGTATAATGTGCAAGTAGCAGGACTTTGTGTTAATGAGGGTTTATGAAACCTTAGAATAAAGGCATCTTTACGTTTAAGCTGAATAGAAATTTAGCTGTTTAAATGGTTTAATTCATAGGATACATGACCTTAAATCTGTTGTTTTATTGATTTATTTTTTAGCTTTCTGATACTGAATGTTTCTTTTTATAACAGACTTGGTGGCAGCATCAGAACCAAAGCAAACTTCTGACAGCATTTGGGGACAGTGAGAAGCACAGGTGTGGTGTCTATGTCACCATTTCCCAGGGCCCTTGGTAAGTCCCCCTCACTCCGAGGGTTGTGCAAAATGTGAAGTTTTTATAGGAAGAAGGTGGAACGAGGAAGTTATTAACAAAAGGAAAGAAAGGGTTATTTGGGGGCCTGGACATGTTTTCTTCACGTGAAGAGAAGGGTTTTTACCATGCAGATCACCTCTTCTGTGGGCCTGGAGAGGGCCCCTGTGACAGATGACCGCACTGGTGCTTGACCAGAAAATTCCCGACTGGTTAAGATGATGTTTCTGGGAAAGGTTGAAACTGCAGTTGGATCCGGTGTAAATTCTAGGCTGGCTTCATGGGCTTGAGCACAAGTGATGCCATTTTGGGCCTGTGCTTTTCTCTTTAACAGACAAGATGTGTCGAAACAGAATCTCTGGTCACCTGTGTAAGTGGTGATGCAAGGATTGGTAAATTACTTGGAATTTTGTTCCAGAATCTGATCTCTGTGAGTCTTTTAATTTTAAGGCTCCCAACATAATAAGAGTAATGGTTTGAGATTTTATTAGCAGCAAGTAGACTCATGGGAAGGGCCAGTGCTTAAGGTGGAGGTGACAAAGTGGAATGATGCCGGGATGTCAGGAGGTGTAACAGTTGTGCTACTGTAATTGATAACGTTAGCGAACCAGAGCTCATGTGCCCCAGGGTCTGAAAGGCCAGAACTCAAATGTCAGAGTGTGGGGTAAGGAAAGGCACCAACCCAGTGGTGCCCCAGGTCCATCCTGCTCCCCGGACTGGACGAAGGGTTTTGAAGCAGGTGGGGAACAGGTGTGCGGAAGTGCTGGGGGCTCGTTTTCATTGGAGGACCTGGGACCTCGGTGGTTTATGGTAACGGGTTTCAGCACCCGATCTTCCTGGACAGCGGACCTTTCCTTCTGAAAGGGTTCAGGAGTCCAGCTCTAGTTATTCCTGGTCCTTTGGTTCAGTGTGTGTGTGTGGGGGGGGGGGCTGGGGGGTGGAGGGGGCGGAGCAAGACTTTGGTTCCTGGTGCAGCTGGAGGTAACAGTTCTCTCCTGTGCACACGCATCTTCTCCAGCTGCATGACTATGGTTTTTGTCTCTTGTCTCTGAAAAGCAACTCAGTATCTTGTTCCCTCCTTCTGAGGTTACAATCATAAGAAACATGTATTTAGTCTTTGTCCCATTTCTGGTGTGGAGTTCCTGAAACCCTTGGAATTGCTTAAGTGAGGAGAGCCAAAGGTGTCTTTTTTATGTTGGTGAGGTGACTTTTAGAAAGTGTCTAAGGTGGGGGGCTGGTTGCCAGGAGAACCAACCACGTGATTAGAGCGTTGAAACTTTGAGCCCCACCCACCCTGGCCTCGGGGGAGGGAAGAGAGGCGGCAGGTTGAGTCAACTGCCAACAGCCAATGAATCGTCAGTCATGCCTGTGTAATGAAGCCACCAGAAAAACCCAAAAGTACAGTTTCGAAGAGCTTCAGGTTGGTGAACACATGGGGATTTGGGGGGAGCGGTGCTCCCGGGGAGGGCATGGGTGCTCCACACCTTTCCCCACACCTGGCCCTGCGTCACTTCTACCTGGCTGTTCCTGAGTTACATCCTTTCATCACACATCAGTACCTACTAAGTACAATGTCTCTCAGTGCTGTGAGCTGCTCTAGCAAATTGATCGTAGCTAAGGAGGGTCATTGGAGCCTGCAGGCTGGAGCCCATCCGGTCCACGGCCTGGGCCTGGGGGCAGCGGAAACCGGATGCACGTGGCTAGGAGGGGGTTGGGGACGGCTGCCTGGTAGGACTGGGCTCTGAACCTATGGAACCTGACGCTGTCTCCAGGTGGATAGCGCCAGAATTGATTTACATTGTAGGACACCCAACCGGTGTCAAGAATTCCTTGTTGGTGTGTGGGAGCCCCTCCCCCCCCCACGTACACTGGGATTGGGGGCAGAACCTTTAACAGTGAACAGTGATGGCAACACATGGGGAATTTGTATTGAACAAATAGACTAATGTAGATCATTCGTCTACATAAACCTTCTGCATTTCCCAATTCTATCCGTTCTTCAAGGTCTAGTTCAATGCCACCCCCTTAACGAACAGCCCCCAACCCGCAGCAGCTCCCAGGTACATGCACCGTGTGCCGTTTACACGGTTGTGGTCTGATCTCCTGCTGAAAACCTGAAGATCATTTAGTACAGATTTAAAATATTAAAAGTGTTTTTACAAATGCCTGTTGCAGATGCTCGGTAACTAATCTGATCACCAAATAGCATTTTCTCATTTTTCCTTTTCTTTCCCTCAATAATCCCTCTCTCAGATGCTTGATGATGGTGATTCCACTAAATCTTCTTCCTCTAAATACTTGTCCATGTTGTTTGGGGATAATTAAGTTTCCAGGTTGCTTAGGAAACTAACCCGAGGCGTCAGCTGCCAGAGCTTCACAGGGAGGTTGCACTCCACCTCTGCTCCTGTGTCGGACGTTAAATGGACAACCTCTATTATTTCAGAAGAAATACATTTTTAACAGTGTCTTTAATTTGAATTTAAAAATATATATTGCAATGTACTCGTTTCATCAACCCTTTTCCTCTGAGAGTTGCTGAAGGAGGAGAGGGCGGCACTGCTGTGACAGCCGCACATTCTGGGATCCAACGAGCCATTGATTGTATCAGGCAGGCAGCCGGGACCCGGCTGGGAGTGAGATGGGAGCAGCGTTTGCAGCAGTGCCGGCATCTCTGGAGGGGCGAATGGAAACCACCTGCCAGAGCCACGCGCTCAGGAGCCTGTCAGGCCCGGAAGCGGAGTCAATTGTTCTTAGAAAATGCAGGCAGAACAGAGTTCAGCCTCATAGAAAATAAAATGGGTCCAGAGCTGAGCAGCATAAGGATAACGGCTTCAGCTCTGGCGTTAGCGGCGCCATCGAGCTTCCGTGGGCACATCGTCTGCATGTTTTATCATCATAATTCAGTCATTTACTAAAGAGCCAGTTATTTGTATCACTTTCTAGGCGCAGGATATAAAAAAGTATATTGTTTTCCCCTCCAGTGTCTTTCTATTGTTGATTGTTATTTGCGTCGTTTGGAAGCATCTATTAATTTCCTCATTAAGCGTGTGTGTACTGACTGCCAGGTCTGTACCTGTGCCAGAGACAGAATGACACAAAGGGGAGTAAAACACAGCCCGTCGTCTCTGGGAGCTGAAGACGGCTGTGCAGACAGATAATAAGGCGACATCAGGACAGATGAAGGTGCTGCTGAGGCACATAGAACGGGCCAGAAAGCCCGTTGGGGATGGTGGCCAAGGAAGAGTTTCCAGGGGAATTGAAGCTAAAGCCTGGAGATGGCAGTTAACGGTTCACAGGAAGTAGCTATAGAGCAGAGCCTTCTGCGTGGAGGGAAGTGGCCTGGGTGAAGCGACCTCGGAGTAAAGGGCAAACTGTGCAGGACGGCGCCACGTTAGATGCCGTCTTCATCAGGAGGAGAAGGAAAGTTGCGGAAGCGTTTCCGACAGTGGAATGTTTGTTGTGTAAGAAGTCCATCTTGCTTGTGGTGCCTGGAGTAGAAGGAGGGGCACGAGAAGCAGAGACCTGGGAGGGGTCATTGCTGCCACGCAGTGAGGAGACGCGGGCACCTTAAACTAGGGTAGCGCCGGTGGGGCTGCACATACTCGTAAGTGGGCAGATTTGACAAACATTTTGGAGGCAGATTTGACAGGATTGGACGTGTGGGTTATGGGCACTGAGTGAAAGAGAAAAGCAAAGGTTCAAGCTGAGATTTCTGAAAGGGGCAGGTGTGGTACTGGGCCATCTGCTGTGACAGGAGAACGTCAGAGGGGACACCGACCGTGGAACACAAGCCATGGGGTGTGTCCTCTTGTAGACATTAGAGATCCAGTGAAGAGCAAGAGAGACGAGGACCCTGCGCTCAAGTAGCTTTTATTCAAGTTGAGAGAGTGGAAGTGAAGAAATTGCCAAACGCACCAGTATAATGGTGGTGTGGTGGTGACGCGTTGAAGTGAGAAGTGGGACGTGCTAACAAGAAGATGCAGAAGCAGGAAGAGAACGGTCGTGATAGTGATGGACGGTTGGAGAACACAAAGACGAGACAGTAGAGGGAACCTTCTTTAAGAAAATGTTCTATCTGCTGAATGATGAGACGGAACCTCCCTTGTGAAGACCTGGGGACACAGCGTCCCAGGCAGACGACCTGGTGACAACAGAGGCTCTAAGGTGGGACAGAAGGTGACATGTTCCAGAAATAGAAGGTCTGTGTGACGAAAGCGTGGTGAGCAGGTGGGTGCAGGGAGCAGGCGGTCATGAGATCGCACACATACGCAGGGACCCCAACATGGAGGGATTTGGAGGCATCAGGAGGAATTGCAGTTTTATTGTGACAGGAATAAGAAGACAAGGGAAGATTTTAAGTTGGCAATGGCATGATCTGACTTGAATTTGGCTGCTCTGTAGAAAGTGGATTGATGATCAGGGGACAAGACAGCAGGGTGCCAACAACGACGCGTGTGGTGACACAGGAAAGCGCACAGGTAGCTACAGCGGTGACCACACGAGGCTCTTTCCTGCCGGTTCCTGTTACTTCTCTGAGAATCGTGAGGCAGAATATTGGTTGAGGGTAAGGGGTGAAGAAGGGATTTTGGGGGATTTGAGGAAAGAGGAGAGGACCAATATCCTGCTGCCTGAGGGCCAGTGGAGGGTAAATAAGATATATGGTCAGATTCGTCCACACTTGGGATTTTGTGATGCCAGCATTAGAGGGTCAACGGAGCATGAAGAAATCAATAATGTTTGCAAGTGTATGATTAGACTATTTTGTCACAGAATGAGCAGGAATGAGTGCAGCATCATGGAAGCTGAGCAAAGCGTTGGGGGTCTTTGTGTGAGGGGGAAATGGCTGGACTGGAGTGATTAGGGTGAAGCATGAGCTGAGGAGATATTAGAGAAGGGAAGCGAGAGAGAAAGAGGGAGGGGGGGGAGAGGTTGAAATTGCGATTGCAGAGAGATTGCACTTGGCAACGACATGGAGTTAAGTGCGGTGGGCGGAGAACTTGGTCAATGGAAATAAGATCAAGGAAATGAGAGGCCAGGGCACCGAATGGACCATGCGAGTGGTTGTGGAAGTTCCCAGGCATCGTGCTGGAGGCAGGAGGAGAGAATAAAGTGTGCCAAATGCTAAAGTCATCAGTAAATGAAAAAAGGGTCACCAGGATCACAGCTAAAGAAAGAGAGTCTAATTTGATTACACGCGCTTCAAATTATCTTAGATGTTTGCAGGAGGACAGGGGAGAGCCATTTTGCTAGAGCATGTGGTTTCATGATGACTTCCCCAGACACGATGAGTTTAGTCATTAAAGGCTTGAAGTCTAGGGTAGCAGAGAGAATGTTTAATGTGGGTCTGGAGCAAGGCAGTGAGATCAGTAACAAGTTGATGGCCGCTGACTATGTGGGAGAGCTGACGAGAATTCTAGGCTGAGGAGAATTTTGAGGGGCACCACCCTTCAGGGGATGCAGACGAGAAGGAAACACAAAGCAGAGAGAAGAATTTGGAAGGGAAAGAAGGGAGGGAGGGAGGGAGGGAGGGAGGGAGGAAGGAGGGAGGGAGGGAGGGGACCACAGTTAGCGTCAGAACCAGGGCAGAGGCACCTGGGACAGAGGCAGTGGGTGACACTGTCAAATGCTGGGAAGGTGCCAAAGGAGAGCTGCAAGAATGTCCTCTGGATATAGCGACGTGAGGTCACCCATGACTCTGGAAAAGTAATCTCCATGCAGTGATGGGGGAGAGTCAGATTTCCCTGGTTTGGAGCGAGAATGGGAGGTAAGACATCTAAGTAGTTCTCAGAGCGGTCCAATAGGAAGCCTGCGACGGGAAGAAGAAAGAGAGCTGCAGGGAGGAGTGGGGCTCAGAAGGGCCTGTTGTTGCTGTTGTTTTTTAAATATAAGGCCTAGAAATGAATAAGTCCCCCCCTCCCCGTTTGTATTCCTACGGCCTCTCATGGCACTGAGCACATGGGGCTGTAGTAATGTCTGTGTCTATCACCTTCACTCCATTGTGAGTTTATCAAAGGTCGTGAACGTATCTTCAGCTGTGCACTCCAAATACCTACCACAGTGGGACATGTAAACATTAGAAATATGCTGTTTGAATTTGTTTCTACATCAAAACCATGTTTTGGAAAAGCAGATTAATGAGATTAAAATCCAGCAAAAGAAAAGAAAGGTTCAAGAATGGTTTATGGTGGCAAGATAGAGTTTAATCTTCGTGATATTATGTTTGACAGGGAAATAGATATCCAGAAAGTGACAGTGTAAAATGGTGCAGCCGTTTTGGAAGATAGTTTGTCATTTCTTCAAAATGTTAAGCATAGTTACCGTGTGATTCAGCAATTCCACTCCTAAGTACGTACTCAAGAAAATTGATACCATGTCCACACAAAGGCTGCACGCCAGTGTTTATCGCAGCGCCGTCCGTGATGGCCCCAAATGTGCATCGACTGGTGGTTGGCACAGCACATGTGGCTTGTCGTGCAAGGAAATATTATTCAGCAATAAAAAGGAGGGAAGTACAGATACACGTCAGCACACTGAAGAACCTTTAAAACGTGTTACATGATGAAAACCGGTCACTAAAGGCCACGTATTTTCTGATTCTATTTATATGAGAAGTTCAGAATAGGCAAATTTATAGGCTGCAAGTTGATGAGCAGCTGTCTGTCTAGGACAGAGAGAAAGACAGACAGGAACAGGGCACGATGCTGTTGGATGGGAGTTTCTTTGGGAGGGATGCGAATGTTCCAGATTACGGTGATGGCGCATCTCTCTTAATCCACCAAAACCATCCCGTTACACATTTAAATGGGTGAGCTTTGTGCATTGCCGACGGTACCTCAAAGATGCTGACCGAAGAAAATACTCAGGCTGATGGAATATCACAGGGACAAGCAGAGAAGTGATGGTGTAAGACTGTTTCAAAGAATGAAGGTTGTCTGGCGGCTGGACAGAATAATACGTGTGTGTGTTGGGGGATGAGTGGTGAGAAATGCTCAAAATACAGGAAGTAGCCAGCGTCGGCCTGTGGCGCTCGCGCTCATGACGTCGCTCCTGCCAAACGAGTGGTGGGTTCACGGGTGGCTTCTGAGCAGAAGACGAGTGGGATGAGGCAGGGCTCTGGGAAGAGGGATTTGGCAGTGGTGGGGTATTTGGTTTAAATGCACATCATTCTTACAATTTAAAATGCCATCGTTACTCGCCAGTATTACACCTCATGTTTTGTCAGTGCAGCACTTCTGCAGAACCAAGCTCACTGCTCTGCCATTTCTCATGTTTAAACTGTGCGTATCTTTCCTGAGTCAATTCACCCCACCCGGAAGTCACCCTTCCCTGCCCTCGACTGTATTTTGAGTCCAACTTTGAAACACGTTTCTCTACAAACCATCCCTGATTACCGCTGTTCAGCTCTGATCCTTTCTGTACATTTCTCTTTCAACGTGTGTGCATTCAGTGTGTGCCGTGCTGGTTGACATATTACCTGATATATATATTTAATGATGGCACTTTAATGTTTGTTTTTCTAATATAAATAGAAGGTTGATGCTACTTCCTTGATTTCTGTGCGATGTGTCCCGAGTAGTGGATTCAGTGCCTGAAAATGATTTACTCAAAACAATGTTCTCGCTAGCCAGCTCCGCAGGGGCGGTCACGTTCTTCTGGTGTAGTCTTCCTTCAGATTGCTTGGCCAAATCTGATTTTGTCTCTGATGTTTAATGGCTATGGTCTCAATTTTCAGAATGTGTCATCTATAACACACGCTTCCCAGATGGTCCGTTTGTTACAGTAATATTACAAACACTTACATCTTTCTGTCTACCTTTTTCTCCTCCTGACACCGTCTGACTAGTGCTGCATTCCAGTTATGGTGGCCGGTGAGAACATGACTTGCCTGGAGAACTTGGAGCTGTAATTTGTGACTTCGTTGAGGGTTCTAAGAACACCTGCCTTAGGTACAGAGGGAGTTGTCATTCAGTGTCCCGCTCAGGGGGTCTGTCCCATAACTTATTGGTGGCCACTGTGTTTCATTAAGAAACGTTTTCAGTTACCAACTTGGTTTCAGGGAACGGACTTTTTGATTTAGAAGAATGGCCATGATAATCTTTCCTGGTGTGCGAGGCCCGTAAAAGACGGGTGTTCCTGGGAGAAAAAGAGAACCTCGCAGGGGTAATGAGAGCCCAGTGCCCACAACGGAGCCCCCAGCCCTGCTCTGCCTGAAAGAAGGCCGTACGTGCGACACTCGTGAGTGGAAAACTATCCTGTTGTTCACTTTGACCAAATGACGAAGAATAAATGATTTTTATGTTTGTTTCATGTCCAAGAATTTGATTTCACTAAAAAAGAACTCGCCTTAGATCCAGGAGACTTTGCCTCTTTCAAAGGCTGCTTCTCACCGTGTGTTTATTTTGGAGCCAGTATATAAACTTGTTGAGCCTTAGTTCAAAATCTTATGAAGTTCTAATGAGCTAAACCTAGAAAGTTGACTTACAAGTTAAAATATTCAACAGATGAAATTTACTATTATTTTAAGATGAGAAAATGTCAAATCTATATTTCTGAGTAAAGAAAAAAGAGTCCAACACTAAAGGCTGAAAGATTTTCCTGAAAAGAAGTCTTGAGTAATTTCATCTTTGTTACCAAAGCCCAGGTCTGAGCTATGAAAACACCTTCAGTTTCGGGTCTAAACTCTAACGACGATGCAGAATCAGAGAATCCGGTGAAGATGGTGTCAGGAGAAGAGAAAGGGCTGAGATGGCAGCTCAGGAGAAGGGTGTTTGATGCGGAGGCGAAGGCGTGTGTGGCCGGGGCAGGCCGAGCGATTCAAAAGAGAAGGAGGGCTGGGCGGGCGACCCCAGACCCCAGAGGAGCTTCGTGCTGGCTACCTCCTGCCCGAGGTCGGACCCAGATGGACTGGGGTGGGCTCCCCAGCGTGGGCACCGCGCTAACAGGCCGCTGTGCTTCCCCTTGAAATGCTGCCTTTTCCTGGTTGTGTGCTGTCTCTCTCTCTCCCTCCGTCTTCAGAGCGCTGGCTCTAGCTTAACTAACACTATTATCTTTTAGAGATCGCTGTGATTCAAAGTGAATGTCGGCCCCCAAGTTCAGATATGTGTGAGAATCAGACAGAGCGGAAGTTGGGTTATTCAGCCTCATGGTGACACACGGTCCCAAGGCAAGTACTGATCATTGTGGAATTGTACAGAAATATCCCGGTGAGCTGGTGAACTCAGAATTTCCCAATATTTAACGCTATACTCTAAATCAGGCTTGGAAAGCTTCCCTTCCTGACGGCACATTCAGCATATTTCCACATTTCCTCAAAGGGGCGCCCCGTCACCCCTCTTTCAGAGAAAGGGTGGGAACGGAAGCGGAAGTACACAAAATAAATCAGTGAAAGGGTCGTTCTCCTCACACCGATGCCCGAGTGTGTGCACCGCCTAAGGGAGTTCCTTTAATAATTTACTGGGTGAAGTGGAGCTTCTGGGATGGGCTCAACTCACTGCGTCACTTAATTCTGGAAATACCATTACGGGTCTCCTCTGGGCCAATGTTCAACTTAATTCAACAAATATTTCTTCTGCTGCTTCTAATACGATGCATTAGGAAAATCAGGTGATTAGGACACGACCCCTCCTGCGTTCACGTGATTGGTCAGTGTATTTTAACAAGGAAACCAGTTTAATTTTGTCTCCTGTACAAGTAAAGTGCCCAGAGCTACTATGACAGGTTGAGAGTTCAGAGACCCAGGCTCCCGTAAGCTTTCCGCAGTGACATTTTTTTTCTTTATTGACATGAACTTTACACGAAGGAAAATCACAGATCTCAAGTGAGGGCAGGTAGGTTAACGAGTTTTGACAAATTTACATACGCTTGAAATCAATACCCAAATCATGACATCCCTCCCATCATTCCAGAAAGTCTTTCCCAGTGAATATTTCACCCCTAAACTCAGAGAGACAGACATCGTTCTGGTTTTAGCCTCATGGATGAGTTTTGCTTGTTCTGTAGCTTCATACAAAGGGAATAACACAGCATGATTTTCTCTCTGGCTTCTTTACCTCAGTGTAATGTTTTTGAAATGTGTTCCTGTTGCTGCCTCTCTGGAACATGCAGCATGTATTTTATTCCCCTGCCTTGCCGAGTCGCACCCCATTGTGTGGCGGTGCCACTATTTGCTTGTCTATTTGCCTGACGATCGCGTATTTGGGATTTCAGGTTTTGACTATTATGGGCAAAGATGCTAAGGAATCGTCCTTCTGTGGACGTCCACTCTCATTTATCTTGGAAAAAGTATCTGCAAGGTGGAATTGTTGGTAACAGGGTGGCTGGTATTTAGCTTTATAAGAAAACGCCTGAAGTTGTAGGTGGTTCTACCACTTAGGGCTTCACTGGCAGCGTGCGTAGGTTTCAGCAGCTGCACCTTCGTCCGTATTGTGCATTGTCCGTCTCGGTTTGAGCCAGTCTGCTGAGCGGGCAGTGCTGCGTCATTGTGGCTGTCATTTGCATTTCCTCTGTGGCCAGTGATGGGAACTTTGGCGTGTGATTGTTGACCATTCATATATTTTCCTGCATGTCTTTCTAACTGGGTCTTGTGTTTTTGTTTTCATTGATTTGTGGCATTCTTTATGTGTTCTGGAATCAAGTCCTCTGTCAGATATGAGTTGTGAATACTTTCTTGCAGTCTGTGACTGTTGTCATTTTCGTGATTGTGCCTTTTAATGAGCAGTTTTTAAATTTGATGAAGTGTTTTTAAATTTGCATCAGTGTTTTCCTTCAGTGGGCAGAGCCTCTTAGTTACGTCCTCCAAAAGAGCTTGTCATACTCCAAGTTGAGGAGGGTATTTTTCATACTCCAAGTTGAGGAGGGTAAATTTTCTTCCAGAAGCTCACAGTTTTAGCTTTTACATGTCGGTCTGTCTCAGATTTTTGTGTAGGATGCATGGTGGAAGTCAAGTCTGTTATCTGCTCAGACACGCCTGCTCACATATCTGCTCAAACGGTGCCTGCCTCGGCATCATTTGTTGAAAACTCTTTTCTCCATGAAACTGGATTGACAACTTTGTCAAAAATCAATTGAATGCTCATGTGTGTGCCTATTTCTAGACTCTGTCTCCTGTTCCATTGATTTGTTTGTCCTTTTATCAATTCCACACTGTTTCGATTACTTTGGCTTTCGTAGCAGTTCTTGAAATCAGATGTGTAAGGCCTCAAGTTTTCTTGTTTTTATTTACATTGTTTCATTATTCTAGGTCTCCGTAGATCCACATAAATTTTAAAACAGCTGAACTATGTACACGAAGCCTGCTTGGACTTCCTTTTTTCTTTTTACTTGTCAAACAAAGTGTTTATTTTAGAATAGATTTAGTTCTACAGAAAAGTTGCAAAGATTATACAGAGTATTCTCATATCAGATGTCTCCTGATGACATCTCACATTAGCGTGGTGCATTTGTCACCATTAAAGAGCCAATATTGATACATCATTTTACACTAAGGTCCATAGGTTATTATTATCGCTAAGTTTTACCGAATGCCCTTTTTATTCTCCAGAATTCCATTCAGGATATGCTACTATAATACATTTAGTTACGTGTCCTTGGGCTGCCCTTGGCTGTGCCAGTTCCTCGCTCTTTCCCTGTGTTTTGACGACCTTCCCAGTGTAGAGGAGGTCTGGATGGGTGTTTGTAGAATGTCCCCTGGTTGGGATTTGTCTGATGTTTTGCTCATGACCAGATGAATTTTCTCACAGAGGTAAAGTGCTGTTCGTATCACATCATATTAATGATACATATTTCCAACAGGATTTATCGGTGTTAACGAGGGCCGTGACCACCTGGCCGGCATAGGGCTTGTCAGGTTTCTCCACTGTAAGTGGCCCCCCTTTCCTACCATCTTCACCAGAAATCACTGCACACGGCCACACTCAAGCAGAGGGGAGTTTGTTTCTACTGCCTTGAGGGCAGAAATTATTTGGAATTCTTCTGTCTGGGAGAGTTGTCTGTTATTCCCTATTTATTTATTTAGCCATTTATTTACATCAATGTAGAATCGTGGACGTTTATTTTTATGCTTGGAATTATAATCCCATCTACTTCATTTTCTTTTGCTCAGTTGACATCTGCGTCTCTTCGGCATATCCCACTGGTTACTGGTTTGAGCATTTCTTTTCATTTCTGACAGGCTCACCTTCTGTATTTCCTGCTCAGTCCTAGAATCCAATGTTTCCTGAGGGAGCCCTGGCTCCTTTCCCTGGAGGGCGAGATTAGAAATAAGGTCTGGGTCTAGTAGTCGGCCTGGATCATTTTGGAGTGAAGTGAGATCTTAGAATATGCACCTTCCAATTCGTTAATATGATATATTCTCCACTCATTTAGCTTTTCTTCATTTATCTCAGCGATATTTTGTAGTTTCCAGAGCAGGGGTTAGACATCCTTTGTTATATTTATCTCATGTTTTTGAAAGTTTTAGAATTGTCATAGATGGTGGTTTTTAAAATATTTCATGTCCCGAATATTTGTGGCTAGTACATAGAAAAACAATTGATTTTTTTTCTGTTGACCTTGGGCCTGTGAACGTGTTACGTTTACTTCCCAATCCTAGCATTTTTCCCCCATAGATTCCTCTGGATTTTCCATGAGCACAATTGCATTGTCTCTGAATAAGAAGAGTTCTTTTTGTTCTTTTTCAATATTTATGCATTTTATTTCTTTCCTTGTCTCATGTTATATGGGTAGCAACCTCCAGGGTACTGGTGAATAGACTGCACTGAGAGCAGAGAACTTTACTTTCCCCCAATACTTGAAGGAAATGCTCACTGTTTTGTGACCATATATGATGTAGGAATTTGTTTTGAGATGCCCTTTGTTACACTGAAGAAGTTACCTTTTATGTTAATTCTCCAAGTGTTTTTATCATGAAAAAGTATTGAATTTTGTTAAAAAGATGATTGTTTTGCATCTATTCAGATTATGATAATTGTGAAGGATTTTAATTTATTTTTCCAGTGTTAGATCAATATTTCACTTGTTGGATAAACTCTATTTTGTTGTGGTGTCATGTCCTTTTTATATCTTCCGTGATTTGCTAATATTTTTCTAAGTATCTTTGCATCTATGTCCATGAGGGATATTAATTTATACATATATATATATATATATATATATATATATATATATATATATTATATATATATATATATCAACATCCCTGTCCAGTTTTGAGATTAATCTGATCCCATAGTACTTTCTGGGAGGTGTTCCATTTTTCTCTACCCTCTGAAAGAATTTGTGTTTGTTATGACTTCCTTAAATATTTAATAGAAATTTCCAGTGATGCTATCTGGGCCTGAAGTTTTATTTTGGGGAAGGCGCTCAATAGCAATTTCAATTTTTTAAAGAGGTGTAGGGTTACTTGAATTTTCTAGTTCTTATTGTATCAGTTTTGAAGTTATTTTTGAAGGAATTTGTCTATTAAATCTAAGTTACTGAATTCGTTAGCTCAAAGTTGTTTATCAAAATGTTTTATTATCTCTTTTAATGTTTATAGGTATGTATTGATGTCTATTTATTTCTGATGGTGTATCCTCTCCAATGTTAACACGTGGCTTCCCTCTTGTCCAGGGTGACGGTTCAGCCCACCCACGACATGTACACGTAACCCTGTAGGAAGGCAGGGAGCGTGTAGGCCGTGGAACCCCCTTCACTTTCCCATACACACATTCTTTAAGGGATTATCCAGACATTTCATACATCGCTTTCACTCATATTCCATTGGTATAAAATAGCGTGTGTGTCAGGTTGTATTATTCCAAAATGGCTGCAATTATAGCTTCTGTCTCCTATGCTCTTCTTATGATGGGACTTTGACACTCTTTCCATCAAGAGATGGGATCTATGATCCATTCCTTGGAATCTTGGCTGTCTTGTGACTATGGAAGAAATGACACTCTGTGACCCAAGAGGTTAGATAATAAGCAATATGGTTTCCAGATGGTTCTCTTAGGAATCTTCTGTTTGGACCCAAGAACAACCTGACCGTCTTGAGGCCACTGTGCTGTGATCAAGGCCATGCAGAGGCCACGTGGAGAGACCCTGAGACTCCACAGAGAGAGAAATTGTCAGCCAGGCACCTAATGTCCAGTCCTCCCAGCCTATTCTGTCTCTATGTGGCTGAAACCACGTGAGAGATTGGAGCTAGAAGCACCCCATCAAGCCTCTCTTGAATTTACTTACCCACAAAAATGTGAGGGATAATAAAACTATTGTCTTGACCTACTAAGTCTTGGGGTGCTTGCATGAGGCAATAAGAGAAAGGAGTTGGGAAATGTTACCATTCTCTGGGAAGCAGAATACACAGCTAAACGTAAGGGATTCAGACGGTAAAGGGTGAAGAGAAGAATGGACGTCACGGAACATCGAGAAATATCGGTCTGCTTGCCATAAATGTATACAGTTTGGTGGCAAGAGCAATAACACATCTAGAGAGCATCTGTATGTCGCAGTGTGGTGTGTTCAGCGTGTGTGGATGAGGGTAGTACGTGAGCCTGTAGTTGAAGGAAGCCTTACTTCAGGAGACTAATACTATTAATAATAACAAGAGCAACAATGGCATTTACCAGGTAGTAAGCTCTTAGTGAGTGCGACACTTTAAACACTTAATCTCAATCTGATAACAACTCTCCAAAGTAGGTTTCATTCTCCTTGATTTATAAATGAAAAAACTGCCTTTTAAAAATCATATGTCTAGTAAATGGAAAAAAAATTAATTCAAATGTTTTTTATTTTAAAGTCTACATTTGCTTTGTCGTGAAGCAGAATGCTAAGGAAGTAGTCAGTGAGTAGTGGGTGAAAAGGGAAGAAAGAGGCTTTACAAACATAGGAAGTTGTATTCATAAGAGAAGGAAGAAAACTGTGGGGGGAGCTTCAAAGAGTTTGGAATTGTTTAAGCGTGAAATTCAAGGCAGGACATGGAAAAAGATATCAGAGTAAATAGGCCCCAGATTATGGAGGCCGTAAGTGGCAGGCTGAAGAATTTCTGCTTTATGCTGTGAATGACAAAGAGCCATCGGACGCTTTTCAGCAGAGGAGTGACAAGATCATAATTGTTAGGTCAGTCATGCAGGAGTGGGATGCAGGTTGGGTTCTGCGAGGGAAGCGCACAGAATGACCAATCAGAAGGAAATTGCACTAGGTCAGCAGGAAGGAGTGTGACGGGCCGTCAAGGTGACACGAGTAAAGTTGGAGCTGGAGGGACAGATTCAAGAAATACTTAGGCAGTAAAGCCAGTGGCCCTTAGTTGTTGGGGCTGGGAGGGTAATAGGCAGGGAGGAATGTCAGATGGCTGCCTGGTATTGGGATTAAGTCACTGGGGGGATGGAGACACGGGATGTAGAAAGACTTGCAAGTCTGTGGGGAGTGGCAGAAAACTGTGAGTTTTGTTGTGAGTTTTTGAGCCCCAAGTACCTAGGAGGACATCAGATGGTGTAGCCAACAGGAAGTTCTGCAGGAAATGTTGAAGTCTGAGTTACTGTTCACATGGGTACGTTGTGTGGTGATCAAAAGCACATGGTTGTAATGAAAGCAGACCAGTGTATGTGCAGAAAAGGAAGAGCCGTGGGCTGACGCAGGATTCTGAAGGAGCCTCTTAAAGAGCAGAGGCAGAGGAGGAGGCTAAGAAAGGACTCAGAGGGAAGCATAGGAGTGGGTGGAGAATCAGAGGGAAAGGACGTCGCTGGTACCACGTAAATAGGCTGGTGCCGACTGCTAATGTCAGAAGTATCCAAGAGATCCAGTCAGAAGAGTGTTTGATAGATTGGACTCAGATCACAAGACCTTGGCCTCACGTTGGACGCTTCTCTCACACGTAACAAATAAGTCTGCAGCCCATTTTCAGCTGCACCTTCTCTAGAATTTAACCACTCACTGTCTCTCCACTGCTAAGTCACCTCCTCATGTGTACACCTGCCCCCTTACCTTCTCCTTTCAATGCAGCCCCAGGGTCATTCCATAAAACAGGAGCAAGGTCAACACACTGCTCAGAATCCTCTGGTCAGCTTGTGTTAAAATGCAGGGGAAGAAGACGTGATGGAGGGAGCCTGTAGGCGTTCTCACTCGGATCCTTTGCAGCTAGCTGCACAGAAGTCTAAGCTGCTCCTTTCAGGTGTCTTAGTGTCTCTGGAGGACGTTGTCCAAGGGCTCAGCTGCTGAGAGTAAAGACAGTGATGGACGGGCAGGCAGCTGGAGAAGAGGGAGAAGGTTAGGAATGGTCCCTGAGGGAAGTGGGGAAGGGCACTGATGAAGGACAAGGGGTCCACGAGGTGGCGGTGCTCCCAACCAGGGGGTTATATCGTTTTCCTAAACAGAGCGGTTGTTACAGTGAAGGAGCAAAGTACATGGTAGATGGGCAGTGTGGGGCTTCCTGGGAAGGGACAAAGGATGGAAGCCACAGAGGGTTGACAATAGTAGTGAGCGAGTGCTTCCAGCGATCAAACCTGTAATCTGAGCAGATAGAAGCAACTTTCTTGAGTGATCCAGAAAACTGAAACTCTACATGTTGATAGACGCGTTCTGTAGCAGAGGTGGTTGACCTTTCTAGGAGAAGTTTCGGCCCATCTTTGGTGGTAAACCGAGGGCAGCAGACAATTCATTTCCCCCCAAATTGTGTTTTCTTCAGCAGCCACCGGCTCTGAAAATCCCCATGTTGTTCCCACCACAGCAACAAATGAAAACAGATCCCACGATAAACTGTCAGATGTATCCAAGCCCCTGGAGCTGAGGGACAGGATTTGAAACCGGGTCTGTCACAGACGTGTGGGAAGCCATGTGACCATCACACTGTGTACACATCCGAGGCTCAGTGCTGGTCGTCCGCAGAAGTGGGCAAAGTGGGCGCGTCCATCCGCGGACTGAGAGGCACAGGGAGTGGGGTGCCCCAGGTTGCCTTTCGGGGGTTTTCCCTGAGGAAGCCAGCTGCCCCCCAGCGACAGCTCAACCTGGCTCTAATTACCGGAGCCCTGGGGTGTTTGTAGCAACTGTGCAGGACTTTCCAGGCACCCCAGACCTCAGTTGCCAGGGAGATGTCAGGGGGTGCTGCTTGTGAGGGGCACCCTCTGTGGGAGGCACATTTCCCAGTCCTGGTTGTCACTCTGAAAGATTTCACCATGCCAGGACCTCCAGGTACCAATGACAACACCAGCGTGAAAGCACGGTGTCCTCATCAGCCTTCCTCAGTCAGAAGTACGTGCGAGTGTGCGTGTGTGTATGTGTGAATAATTGGCCAACAATGATGATAAGATAACTGAATCCAGGTGATTTTCAGTTTAAAAGTGAAGGTTACCGCTTATGACACAGGGCACTTGGGAGGCGTCCGCTAAGAGAGACTGTTGGCGAAGAGCCCTGCAGAGTTGGAGGGATGTCGCCCTTCATCTGAGGAACATGTAGGAAAATGTCTCCGACTGAAACAAGGGGGGCACTTAGTTTCCTGTTTGGAACATAGAGACGTCTGTGCAAAGCTGCCAGCAGGGACCGTAGGTGACGAGTGGACCTCGGCCGTTCGTCTCCGCCCACCTTCACCTGGTTCAAAAGCTCCAGATGGTCTCAAGGAGCATGATTCCCACGATCTAGGGCAAGTGCACGTACATCAGTAACCGGTCCACACTGGTCCACAGCGCCCTCAAGGGCACAGGAGAAATGACGTGCCATGGCGCCTCGTTGCAGAATTTGTGTTCAATTGAAAGGATTTGGGGGACTCTCTGAACCTCCCAAACTACCAGGATGTTTATTACACAGAAAAGAAAATGGAGGTCTAGGGACATAAGTAACTTACCCAAACTAGGTAGCTGAGAGGAGAGAGAAACGGGATCCGTATTAGCTGGCAATATAATTACACTGCTGACTGAGTGCTTAATCTGTTTGCCACCCTTTACGTATATAGTCTCATAATCATTCAGGAAAGTATGTATTTTATTTCTATCTCATAAAAAAAGGTATAGGCTCCAAGAAGTATTAAGTCAGTCTGTCAGTATCAGTCAGTATTTAATAGACGAGGTCCCCTGAGAGGACCTGTATTACCTCTGACCGTGTCTCCCCTTCATCGTCTCCTGAATCAGTTGGAAGCCTATGCAACTGACTGTCGAGGAAAAGGGAGATTCTGACTCACAGGAGCCTGGACCAGAACCTAGTTTGAATAGGACTGAAAAGCATTGTCTGCTGCCACCCTGCTGATGCTACCTGAGTCGATTAAGTTTATACAGAACGTTTGCTCTCACCAATCCTTACCCCCGTCCTAGGAAACCCGATACCAGTGTTGGCAGGGCCCCGCTTCCTAAACTCAGTAAATGACATGATAACGATTCTAGACCTCACTTATCGCCTGTGTTGATGACAACAGGTCAGCTTCCTAGGCACGCAGCTGCTTTCTTCTGGGCTCACTGACATATCTGTAGCCGACTGGCTACCTCCGTTTGGCCCTCCATCTCAGGAAGAGGACAGAAATGTTAACATTCAGAATACCGATTACATTTAAAATATTTACAATATCTATGGGAGAAGTTACTAAAGTAATGACGTGTCTCTGTCTGCAGACCTGTAAACATAAGAAGTGTCAGGGCGTCTCTCCCTCTCTTTCAGCTGCCTATTTTTCAGTTATGTCTTTCCATACAACATACATTTTATAGCATGTTTTGTTTTGACCATTGGCATCTTAGCAAATGTGAAGCTTCATAAGCTCTTGTGTTTGGGGACTTAGCCTCTCTCACTGTGTTCAGGACCTTGAGACCATTACATGTGAAAAGCCCAAGCTAGCCTGCTGGAGAAGAACCAGGCTGCCCGGTCAACAGCCTGCTGCCAGGCAGACACGTGAGTGGGGCCATCTTGGATCATGAAGCCACCATCTGGTCGACCAGGTGACTGCAGAGGCTTGAGTGAGCCCAGCAGAAAAGAGCTGAGCTGACCTGGACACAAGAGCTGCCCAGACAATCCACAGAATCATGAGCAACATAAATGGATATTATTTCAAGACTCTAAATTGTGGGAATGCTTATTATGCAGCAAAAGCAAACTGATGCAACGGGGAGAGAGATAGTGATAAAGTCAGGATGAGGTCCCAATCTGGCATTGACTTAGCCTCTGTTTCTGTGTCTGTAAATAGAAATAATTGTATTTCCCAGCTTTGTTATTAAACAAGACAGGGATGACTTAGGAGAGAGAAAAAACCATGTGGAATGGCCAGTGGGGAATTGCCAGAGTGACATCCTTGAGTAGCAAGAGGGGGTGCAGTCTTGCTCACAGGTGGAGGGGTGAGTCTAAAATAGGAATAAAAAGAGTTCTATATTAACAGGCGAAAGGTAGGCAGGTTCCAGGAAATAAATACGTACCATGGTGGTGGGGGCGGGGCTTGCTGACGTTCTCGTCTGAGGTCTATATTTTTAATGAAATAAAAAGCAAGGTTCTCCACTGCGCATGAGGACGGGGAGGAGACGACGGTTTCAGGGAAGAGAAGATGGATATCTACCTGGAAAAGCATGAGGATTGACAAAATCCTCTCCTTCCCAGTCAAAAGCAGTATGTTTTAAACATAAGTGAATTTTTAAAAAGTATTTTGATACAACTCGACAATAAAATACTATACAGAATTCCAAAATCATATTTTTAGAGACTGTTTAAAGTCAAGAGTAAATACTTGAAAATGCTTGGAAGTCAACGTGAAGAGAAAAGCAGGATACAAAACTGTGCAGAGTATGACCTTACAAGGCTATTTTCACGCAAACAGATAAAAATAAACCTCAATAAATATGCCAGCATGTTTACAGTAGTGTTCTCGGTATGGGAATTCTAGTAACTTTTACACCTCCTTTGCACGTTTCTGCATGTTCTTAATTTCTTATGAAGAACATGGTAAGACATAGAAAAAGAAACAACTGATGCTATTTTGATAACAAACCAACAATGGGGACAACAATTTCTTCCTTCCTTTGCTTTGGCTCCTAAAGGCAGATTTGAAGTACTGGAAATTTCCAACAGCAGACACCGTGCAACGGGAAAATAACAGAGAACACAGAAAATAAAAGAGTTACGGAATGCAGACCAGTTAGTAAAGCCAGGCGCTCTGCTCCTGGGCCATCAGGCCCTTTCCTGCTCGTGGCTGTTCCGAGATATTTATGGTGCGGGTCCAGCAGTCAGTGCCCTGGGCAAACATTCCCCTCCCTGGGTTTCCACTTCCCACCAGAAGCTCTCACCACCCGAGGAAGCGGGCTGGGAACTCCCGGCCCAGCAGCCCAGCTGGGACACCTGGACCGCCTTCAAGGCCAGCACCGTGGGAAGAAAGCCTCGTCCTCGGCACACCTGGGCCTCTGCACTCCCACCTCCTGGTTGGAAGGCACGTGTGGTAACTGCCACTCACCACTCAGGTGCAACCCTGCCCCTCTCCACCGGGTTAACAATAGAACGGCGTTTTGCTTATAAAACAGCCATATCCAGCAAAACAATATTTTTACATCAGTTATGAGCTTGAGCTACAATAGTGGACAATACGGAGTCCCCACCCTCAAGGGGTTAATACGATGTAGAAAAGCACAATATAATATACTGGCTCTCAGTGCTTTTGACTGTGAGAAATCCTGGTGTTCATGTGCACACGCACACGCACACACACACACACACACACACACACGAATAAAAATTTCAGACAATACTGACTTACGATACGTGGTACTTACCCTCTCTGATACCTGTAAAATTAATCTTATGAGTCACGGAGAGGTCAGAACTCAAGTGCGACCAACTGTGTTGTAATAACAAGAACAGGGGGTTGGTGTCAGAGACGGAATTAAATTCCCAGCAGTTGCGGTGACTGGCTTTGTGATCTTGGAAGATTAGCCTTTGTTGGTCTTAAGTTTCCTCATCTGTAAATAGCGTGTATTTCAAGGGCGGTTCTAAGGATGAAGTGTCATAGTGTCTGAAGCTGTGAGCACGGCCCCGGTAGGCAGTGGACGTGTCCTGTCGTGCCGCTATTGCTATTATTTTGTTATTATTATAGCTATTCATTAGTGCTGTGATGGCTCAGACGTCACTGTGGGGTGTAGTGAGGCTGGTGGTGTAACGCAGTTGGGTCCGCAGCAAACACGGGGAGAGTGGGTTAGGTACCCGATGACACCTGTGCTGGGTCTGCTCCTTACAGACAGAGCAAGTGGCTTAGGAAACAAGCCCTGGTCCTGCCGACGGGGGTGCAGGGCATAGGAACAGGCGGCACCGCACGTCTGCAGGAATATTCTGTCATTCCCTTCTTTTTCCTGTTGGTGTAAGACAATTATGAACAATGTAGCATAATCTTAGGACATAAAAAACAGTTATAGAAAAGGAATGTGTATTCAGGGAGGGTTCAATTGAACTAGTTTGAGGATGGATGGTCACAGGACTTGAAAGCTCCTTTAAGGAAAACGCGGGCTGATTTTTAAAAACCCTAGGATCCCTGTGTTTTACAAACCCAGTCAGCCAAGGAGACGTGGGAATGCTGTCCACAGGGGGAAACCAAGCCCTGCTGCTCCAGAAACTACCTGGGGACATGTAGGAAAAGTTATTTGGGGAAATAGCACACGATTCCTGTCTCTCGGAGAGGAGACTCCGTGAATCCCGCCTGCTGTGACTCAGCCCTATCACTCATCTCCCTCCTGTGGGAGGTGGTGGAGATGGGCTCGTGTCTTAATTGACTGCCTAGTAATTCAGCATGAAAGAGATCATTCGAAATCCTTTTACACGACTTACAATAACATGTATATTTTCTCTGTTCAACAAAACTTATTAACCAAAAGAAAAGAAGAATAAGAATATAGAGGCTAGAATAAAGAATCTGCCCCCCCCCGTTGAAGTTGCCCAACACATTTACATTAGCCTGAGTGATAAATGGAGTTGTCACCTCACTGAGAGATAAGAATCTCTGACCTTTCAATGCTTGGGTGAGCCATTAGGGCAAATTATGAAAAAGCAAACTTCAGTACCGAAGCAGGAATTATCCCTTTCGGATCTCAACTTCTCTCTCACCTATCAACCCTCCCCTCTCTCCTTCTCGCTTTGCTATTTATCCAGCTTTTCAAAACTGTGTTGCCAGTGACTGGGAACTCACGCTTGGTAGTGGTCGGGTTTGCTTATGTCAGCTGGTAAATGATCCAGACCGGGTGTTTTGTGATCTGGACGAGGGACATTCCTGGGGAAATCAGACGGGCAGGGGTGCTTTGGAGGCCCCTGTGGAGCAGTGGGCAGTAGCTGGAAGTTCTACACAGGGAGAAACCATGTACGGAGTTATGTTTTGAATTTGTAGGAACAGTTAAGTGGAATTAAATCAGACCCTCATGTTCAGTGAAAACAGTGTCAAGAAGCCTGAAGCACCTTGTCAAATGTCACAAGTCTGGCTGGTGACAGGCCAGGTCTCCTGGTGCTTAGAAGTGCTTCTTTCAGGGTCTTCACTGCACTGCAGAAGGAGGCCTCTCATCCCCCTCGTTCCACAGAATCTGAATGGACTTCTCCCCAACATTTTTACGATAGCCAAGAAATTATTGATTGTTTAGCTCTACCTGATCCTCTGCCCATAGAAATTAAAACAACAACAGCAACAATAATAAACCCAGAATTTCTTCACTCAGAGAACTATCTTGGAAAAGAAGAAAAATACAAGAAGCAATGAGTGCATGGGGATTGTCTCTCTCTGGAGGGAGAAGTGCAGCTCCAGAAGCATTAATTGTCAAGAGAATTCGCTAATATTTTCATGTGACGGGTTTAAAATGAAAACTAGTCACTGGTTTACACGTTGCATCAAAGTTGAAAAGAATTTTAGTGTCACCGTGTCCATGAAGGCCCAACTCCCACGTGTTGACCAAACAAAGGGATACTTTCAGGTCTTTGTTAGTCTAATTGATGTTCATTGTGTCATTATTTCTATCTTGGTGTGAGAAGATAGAGGAAAATGTGGAGGGAGATATGAAAGCGGTGGTGTGTAGACAAGGGGATGAAAGAAGAACAAGTCAAGGGAGGAGATGTGGGTGAGAGACGACTCAAGTCCACGTCCAGATTCTGACCACATTTACGTCCTATTTTATAAAATCGTAATGTTACTCTGTTGATAAAGAAGAAATAAGATGTTTTATGGGCTTGTCTTTCTTACCCACTAACGTAGCTATTTACAGCCTATTAACAGGCAAAATCTCTAGTCACTCTGCCCTGCATGTTGTTTTCTGGTTAAAATATTTTATTCATCATTTGCCAAGTATGGCGTCCATTTTTATATTTGCCTATGTAAGCTTATAAATGCATATTTAACTAGGAATGTCTCTCCATTGTCTGCTGGAAAACTCTACTTGGTCTTCAAACAACAGGACGTGACTCACTTCCGCTGGGTAGCATTAGTCCCACCCTTATCTCTGCCCCTACAACGTTTCCCCGTGCATTTTACAGTAATATTTGCCATACGTATTTTAGGCAGAATATGAGTTCCTTAAGTCAGGGATGTGTGTTATGTATCGTCCGTCTGTATGCCTCACGTGTGGTTAGTACGTTTGCTGAAATTACTGTATGTATATTCTCGTGGTCCCTACCAGAGAGGAGGGGACAGATCTCAGACGTCCTGACTGATACTAGCACCCGGTCCTCTTGCCCGAGTGTTGCACATTCCTTAGTTCCCAGCCCTTTTCCGGAGCACGTCCTCACCCACCCAGCTGGAGCAGTCATGCTCTGGTGACTCCAGATGGCTGGCATGGGCTTCGGGCAGCTGGGTGGGGAGCACACCTTCCACCTGACTGCACTCACCATGGTGGGCAGGTGCCCTCTGTCAGGATGGCTGCAACCAGACGCCAAATGGGTGGCTCACGAGGCAAAGCAGCAGACAGGTATCGCCATGCTTGGGGTCCCCAGGTCGACCCCCGTGGAGGAGGCAAGTGTGGTTGACCTTGAAATACCTGGCCCCTCTCTATACAGGTCATGTCCATGGCTGTCGCCTAAGGGGCGTGGCTTCCCTCCAGTTCCGTATCCGGCTGGAGAAGTGAGCCGTCGAGAACCCCAGTGCGTCCTTCAGTCAGTCCTCTGGAGTGCCCCGAGTTCTCCTTAGGAGGTGGAGGTGGATAATGCCTCACACTCCTTCCAGATGGGCAATGACAGGGGAACAGAGGCGGGAGGGAGGCCAGCTTCGTGCGGCCCAGGAGAGCTCCAGGCGACTGTCCAAGCTCTTCTCCCTCCGGGCGTCTCTGCTGCGTCCCGCCGCTCTCTGCACCCCAGGCTCCCGCATGGCTTCCTGCATGTTGCAGGCCCCCCGACGGTGCCCTGGCGTGGCCTCCTACCTCCTCAGATCTCCCTCGCGATGAAGTGATTTTTTCTTGTTCAGAGAAGTCCGTTCAGGTGGCTCCACTGCACAGACACTCCAGAGCTCCCCGTTTTCTTCAGAGTGGATGCTAAAGGCCTTGCAGTGTCTCATGAGGCCCCATGTAGCGTGGCTCCCATTGTCTCTCTGACCTTGTCCCCTGTGTTTCTGTCCCTCCCTTGTCGGCTGCTCCAGTCACACCGGCCTCCCTGTGGTGGCTTTGCATGGGCTGCTCAGTTTTGCCGGGGTCCGTGGACGTTAGATGAGCATCAGCCTAAGCACAGTGCGGAGAAGCAGATGGTTTGCCTTGCGTTCTGCCCGAAGCTTTTAAGGAAGCACCTTTGTGCAGCTGACTACGCAGACAAATTCTCTAAGACTTTTAGCATCACATTTGTAAGTCTTCAGGGGAAGTCTTTCCTGAGACATCTAAGTCTGACCTTTTATGCTTTCCATAAGGCTGATTTCATATTTCCTCACGAAACATGCGGTCGGAAGGCAAGACGAACGCCATTTAAACTGGGTGGATTTCAGTGACTGCGTTAGTAAGTGACTCGATTGCAATTTCAATATTTTAAACTTAGATCTTGGAATCATGATATATCTTCAGGTTCTCCAACATGTAAAATTACCCCATTTTTTAATTGTCCTAATGAGAATGAATGCTCTCTGGATAGAACTATAAATGCCCCAAAGAACAGGTGAGATCTGACTATTTTAGAACCAATAGCCCGTTTCATAATCTTATTGATTTTATCACCTAATTATTGAATAGAGTCACCTGTCCCCCAGGTAAGGTCTTGCCTGGCCTGCTGGTTTCAGTTTCCTGGACACGCTTCTCTGGTTAGGAGGAGGGGAGGGAAAAGAGAGACCGTCTCTCTGGAAGCCAGCCTCAGTCTTAGCCAAATCGGCTCTCAGTGCCTATTAACATACAAGGCCCTGCTCTCTCCCTCCTTCCTCTCCAGTCTCTCGCTTTTATTATCCATCTTGCTGCTGATACAGCATCACCCCTGCGGTTTTTCCAGGAAAGAAAGGTGATTACCATTGATGACAATTGAGTTAAACAGGTCTGAGCTGGACAGCCAGCCGCTGAAACCTGACGTCATAACTGCCACTTACAGTGGCATTTCTGGAAAGGGACTTACAGCTGCTCATAGAAGTCACATCCGTTAGTGCTCGTCTGGGCAGGAAGGACAAGGGGATGAAATGCGGGAGCAGGGAGAGAGGAATGAATAATACCATTTGGCTGGTGCTTTAGTTTTCAAAGTGCTTAATATACATTATCATACATGATTTGGATAAAATACTGTGAGAGGGCGCCCCGTTCATAGATAAGTGGCTTCCACATATAATCATCCCGTGACACTGAATATTATTCTCTGTTGGAATGGCCAAAATGGGAGATGGAGATGGAAACTCAATGGACAAGAGGCTTAAGAATAGTAAGTACAATTTAAGGTGAGTGACATGCACCAAAGCCACGTGACTAGTGTGTGGGGAGCTGGGACCAGGACCAAGGACGTCACGTCTGCGTTTCTGTCCCGTAAACGTTCTCCCTAGAAGTTAGGATTAAATTCTGCCGGTAGAAAAAACGAGGCAGATTTCTGTAGGAGTCGGACATGTTGGCGGGGATGGGGCACGGCCAGCGCCGAGCCGCGGGCCTGGTCTGTCTTCGGCTGTCCTGTGCGCTTACAGGCCCCGACTTTCTGCATGGCGTTTTCCCTGACTATGTTCTCTGTCTCTCTTTTCTTAAATCAAAGTTGGAATTGTCAACCTCAAGAACTTAAGAGAGTCCTACCTCTCACTCTAATGTCTAGTCACCGTTTTGGAGTTTGGCAGAAAGAAAGAAAGTGGAGCAACCAGAACGAGAAAGAGGAAAGAGGAGAGGGGGAAACAAAAGTGGAAGCTTCAGTTGTCAAATCCTGCTCAGAGTCTGGGGAGTAGAATTACAGTTTAAGAGATAACCTGCCTTCCCTCTTTCACTCCGTTTCCTCTTCTATCTCAAACACACGTTTTCATTCCCCAGCTCCTCCCCTCCACACACACCAGCTTCCTCAGCTATTGTTCGTTTTTCTTCTCTTTTTTATCTTTTGTGTGTGTCCCTAGACCTGGCAAGGACCACACGGGGTCCTTCAACTCCCCTCCCAAACTGCCCCTCCCCCTCTGCACCCCCAAGGCTGCGGGGCAGAGGGTGTCAGCCTAAGGTTTTCTTAACTCCCACCTTAATCCCTAATCTGTAAACCATGGGATTCGACAGAGCAAGGCTGTAAGCACTGGGGCCATTTTGCTGTTTTGAGGACAGAGAGTGAGTTGGAGGGACCTGAAAACAAGAGCTCGATGGCCTCCTTCTAAAAATAACAGGGGAAGAAAACCATCCCTCGATGTCCGCTCATTGTGTCCCCCTTTCTCTACATTCTGCACGAAGTACTTGTCCATGAAAGTAATCCGGTCCGTACAGGACGGCATTTCAGGGCTTCTGGGGTCTCGTGGAGCTGGGGGAACAGCCACTGACAGGGACGTGGCAGGTAGAGTCCCCCCCTTCCCCTCCCCGCCCCCCCCCCACAGGCCAGAGGGTTCACAGCACAGAGCAGACGAGGGGAGAGAAGAAATAGATGATTGTTTCTTTCTGTGGGGAGGGGGAGAGCATGGTGGTGAGGGGGGGGCTTGAGGATTGCAGGTGAATTTGGGAACTATTTCTACTTGTGGAATTAGTTGCTCAGAGTTTCTGTGGTCTGCCTCGGGATGTTTGCTGCACACATGGAATCACAGTTGAGAAAATGTTTTTAAAAATGATTCAAGACCACTTTTCAAATGAATGAAAATACGACAGTACTGAAACATTAAGTGCCATTTCCTCCGAGTGTGAAGTCTTTATTTAGCAACAGACGTGTATGGAGGACGCGCCCTGTGCCGGGCACAGCTGTGAGCACTGGAGCTACGGCCGTGAAGGGTCGCTGCTTCCTGGTGCTCAGGGGGTGTCGGTGGGTGTCGGTGGGCGGGCTCAGTGTGGGTGCAAGGGAAGAGGAGAGTGTTGGCAGCTGACCCGCGCTGGCTCGGTCCTTCTCAGTAGGTCATTGTAGCCACAGGAAATGTCCGAAGTTGTGAGGGAAGAGCCGTTTCCTCACAGCCTCACAACAAAATACCTGGTGACGATGAACAAAGGTGGCAGACCCAGCGCTGTGACATACTGATGGATCGGCCACACGTTCTTTGGCAAGAGGCACAAAATCGTTCATGGACTCACCTAGACACATTCAATGAAGTCAGCTCTCACATGCTATGAGCAAAATTAACTCTAGATAGAAGTGGCAGCTTTCCAGGGCAGGAGGCAGGATTCTGTGTGCCGCGGCCAGAATCTGGCTCTCAGAAATCCTAAATTACTGGCTGGACAGAGGCCACTGGGGATCCAACCTCAGGGGACCGTCGCTAAGAGCCTCAGAACATGGGCCTCGGACGAGTATTTACATGCAAGGGTAGGGAGAGCCTCTAAGCTGTGTAAGCCAATATTTGTATGTTAAATGCTTTAATTTCACGAAAGAGCCCATTTCTAACGTCATCATGCTAATTCATAGGTTGCTAATTGCATCAGTAAAAACAAGCTGGACATCCCGTATGCTAATCAGCAGATGTTAGTTGACCCATGAGACAAGAGTGTCCTGTTGAAGGGCTTGCGGTGGCCACACCTGCAGTGAGGTTCTCGCTGATGCAATGCTGGGTGACGAGGCCAGGACTGGAGAGCTGAGCACCCCTCAAATTCAAGCTTCACCCCTGGAATATTCATACTGTCCTACTGACTACACTTCACATTCTAAAGCAAATTATAGCTCTCAAAATACATAGATGGAGAGGCCACTATGAAAAGTTCAAGGTTTCGCCCCAAGAAATGGAATAGAATTGTAATTTCCTGAAATACTACAGCTCATGGGAGGTACAGATTTAGGGAGAAAATCAGAAATTTACTTGAAATGGCTATTGACCATCAAGAGGACACATTGAATAGGACATTATATATTATACATACGAGTCTAGAGCTTGGAGGAGAGAGAAGACGCAGACACGTCATTGGGAATTACCAGGCTCTTCATGGTAATTAGAGTCATAAAGCTGATGAAATCCCTAAAGAAATGAGGCACATAGGGGAATGAAGAGGTTCGGGAACCAAGCCCTGGGGGCACTGCAGCATGAAGTGGTCAGGGTGACGGTCGTAATGACGATGGTGCAATGACAAAAGCTAACACGTACGTAGTACCGAACATTATTTAGGAACTTTAATTAAATGTACTCGCTCCTTGTGTCCTCAAAACAGTCTCCTGAGTCAGCTATTGTTACTAATTCTGTTTTGCAGATGAGGAAACTCAGAAAGGTTAAGTATCTTGCCCGAGGTCATAATTAAATAGGGTGAGAAGAAAAAGGAGGAGCAGCCAGTGGGCGAGGAGAGCCAGGCACAGTGACGTCACAGGGCCAAGTGACTAGTGTGATGTGAAGGCCTTTACGTGACTAGCATGATCTGTGCCAAATGCCTTTAGGTCAAGTTACAATAATTGCGGGGCATGGCCACTGGTGACCCTCCTAAGATCAGTTTTATTGGAATGAAGATGGACTGAAGAAAGAATGGAAGAAGGAAAGAGAGAGAGGAAGTGTAGAAAACCATTTTAAGGAGTTTTCCTGCAAAGGGGAGTAAAAATATGCAGCTGTACATCGAGGTGGAGTGTGTGTTTGCTGATAAGGGAGACTAACGAGAAGGGGAGATGTTGATGGCACAGGTGAGCGGTGGGACAGTGAAGAGTAGTGCCATTTGGAAGTGGATGGGTAGCGGTCCAGGAACTAACTGGAGGCACTGGTTTTGGAGGAGCACAGGGCAAGTTTATGCCTGTAATGGTTGGGGGATTAAGTGTTCGATTGGTCAAAGGCAGGTGGAAACACTTGATGGGAATGTGCACGTGCTCGTTCGATGGCTTGTGTTTTCTCAGTGAAATAAGGAGGAATGTCCTCAGTGAGAATGAGGTGGCACTAAACTAAGGTTGTTTGGGACGGTGGAGGAGGCATAGAATAGAGAAGATGAACTGGTTGGAGAAACGCAGGAGAAGCAGGGCGCCCTGACAGTCTGCTGAGGTTCGTCGTCATGAGGTACAGGGCAGGTCCTGTTGGAAATCATGGCAAGTGTTCAAAGTGAAGCTTTGCCAAGAAACCAAGATGCAGTCGACACAGAAAACCCACGTGTGGGGCCAGAACAAAATGCAAGCTTTCCAGACAGGTGGCTGTACCGTAGGAGTGTTTGGTGGAACAGATGTGGCCCAGAGTAGGAAAGCCACCAACCGGGGGGACATTTCATGTCCTGATCAAGATATCCTGGGGACAGCAGTGAGAGATTCTGGGTGTGGAATGAAGCAGGGTTGAGGGGAGAGGAAAGGTCCCCTCAGGAAAGGTCCAGGGCATGGACGCTGCAACCAAACCACCTCTCCAGGGGAGCGGTGCCTGTGAAAAACCCGAGGGACAGTCCTGGTTCATCTGCCCATGAAAGCCCCAGGCCCAGAAGCCAGCTGCAGGCTCCTGTCCCCCGGGACTATTTCTTCAGTCTCCTCTGCCCCCAGAGTGGCTAAAACCATGTCAGGCAAGGGAAGAGAACATGCTCAAGGTTGGAAAACAGAAGACCCGACCACCCCCCTCGCTCTGTAAACGAACAGCATACAGGGCCTGTCGTGGGCAGACTTGTCATGAAAGAAGTTTTGGAACTTAGTGACTTATTCATGAACTGGGACAGTGTTTATGAACTAAAGTGACTCTCTACTGGGCTCTTTACTAGGGGACAGCAGAAGAGGCAGGTGACTAAGAGCCACACCAATTTGTGGCTCGTTCAGTATGTAAGTTAGTACAATTTTCACATCTCTGCTTACTCTTGTATTAATGTAAAAGTGCTAGTTCTCGCGTGTAGGTTGTTCTATGCGTGTAGTAAGTGTGGGTTGGTGGTTTCGTCAGAGAGGGCGGGGCTTCCGATCCAACAAAGACCTGGAAATTGAGAGACTTTTCTTAGCACTTGACAAATACCGTGCTGGCAGTGACGACCCCATCGCACTAAAGAGCGGGAAGGCTTCCTGCTTCAGCCTTCGGGGTCCGTGAACTCTGGAAAGTATTTAGCCTTGTTATCATTGTGGTATTTTGGTGCGGTTCTACACTGTTTCAAAGAATGGGTAATCTGTCTTTAAATGATAAAAATCAGTCAGTGACAGAAAGTGAAATTTTGGTGATTAAAATGTTTACACCATAGTTTAGAGTCTTTAAAAAAAAAAAAGCTAATATCTTAACCTCAAAACATTGAGTATATTCACCCAGAGCGTTAGGCACTCACTTTGTCACCACATTAGAGCATGGGAGCAAGCCACGGGCCGTCCTAGAAATTGGTCTGTATTGGGAGGTGAAAAAAGTGGCTATGGCTGCATCATCTTCACAATTGTCTGTCTCCTTCCAGAGCGAGTTAGGCTGATGAGGCACAGGTTGACCAGCAGTCTCCGGAATAGAGTTGTGTGCGTGGGCCCTCAGGTAGAACTTCTTTCACTCTCTTACCTGTTTTCGGCCAGTACTGATCGCAATGTATCACTTTCAGTTCCTATCTCACGGAGTCATCAAAAATGTGATGTTTCCCGTATGATGGCTTCTTGGTCACTTACAACCTGTCTGCTAATCCTCGTCCCTCACTGGGCATGTGTCGGGCTGTTTCAGGCCACACATCTGTCATTTCATCCACACAGAAGGCAAAATCCTTGCCCCCCAGACAGAAAGGGACCGTTTGCTCTTCCGCTTGCGGCAACTGCTGCTTAGTCACGGCCACCTGGTGTCTTGAGTCCAGAGTTGCTGGCACCTTCTTCTGACTTACCGCTAAGGAATCCCTTTGTCGTTACCACTGCACGAGTTTCAGGGGAAGAGCAAGACCGGAGCCCACACGGGGCGCATGCCCATTCTAGGGGTGTCCCTCTGAATCAGGCCCCTGGAATTTTCTTCTTTCCTCTATTTTTGATTATATATAATGCCTTTCATTTTGACTGCAAAGCATCATTTGTAATTCCGTTCAGTGGGCAGTCAATTACTAGAAAGGTCTCTGTGCTTCATTCTGTAGCGATGCAGAAACCTCAGTGACTTCCTGCTGTGTTGTACACAGTGCACATGGTGACAGTGGAGGCCCACGGGGACCCACTAAGACCCCGTTTTCAGAATCCGTCTCCGCATGCTCTCTGTGCTCTTTCATCCTAAAGCCTCATGGTAAAACCACCGTGATCACGGATGTGTGTGGAGACGCTCGTTCTGACGTCCTGTTTGGGGTGTCCAGGGGGGCTTCTGGCGTTGTGACTGCTTTGTCACTCCTTCTCGTTTCCAAAAGCCACGCAGAGACCTTTGCCCGTTTCTGAGACTGTCGGACACTGCACCACAAAAGAATTGCAGATTCGACAGAATTAGCATGAACTTGGCGTCCAGAGAGCGTGTTGGCTGAAGTGAGCTGAGCCCGCCTACCGAACGCAGAGGGGCTGCCCTTCCCAGTGCAGCTGCCGACGCTTAGAAGACGCATCTGTCTTAAGAAGGCTACCGAATTTCTTTGCACATCGTGACTTCACATCTCAGATTTGTGAAGTGTAAGTGAAGGAAGTTGCTGAATTGCTTTTCTCTTCTGCATCCATCAAACGGCTGGTCACCTCCTGCCGCCCGGCTGTGACCACTGAGTCATGATTTGGGGTACAGAAATGTGGGTTTAGAAAGCCGTCCGAGTCCTGTAGTCTGTGTTGTGGACATATAGGTTCATACGGATATACATGTAGCAGAAAATTACCTCTCCTTCGCTGGCCAGCGTCTTTGTCCGGCCCCCGCGGCCTGAGTCCCAGGTTATTGCGGTCACGTCCTGGTTGAGTTCTCTGCTTCTGCTCCCAATACACACATCAGAGTCCTGTTCAAACCTGGATCAGCTCACATGACTCCTCTACTGAAAACCCGGACCCTTACAGTGCCACCCACAAGCCCCCATCATGGCACCCAGGTGTCTACAGGCACGCGCGAGCAGGAGCTGCTGTCTGCCCCACGCACCCCGTCACCCATGGCTTTCTCTGCGCACCTGCCCTGCCACACGCGCCTCCCGGGACCTATACCTCCTAGAATTCCCATATTACCCTGTCTCGTGCCCTTGCAATCTCATTCAATCCAGAATGTGCCTGTCCCTGCATTTCTGTGCTTTGCCTCCTCCCCTCCCCACATGTCACCTACTGGGGACGGTCTTCCTTACACACCTACTAGGAACTGCGCCCTCCCTCCACCCCGAGCACACCGCTGGCTTTCTGTGTCGTCTTGCTCCCTGGAGCTGCCTCCCTCTGGTCTGCTGTACACCTGTTGGGTTTCCTCACTTCCTTCTACCTGTCACAGCGTCAGTGCCCAAAGCTCTGGACCGACGCAGGCAGGGGGCTGGATCCGGGACTGAGCCCAGCCTCGGTGAGCAGGACGGAGGCAGCGCTCTCCGGAGTGGCTGGCGCCGTGCGTGGTGAAAGTGAGGTGAGGAAGGTGCTTTGCTCAGAGCGCATCGCAGAGCAGGAGGCAGGTTTCCTAAGTGAGCTGCACACACAAGGCGTTTAACCCTGGGCACTTTCCCTTCGGACTATAAATGTTATATATGACTTGCCAGGTTTACTGTCTTGTTTCATATGATGGAATTCCCTTCAGCTTTACGCAAACATCGTCAAGTCGAAACACCCACACTCAGCGTGGTAGGTGTTAGAAGGCAAGCTCCTGCCCGCCTTGTGGAAACCCCGTGGGAGGGCAGCTGCACGTCAGGGAGGGTGTGTGCTGAGACCGAGTGACCGGTGCCCAGAGAAGGGTGTCCGAGCAGTGAGCAAGGTCACAGCTGGGAGCAGCCACAACAACCCTCCCACAGCCGCAAAGAGCCCGGTTGGAAGTGGTCGTCCTGGGGACCCTTGAGGTCCACGTGGGTGTGGGAACAGACCCTCCAAACAATGACTTATGTGTCTTCATGTTTTCATTCTTGACCCAGAGCTCGTTGCACAGTTCCAGGCCCCTCATGTCTTCTGCTCGTCTTTAGTGCAAACATCTGTGGACCCCAAGACCCTAATGTACGATATACGCACAAAAGTTCTTCCCTTTTAACTTTCCTCGATTTATGTGTCTTCCACGTCTCCGGACTCCCTGGGAGTTCCGTGCACCTTGGAGCTTACAGAGTCAGGTTCTAGTAAATCTTAACAGTGGCTCTGCTTTCAGCTGCTTGCAATTACCAATAGCCCCAGTAAAAGACAATTAAGAGAGGAAAAGCTATATGTAAAAAAATATCTGTGATCTATGCAGACAGTTCTTTTCCCCCCCTTCTGTCTATCATTGCACAGCGAACAGGATAACACCCCCAAAGAGAACCAGACTGATGTGGGGATGATTCCTCCTCCCCAAGGTCTGTGTTTTCTAAGCCCACTTCATGTTTTAAGAAATGAGAAAAGGAAGAGAAAGTTTATGTTGGTTTCACATCACGTGTGTAGTTTTGTCCTTTTGCGATGAAAACCACCCTGGTCCTCCCAAGGACGGTTCGCCCGGCCTCTGTGAAGTCCCCACCAGTGGAGCCCAGACACTGGACCCCACGGCTGGTGTTGGAAATAGTGTCTGGCTGGGTGAAGTCACGCGATATTGCAAATGTTCCGATGGTGTGTTGTTTCTTTTCTCAACAGTAATTGCCTTTCTTTTAGTTTTCAGTGTTTCCCTTTTGTGTTTACGATAACGGAGGGATGCTTTATTGCATCTCACAGGCCGGTTGCCATGGTGATCAGCCGTTGCTGTGTGCTGTAAAAATAACCCTCCTTCCTTGATAGATTTCACTTGAGTGAAAATAACCCTTAAAAATAGGTTGAAATTTACATACTAACTCTTCCAGCAGGTTCAAGGGGGAAAAGAGATGAATTACATCCCAATTTGATGCCCTGTTAGGCTAGGGGCTACCGGATGAGGTGTGAACAGAGAAGTCTGCTGTGGGCCAGTGAAAGGCCCGTCAAATTTCAGCATAAAACCATGCATTTTATTGTGTCTTTCCTCATCAGCGTTGTATGTCAAAATAATGTATTAGGGCAAGTGAAAATTTCTGTGGCAAGTAGGGATGGAAGGAGCTGGTGGCTCATGGGTCGTATCCCGGGTTGGTCTAGGTTAGAGCACCATTTTCAAAGTGTGTTCTGGAGGACACCATTTCAGAAAATGTGTGCGGGATGCTGTTCCAGAAGTTAATAAGGCGTTCGATGGTCAAACATACTTGAGGAGTGTAATGTACTGTACTCACAGCTCATGTTGTCATGTTCTTCTTTTGTATGCTTCTGAACGACTTCATAACAATGGCTTAGCAAACTGGAGGGTCTTCTGCTAACTTCTCCGGCCATGTTCTTGCCCAAGGAAATGAAGAAGAAACCAGAGTATTTGGCGGTGATAACGTTGGTACAGATAAGCTGGGTAGTGGTGTCCACGGAAGGTGTGCACCATCACAGTCTCCCAGGAATGAAGAGATTAATTATAGAGTCGAACATGTTGCAGAACAAAATCAGAGTTGTCTACACACCTACATTAGTCGTCTGAGGTTAATGAAGACATTAAATATCAGCAACAGATGTCCGAAAGTAACTCTTGATTTTTAAAGGAGTCTATCTAAAGAGTTTGTGGGCACACACACAAACACACATACACACACTGTATCTGTATCTCCCTCCAAGGTATCGAGCCCATGGCGATTACTCGTATGTTATTTTTTGCTGGTTGCATTTCCACATCTGGGATCGTCTCCTGGTTCATATGTGTCACGTTACTGTCACATGTAATATGCTTTTCCCAAGCATAAATCAAAGTCTGGTCATTTATTTTCCTAGCTACCTTCCAAGGACTTCTGGAGACTCATTGGTCACTTCCTGAAGTGCTAGGCAAACCCCTAACTCGAGGTAGGTTGAAATCTTGCATGGCCAGCAGATTCCTCTTGCTTGTCAGTTATTGACCTGAGGATACCCGTTTTCCCCAGTATGCTGGAAACTCTGCAAACTTCTTGTTAGCTCAGAGCTCTCAGTCTCACTCTTTGGAAGAAGACGCCACTCTCTGATCATACATCTACCCCTGAGAATGTATCAGTTGGGATGAACCGTGTGCTTGTTCTTTGTGTATCTTAATATAGTAAACTCTCTTTTCCTTTAACCTTGAACCCTACCTCACACCATTTGATTTAATTAGTTTGAGATGGATCGTATAAAGCTCTAAGGAGAAAATATAGTAAATTTCTTTGCAACCTTGAGCTAGGCAAAGATTTCTTCGATAGCAATAGCCACACACACACACACACACATACACACACACACCATAAACTGGACTTCATCAAAATAAAAAATTTCTGACCATCAAAGGACATAGTTAAGAAGATGAAAAAGCAAGCCACACACTGGGAAAAAATATTTGCAGTACATATATATGACAATAGGTACATATCTAAACTATATAAAAACTCCTACAGATTAACAACAAGAAAACAACCCATTAAAAATTGGCAAAAGGTGTAACGTATACTTTCTGTTTTGTTTTGTTTGTTCATTTATTTTGGTTTTTTTAGATTCCACATATAACTGAAATCATAGGGTCTTTGTCTCTGTCTGACTTATCTCACTTAGCATAATACCCTCTAGGTCCATCCATGCTATTGCAAATGGCAAGATAGCATTCTTTTCTATGGCCAAGTAATTTTCCATTGTGTTTATGTACCATCTCTTTATCCATCCATCTATTGATGGGCACTTAGGTTGCTTCTGTATCTTGGCTATTGTAAATAATGATGCAACGAACATATGGATGCATATATTTCCTATTAAGGTTTTTGTTTTGGATACTCAGAAGCTAAATTGCTGGGTCATAAAGTACTTCTATTTTTAAATTTTTGAGGAACTTCCATATTGTTTTCCATTGTGGCTGCACCAATTTGCAGTCCCACCAACAGTGCACCAGGGTTCCCTTTTCTCTACAGCCTCACCAACACTTGTTTGTTAATTTATTGGTGATGCCATTTTGACAGGAGTGAAGAGGTAGCTTATTGTGGTTTTGATTTGCATTTCCCTGATTAGTGACGTTGAGCATCTTTTCATGTCTATTGGCCATCTGGATGTCTTCGTTAGAGAAATGTCTGTTCAGGTCCTCTGCCTGTTTTCTAATCAGATTGCATTTTTATTTTTTTCTTAATGTTGAGTTGTATGAATTCCTTCTATATTTTGGATATTAATCCCTGTCAGATGTATCATTTGCGATACAAAAGTGATGTTAACTTTTTTTTTAGGTAATGTTTACCTAGGACACCATGAAAGTGGAAACAAGCAAATCAGGAGGGTTTCTAACTCCCACTTCTGACTTTCTTCATCTGCAATGTTATGTTTCATGTACTGAAGCAGGATGCATCTTTTCTCTCTAATGTTCTTCCTGCTTGAGGGAGATGAGTGAGAGGGACCAGAGAGGGGTCCTAAATTTCTTTATCAGATTCAGAAGGAATATTTTCTTTTGGAAAATATGAAAAATGAAAACCCTTACTTTACCTTTTGTTTTCTAATCTTCATGTAGATTTATAAAGCAGAAAATGTCTGGTGACAAATACACTGCTGCTTTCCTTTTAGACTCAGTTATTTCACTTTTTATTGAGATACAGTTGACATGTGACATTTTATTGGTTCAGGTGTACAATATAATGATTTGATACGTGCACATCGCCAAAAGCCCACCACCGTGAGTCTAGTGAACACCCGTCTGTCACCACATATAGTACCAGTTTTTTTCCTCATGATGAGAATGTTTAAGATTTACTTTCTTAGCAACTTTCAAATATGCAAATACTGTTATTTTCTATTCTGGCAAATATGTATAATGTAATTTTGTATATAATCCTTAATGTTTGGCTTCTCCCTTTTTATTTAGAAACTTCTGGAAGAGAGTATGATGGTTATATTTGAGCCTTTTGGTTGCAGGGATGGTGCCATGTTTCCCCAACGATGACCACACGGTGAAGGGTGGTTTTCTCACAGCAGGCTGTCAGTGCATGTGTGCACAGGAGAAAAGCAGGTGTTGAAAGACCTGTCCTGTGTGTTACTGAAATAGTGTCATCACGGTTCTAGTATCAGCAGGGCTAGGAGTTTAGTGTCTCTGATTTCATGAATTGGCTTTCTTGGATTCTCCCTAGAGAATTACCCTGGGACTTGTTCTTAGCGCCCCCACCAGGATGAGGTGGGTGTAAGGAACAATTACCCTTGGCTTTGGCTTTCTGCGGTTTATTTACATTCCTAGCTGGAGTGTAATGAGGTTAATAAATAAATGTTGATAAAGCCCTGAAACATGCTAAGGAATTGGTCATCGCTGCTGTTGAATTTTGGGGGAAAAACATCATGTAAAAAGCAATATTTTTGACTGCATGGCAATTAGAGAAAAGCTGTTTCAACATGTCTTTCAAGTTACATTTGGGGGTTTCGCTTGCCTCCATCCCGTCACTATTTCTGTTTCCTTGTTTTTGATTTTTCCCTTCCCGATAGAAAGGGATAATGAACTAGACAATATAACTTGTGTTTTTGTAAAGTGATTCCTTTGTTGTTTTGAGTGCAGATTCCTTGTATACTTTGGGTTGTGCTTGGAGAGAAACAAAGCCTTTGTAATGTAAAGCAGAGACAGCACATTTGAGTACTTAACGCTCGCATCTTGATGGTTTCATTACTGACTTCTATTAAGCTCTCTCTGGGCTAAGAACCAAACTCCCCACAGGTCTACAAAGCTGCATTGCGGGATCTATTTGCTCTGAGCTTAAATCCTCATTTCTCCCCATGACACACTCATTGGCTGGGGATGGCTTCCTTCTGGTCCTGGGAGAGATCTGCAGACACTGCATTAAAGTGCCTCACCCCTACCTCTGCACGACGCTCCCCCCAACTGTTCTCTATGGAATCTCTTCACTCACACATTCCTCTCTTTCTCTCTCTCTCTCTCTCTCTCTCTCTCTCTCTCTCTCTCTCTCTCTCTCTCTCTCTCTCCCCCCCCCCCCCCCACCTCTTTCTATGTCTCCCTCCTCTGCTACTTCAGGCACTTTCCCCCTTTCCCGGCCCTAAAGGCCGTTCTTAGTTCTGAAACGGAATCAAATTCTTCTTGCAAGGTGAGTCCCACCATAGAAGTAAAGTAATGAGATTATGATTAAAAGTACACCTTGATCGTGGAGTATCCATCAACCTGTCATCGAAATCTTATCTCTGGAGCCCATCTCATCAATCTGACCTTTCAATTACGATCCCCAGTTCCTGACTCTGAGGACACGTAGCTCAGAGATGGGGTCTGCGATACGCAACTCTTTGTGTGGTGCCTGTAACACTTGGCACAACTGGATGTCTCTTTTGTGACATCTGTCGCCTCCTCTGGGAGTGACTTCTGTTAGGCTCAAGCCTGGTTGTGTTCACTTTGACCTGTGTGTGCAGCTGCCTCTGTGACGTGTAGCAACTTCAATATCAGCCGCCAACACGGGAAACGTGGTTTCTACTCAGGTAATAGTCAGAGGGTGTCTCTGGTTGGCAGCTGCTTTCTTCCACAGGGAACATCAGAGCCTCCGGGGGCTGCATCTCACAGGTCCGCCCCCCGCCCCCCAGGTGCTGGGAGGTTCTTTACTCAGTTAGTAGGTGAGGAAGAGGATGAGGGCATCGCAGAGCCTCTTCTCAGAGCCCCGCCTGCTGTGCACACATCCCTTCCCTCAGTGACCGCAGCTGGGGGCAGGGGAGCTGGTAGCAGTTGGGACCTCCACGTCCCACTTGCAAGTCACTGCCGTAAAAGGCAGAACAAATGAGAACCTTTGGTGGAGCGCCGCCCACAACCCCCTTCTGTAATTCAAATGAGTTTAAAAATGTTCGTTTAGTGGCTGTTTGACTCCCAGGGGACTATGATTTGATTTCAGCGTGTACTTATATTCTGGTGCTTCTGATACTCCAGAATCTTCCGTGAGTGTGTGATGGTGGTGCCATTGAATGGGGACCCTGCAATGTGCCAGCGTAGACTGTCACTGCCGGGTACAGATGTCCCAGCTTCCAGGCTGCCGAGTCCTTTTGGTTGTTGCCAGGCACCCATGCCTGGCTTCCGTGCAGTCTGACGGCAGGAACCCAATATGTTCCTGGGCGTAAATCAAGCACATAGTGCAGGAGACCCACCTACAGCTCATGAATGAGCTTTCCAAAGGATGTGGGTCCATCTGAGGCCAGGGAGACGTCATCCCCTCACACATGTCGGTGACCGTCTTACTCACCCTCCTTGAGACCTCGGGGGCAGCAGGGGGTGGGGGCTGCTGGCCTGGGCACGGCATCGCCGTCCTGACCCCCCTCCACCTCGTCTCCTCACTCAGATGCCAGGTGGAGCCAGATAAGGGCTGAGGTTCCTTCCACTGCTAATATTCCATGCTTTTTAAAAATCCCTTGACATAAAAAATCACATTCCAAAACCAGGGGAAGAGGAGGAAGAAACCTTTGTAGAGCCGCCTCATCTGTGTCGCTTAGCAATCTTCCAAACGGGCAGCCCAAACCCCTTTGCTTAGCGACTGGTCGTCCAAGTATTATACCACATCCGGTGACTGGCCAAGGCTGAGGAGGGATACGTACAAACCAGTCTGTCCTGGGCAAACCGTCACGCCCTGCACAGTCCGAGCTCCACACACAGTACGGACTGACCTTGCTTCCCACGAGGCCAGCACCTGTGTCACCTGCCTGCAGGCTGTCCTGGGGAGGCAGGCGATGACCACCGCCTTCAGACGGCAGCCTGCAAGCACACGTGCAGACACCACCTGAGGACGGGCTGTGCCCTGGATGCATCAGCTCGGTTGTGGCGTCTGACCGCCAGCCGTGCCGCCAGGCAGCGGTGCTCCTATAAATGGCTCATTTTCCCGAGAGCAGTAGACATGGCAGCAGCTCTCAGGCAGATGGGTAGCTGTCTTAATGCTCAAGTGAGGAGAAGGGAAGAGGCCAAACGTTACTGATGGAAAACAAGCGAGAGAGCTAGAAGACGGCAGGGGGGCGGGGACTTCTGTTTTGACTGCCCAGGAAGGTTGCCCGTCCACCAGCCAGCCAGCTGCTAGCTCTCCGGGTCCCACTGTTCCTACACACACTGTTTCATACTTTGAACAGCACTTGGAAAATTTTGGGAGGACTGCAGATCAATCACTTCTGTTTTGAGTAACGTGTAACGTTTATTGGGACGTTTGAGAAAAGGAAGGAGGCACATAAGCATCCAACAAGTTAGGAGGCTTGAAATATAAAGAATCCTGCTTAGAATTTTAAGCCTTATTAATAATAGCAACAACCATTGTTAAGAAACCCCTATTCTGTCTATAACGGTTCTCTACGTGCTTATCCACTGAGTTGTTACCGTACCCCCAGGGTAGACATTGAGCTCGAAGCATTGTGAAAACAGCCCCAGATCAAAAATTCGAGGCCGCATTCAATGCCCCTGCATTTACTGTCCCATGCTGAGTGCTGTCCTAGCATCCCTTTCCCCTTTGTTTTATTCAAGAAACCAACTTTTCCTTTGTATAACGAAGAATCAAAGGAGAACAGGGTTTAGGGAACAGCTAGAGAGCCAATTAAGAGTTTGAAGTATGTGAGATTGGTATCTTCTAGCGGACATGCCCGTAAAAGTACCAGCTAAAAGCTTCTGACCCTTAAACGACTGAGGCAAAACTGAAAGATTCAGGTTCTTGAAAATAGAAACTGAGTTAAGTGAGGGAAATGGTTAACTATGTTTTGGAAGATGAATTGGGACAAAGATGAAATGAAGCAGTGATTGCTGATAGTTGGAAACTTCAGGTGGGCACTAAACTCTAGGTAATAGTTTTGAATTCCTTATAGCTTACTCTGAATTGCATACGCCTTTTTGTTAATGAGAAGCAAATATGTTATTCTCAAATGATTTCTTTAATAGAAAAATCATAGTCTTTTTAGAAAGTGTGCTTTTTTTCTTTCATTATTTGTGCCTGAAAAAATGTAGCCCTGGCATAGTTAGGTAGCACCATCTATCTTGTAACAGATGCTGTTTATTAAAAAATAAAATACCTGCAGTTTTAACTTTACAAATCTAAACCTGTAGTTACAGAAAACTGCATGATTACGTTTGTTTTCTAGGTCCCATCATTTCCTGGAAATTTTGTATTTCATCGAATCTCATAATTTTAGAATTCTAGACCCCTCACAAATTACCGAATGCATTGTTTCTCAACCATTTTCTTTTCCTATTATTGCAATCCTATGGATAAAATAAATTACATTTAAGTTCTCCCTAACAAGAGAAGTTTAACACTAGAGAATATGATTTTGTTGGTTTGGGTTGAACTTTGGAAGATCACAAACTAGGGTAAGAGGAATTTTTTCATCCTTCCAGAACCGATTTTCACCTTCAGGACGCACGATCCAGATTCTCATTTCACAAATGAGGAAATGGGGCGCTGAGAGGCACGCACGCATGGCCCACAGCCACGGGGGCAGGATTTGGGTTGTCACGTGGCTGTTCCCCCCCAGCTGGCCTCTGCTCCCTCTCCCGGGAATGCGGGCAGGTCCCAGTGGGCAGAATGTGACATGTGGCTGCTGGCACACCCCCCGCCGTGACTGTGAGGGGTGGCGCAGAGCACGTGGCTCATCCTGATTCTCGCCTCGCACTTGCCGAGAAAAAGGTTTGGTGGGAGGGCCTGGGTCAGCGGTCCCTGTCGCTCCCAGCACCACTCACTTTGAAATTCAGGCCCAGTGACCACTTACTCCGGGTTTCTTAGACAAAGGATCTGAGAAATCAATATCTACCGTTGACAGCAGGAGTTGTTCTTAAAACCAATTGCCCGCTCTCAGAATGAGCCACTCAGAGGAGCCAAATTGCTAATAGGATGAGAAAAGGAAGAAAGAAAAGCATTTTCTTAGTGGTCGGGCTGAGCATCGGGGTCGGGCCATCTGGTCCTTAGGGGACGTGGCCGGCCGGGTGCCAGCCCCGGGTGCCAGGGTCAGAGCCAGGCAGAGGCAGCTGCCGGGGAGCATCTCCCATGGCCCGGCCCCCGTGTGCTGGTCCCATGTGCTCTTAAAGGAAGCTCATAGTATCGCTTTAAAGGCAGAGCAGGCCGCGTTCTGAGGCGTGACACACCGCGGGTACTGAAAGCACGATGGTCATGGCCCAGAATTATGATGGAGGTGCTGGGCACTGGGCAATGAGCGGCTTGCATGGCAGGCTTAGTAACTTAGCTGAATGCTGTCGCTGCTCTGTGACTCGCAGCGGAATTTCCCTCTCACATGTTTAATATCAAAGAACTTGAAACAGCCTACATACAAAGTTCATAAAATGAAGTAACTCATTTTCACGGCACAATCTCGGGGTTTCCGTCTGCTAACTGACAGTAGTAGCTCCGGGTGACCCGGCGTGGGTGGGAACCTCAGCCCTGGCCCAGCGACTGCTCACGGGGTGTCGGCGGGTCCGGGAGGTCTGGCCCCACCCCTGTCAATGTGGGGGTGCCGGGGAAAGACCGCACAGAGCAAGGGGGACACGGGAGGGGCCACCCATGAGCGAGGTCATCTGTGTGCAGTGGGCAAGCTGCCCGTGTTGTCCTGCACGAGATGGAAACTTCATATGACTCACGTGTCCATCAAGAAAGAATGGCCGACTCGGTGCCTCTAATTCAAAAATCAATCGTTTGTGTTTTGGAGGGGCTCCTCTCACGGTATTAAGGAGTTTTTCCTTTTGATCCGATTGCAGGTATAAAATACTCTTTTATGAGATGTCACTTAACCCACATTATGAGCGGTTTGCCAGTTTGTTAAACTCGAGACCTCGGTTTCTCAGGTGCATAGAGAGCTGCTTGAAAAGTGCCATCGGAGGACGACGCACGCCTCAGGTGTCATGTGACATTGTCCTGCATCTGTGGTCACAGCTCTCGGTAGCCGTGCAGCTGGACATGCCCGGTCATCGATCCCTTTAGCCCTCAGGTGACCGTGTGTGTGGAGGGCAGGGAGGCAGAGAAGTCAGGCTGGCAACGTTCCGACCGGCTCCTGTGGGCCTTACGAATGCTGTCGTTTTCTCAGTGCTTCATGAGATCTGAAAGGTTAGGCGGCTGTGTCCTCATGGAATCTGCCAGAACACCAGGTCATCTGGCCACCAACAATCAAGTTGGAAAGAATCTAGACTTCAGTGTTTCATTTTATTCCTTTTTTTTTTAATCAAAACCAATGATTGTAGGCTGGGATTTAGCCAGAAAAAGCAAAACTGATTTTTCAAAACACAGAAATACTCTAACATTAGTTATCAGCATATTTTTTTCCAAGAGATTCACTTCTTTTGCAACAGGCTGATTTGTAAATCCAGGAAGGTGTTTCATAAAATGCGCTGCCTCCGTGTTTCTGCTTCTTGCTTTGGGAGGAACGTGTGGTGCCGGGGCCACATCCAAAGACAAAGTGTGATAAAGACGCAAAGGGGAGCCTGTTGGGACTGGAGCCCAGGACGCCCGTGTGACACGAGGACCAGCCCACGCTCTGCAGAGGTTGAAACGCCAGCCCCTGCCTTTGGCTGAGCGGCTGAAGCGCAGGGTCAGTCGGACTGACATCTGAGGTAACAAAGTGAGCACAGGAAAACGTAGGTGTGTTCAGGAAAGGCCAGAAAAGTCTGAGTACTGTTGAGTCTCCAGATGCACTTGCTTTTAAACAAATGAAGAAGCGGGAACACTTTGACCAATATGTCAAAGCCACAGAACTCTTTCCTTGAGAGAAGCCAGAGGCTTCATCACGTTGCTGGTCTGGGTGCTAGAACTCATGGTGAGACTCACGGAGCCGGCAAAGTCGAGTCAGAGACGTCTCTGCTGGGCTCTACCCTTCGGAAGTGACGTCTCTGGGGAAATAGTCTGTTCCCCTTCGTTCCAATGCCAGAGTAGAGAAGCCATGTAGGGTGGACTGTAAGTGGCCCGGCGGTCTTTTCTGATGTTGAAAGCCACCTTGATTTTTCCCCCATGTGCGAGTGTGTACAGGCACTACACACACACACACACACACACACACACACACACACACACACAGCAGCGACCTCTCGCACTGCTTGTGTTAGGACAGCTATTGGGAGGCTCCGAGATGGTAGGACATCAGGCCTGAGTGCACATAACCTCTCCACATCCACCGAAGGCGGGGGCCCTGCAGCATGGGGGGCTTTATGCTAATAGCACCCTCATGCTAATTTATTTTATCAAATTAAAGCAATGCTGCTCTCTGACCCCAGGGACCTTCCATTCTCTCCCTGAGCGCCCACAGTGAGCTTGAATCCATTTAGTGGAAGAGTTTGCCAAGAATATAAATTAATAAAACAGGATTAAAGGGAGACATGGTTATAACCGATTCCTTAATCCCAGTGAATAATTAATGACAGTGATTCATGATTTTGCTGAATTCTTTATGTATTTGAATAACAAATAGCTTCAAAATAATCCTCCCGTGGAAACCAACGGGGGCCGACTTGTGGCCACTGGAGCTTTTCGTGCGGGAATCCACGTCACGGAGGCGGGTCTGGGGCGGCCTCCTCGGTCCACACGCTTTTCAGTGCACGTCGCAGGGTGGAAGGTGAAGCCCACCACCCACACTAGCCTCGCGTACTGAATTACCAGGAATATATTTAACGTTTTGCCATTATCATAAGGTGGCCTGCCCAATATTGCACTGAGGTTTGGGCCGACAGACACAATCAGTGACAGTAACACAGCGGTGTCCAGAAAGCAACCCCACCCACTCATTCAAACGCAGCAATTCATGTCAGGCCTACTGTGTGCCAGCCCTACTGTGTGCCAGCCCTGTGCCGGGAACTGGGAGGCATGTGTACGAAACACAGGCTGCTTTTCCGTGGAGTTTTGTTCCCGGTGTTGCCAGGATGGATCTACTTATTTGTCTCGAGATCTTTCTCCAACAAAATACAATGTTTGACTTGTGCTTAAATGCTGCAAATAGAGTCACGTGAAGTGGGAGCCTTCCACGACAGCTGTGCCATTTCTGTCCATTGACTTAACTCATGTGTGTCCTGCAGCTGGTGGAGCCGTGGGGACCGAGTGGAGAGTCAGCTGTGCCAGTTCCTCCATCGCCCCCCGTATAGAACGTTCCATAGGGTCTCTCTTTGCTTTTGACCCTCTCCCAGTATGTTAGCCGTGAGAACATGAAGGGCACAGAAAGCACCTCAATGAGGCCGACTCATGAGCACCCCCTCATTCATCCATCGCACCCCAAACTATCCCTGGTGCCCTCGGTCTTTCTAATCGACTCCAGTTCTGTAAGGACAGGCTGCCCCTCATTGCTGTCCACGTCGGGCCTCAAACCCCATTTGGAACACCCTGTTTTTATCCTAAAGTAAAGTTCATAAATAATGCAACCTACCTGCAAACACGATTTTAAAAAAGCATTATAATCTCTTAATTTCAATATAAATGGCAAATGAAGGGAAAAGAACAATAAGATGTACATTTTGCTGCAGGAAAGCTTGGGAACGTGGCACTGAAGTCACCGTGAAGCCATCCTGTGCTTGCATCTGTGTGTGGATTTCCTGGGAATGGGGCAGCCACGTGTGCAAACTGTGCCGTGTGTGTTGCGTTGGGTGCTTAGTCCCACACGCAGCTCTCCCTGCGATGACCTGACGTTCCGAGATGATTACCAGGTCACGTCAAGTTTTCCAACCAGATGAAGCACAGTCTGTCCTCAACTGACGTGGAAGGTGCAGCCCTGGAACTCTCAGTGTATATTAAATTCATATAAAAATACATAAATCTTACATGGCTTGGGGATTTAGGTTTCAAACTCAGGTCATTGAGGCAGCATTTTCTCTCACAGGGTTGTCGTCTTTCCTACAGGCGGGTCCTGTAGTTGGAGAATGTTCTCCATGCTCCTCAATCACTGTGCCACCCAAAGTTGGCAACTGGAGAATCAAGTATGACGTTTCCTGTCAAATGGGATGTTATTTCCAGGTTCCGGCCAAACATTACGTGCAGAGACGGGACGTGATGGGCAGGGAGGCTGGGTGGGGTCAATTCAGTCTAATTGTTATTTTGTTCAGTTTTCTCAGCAGAACGTCTCTGAACTGCAGAATGGGGACGTTGCTGTCTTAGAGACTTCCAGGGGAAGCACCATTCCTTCGTTCATTTGCCAAATATTTGATTCCCTGCTTAGAGTGTGAGGCTGCAAAGGGGGGAGAAGTAACACAGGCTCTTCCCAGTACCGGGGGCTTCCCCGGTGGGGCAGACGAAGCATAAATGTGAAAGACCCCCGTCCCTACAAAGGTTCCATGAATGTTCACAGGCATCCCAAGCTCACAGCACTTGTGTGCGTGCTCTGCCAGACCATCAGGTAGGGAAGAAACGTGGTGTCTCAGCTGCCAGCCCCGGTCCTGTCTCCTCCTCGCAGCGCACTGTACAGAAGGGCTCCCAGCTGCATCGAGGATATGGGGCCCCGTCTGTGTCCATAACTTGGTTTAAAAATACGTCACACATTTCAATCACCCGTGAGAGGCACAGTGACTTGTTCAGTGACTTATTAATGCAGTTTTAGGAAGATGAGCAGAGAAGAGGTGCTTAGAAGAAGACTTGTGTTGTCCAGGCAGCCTGTCCTCTGCTCAGTAGGGTCATTTCCTCAGGTTCTCTGTTGTCAGAGGTGCCATTGCCGACTACTGTCACCTCTGACACCAGGAGAACAGGCTGAGGAGGGGAAGCACGGAAACCTGCTCTTGTTGAACCAATACGTGTGCTTCCCAATTCCATCGGTTAGCGCTGGCTGCCTCATGATAAGGGGCGCTGTGTTTTCCGCCGTGCCGCCTGTAAATGCTGTCTTTCTGTGACGGTCCCACGCTGGTGATGACTGCAAATCAGACCATGTTTGGGATGTGCAGGAAAATGTGCACAATAATTTCATTTACCGCTCGTAACTTTCTGGCATCGGCAGCAGACCTGACAGCCACGTCCTCTGTGGAGCATGTCAGGCCGGTATCGCTGAATTCTTCCGGTGGGGCCTCTTCCAGTGTTGCCTGCACCTCTGCTTTGCACACACAGCCACCAGCGGAGAGGGCGGGTGAGGGACACGCAGTGTGGCCTGCCTGCTCACCACGTGCCCACCCTTGTGCAGCGTGGTAGGCGGACAGGTGGCCATGAGTCCATCAGGTTAGTGCCTGGAGCTTGTGCATGTGAATTCTGTCACATCCGGAGTGATGGAGTTAGAGACCCTGGGATGAGGGTATTGCCTACGTTAGCCAGGTGGGCCCTGAATGCAGTCACAGACGTTCTTATAAGAGGGAAGCAGGGGGAGGGAAACTTGACTCTGAGGGGTAGGCCGAGTGAGGAGGGAGGCCAGGTAATGGGGAGGCCAGGTGAGGGGGGAGGCCAGGTGAGGGGGGTAGGCAGGTGAGGGGGGAGGCCAGGTGAGGGGGGAGGCCAGGTGAGGGGGGTAGGCAGGTGAGGGGGGAGGCCAGGTGAGGGGGGAGGCCAGGTGAGCGGGGAGGCCAGGTGAGGGGGGTAGGCAGGTGAGGGGGGAGGCCAGGTGAGGGGGGTAGGCAGGTGAGGGGGGAGGCCAGGTGAGGGGGGAGGCCAGGTGAGGGGGGAGGCCAGGTGAGCGGGGAGGCCAGGTGAGGGGGGAGGCCAGGTGAGGGGGGTAGGCAGGTGAGCGGGGAGGCCGGGTGAGGGGGGAGGCCGGGTGAGGGGGGAGGCCGGGTGAGGGGGGAGGCCGGGTGAGGGGGGAGGCCAGGTGAGGGGGGTGCCGAGCGCCCCAGCAGGTGGAAGAGCCAGGAACCGATGCTTCCCTAGAGCTTCTGTCACGACCACAGCCTGGCTGACACCTTGATTTCAGCCCCGTGCAGTTGATTTCAGTTTTGGCCTCCAGAACCAGGAGAGAACTCATGTCTGTTGTTTTGTGCCACCCGCTCAGTAGTGAGTTGTTAGCGGCCTTGGCCAATATCCAGCATGGCTTAGGAGTGACCCAGGAAAGCAGGAGGCTGGTGCAGTGGTTTGAGTCCTTAGAGACCCAGGAGCACCTCCTAGGAATGTCGCCTGACACAGCAAAGGCACCGCAGGGCATGTGCCCGTGCTGGGGGGCACAGCAGAAAGGAGACCCAGGCCAGGACCACCGCCTCTAGAGTACAGAGGGGCCGGCAGTGACGCAAAGGCCCCCATGCAGGTAGAGCCCGGCGTCAGAGACGAACACCTGGGAGCTGAGACCCTGGTACTCATGTCCCCATGTGAGCAAGTACCACCGGAATCCGTGCGTCACCACCATTTTTGCAGCTCGATCTCCACAGTCCTGTGAAAGAGACGCCTCATCTGCCCGGGGGAGTGACCCACCTCTCGGCCGTCTTCCTGCCACAGTCCCCCACACATGGAGCCTTAAAATGAGCCTACGGACATCTGGTCAACTCCACATGTGGGCTGATGGGTCAGAGGGCGCCACAAATTGCAGAAAGGGAGGCCAGGGCCCACCTGGGCCCTGGGTGGGGTGTCAGGCACCTTGTGACAATGACACTGGCAGTTCTGAGTTGTCCCAGGTGCCGCAAGACGACTTGGGCCCTGGGGTACGGGACCTGGGGTAAGGCTCCACTGCCCGGTCCCCGGGTGTTGCTGGAACATGTCATTGGCATCGCAAGAAGGAAGTTGTCACTATGGGGAAGAGGGCATTTCCAATCTCTGGTGAAATGCTTAGTGTTCAGTTTAGATACAGTTGAACATGTGGCCGCAGCGTGAGCCCTTCAAAATCGCGGATTCCATTTGGCTGAGTGGGTTTAATAACCTCCGAATAGATAGAATGTAGTGCTTCTTGAAGGTTTTGTATATTTCAACAGGAAATTAACTTTAAATCCTAATGATTTAATCAAGCGTTTGGGGGAAGCGTATTGCATTTACAGCATTGTGCTAAACTCTGATTAGAACAAGGAAAATATTAAACCCAAGCTTTGCTTTCAAGGAACTTATAATCTATGTAGAAATAGTAGGATGGAAAAGACTAACAAAATAATTAGAAGTCCAGCCCTGACTACAAGAAACAATTGTTTTATACAACTAATTGTGTGTGTGTGTGAGTGTGTGTGTGTGTGAACAATTTAAGTTTTCAAGTCAGTCAGTCAAAAGGTGAAATTGCAAAGAGATCTCTTCAACGTTTCTTGTCTATTAGCTCACATTTGCTTTCAATTAGCTGGAACCTTGGGCTAGCCTTGGAAATGAAATAAATGTATATTTAATCAACAGTTCCATAAATTATAAAAGAAAAAAAGCAGCACTTAAACCCACTTAGCAGTCATGCCAGGAGGAGCTGCGTAGCTATTTCAGCTCGTGAAAACGCGATTGCCAAGTCCCCCCATCCCAGAAAAGGACTGTCTGTCTGCAAACTGCCAAACACAGGAAGTAACCACTCGGGAGAATTTTGTATTTTATAGACTCAGAAAGAAATGGGCTCCGAGCAGCTTCCTTTACCTGAGAGATGAGACACTGATCATTTTGCTGACTCTCTCCCCTGGAAGGAAGCCAGGGTAATAATGACCATCTGAGGATCTTCAAAGATTTAATCTTGGAGATGAGTTCTTTGCAGGGCTCAATTCCTTTTGCTTTGCCAAGCTGTCTGCTTTGTGAAATGGCCGTTCGTGGAAAGGTAGCTGACAGAGGTGTACACGTCCTGAAAACCAAGTGACTGAGCTGTTTCTGTGGAGGGGGCTGCACTGCTGCCGTGCTCCCGGGCCCTGCGACTCTGTGTGGACGTGGCCCAGGCCTCCTGACAGCCCAGGTGCCCATCCCCAGGGGCACAGGTGGGAGCCAGGAAGGGCAGACCCGGAGGGGACCGTTCATTCAGCAGTCATTGGTGGACTCACCTGTCAATCATCGAGGCCTCTGAGTGGCTGCCCCTGGCTGGGGCGTCCCACAGGCTGGGGTACAACCCAGAGCCATGCGACGTCCCTCCCATCGTCGCGGAGCCAGGTTAGTGCAGACAACGTGCAACGAGCAAAGCAAACCAAACAAGCCAACACACACACAAGGTAACGTCAAGGAGTGACGAGAGCTACAAAGACTAACTTAGTGAAGTCAGTCTGGGTACGACTGAGCTGCTGTGATGAGTGAAACATCTGTAGGAAGTCGGGGGCTTCAGGAAATGGAGTTGTTTTTCCATCCTGGCTGGAGCCGAGTGTCCCGGGAGGGGCTGCTGTGCTGTGCGTGCCCTTCAGGGGCCTGGGGTGTCCCTGTGCTACTTCTAATTCTCCAGAGCCGTCTGTGACCTGCGTAACTGTGACGGGGTGGGACAGCAGGACGAGGACAGAGGGCAGGCAGAGGGCAGCACACACCTCCTCGGGTGGCACTCGGTCGCCATGGGGGGCCGTCGTGCCCTGCAGCTGGCAGCTCCCGTTCTACAGGGAAGGAAAGCCGAGAGTCGTGAACACCAGACCCACCGCACCGGGCAGAGGCTGGGGCGCTGGGGCTGCTCGGTAGGTGGGGTGACTGGGGCGCTGGCGCCGAGGCCGGGCTGTCACAGTGAGATCCAAAGGCATCGAAGGAGGGAGCCCTGTGAACACCTGAGGAAAGAGTCTTCTGGACCCAGAGCCTCAGGCACACGGCGCTGAGACAGGACAGAGCTCAGAAGCTTGGCGCCCTTTAGGAAGGCGCTTCGTGCAGTTTAAGGCTGTTAACAGCGAGGGGAGTCGCTCAGGCCGGCGTGCAGGGCTCAGGGACAGCAGAGGAGGAGAAGGGACCTGGACGGAGGCTGGCAGGGGGTGGGGCAGGCGGAGCGGCAGAGAGCAGCTGTGGGAGGCGGCATCCTTTTAGGACCCGACCTTCCAACGGTGGCTGCAATGTGCTTTCCAAGAAAAGAGATTTTTTTCCTTCGGGTTTATGTTGCTCATTACCAAGAACAAGTACGGAAATGTTCTTTGAACTGCCTGCCACCATCATTCGAGACGAAGGTTACAAAACGTACTTTAGCTACAGTATTTACAGCAATTCCTCTGCTTAACATTTTACTTATACTAATGAAAAAGCACTTACATTCGCTCTATAACACAAGCTGCTCTTTCTAAGAGGTTGAGGTAACGAATGTGAGCCGTGAGCACGTGCAGTGACTTATCACTGCCCGGCAATTGTTCCTGATAACAGGAATCGAAACTGCAGACGAAGTTTCGCTCTAACGCGCTCCAGAAGTCACAAGTCCTGTGGCTTTCCTGCTAATGAATGCTTTCACCCCTTATTACCTAAGCAGTTTGCAAGAGGAGGAAAAATAAAATGTCCATGTTTCCCTTCGATGTTGGACCCAAGAGTAAGACAAAGGGCTGCCCGCACATCTTACCTGGACGAGGAGACAAAAGCCAGACCTGGGAGAAACAACCTGTCCTGCCCGTACGCCGTGCAGGACTCCGACCCTGGGAAAGCTCCTAAATGAACTTGATTGTCGAGGTGATTTGAATCCGTAGCCGTGACGCTCAGCGCTCCTGGGAAACAAAACCACACCAAACAACACAACACCAACGAAAACAGCCTGTGGACTGGAGCTGTCGGACCTTTGGCCGAGCTGAGCAGCTCTAGGCCCCAGTGAGTGCTGCCCAACCCTTGGACGGGGCCTGGGGTCCCCCCTGCCCCGCGCCCCTCAGGCTTTGCAGTCTCCCTCGTTCCCCTCAGTCCCGACACAGACCTGGCCTCCTGCCCAGGTCCCAGGAAGCCTGTATTTCCTGCCCCCAAACTGACTGATCCACATATGTCCCGCCACCTGTGAGGACCCTCCTTTGGTCAAAGACGCATCCCTGGCCTGCACCCTGGGTCCCGGCCTCTCATTGATTGGCCGGGGTTTCTAACTCCTCTTCTTATGAGCCTTTGTGAGCTTCTCCCCCTTTTATGTCCCACCCCCCTTGCATTTTCAGGGTGTTCATTGCTGTCCCCATGTCCTTACCTTTTCATGTAACCTTTCGTTACGTGAAAGTCATCGGGCTTCCGTCCCACCCCTCCAGGACCGGTTTGGCTTTTGTTCACGGTTATGAAAATGGAGCTGGGGCCTCCTTTCCGAGTAGCAAATGCGTTCTGCCCGTTTTCTCAGATGAAAGCACGACCCCAGAGGGGCTGGAGTCCTAGCAGCGCTGAGACCGGACAGCAAGGTTCTGAGTGCTCGTGTCATTGTTTTCTGCTCTGTGATGCTGGACGAGGGGGCAGAGGTTTCCAGGATTTCACCCACCTGGGACCCAGGGCTCCCGGGATGTTGTGGAGGACGTTATACCCCAGCAATGCACAGTGTAAAGCACCCGGGCGGGTGTCTCCCGAGCCCCAGCTCAGTCTGCATTTCGGGGCGTGGAGCCCGGCTCCACCCACCTCGTCCTCCTCTCTCCTCTCCACGTCCCCTCCCAGCGGGCTCGCACCTCACTTGCTGAGCGAGGGTAATAGCACTGACCTTCGTGCTTCCTAAGGCAGCCGTGAGCGTGTCATCAGCCGCCACAAGGGGTCGTTGGGAAAGCTGACGGATGAATGGAACACAGAATCTCAGCAGAGAGGCCTGGGACGGCCTCGTCTTACAAAAGGTAACTTCAGGAACGCCTTTGTGGGGGATCTAATCCCTGACCCGCCATCATTTCAGTGCCCTGGAAATACCGTCTGAGTCTGTTGGCCGCTGTATCCCCGCTCGGCCCTGGACGAGAGGCTTTGTTTGTTTGCCCTTCATCATGTGGGTATTCTGGCTTGTTTCTCTCACCTTGATGCAGAGAACTTAGCTGTATAGAAATCTCCCTCTGTTCTTGAGGCGACTTGGGTGAGAAGTGGAGAACTGCAACAGTTTGTAAGTGGCCCAGTGAATTCTGTGTTGGGTTGTGACACTGGCAGAAAGGGTCTGCACCACCGTTATGAAGCTCCGTCCTGTGGGTGCCACAGCAGACCCTGGGTGGGGCGGGAGGGGCCTCGACCAGCTCCTGCTGGCACCTGGGGAGCAAGGATCGGGGTCTGTGTCCAGCTGCTTCCAGCCTCTGCTCTTGTCATTCGGAAAAGGAAAGGGGACAAGCACTGAGCGAGACCACGGCTGGGAGCCACCTGGGAGAAGAAATAGTTCTGAGGTTTTAGGAGCGCGCTTAAATTCTGTGGTTAAAAAGGAAAAGAGATGAAGAGGTAATTTCAGGGAGTTTCGAAGAAGAAAACCATGGATAGGTCTCTCGGATGGAGGATTTGGAGAGTTGTTAGGAAATGTTATTGTTTAGTTTGAGCGTGAATGGTCACCACCTGGGGCAGCACAGCTGTCACCTTCAGCAAGATCAGACCCAGCGGTGTTTCTCTCTCTCTCTCTCTCTCTCTCTCTCTCTCTCTCTCGCATTTCTCCAGTCTTTACCCCCAACACTCAGGCCCGAGAAGCACTGAGTTTTTCAGGGCTGGAAATGGGGTGGGGTGACCTGGTAAGCTGACTGCATTATATGAATCCTGCGGATGAAGTGGCTTTACCAGCCACCGCAGTCACTGGTGGTTTGGCTGCCTCAACCAGCAGGAAGAGACATTATTTAGGGTCGTCGTGACCTGATCTAGACAAAGGAAGAAAACCCAGGGGAATGGGCTGTTCTCCTCTTTCTGATTTGCCTTCATCTGACCCATTCCTTTTATCGTAAGGAATGTCCTACTGTGTTACAGTCGGCTTCCATGTTAGGGTTTCCAGACACTGCACAGAACACACTTACACTAAAAGGTCTTTGTTGTTTATCTCAATGCGATTAACTCAAACTTAATCGTACGTCCTATGTTTTATGTGGCAACGCTCCCTTATAGCCATTTTCCCACTTGAGGTCCAGAGCAATTTTTGGCGTAGTTCTAAATTGTCACCATTTTCAAGTGAATAAGCTGATGCCATGATGATTGATCTCATCTCACTTAAACCCATTCTCAATATGTCTCTTTGTACTTTTCAGCCCAACCCTACCGTCCCACGTCACAGGTTTCTTCTGTGGCCCCGTTATTAATTCTCCATCTCTCTCTCTCTCCTGGTCTGCGGACCGTTCTAGATGCATATGGGTGGTGACAATATATGTAACCAGAGACCCAGGAGAATGCTGGGAAAGTCACTTAAAGGGTTTCAACCTCAGTTTATTCATCTGAAAGTTATGATAATTCAGAACTTCGTTACAAACCGTGCCGGAGCTCCAACAGCGAACGCAATCCTAAGGAAACAAAGCTGATTTCCAACAGAAGAATTTTTTTTGGTGAGAAGGGTGTTTTCAGACTGGTGTGTGTTTAAGGAATGCTCGTTACTGTTGGGTTGTGGCCACAGGGAGCCTGTCTGCTTGTATCCATTTCTTAATTATGTATTCACTCCGTAACGTGGGGCATTATTATGAGCAGGATAGTTGATATTTGGATGAGTGCTATGAGAATGTAAAGATGACACCATGTAGATCTTCCTTATCTTCACAGAGCTTACAGCATAGTAAACAAACAACTAAAATCCTGGGTAAAGAATAATAGTTTTTGTTGTTCTTGCATAAGCTTTTGGTGTTGGATCTAAGAATCCTTTGCCAAAACCAAGGTCATGAAGATTTACTGCTGTTTTGTTCTAAGAGTTTTATAGTTTGAGCTCTTACACTTAGTTCTTTGATCCATTTTGAATAAATCTTTGTATCTGGTGTAAAAGCCCTACTTCGTTGTTTTACGTATGACTATCCTGCAGTCCCAGCTCCATTTGTAGAAAAGCTGCTCCTTTCCCATTGGATGGCCTTAGAACCCTTGTCTTGAATCAACTGCTTACAGCTGTCAGGGTTTATTTCCGGAACCTCAACGCTATTTCATTGCTGTATCTCTTTATCCGTGTGTCCTGATTATAGTTGCTTTGCAGTAAGTTTTGAAATCAAGAAATGTAAGCTCTCCTGCTTTATTTTTGTTTCTCTAGACTGTTTTGGCTGTTTGGATCCCTTCCAATTCCGTATGAATTTGAAAACCAGGTAGTCAGTTTCTACAAAGAGGTCAGCTGGGATTCTGATAGGGACGGTGAATCTGTAGATCAGTTTGGGGAGTCTCGTCACGTAACCACATTGAGTCTTCTATCCATGAACATGGGATATTTTCCAGGTATTTAGATCTTTCCAGTTTCTTTCAACGTGCTTTGTAGTTTATACTCTTGTGCTTCTTTTATTGCATTTACCCCAAGTATTTTATTCTTTATGAGACTATTATGAATTGCATCGTTTTCTTAATTTTATTTTCAGGTTGTATATTGGATGTGTGTGGAAATTAAATTGATTTTGCATATTGATCTGCAACCTTGATGAACTTATTCATTTTTTTAATGTATTGCTTAGGATTTTCTGTGATACTGATATTTTCTATACCATCTCATCAGTGACTAGAACTAGTTTTATTTCTTCCTTTCCAATTTGGATGACTTTCATTTCTTTCTTCGCCTAATGGCCCTGGCTAGAAGGTCCAGTACAGTGTTGAATAGATATGGTAAGAACAGACATCCCTGTCTTGTTCCTGATTAGGGAGAAATGGTCCAATTTTTAATATTAAGTATGTTGTTAGCTGTGGTTTTTTTCACAGGTGTTCTTTGTTCAGTTGAGGAAGTTCCCTTCTGTTCCAAGTCTGTTGAGTGAGTCTGTCAATACAGAGTGGATTTTGTCCATGGTCGTGTAGTTTTGTTCTTCATCCTATTGATAGGATGTATTACATTAAATGATTTTGGGGTTTTTGAACCAAACTTTTATTTTGGGGTAAATCCCACTTAGTAATAACGTATGATTCTTTTTTATATGTTGGTAGACTTGGTTTGCTAGCATTTTGTTGAATATTTTTCCATCCATATTTTAAGAGATATTGATCTGTAATTTTCATTCTTGTGATATGTTTGTCTGGTTTTATTATCCACGTAATACTGGGCTCATAAAATGAAATGAGAAATGTTTCCTCTTATTCTATTTTTGGAAGCATTTGTGAAGAATTGGTATGAATTCTTCAGTGTTAAATATTTTGAGTATTACCCCATAAGTTATAGTCATCCATCCGATAAACACACACACACACATTCTTCTCTTTCTTTGTTGTCTTTATTTTTATCCTCTTGCAACATATTGGAAAATGGGAGTAAAGCCTCCGAGAAGTGGTGGTTCACCCACGTTGTGGGAGGCTTTATGTGGGAGAAGGGGAAAGATGGTCAGAGTGCAGTGGATTTGGAAGTCCCCAACCACTGGAATACTGGACAGATGTGTTTTCTCCTGCACTTCATTCTCTATTACTGACTATCCTCAATAAGGGAGATAAGCCCACTCTCTTAGTGACGCCGATGCCATCTCAGTCCAAGGTGCTAGTTAAAGGAGAAACTGACTCGGAAGTCTTGTCTTATGCAATGATTAATGAACCTCATCTATATTGCTAATTCCCAGCCCATGCCCCATCCCCCAACTTCCAATTTTCTGGTCCAGCTGATTAAAGCCAAATTAAAGAAGGCCATCACCACAAACATGGCTTTTATTCTTTATTAGTTTTAATCATAAGCAACCTTTCTACTGAAACCACACTGCACCGTGCATGTGTTCACGAAGAGGGGAGACTATGGTAGTGATAACATTTCTTGGGCCTTTTTATTTTAATTGTGGTTTAGCATCAAGTTGTTCAAACAAAAAAGAATAAAGATTAAATATCAGCATTGGACTGTAATGAAAGAAAAGTGCACAGCAAACATGGGATGGTTGTTTTAAATCCAGTGTGTGGGAGGGTGGCCTCAGGTGACAGCTTAGCCGCTGCCCTCCTAATCCTGCCTGAGGCTACCGTGGTTTCTGTTTGGGTTACAGAAAGGATCTGGGTTTCACCAGCGCCTGACGGCTGGTTGGTGAACCAAACACCACACGCCTCCTTCTTTGGCATCTGACAATATTGTTATTAATATTATACGCTGGAAAAAGGAAGCCACCGATGATAAGCTCTGCCTTGGAAAACTGTATCAACTCATTAGGGTCTTGAGACCTCTCAGACTTCATTAAGTAAGGCGGGCAGTTTGAAAGGGGATGAAAAAAGAGTCTCAGTATTAAGAAATGCCAGGCTTTCAACCCATAGCATCAGTGCTGTAGGGGCCAGATGTTTTATTGGGGGCAGGGGGGGTTCCGCCTCCACATTTCCTATTACAGCAAGTCAGAGACCTGACCACCATCTCATTTTGCCGAGACACGAGCAGCGCGTGTTTGTCTCTGACTCTGTGCCGTAAACCCGGCTGGTGAGTCTCGCCCTCCCTGACAAGTGAGCCCTGACAGTGAACCAACCGCCAGGACCCGCTCCTCCTCTGGCTGCTGCCTGGGACGTGCTGCTGGGCTGGGCCGTGGGCACCGTTGCCTCACACCGTTCCCTCTCTCCAGCCCTTTCTGGTTTCCTGACCTCAGGTTAGAGGGAGCGAAGGCAAAAGTGCATAGCAGGGCCCTTAAAATAGTCAAAGGAACCTGCATAACTCAATATTATCTCTGCAAATCGTGCTACAATCGTTGACTGAATCGATGAACCGCCATCAAAATGTAAACACTGCTGGGTGAAAACTGTTATGATTGGTGAGTGTGTGAGTTTGTGATCAACTGGGAAAGAAGAATGGAAATGGTCCGTATTTTGTTTCTCTTACATCCTAGAATTATGCCGTCTGCCTTGCAAGCATCCTGTTACGTGAATGTTGGGGTTGTCTTCCAGCTTCTGATCAGATCACCCACACGGCGGCCTCAGCACCAACGGCCGCATTTCGAGACCCATCTCTACTTCTGACAGAGCCTTTTGGTCAGGCTAGTTTGTCTTTCTTGGCCTCTCTTTTCCTATTTGAAAATGAAGAATAATGATATAATAGTATCCAGGGTCTTTCAGTTTCTTTACTTCCATGATCCTCTAATAAGGTGCATTTCTTGGTGATTTTCTAGAGCCGATTTTGAAGTGTCTGTGATTATGGATTCCTTTGAGCAGGTGATGAAAGTTACCACAGTGGACACCCTTTGGTTTGCCGGCCCCGTATCCTTCCCTTTGGGGATGTTCTCCCTAATCCCATGTGCTCTTAGCGGGACAGAAGGAAGCATATGGCTCGGCCTAGGCGGCTCATAGTGCTACATCCCCTGGAGCCAGTAATTGGTTCAGAGGACGGACATGTGTCACGTGCGGACCCGTCGTAGTCTTTCCAACCAGTTCTCTGAGTTGGGCATCGAGCGCTGGTCCTATAGACTCCGTGGAGCTTCAATCTTCCCAGTGTGTGGAGTAGACACAAGACGTGGTTCTAGCAGGAAACAGTGAGACAATCACACAAAGAGACAGAGAAAGGAAATGAGGGGACAGAGAGAGAGACTAGGAGCAAACCGTGTGTAAAACAATGCACCCAACCAGCTTCACCTGTCGACACCCAGTTTTGTGAGTCTGTAAGTTGATATATGTCAGGGTGGGGCGGGTGCAGACCTTAAAGGCAGTTTCAGAGCCTCTTTCTTGGAATGTAACAGTAATAAAACCTTACATTTGTGCCGTTCCTTATCAATTACACGGCAGTTTTCTATAAAATCTCATTCAGCTCTTATGAGAACACTGAAAGCGTTTATTATTATTATTCCCATTTTGCAGATAAAGGAACAGAGGCTCAGAGAAGCGAAGAGAGTTTCCCACAGTAACGTGAGTCGGAGGAAGGAGTGACAGACCCGAGTTCAGGACACCTTTTCCAGCTTTGCTTTTTAGAGAGAATCTAGGAAGTAGCATGGACAGGAATCTCCTCTTTCTAACCTCTTCCATTTGCAGCATAGCAGCAGTAAAATTCATAATGAAAAGTTACAATAATGTCTCACATTATCCCAGCCAACCTCCCATTTCTAATTGACTTTTCTGATGCTGCTTCTCCAGCTTGTAAGCACTATTCAGACCAAACGTTTAAAAAACTCTCCTCTGGAAGGTTTCATGGCTCCAAGTCTGTGTCTGATTATTTGGTTCCACTGGGGTTTGTGCTTGTGTAACAGCCAAGACAGAAGAGCAAGAAGTCTCGGCGGCCATGCATTATGGATGTGCTGCCCCGGATTTGGGCCGAGACCGAGACTGTGACGTCTTCACTGGGCTTAGAATTTGCTTTGAGCTGTTTGCTTTGTTTGAACATCCCCTCTTCAGACTGTGAGGGCTTTAACTCATGAGTCAACCGTGTACAACTGCTCGCACTATAAATTCCAAGAAAAGTCAAGGAGATTTAGTTCCTGGGTTTGCTCTTTAAATGACCAATAGATTTCATCTTCTTATAAAGGCAGTTAAAACCCTTCCCTTCCTGTTCCCCATTCACCCCACCACACATCAGCTCTTCTGGAGAGAACCACAGGGCCACTGTCAAGACAGCAGGCGATCCGTTGGGAGCCTGACTAAGGCAGAAGCCAGAGGACAGGGCCGGCCGTCCCATTAAGTCGTGGTGTGGTCCTTGATCAGCCGTCTCACTGTCCATTCTCAGACCCCGCAGGGGTCAGAGGAGATGCAGGTCCCAGTGACTCGAGAGGCCCATCGCGTCTCTAAAACTATGAAACTGTAACGGCAGAGCCATTTCACATCATATGTAACGTAGCTCTCGTTCACAACAACGTCTCGGTCTTTGGTCCTTATTGAATGTACTGACTTTTAATTAGGTGTCTAGATATAAAGAAAATCTTTTTCCAAGTTCGGTGAAAATGCGATACTTTGGGGATGACACAAATTCAAATTCTGGTGTAAGTTGTTTGTTTTCAAACATTTGGTTCAAATTATATATGACTATGTGTGTGAACATGTGTGTCTTTTGACTTCCTGGAGAAATCAAGAAGTCCCTCTGAATAAAATCTGAAGCCATTGTAGATGTCAGTTCATAGTTGCATTGATAATCACTGACTGTATCTTCATTGGGACATTGGCACATGGTATGTTTAGGATGATTTCAGATGCATCTTAAACTGCTCCCACTGATTCTCTAGAAGCAGGTAAAATACACAGCACGTGCAGCTACCATTGTAAAATACAGTTGAAACTGTATGATTCATTTGGAAACCCAAACCCGTCTGTTTTCTTTGTAGAAACCTCTCTTTTGCTATGACCACACCCACAGGGGCTCAGGATGCCATTCTGTAGAGCAAAGCTAATTTTTGCAAGGGATCTGGAAGATGGTCTTAGCATAAAAACAAGCTTCGGGTTGTGGAATTCTAGCCACATCGCTCTGCTGTTAACGCAGAAACGCCTTTAAAGACATTCTGGTCTCTGTTACTTAACGTGCACCCCTCCCAGCTTGATATCTGAAATCCTTCATCATCTGACCACCCCGACATTTAGGCCATTTTTACCTAAATTCTAGTTCTTTCCCGCCACGCGCTGCCATGTCACTTCCTCCACCTTCCCACTGATGCTTCTTGGTCATTCTCTGTTTCTCAAAAATCTACCAGTTCTTAACTGAGCCAAAGGCTGCTTCCTTCATGAATGGCTTTCAGCTCCTTCTAATGAGAATTCATTTCTCCTTCCCACTCCTTACCTGGTCCTCACAATATTGTGTTGGTACCTTTTCTGTGGCATTTAGCCCACCTGTCGTACAGAAGAGCTAATGTGAGAGGCCGATAAAAGGAATTATCATCTGCTTAGAGGAAAGCCAGCATATGGGAAATCAGAACTTATAACACCGAGTCACTAGGAAATGATTATTTTCCCAGCAAGAAGATTCTTTGGCTAATAAGATAATTTGCTGTGAAAATCCTTGAAATTACAACTACTTTTAATACACTGAATAGTATTTACTTTATCACCGTTATATTTAAGTTTGCTCTGTAGGGGACATAGCTACTGTATAAACTGAGACAGTAGAAAATAAGTGAAATTCATTTTAGTTCATAGAAGTCTAAAACTTGGAGCCAAAGTGACAGTGTAACCCCTGGACCACTCATTTGCAATGGCTCCAGGAATTCTGTAGACTCTGCCTCCGGGAGCTCAGTCTCTCCATTAGAAGGGGATCCCAGGTCCTACCCACTGCTCGACTTCTTCCAGAGCCTTCGAGCAGGACAGAGAGCCTCTAGAGATGTGATGAAAGTCCCAGCAGCTGTGCTTGGGGAATGCGGACACCGCAGGCTCTGCTGCACAAAGGGAGCTGCGTGCTTTGTACCCAAAGGGAGTGAGGTAGCAAGAGACTCCACCTGCCCGAACAGTGTCAGGCCACCTGGATGCTCAACTGACCTTTCCTCCACTCAGACCCGTTCTCCTTCCTTTCCCTGTTCCTTTCTGAGTCTCTGAAAACTATAGAGCCTCTGGCTTCAAGGTGGGTTTGGCCAGAGGGCAGCAGGCCAGGTGGAAGGTTGGGGGTGTTGGAAGGGCTCGTCCAGGGCATCTCATCTGCTGTCTCTACTTCACATGGACTCTCTGGCTGTGGCTGTGTCCCCTGTATGCCTGCTCCAGAGAACCACTTCCTCTGTGACCGTGGCTCCTGCCGGGCAGGTAACACCTCAGTCCAGCCCATCTAGGACCCTGGACTCTGCGCTCTGCTAACCCTGTCCCGGACACGAGCGTCTCTCCCTCCTTTTGTTACCTCTGCTTGCCCACTGTCTTTCTGGCTTCTTTCATCACCTGCAGAATGGATTTCCTGAGCTACAGCCCTTCTGTTTGAAATATATAGAGTGGGTTCTGCTTTTGTGATTGGATCCCAGATGACAGAGGGTACATGCCTCCCCTGAGGACTGAAAGCTCAGCAGTGTCGGGACGGGGTTCAGACTGGGCTTTGTTTTCAAACCAACTGCACACATGGACATAGGACCCGTGTTCTCAGTGGGTCCTCAGAGTAAACCCATTTGCTTTGTCCACTTCCAAGCGGGATTGTTTGTAACTCTGAATCAGAAGATGCTTGCAAACCCCTCCTGCCCTTCACCTCAGAATTTGCTCATCACAGGAAGTTTCATTATGAAAAATCATTGAAAGAAATTTAGTAGAAAAAACGGTCTGACATTCACATCAGGGTCAGAGTTCTCCTTTCTCTTCCTGAAAACCCTCCACATGTTGCACGTGGGCTGAGGTGGGCTGACGTGGGATGACGCGGGCCAGGGTCCTCTGAAGTGCTGTCATTAGCATCCCAGGTTCAGGTTGGCTCTTCTGCTTTTGAAATGCAAATTCACCAGAGGAATTTAAAACCACCCAGGCTTGAAATCAGGTTGTTGTCTCCAGTAGGAGAAATGGGAGCTGTTATTTGTCCTCAGAACTAGAATTTCATTCATTTGTCCATTCCTTCATTCATTTGTTCATTCATTCATTTGTTCGTTCATTCTACAAATGTTTTTTGAAGACACCAGGTATGAATTGTTCAGCCATATGCTGCAAAGTTTCACTTGAAAACGAATATAATAATGTCACCAACGTGCAAATAGTCACAAGGCCCGGCTCCCGTCCTGGAAACTGGAGTCTGTCTCTGCCATGGCCTCCTGGTTCCCAGCTCCTCACCACTTTTCAGAGCCAGCCTGCTGAGCTTACAGACACCGTCTGTGTTTTAGTTGTTTCCTACTGTTTCCTCTTTGACATCTCAGCCCTTCAAGCCTTGGTCCTAGGTTCTGGCTTTCTTCTTGGCAAATCCCGCTTTTCCTCTAAGGTTCTCTGAGTTCTGAAGACCCCACCCCCGTCTTGCAATGTACACGTCGGTGTGTCTGGTTATTCTCACTTCCGACCCAGGAGTTCAGGCATTTCTGGGGCCATGGAACTTTGGGGGTCTGGACAAAGAGTAAGAACCTGGGGAAACAAAGTGAGTGCTTGAAAACAACGGGAAATAGACCAATGTTGCTGTGTGGGCAGGACCGCATGGGAAGCCCAGAGCCGCGTGAAGACCCTAGATGTCGGGGAATGCACAGGGTCCCTGGGGACAAAGCTGTGCTCTCCAGGACCCTAGATGGTGGGGAAAGGGTGCAAGCTAAGGACGAAGAAAAGCTTTATAAAACATCTAACTTCATGAAAATCGGTTGGATACCTGGGTCTGGTGACTTCTCCGTGCTGGCTGCAGGCACCTGGAGGCATACGTGAGACCCGCATGGTGAGGCTGTCACAGACAGATGTACGCGCTGGACAGCAAGGGGACTGTGTGACCCTTCAGGTCCCTTCCAACGAGGCGCCTGTCGTTGTCAAGTCAGAGTGACGTCCTCCCCCTGATTCCATGTCCATCACGTCTAGTGCTTTCCTTTGTGATCCCACTCTATATTCTCATCCTCAGCGCTGACACTCTGTGTGTCTTAAGTATCCGTCTGGGGCAAAGCCTGTGATAGGAAGGAGAAAAATGAGAAACGAAAGATAGAAAGTTCTGTTGCGCTCAGTGGCATCCTTTCTCATAACCCGGCAAGGGATTCTCAAGTGAAAACGCTACATCTCTCAAGAATGCTTGTGCCAAGGGTCTTCGTGAAAATTTTTGGCAACAGAAACAGAAATCCTGGCTCCTGCAGAGAATTATGCCTGAGCTGCTGCCGGTGGAGCCGCGTCACCCAGGGCCAGCAGATAATACGGTTACCTGCTGGAGTGGAACCAGCTCATCTGCATGTCACGAAGCTGGCAGCTCTGTGTGCCCAAGGCACATTAAACTCTTACCTTACACGTGTCAGGAGAGCTGGAGCCATGGCCGCCTGCCCCTCCCCTGCTGTCCCGCTTCTTTTCTCTGCTCTGGTTTTCACGTGACGTCTACCACAGGCGATGGGCAGGGTTTCTGTCCTTTGTCCTTTCTGGAGCCCTTCTCTCTCTCTCTCTACCCCCCTCCCCACCCGCTCTTCCCACCATCAGAACAGCTCCTTCCTCATAAGCCTCACAGGTCTAACCTTGTCCCGTAAAATCTACGTTGTCCACACCACCATCCTCCATGTGTGTTGTCCCCCACTGGGACCTAGAAAGTCCCCCAATTCTTCCGTCTCTGTTTCGGCTTCTCTAGTTTGTGGCTAGAATGCCCTACACCCAGCAATCCTTGGCCTGTCATTTGCCCCTGTTCCTCAGGACGCAGTCCTGTGCGGGCTGGAGACCCGTCTGTTTATCCGAATGTGAGGCATGTGCTGATGACACAAACGTCAGAGTCACGAAGGCTGTGTCCTCTGCAGGTTCCTGAGGGAAGAGGGGTGGCAACATGTCACACTGCTAGGGGAACCCCTGGTGGTTCTCAGCCACCAAAACCCCAGTGGGCGGAGTCCTCACGGGACTGACAAGGTTAGGATTCAGGGGAGGACCGGTAAGGATTTGTGAAAGCTATAAAAACAAGTGACATAAAACTGCCTAACCGGGAGTCGATGGCCCACTGTCCCAGTAATGTTTCACGACGCTTGCCCAGCCTCCACGTCTGAGACCCAGTGCTGACGCAGAACCCACGAGTTAGAGGACAGGTGAGGTCCGCGGAAGAAGGGCCCAGGCCATGATGGCTCTACCAATGGAACAGGGACCAGGGCCATTTCCTTAGGAGACTATATGCTGGGGAATAGTCAAGCGTTGGGAGACGCGTTGGCCAAGGGTCCAGGATCACACTGATATCTGAGAACTTGCTCACACGACCTTCCTCTGGATGAGGATGGACAGGCCCGCGGGACTGCATGTGTCCCGGCCAGGCCTGAATCCCAGCGGGCCCCAGGCCCACCGTTCGTCACCCCACCCCATTTGTTAAATGTATGGCGTCGTTGCGACCAGAGCTTACTGGCCCTGCAAATGCTAAAGTACTGCCCTGGCCCTTAATAGAAAACGTTTTGTCACCCTGGCTTGAAGCCAATAGCCGGAGATTCAGTGTCTTTGGATTAAGTGTTTTTCACCCGTATTTCCAGAGACAGACTTTTCCTTTAGGTAAAAGATACAGGTCACGTTGACCACGCTAGGCACACTTTCTCAAATATCTCTCTTTCAAATGCGAATCTTTTATTTCGAGGGAGTCTGGTCTGGAAACCTGGTCCTGAACTGTTTCAGGGCCCTGCTCTGTCACAAGGCTCAGGTCACCCTACGAAGGGCGGTGGTTTTCTGGAGGACCAGTGTCTGGTGTTCAACGTACGACTTTGTCCATCTTCCTATGACTTTTTCCAGTTTTGTTGAGATACGATTGACATGTGAAGTTGCATTGGTTTAAGTTGCACACCCTAATGTGCGATATGTGTATATGTTGTGCAGCGTCACCTCAGTAAGTTTGGTTCACGCCCGTCACCTCACATAGTCACAGTTGTTTCCTGGTGAGAACTTTTAAGATCTACTCTCTTAGCAACTTTCAAATATACAGGACGGTATTGTTCCCTGGTCACCATGCTGCACATGACATCCCTCGGGCTTACGACTGGAAGTTGGTACCGTTTGACCACCTTCGCCCATTTCTCCCCCACCCCCAACCTCCGGCAACCGCGTCTATTCTCTGTTGTTTTTTGGGGTTCCCACACACACTTGCCTGTAACTTTTCTTCCAGCAAGGGCTCATCCTGTGACATCATGGCCAGACGCACCCCTTTGGACTATTCAGAGCGTTCGTTGGCAAATGTTTGTCTGAAGATGGAAGCTCGTTATGTCTGTGTTAAGTATTATTGATTAAGGGGCCTCCTGCTCTCTCCTCACCGTCTTTCCACTAATTATGTCCATGTTTCATTTTTCTAAGTGAACATCAATGTCACAGAGAGGATTTCCCACAGAAGCCAACAGCCCGGCACTATCACCCTTAAAACAAATAGATTTTTCATTGAAATCAACATATCTTTCTGAATTGAATAGGTTTTCATGGGGCCAATAAATTTCTTCAAAACAATGCATTTTTATTACAACATATTTTTGTTTGAACCAATACTTTTTGACAACCAGATATTAATGACCTGGCCAGAACTATAAATTTACCCCAAACTATGTGTTTTCTCAGCAGAAAATAATTTTTCTTATACAAACACATTTTTATTTGAATCAATCCTTTTCTGAAATCAGATATATTTCTGCAGGGGACACTGGGAACCTCTTTACTAAGAAATGTCATTCTGTTTAAAGGGACATGGCCTGGGTTTCCAGCTTCCCTAGCGACCTGCCTTAAACATCGTTATTCGAAAACGAGGGCAGTAAAGGCTATTAAAGAAAATCTACTTGCTTTGGTCGTCTGTAAATGGACAAAGGAATCAATAGACACTTGGTGTAGATCTCAAAAGAAAGAGATCTCCAGTCCTACGTAATGAGAGGGGAGACGTCAGCCACGTCCCTGAGCGTGGCCAGCACAAGAACCGTGTCCACCCAGGAATGTTCTGGAGAGACACTGGCAGGCGTGCCCAGAGCCCTCCCAGGGCCCGCGCCTCGGCACCGGCAGCCATGCCTGTGCTGCCTCTTTTAGGAACGTTACTGCTGTTTTGGGTTTTCTCTGTACTTAACCGAAGACTAGGAGAGACCTGCTCTAAGAGGAGACTATTACCCCCACCTCCTCTGGAAGCAGGTTGCCATCTCGGGTACAGAGTTTCTAACCCGTCTCACTTGGAAATCAAATATGACAAATCCAAAGGGCTTAAAGATCCTGAATTTGCAGTCCCTGAAAAGTAAACGGCGTGAAAACAATCTCCAAATATCCTTTCCCAGTTAGCTGTGGTTAGAGGCGGTGTATTTCCAGGGCTTTGGTCTGTTCTCTTCTTCTTCCCTGTGCGAGCGTCTGCCCAGTTGATCAGCTTTAGGCCTCGACAACGATTCATCAATTCTAGAGTGTCTGGGGACTGCTATCTTTGTCTCAACTACAGTAAATTTATGGGACCTGTGTTTCTTGCTGCCCGGGTTCATTTTTTTCTGTTTCCCACTCATTTTCATAAAATAGTAAAAGAAAAGCACCAGGGGAATGTTCAAATAATTGCACAATGCATTTTCAGACAAAGGTGGCTATGCAGCTAAAGCCGAACTCTCGGCTGGCAGATGTGTAGTCATTTGAAACCTTCCTGTCTCGCCGAGTGGGAAGAATCCACTTTCAGTGTACGCGAGGCAGTCTAGAGCTCACAATGTACGAGGCAGAAATGCTCGTACTGTAAAACATTAAGGACCTCGTTGACTGAAAAAAAGTATTCAAAGTGCAACACTCAGGTTCTTATTAATAAAAATGATTTCTGTTATTGAGCTTTTCCCATGTGCAGAGGACGTTGTGATAAGCACTTTACATCCGTTTGCTTATTTCCGTCGTAGGACAAAGGTAGGACATAGGTATTCTCTCTCCTTCCCTTGTTTAAGAGCAAACGAAACCGGTACATGCAGGGATGCCCTTTGTCCAGGCTCGCGAGGTGGGTGAGTGAGGACTAAGGTGGACTTTGGGAGGCTGATCTGTGTGACCTTGGAGCCTGTGCCAGGACCGCCAAGCTCTCCTGCTGCCCTATCCAGGCCGGGGGCCGCGGTCTCTCCCACTCGCCACGACGTGGTCTCCTCCTTGGCACAGGGTGACCCACATGCCCTCCCACCTCCCTGGTTTCCAGTGAGACTCAGATGAGGACGTGAATGGGAAAATATTCCGAAACGAGAGGTTGTAATAGAAATGTATTAAGTGACGCGTCTGGGTAAAGGCACCTTCATTTCTCAAACACGGATTGTGAGAATATGTTTTAGAGACGCTGATGGATTTTTCCCCCCACACTTTTTAACTGATTACTTCACTTCCCTGTGCAAATGTTTATGTGGACAGAAGATTCCTTACTGGCAATGGAAGGCTCTTGTGCCCCAGTGAGGGAGGCAGAAAATGCAGCTGAGATGACACATAGAAAGGTTATAAACTAAATAAATGAGCATTAATAGTAATCGTGTCACATTTATGGAATGTCTGCTTCCCATTTACAAGGCATTGTTACTTAAAGTAGCTCCCTTGGTTGCCACGGCAACTCCAAAGCAGGCAGGGCCAAGGGTCATGCCCACCTAAATGCACACACTGTCCAGGAAACCAGGGACCTGCCCAAGAATGTGCAGCCTCACTAAGTGACAAAGCCAAGGCCATTTCCACGTCAGCCTGTGGGGGGATATTTAGTTGTCAAATATGAAGGGATAGGATGGACCAGCTCAAGGAGGGGAATGAGGCAGAAACATGGAACCTCCATTAGGTGAAGCATTTTCAAATCTGTCTTTTTCCTGTGCTCTTTCCTTGGAATCACCCAGAGCTGCCTAAAGCTGCCCAGACCTGCTGACTGACTGACGTTCACGTTTTCTTATCTCTAGTCTGGTGCTTTCTACAGGAGCCTGGCCTGTGAAGGTGGGGCCCGGCATGAGAGGCCAGACAGTGGGGCTCGGGGGGATGTGGTGGGGACCCTGCAGACCTCCTTAGTGTAGACACCACCAGACGTGGCTCAGGTGGTGGCCCCAGCAGCTGGCTGTCGCTAGGAAGACTTGGGAGCTGGGAAGCCACCGCAGGAGCAGCTGCAGACCCCAGGGTCAGGCTTGGCTGAGCCCAGCAGCCAACTCACAATCAGATGCCACATGCACAAGGCCAGGGCCGGCCATGTGAGCATCAGGAGGAAGACTCTGGAGGGTGGGGGGAGCAAGGATACGAGGCTGATCCCAAAGAGCCATCTCATCCGTGAGAAGAGGCCGTGCTTTGCAACTTCCGTTTGAGAAGTAGGATCCGTGTGTGTGGCTCCTTTATGTGCTAAGCCTGGTGCAAACTGAACGTGACGCTAAGACTCAGCTTCCCTGGACCTCAGTTTTCTCATCTAGACAAAACGTGCGCTGGAATCGCCCATTTCCCCAGGTGCTCTGAGCCTTTCCTGCTGTGACCAGTACTGCCTGATGTCACGTACACTGGTGGTCATAAAGGGAGAGCGTCAGCAGTGGACAGGCCCCTAGCACCCGTGGGGTTCAAACCTGAGCAACAGAAGCTCAGACTTGGCTGGGCCGAGAGCCTGGGTCGCCGGAAGCCGGGTCGGGGGCCCTGTCTCCCACAGCCCAGAAGCTCCCACCGCCGACACAGTGTGGACCGTCCGCCCGTGTTGGGAGAGGCCTCGGGGGCCTTGACGCCGGCTGCCCGTGCACTGCTGAGACCTGCCTTTGCACAGTGTCACCGTGGGGACAGCGCGGCCAGGCTGGCCTGTGCCGCCAACAGAAACCTCCTGCATTCCAGAAGGAAGCTCTTGTTTGTGTAAAGCTACACACTTTAGTGTTTCTTCCTTAAGCTGAGCTTCCACCTCTGGCCCACTGTTTGGAGCCCCAGAGAACATATCCACAGCCTCTTTTAGATAACTGACTCACTCGGAGTTCTTGGCACCGGTCTACACAGTAGGTTGTCCCAGATGGTTTCTGGGATTAATAAGGAGTCACAGTTTGGAAAGAGCCGTGACGTCCTTCCAGGGAAGCATGTCGTTTTGTGCCAACTAGAGGAGGGCCCTGCAGGGCACATGGCCCGGGAGATGGCAGCCCCGTCGCTCAGGACTCCTTCTCAAGTGCAGGGCCTGGTTCCCTCCTCCCTCCTCCTTGTCTGGGGGCCCGACCACATGTCCCCATCTGCCCTTTCTAGCACCCCAACTCCCACCAGACTAAGAGAATTGAAGGAGATCTTCGTGGAGCCCAGAATGAGGCAGACATCCCTTGGTCACAATAGCCGCCCCATTTTTACCATTGGGGGCTGTGGTCATGGTGCTGCTTGGCCAGACAGCTGTTCTGCAAAGGGGGCCTTTTTTGTCCCCGCACAGAATCCAAGGCTCCCTCATTTCCTGCCGGCTCCGTGAAGGGCAGACCTTGGCCAGAGACTGAGAGGAGGGAAAAGCAGACCCTGACGGGGTGAGTGGGAAGGAAGCAGGGAGTTTAAAAACAAGAAACACAGAAAAACAGACAAAACCAGGAGTCCTGTGAGGGAAGAAAAGACAAGGTGAGAGGTGGGAAGGATGGATTCTCCAAAGCCCACCTCGAACGGAGTAAACGTGGGCGGAAATTCAAGTGGAAAGAAAAAGGACTGGACTCTTGCATTACCCCTGGACGGTGCACGCGCCGGCTGTGACAGCCAGGCTGTGTGGCAGTGCCACGGTGCCCAAAGGTGCTGGGCTCAGGGAGAGCCTGCGTGCGGAGGAAGGTGAAGGTCATGAGACACGAGGTGACTGATGTGTTCAGACTAGATCATCATTCACTCATTAGTTCATTCCTTTAAATAATAACTTTCAACACTCACTGTGTGCAAGGAACTTCACAGGAACCGTGGTTTATCCTTGTACTGGCAGCTTAGAAGCCACTTGCGCAAACGAGACACTGAATTACAGCATAAGTGGGGAGAAATTTCACAGAGGATTTACCGTAAAGAACCAAATGAGTGGTGCAAAGCAAAATGCTCTGAGTGCCTGAGGAGGTTGGCCCTGAGGACCAGGGAGGGCTGTACCGAGGGGGTGTCTTCAGTGGCTTTGATGGGTGGGTGGGAACTGGATGAAGCAGAGAGGAGAGATCTTGGGGCTGAGACACCTGTCCCCAGGACGGAGGACGAACGAGTGTGCCACAGTGAGCGGGGACAGACCCAGCTTCACGGATGCCAAGAGTTTCCAAAAGTAATTAGTGAAAGAAGAGCTCGGGAAGGGAGGTAATGGCGGGTGTGACTATCAGGCTATGGGGGAAACTGTCATCAGGAAGGTGACATGATGGAAACGACATCTTGGAACGGGAATGGACGGCAGTGGGAGGTGGGGGTCGAGTTCAGAGAGAGATACTCATCAGCGGGGCTTTATAGTGGTCCCGGTGGGAGGATGAGGATGGTGGGGCCGGGAAGTGGAAGGAATCGTCTGAGTGCGTCGTGTAGGGGACACCGGTGGGATTGTTACTGACTGGATACGATGCGGGAAGGGACTCGAAGATGATGCCGAGACTTTGAATTTGTGAGTTTCGCTATTGACTGAAGATGCTGAGGGCTGAAAAAATATGAGCGAGCGTCTGTTACCATATGAGAGAAGTGATGAGGACGGAATTCCAGCCAGATTCCTGGAATTCTCTCCACGCTGCCTACCTGACGCTCAAAGTCTCCAGTTTCTGCCCCGCCTCCTCGTCCTCCTGTCAGATCCTGCCTTCCCCTTACAGCTGTGGCCTGTGACAGTGGCGGCACTTTAGAATCACCTGGGGTGGGGGGACTTCCAGGATCCTTCCTCTAGGGTATAGCCCAGCCGGGGGTGGGGGGCATCCAAGTGGTGTCTTTGTTTAAAGCTCGTTGGGTGTCCCTGTGCGGCAAGGTGGAGACCACGGCCTGACTGCCTGGCATTTACTACCTGTGATTTTCCGTCTTCTTCCCTGGAGAAGCATCTGTAACTGGGCAGAAGGCGTCGTGCTGTCTTGCCCATCGCAGCACCGGCACTGCCAACCCCCAAGTGCCCGTGCCATCAACTCAGACACGTCCCCGGCCCCTCTCCCCCTCAGACCGTCACCTAATCGCCGAGTCCTGCGATTGTAGGATTTCCCTTCTGCCCCATCACCACTTCCTCATCCAGGTTATTCTTTCCTACCATGCAGAGGATTGCAGGAGCCTCCGAAATCCTCCAGCTTTGCTGCGTTTCCATCCTGTATCAGGCAGTGGCTAGAAAACTTCTCGTGAGATGTAGATCTGGCCGCCTCACTTTCCCGATTGGACCTCAGTGGTCTCATCAGGCAGATAGGACGGCTTCAAAGGAGCCCCACGGCTTGTGATGATGACCTGTCCAGGTTTACGTCTCGCCAACCCCTCGCACCCATGATTTGGCCGCGCTCGCGCCCTCCCTGGCTGCGTCCTCCTCCCCTGACGCCTGCCCACCTCTTGTCGCCCTCCACGTGGCAGCCTCGATGACAGATGCTTCCACAGGAAATCCTCAGCGCCTCTAGGTGTGGATTAGGGGTCCCTGCTCTGTGCTTTGCCCGGATGGTAGTGTTTATTACCCGGTTACTTACCTCTGATCCTCACTAATCTGTTAGTTGTATAAATGCAAGGACTGTGTCGATTCCATTCACCATTTCAACACCAGCAAAACGCTGAGAACATAGTAAATCCTCAACACATAATTTTGGAGTTCCTGTGACATGGATCCCGTTACTCCATTACAAATAGCTTGGAGGCAGGCAGTGACTGATACCCATTTGTCCTCACACAGCGAACACTCAAACACTCGGCAAAGAAATACCCACAGGAAAGGTGTATTCAGTCTAAACTCTTCATCTGTATAGAAAAGCAGCAGGAGACCAGAACACAGGGTTTCAATCCACCTAAAAGCAGAGAAATAGGAGGCTTAGTTCGAAAAATCTAAGTACTTATCTCTTTGAAATAACACATGGGAAGTTATTTGTATGAAAGACAATAGACAGAGGAACAAAACGAATGAAAAGTGTTGGTGAAGCACTGATTATGGTGATTTAGCCGAGATGAATTAAATACCAGAATCACATGGTTACCTCTACCGTGCTTTTCCAATCGCACACATTTACTGAGCCCCCTTTCTTGCCATTCTAAACACTCCTGGAATGTCCATGTCCACATACGGGCCACTCATTTTCTCATCAGAGAAGACTGAGACGAAATTCTGCTGCTTCTATGTTTTGCGATTAAACTCCTTTGGGAACTCGGGAGGGAAATGAAAGTGGTTTGGGCATCTTATGCTGTGGTTCCCAGCTCCTTTGGCACCCACAGGAAGGTGCCTGACAATGGGGACCGGGCGGCCGCCGGCCATCACACCAAGCTGTGCTCTTTGTTCACTCTTCTGTGGGAGGACGTTTCGGGCATGTAGCCACGCCCCCTGAGACACAAGGGTGAATTAAAACTGGATTTAGAGAGCACCCAGCAATGATAAACTGCGGCTCTGAGACGAGTTAATGTGCCGCCCGGACTCCCCTAGGCTGCTGAGGGACGGAACGAGTGAGGGAAGGGGCAGAATTCACCTTCTCCAGGCCAGTAACACGCAACAGCAGGCCATCTTCTTGTTCTGGCTGCTCTGCACGGAACCACTGAGGACGGATCAGGGCCTTGCTTACCAGTCTTAGGTTCTGAGGTTAAACAAACGCGCAGAATGAGAGTCATGCCACAAAGACAGGTGTCTGAGAATTAATTCTGAGCCCTGGTGACAGCATTGGGAGTATGGCAGATGGGCTGTCGAGTCATGTAAGCCAGAGGGCACCTGGTGCTTGAGTCTCCTCTGCGATCAGGGCCCTGGGCTGTCCCGCGGGTGCCCCCGTTCACAGGACCGTCCTTGATGACCTCGAGGAGGAGCCCCGGAGTGGTGGCCCGCGGCCCCCTTTCTCCTGCCCAGCCTGGTAGGCAGCTCAGTGCCATCGGGCTCTTGCTGCTTCTGCACGGGAGTCAACGACCCAAATGTAAAGAAACTCCCCTCCGAGATCCATATTCAGTCCGGCCCAGAATCCTCTGACTATGGAACCAAAAGCTTCCATTGTCCTTTGTGACATCCTCTGAGGGGCTGGCAAATGATGCAGAACCGTCGCGTTTCCCCATCGGGACCTCTCGCTGGCACGCGACGTCCCAACCAACCCCGCTCACGTCTCTTGAATTCTGCTAATTGCTCTGTCCTCTGGGAGACTGTCCGAGGGTCTGCACGGGCACGTAGTGGCCCCGTTTAGCGTCTTTATAATTCACAGAGTGGTCCCTCTCCTGATCCTTCGTTTCAGAGGAAAAATACATTAAAACTGAGATTATGAGCCCCTCTCCCCATTAGAGAGAGTATTATCCGTCACTACTTATTGGTTGATTGTGGATTTAAAGCTATGTTTTAACTTTCCTTTCACTTTTTCTAATTATTTTGATCCAATATCTCTCAACATTTTCCATTGAAGTATTCCAACAACTTAGGCCCCCCAAAAGGTCCTTTGGGTCTTTTGCAGAAAGGGATCTATGTTTTAACTTTATAACTGATCTAAAGTTTGCATTTTGTGTCATTAAATATATTAGTTTTAATAAAACACACTTTATACGAATATTAATTAAAGTCAGTGTTTATCTCTGACTTTATATTTCTCCTGGCACATGAAGCGGGAGCTAGGGAACAATTATCTTTCATATTAAACAGAAAAATAAAAGGCTGCAATTCCCCCTGGGCCCCCCTGGCCGTTCACACACACCCCCTGCCCTCCCTGACGCAGCCCCCAAACCTGGCAGTCCTGTGCCCTGCACAGGCCCAGCAGAGGACCTTCTCTCAGAGGCCCACCTGACGCCCGCTCTTTCCATCCACACTTCCATCCCGTAAATAGTTACTCAGCACCTACTCTGTCCCGGGCACTGACATAGAGACGCTCCGGTTCTCTTTCTGTCTCAGCCCCTCACCACGCGACCCTGTCCACTCATGACTGTGGAGTACAGCAGAGGACTGCAAAGAGTGTCCGACCGCGTACGTGTGTGCCAAACGGCTCCAGGTCCTAACTTCTTGTCTAGGCCTCACTTTCTGTGAATGAACTTGGACCAGAGAGGCTAGTTTTACAATCGGATTTTCCTGAGCCCTGTATATACTTGGTTCACCCGCCTCTTTCCCCTTTTCTCTCATGAGACCGGTTTTGGAAACTCATGATACTAAGGCTTATTCGTTCTAGTCTGTGGCTAACTAGCTGTGTGACCGTAAGACCCTTGCTTTCCTAGGGTTGTTTTCCTCCCTGAAGAAGAGGGGTAGTGACACTTACTGAGGAAGTTTTCTGTTAAAGGGCAGCGTAAGTAGGTCTAGTGACGTAGAACCCATGCACGGACCTGACCCACAACAGGTCTTCAATGAGTAAACATATTTCAACTAGAGCCAAGGCCCAGCTTTTCTCACTGTGAGACTACGTCACGCACAGGTGGCAGCCTGCACTCACACTTACGGTCCCAGCAAAGAACGCACACCAACCATGAGGGAAAACTTCTAAGAAAAATTTACATAATGTAAAGCACTGGTCATCATGAGAACAAGCAGAGCTGAGTGCAGTTTCTCGCCTGTACTGGACGTTGACCTAGGGGTGTTGTAAGGTTAGGAGCAGCGAGGTTTTTCAGTTCTTACAGCCTCTGAGGTCTTAGGGCTGCGGGGTCGACACACGTGAAACTCTGCCTGAGGCTAAGTGCCCATACGAGCACACCTGGAATCTACCTGATGTTATTAAGCAATGTAACCCCAATACATAGATAAATAAACAAATAAATGCAGCAATGAATGAATGAATGCCCATCGCCAGAGCTCAGTTCTACCTGCTCAGGTTCTCCCTCAGAAAGGGTGACCCAGCCACATTGGCGACGAGGTTCCCTGACTTACGGGATAGGAAAGCCAACAGCTGTGGAGCACCTACTGTGTGCATGGCCTGCTGTCCCCACGGGTCACTGCGTTTGGACCTTACCAGCATCCTGGCCTTAGCACACGAGGAGGTAAAGCCATGTGCCTGAGCCCCCCAGCCCCCCAGAAGCAGCGCTGGGGTCTGCAGCTTAGCGCCCCTGATTCTGCAGCCTGACGGCCCCTCCCCTGAGCCAGACCACCCATCGTTTTCCCAGTGCGAATGGCCATTTCCAAGGCAGCGTAGTGTAGTAATGCCATTTAGGACACATTGTTTTTCTAGACTCTTCCAGTATAACTTTCTTATGGATTAAAAAAAAAAAAAAAGGTGATGAAGGAAACGAAACCAGAAAACTGAAGCGGGAGGACAGAGATTATACGAGCCTGGAAAGCGTTTGCGCCGAGACAGCAGAGCCGGCCCCGCCACCGAGGGCTGTGGGGACGGGTGAGGCCACGCGTGTGGGGGCTCCGTGGTCCCTGGAGGAAGGCGCTGTATACACAGCCGAGGCCACTTTCCTCTTTAACAGAGAATTAAATGCATGTCGATTGTTTGCTTAACTAGGCAACTTGACCTTTACTGCTAGTGATTTTCTTCTTCCCGTAAAAGTCAAGGCCCCTGAGATCACAGGGCGTCTTTGCATGTGGCGCTGCCCCAGCTTCGCACCGAGGGTCCCCAGAAAACCATCTTGGTCCCAGACGGCCTCGCGCAGGCGAGCGTGCGGAACGCATGGGATAAGCAAAGGGCTGGGTGGCAGGGCATTTGTTTTCCATTGAACAGGATTAGGGATTCTGACACGAATGATTAATCACCACATTGCAGACGGCTGACGAACACAGGAAGGAGCCCACTTGGATGGATGGCACAGGCAATCTCTTCCCAACAGCTGCGGGGATTCCTGGCTCCTCCCCCGCCCGCCCCCACTCTTCCCCCAGGTCCCTCACTCCTGGCTTTGCTCCTTCGCGTTCCATCTCCCCTCCTCTCTCTCTCTCTTTCTCTTTCTTTCTTTCACAATCTGTTTCTCTCCCGCCCCCAGCCCGTCCTTGTGGACCGTGAGTCTCTCGTTCTCCCATCTTTCCATCCTCAAGCCCCTTTTTGTCTCACGTATGTACTAAGCCAGTGCTGGGCTGCAGCCCTGAGGCAGGGCCCAGGAGGCTGGACCTGACAGCGTGGCCGACCCTGCAGTTTTCCCATCACACCCCTAGGTACAGGGCTATGGGGCTGCTGGGACGGAGAATGTGACTGGGGTGGACAGGGCCTCGTACGTAAAGAACAGCAGTAGGAACAGGACTTGTGTTTCCAGGGTCTCTAGTTCTGGAGGCTTCAAGTATCTCCCTTATGGGAGTAGGTTTGGAGGGAGACTGTTTCCTCCATGTTTGCTGTAGCTTGTTAATTTATTGCCTAACGTCGAGTAATGTCTCCCTTTGAGTCATTTGGGTTTGGAGAAGCGGTTTGCTGTGACTCCCCTTGGAAGAGGGTGCCATCGTGGGTCCTTGAGTGCTGACGGCCAGAGCGAGAAGTGGGCAGACGGACTGTCGCGTTTGATGCCTGGCACTTCCTGCTCATGTTACCCTCAGTCAGCATCAGAATCACCGGGAAAGCGTAAAAGTACAGCCCACAGCTTCCCACCCCAGAGTGTCTGGTTCAGTGCGTCTAGGGTGGGCCCATTGCATTTCTCGTGAGTGTCCAGCTGGTCCGATGCTGTTGGTCTGGGAACCCCACTGAGAATGACTTCCCGGTGTGATTCCCAAACTCTCTTATCGTAAATTGCCTTGAGTGCAATGGGAACACACCCTCTGAGTCACAGATTTGTGCGGAATAAGAGAGACTGAGTTACAGCTACTGGGAAGTGCCTGCAGATGGTCTGGCTTTGTTTCCTGTCTCTCCCCCTGCCACCCCCACCGACCCACCCCCCTCCCCAAGCAATTCCCTGGGAGGAGCTGAGCAGGGAAGGTGTGATGGTGGCCTGTGCTCCTTGTGTGCCGGTGTAGGCGACCACTGCAGGCGTCATTGCCGACCTCCAGCCCTGCTTCACCCTGAGGGTGCAGGGAGCTCTGCTGTCCTCACGGAAAGTTGACATTTAGAGCAGCCACAGGAGAGCGTGATGTGAGCGTCCTTGTTGCTGGTGGGCTCGCTGTGGGGCAGCAGGCCGGACACCTCTCCTCTCTGTCACCAGGCCACGGGCATCCAGTGTCTTCAGCATAAACGGTAAAGCCTGGCACACAGACTGAGCTTCCTTGACGCTTGGGAAGGGGGTCGCGTCCCAGACGCAGGGCCAGGTCAGGCTCGGGGCTGATGACCACGCACAGGAAATGCTGTCGGAAAGTGCTTGTCCTCCATCGGACCAACGTGGGCCTGATGCTGGGGAAAGGCCGTCGATTGGTGCATGAAGCTGGGGAGGAGGTCTGCGTGGAGCTGACAGGGACGGTGCTGCTTGCATCTGCTCCAGGTGCTCTGACCTGCCCTGTGTGCCGGCCAGGACTCTCCCTGGGCCCCTCCCACACAAACAAATGGCGGGGGGGGGGGGGGATAAAGCTGAGTTAAATGAAATCACGAAAAAATCATCAGTTCTGATTTCCAAAGTAAACGTGGATTTCAGCCTTCCCAACCCTCTTCCTCACCCACAAGCAAAGCCACACGATTTGTTTCTGGAGACAACTTTGGTTTACAGCGTGTGCTCTGGGAAGTCACAGCTCTGCAGGCGGGTTTGACAATGAATGTGAAGCCCTGAGAATCCAGACCCGCCCCCTCATGTTAATTTTTTAGTGATATCAAGACACTGTGGGGAGTCCTTTTATTCTCAGGGTCTCTAGTACACAGCCCACGGTCAGCCCAGGGTATGTGCCTCATCCAAAAAGGAACGGAGGAGATACGTGTGCGAGTCACTTACAAGTCAGTTCTCGGCTTCATTTTACTTGTGTTTGTATAATTAGGGGCATTTATGGGGGGGGCGGTCTGTGTATAATACAATGTACTAATATTATTATATTTGTGTACAAGAGACGGACGCCTTTAATGCTGGTCAGGAAATGCGTTCCTGTGGTCACGCGCCCGTCGCTCCCCACCGCCCTTCGCTGACATTGCAACCTGAGCCGTTCTGTCTTTATTCCAACGGGTTTGAAAAGCGAGCGTTTCTTGTGTCTTATTTTTCTGGCAGTTCATAGGAAACTGTGTTCGCTTGCACCTGATATTACACGAGTACATGTGCTGAAATATAGACTCACTGTGTATGACATCGATATTCGTGATTTAAAGACACACTTTTCTAGAGGCTCTGATGACACAATAGTTATCATCCCACCCCACGGCCACGCCCAAGAACCACTGATTTTTCATCTTTAATCACTTTCTTTTGGAAGCAATTTCCATGCTGTGTGACCTGCTTACACTATGTCTTAATTTGCAGTAGTTAGACATTATCCTTTGATGTCTTCATATGTCAGGGGACACAGTTCTTTCTTGTACACACATACTCACACAGCAGCTGCCGTCCTCCGTCCCCCACTGTCATTGGTTCACAATTTTGAGTGACATCTGTAGCAGCGTTTCATTTGCAGTGACGTAACTGGGGCCACCGACTGCACTGGGACCGCACCTCCACTTTGCACAATATTTTGTTTCTTAGTAATCACTGCCTTGTTATTCATCTCTGAACGTACCATGAATTTGCAGTGAAATTTCTGACGGATTGCTGAAACTACCCCCAAATGGCCAAACACAGACGCTGCCCTCTCAGCTCCGACTTGTTTGGTCTGGTTTGCTTGGGGTCCTTTCTTGTTGGACCGTGTCCCTCGCCTCCCACACAAGGACCGCTGCCCAGGTCATCATGCCGCAGGTCCTGGGACGACCGTGCTACCACGTGTTAGACCCCCATGGCCCTGACGCCCACGTCTCCTTTCTGTTCCTCCTTGTGTGGGAGTAGATACCTTCCAGTAGCTTCTGAGAAAGTGTGCGTGGGCAACAGAATGTCTGAGACCTTGCGGTTCTTGCGGACGTCTGTTCTACCTACCATCTCATTAGGTCGTCTGAATGTGAACTCTAGGTGGGAATGTGAAGACGGTCCTCTTTGGCCTTCTAACTTTTCCATTGCCTTCTGACTGTCAGTGTTTCTAGGAAGTAAAATGCTACCCTGACTCTCACTAGTTTGTTCGGGACCTATTTTTTCCTCCTCAAAACCTGTCTGGATCTTGCCTTGTGTTCTCAGTTTTACCACCGTGGACCTTGTCAGGGCTGGTCCTTCCACCATGATGAGGTCCTAACGGTCCTGTCAGTGTCCAGGTTTATCTCCTTGACTTTGGGGAAACATGTGAGACCTTCGCTCATGCCTTCTCCCCTCTTCTCTTCCTAAAACTCCTGTTATTCAGATGATTCACTCTCTGTCTCGAGCTTCAAGTTTTATCATTTCTCCCTGATTTTCATTCGTCTTTTTTTCTTTCTAGTGTTTTGGACTTCTTACTCTTTGAAAGTTCTTACACATCGAATCTTGCCCTTATTTTATTCATACAATCAATACCTACTTCAGTATTAATTATAGTCTTTTTTCTTCCATTCTCTGTGACTTTGTTTTCCTCCATGTAAGTTCCTTCCTCCCTTCCTTTTCTATTTGTGTGTATTGGTCTCTAACTCACGTGTCTGGTGATTCTGTGTTACCGATTTATATTGACACTAAAAACCCAATTGTACGCGGGTAGGGCTGACTAGTAGCCCTCACAGGGACGTTATTGGTTGGGGACCTTTTGAGCACCTTCAGAATGGGGATCTATCTGTCTCATTTTGTGCCTTCATTTCCTCAGAGAAGAATTCTGATTTGTCTTTGACAGAGTTCTTAAAAATAAAACAATAGTGGCATCTATAAATATTTTATTGCCGTTGTTTAATTTTACTATCCCATTTGAAAATAACAGGTCTTTACAAATTCTGTTTTGAAATCATGATGGGAAATGTCCTGATGAAAAACTGGAGGAGGAAATTTATAATTTGTCATAACCTTCATGGCAGGAGCTTGTGACAAAAAGTGCTGTTTACAGGCAGACGCAGCTGGACTCCTGCGTGACATGTCTCGTGGGTCTTGTTCTTCGTGGTTTTCTTATTTGCTTCACGGGGCTGATGTGTTTGAAGTAATGCTGAAGTTTCTTAAATTAACCAGGATGTGGGGAGCGGCACGAGGCCGCAGGCTTCCCTCAGGTAACTCACTGGTCTGTGCACACAGCGCTTTCCGAGTGTCTTCTCCGGCGTCCGTGGCAGGAGAAGAGCGAATGGACAAACACAATGGAGCATTTCCTTTAGTGCTTGGGCCTTTTCACACAGAGTCTACTACTAGTCATTTATTAAGTGGGGCTCCTCTTGTAACCTCAAACAGGGACTGCTCTGATAGAAAAAATGGGCACCGTGCTCACGTCTCAGCCCTGATAGCTAGTCGGAGGCCAACTCCTGCCATCTCTGCTTCACTAGGCATCAGGGCATGAGAGCTGGTAGAGTCTTTGCTGATGTCAGAATATAAGCCTTTTATAATAGGAAGAACTGTCGGAGTGTTTTTAAAAATTGCCCCTGCTACCTTGGTGCCGGCAGGAACGTTCTGTGGGAGGTGGTAACCAAGCAGACACCGAGTCATGTCAACACCAAGACACACTGCGTTGTTGGTCACCAAAGAGGCGACACGTCACGTCAGAGATGGATGAAGTCATTGGGGTCATTTCCAGTGCCAAGGAAGCAGAGAGGGTCCCTCTGACCATTGCCTTGAGGATATGAACCTTGTATTTTTGTCCCCAGTGGACAAAGCCAGCTAATCAAGAAGGATTCAAGGAGACCATGAGAAAAGCTGAAGAAAACAACCTTCCCAGACCATTGCTGGACACACACACACACACACACACACACACACACACACACACTGGCCGTTCTAAGCCTGTACATTTCATAATCAATAGAATTAAGAAAACCAACAAGACAAGATTTCAGAGCAAGTGGGTAGGGGAGCAGACACAGGGTCATCATTTTTTTTTTCACAATAGAAACTTTAAACAAAGCAAAATCTACTATCTTACCTTTTCTTTTATTTCCTATAAGGACACAATAAAATCCAAAAAAGTACCTGCTCAAATGAATACCATCTCAAAATCAAAGGTGGTCCTTTATTAGCTTAAAATAAATTCAAACAGAAGGTTTACTCCGTGGTCCTTCGTTTGCATCTTGGAACGTGCCTGGTGCAGCAGTGGTTCTCAGAGGAAGGTTTGTGAGCTTCTGGCCCAGACGTTGCCAGGTGCCTTGACATAGTCTACTTGACCCTAATCTACCCACGTCCTGGAGCTGGACAGGGGCTTGGAAATTGCTTTGTTAAATCAATGAAGCAACTAAGGCGCCGTCTCATGTCGGGTAGCGCAGCCAACCAGGACCTGGGCAGGGTGTGGGGCAGCTGTCTGTCCACGCACTTCCCGCGTTGCCCATCGCTCAGTCACTTGTCCTCCTGGCTGAGATGCTGACATTATAGCACAGCTGTGCGGGGTGCGGAAGCTCTTAAGGTGGGGAGGGCTCCTTTCAGCTGAAAAGGCTTCATTATCCAGAAGTATTTATTGGGTACCTACTCTGAGCCAGTCCCAGTGGACGGGAAGAGGCCTTTATTCTCCAGTTGAGTATAATGTGGTCTGGAAGACAGGCCAGGTGCATGAAAGTAAACTCAACAGTGTGTGATGACACAGGCTCGAACATTTCATGAGGAGATGGGGCAGACATGTGTCTGAGAGACATTTATGGGAAGCACTCTTGCCATCTGTAATTTGGCTTTGGGACCCAGAACTCGCAGCTGGCTGGCTGAGCACGACGGAGCTGGAGCCTGGCTGGACCTCTCACGAGAGCTTCTGGCAGCTTCACCTTCCGCCATTTCAGTTCACAAAAGACGAGGAAGATGGGAACGGGGCAGATTTGAAGAGGGCAGGAGGCTGAGAACCAAATGGTACCACCCTTCTTCATTCTCATGAAACGCCGTGACCTTCACTACTCAACATGCTCGTGACCTTCAGGGACAAACTCTAGAAGCACATTTCTCGTGTGCAGGCCGCTCCTGGGCCTCCTGTGACAGACTGCCGCGCAGACAAGTGCCGTTGTTAATGGGTTTACCAGGAAGGCTGGGCTGCCTTTCCATCTGTGCCTGCTGCCGGCTCCCTCCGAAAGCGCCCGCTCGCCAGACGACATTCCCTTGAATTATTTCGGCTGGTAAATCTTCCTGCATCTCACATCTTTAGTCCATCTGTTACCGGAGTGCTGCCTTTGGAGGGAGTGTCCTTTACGCACGCTGGCATCTGTCAGCGGTGCACTCCCCTCTCGGATTCATGACCTTCTGTGGGAGAGGGTGTGAGCCGCAGGAGCACTGCACGCCTGGTGTGCATGTCATCCCAGTGGAGGGGTGCAGGACGCGGCACTGCTCTGTTACCACTGCTGCCCCCATTCATCACCCGGCAGCCCCTCACCCAGCCTGCTGGGGGTACTGGCTTCTGCCGCCCTCGGTCCCTGCTTTCTACAGGAAGTGGGCTTGACGGGGAGAGAAAACCGATCCCTCAGAAAGAGATGAAAGATCGTGAGAAAAGAAAAATACATAATGGAGAATCGTGAGCAGGAAGAGAGACAAAAGGCCTTGACCTCGGGCCAGTGCCCAGATGCAGGCCCGGAGCTGTTTATACAAAGTGCCAGATGAGTAAGGCGCTGTCGCTGTGAACACCACAGCCCGGCCGGCGAATTCCCCCTTGTCCTAGACTCCTTTCCTCGTCCCCCTGCGCGGGCAGTCCAGTCTCAGCGAGGCCGTCTCATCCAGTTTTGCTCTGAATGCTGGAAGAGCCTTTGTAACGCTGTTGGCCATGTGAGGATTATCCGTGGGAAACAATCCTCTACGGGGATTTTCAAGTTGTCTGATGTGATCATTTTGGTGTCCATCTAAAAATAATCTATCTGAGGATGACCAGTGTAGGCTGATTCCATAACCTGGTGGCCTAGAACGTGCATGTTCTGTGCCTATTGTGCATAATTTAGTGCTTGATGGTGATTTTGGTCACGGTCCATTCACTCACTTAAGTGTGCCCGTTTGCAGCCTAAGGTATGGTCGCCCTAACGAAACAGTGTCTGGAGGACCAGTCTGCATCTGACTGTTGCCTGTATGACAGTGTCACTGTTAGGAGCTGTTTACTTTCCCACTGGTATCTTGTCCTGCTTCCTTACTCTGGAAATAACGGGTATGTGCCCAGTGAAGAAGCGACTGATATCTGTATTCGGAAGACGATGTCTCCTTCTAACTGGCTCTTTTGTCAACACCACATCCGTTCATTTGCTTATAAATATGTCACATGTGCTTCCTATGTGCCACATACTTTCCTGGATTCTGGGGCTATAAGGAGAACAGGACAAACGTCTTCGCTCTCGGTGGGACTCACATTCATTGAAAATGACTGAGATTGTATTGTGATTGAGAGCCCCTGAGGGTTTCTCATGCGTGTTTACATGTATGCCGTGTGTTCTAGCCCTGGGTGAGGACAGATTTTGTTACGTAGCAAAGATAAGCAGAGGGAGGCAAGACACCGCTCAGAAAGACCACACAGACTGGTTCTGAGGGGCGGCAGGTGTGCCAGCTCCTTATGCCTGGGGGACGTGCCTTTTTCCCTCCCCTGTGCTGGACGCGTTGCATAGGGAAAGCGGGAAGGCAAAGGCCGAGGTCCTGACATTTGTTATGGGGACCTATGGAAAAGCTGGAAAGTGAGGAAGATACACTCGGACTAACATCTATAAGCAAAAGTGAATATTCTCAGCTTTCTTATTGGGCGAGAACATTGGAAAAACCCAAGTTGAGACTTCTGTGCACTAATAAGAACCTGGCATGGAAAGAGGTGGATGTACAGGTTACTGAAAATGTCCTCAGCTGTATCTCCCTGCCCTTCCATTACATTTCCCCTCATTCTGTTCCTTAATTTTCAAGTTCTTTCTTATTCTCTGAATCTTAATTTATGATGTCATCCTATTAGAGATTTATTAATGAAATATCAGCTCTTCCCTCTCTGCGGATATCAAATTACAATTGGGAAAACTTTCTTCTCTTTGCAGTTGTCTTTCACAAAGTCCTTGGTGTTTTTATACTTGACTTTGGTCCGGTCTTTAATGTTAGATGCTTTTTATAAAATGTTGGCTGACCTTTGATGGTCCATTTATAAGAGTGAGACACTGAAAAGCCGCCTGGGAGCTCCGTGTCCCGGGAAGGGCTCGTGGCCGCTGGGAAGGGCGCCACGATGACTGGGCAGGAGCCACGCGTTGTCATTGGAAGACCCCACGTGCCAGTCTCTCTAAGTCTTTTCTCTTTGATACACTGTTTCCCCAAAACTGAAGGAGTGGGGGGACTGGAGCATTTCAGGGTTCAGGGTGAATATTGTCACTTAGTCCCCGTATGACACCCCGTGTCCTTGCTCCAATATGCCTGGAACCCCTTGCCTGGAACCTGTCTGGTTCATTGTCTCCTTACCTCCTGCCAGGATGAAGGCAAATAATCACCTGTTTGAGAGGGGAGGGGAGGGCATGGAGGTAGTGCCCCCGTCAGTCCCTTTGCCCCCCACCTTCGGAGTCAGCAGGCACCTGGACACTGACTCCTGGAGCACGACCACCAGTCCTGTGAGTTATCTGTTTTCTCCAGAGGATCCTGACGATATCATTTGGGTCGTATAAAACCAGAACTACCCCGTTTCAAAGACATCTCACTCATGACTTTCACATTGGGTGACAGGTAGGACCTTTGAACTTCACTTGCTGCAGTGGTTTCTCTAAGACGAAAGTGAATTGTATCTTTAACAAGTCAAGCGCCCTGAAAAGCCCGGGGTAGGTTCTCCTAAGAAATGCGATGGTCTGCGGTGGCTTCTGTGTGTGACGTGAAGGTGAGAGCAGTGTGCACAGCACCTCCCACAACCCTCCTGAGAACAGCGCAGGCCAGGGCAACAAGACCCCAAGGCTACCCGGAGGCTAATCCCTGGGAGCCGTGAATATCACCTTATGTTGCCAAAGAAACTCCCAGGTGTGGCCAAGTCAAGGTTCTGATTATTCTGGACTATCTGAATGGACCCGGAATAATAGCGGTCAGTGTCTTTAAAAAGGAACTAGGACATATGATGACAGTCAGAGCAAGAGGTTGGAGGGATGCAAGGGAGAGATGAGGGGCCAAGAATCGCAGGTGGTCTCCAGGCCCAGAAGAGGAAAGGGAACGGGACCCCCTGAGCCTCAGGAAGGAGCGAAACCTACCATCACCCTGACTTTTAGCCTCCAGAACTTTAAGATCCTTTTGTGTTGGTTTAAGCCACCAAGTCTGTGGCAGTTTGTTCATGCACCGATAGGAAACGAATACACATTGGTTTCATCAGTTTCAACTTCCCCAGAAATTGCAACAATTGTATCATAATAATAACTAAAACATATTGAGCGCTTACTATGTTCTAGACACTGAGTTAAGTGTCATATTTTACACACGTCACCTACTTCATCTGCCTGACAGCTTCTGTGGTCGACCTCAGTATTCTTCCCATTTCACTGAAAAGGAAAAATGAGGTGAATAAGGGCGAGGTGACATCCTCGAGGTCACCAGCTAACAACCCGCCTGCTTTCACTGTGTTGTATGTGTCTTGCCCAGCGACTGACTGGGGTGTTGCCTCTTCAAGGCACAGCTTGTACCTGGGCTGCCTGTGTTCCGAGTTGGTTCTCCTCATAGTCCCCGAATTCAAATGAAAATAAAAATAAAATGAAGACCACCTGAAACCATGATGGTCGCCAACGAGAGGATGATTTTAGATGCATAAATTTAATCTGCATCCATCTGTTCAGAATTCTGCTAATTACGTGAGGGAAGGTGCATCTGATTTCCCGTAGCAGCCACCTCCCCTCCATCCCTCCTGTCTGTGGCCGTGGGAAGATCTCATCCATGAAACTGGGTTCACATTCTTCCTATTGCCTCCCCCACCCACCTTTTTCCTATGTGATTCAGTCAGTGGAAGTCGATTGCTTACAGGAGCTCGGTCCTGCAGACGCCCAGGCAGTGCTGTATTTCCTCGGACGCGGATGGCGCAGGATCGAAAGTGGACACAGACTCCCAATTACACATGACACCTGTGCACACATTCTGCAAATGAAGACACAGCGCATCCCGAGCCCCGTCTAGAAGTCGGACAGAAAGCTGTCAACCTGCAACGGACGCTGTTCAGTGCTTTAAATACAAATTTTGAATTTAAAATGCAAATAGGGTGAAGCCTCCTTTCCTTTCCAATTGGAGAGGAAAATTAAGTGGTATCGAGAGGGTCGTCCTTCCTTTTTCCCTCCTCGCTGAGTTTTGACTCGCGTGGCGACCCCAGCAGTGGGACACATGGCAGGAGGAACCAGCCCACAGCCAACAGCTCACTCTGGACCCTCACAAGCCGAATGAAAAGCAGGAGCCAACCAACCCCATCAATGCTGACACGTACTGAGGAAGAAAAGAGTTTTCGGATGGAAGCAGCCAGGACCCCAGCCTCTCCTCAGACCCGCACAGCGTACACGACTTCTGTACCTGCCTCCATCAGATCGGGCGCCGAGGTGCTGGGGAAGCCGGTAGGCCACGCAGCCCCCGCTGATGGGCTCCAGGGCTGCAGGGCCAGGGACGGGGAGCAGTGAGCAGAGTGGCCTCAGGACAGTGACGAAGAGGTGATCGGGCTCAGGGCGCCCTGCCTCCACCCGTCGCGTCACTGCCAGTTATGTGTCAGCAGGGCCGTGGCCAGTGCGGGTGGAGCGGAGGACCCATCGTGCGCACGTCCAGTTCCTTGTCTCCATTTGCTAGTGTTCAGTCTCACTTCCTGCTTTCCTTTGAAATGGTATTTGTATTCATCCAGCAAATACCAAGTCTTTGCTGTAGTCATGCTCTGAGCAGACACACATGGGTGAAAAGCAGTTTCCTCCTGAAAGACTTTGCATTTGAGTAGTGGAGGCAAATACAGGCAAATACCGTGCCCACCGCCCTTCTACGTGATAAACCCCGCCACACAGAGTGACCCAGTGTGACCTCCCCCGGGCTGGACGTGCAAACGTATGTGAGGCAGGTGAGGGAGGGGGTGTCTGTGAAGACGTGACAATGACAAACTATGGAGGTGAGATCTTAAAATAAAAGTAGAATGTGGGCTGTGGGGCCTGAGTGAGAGGTCGGACACAGGCTGAGGGGCTTCGACAGCAGTGCCTACAAGTGACGTTGTTGGAAGAACGAAGCGGGTAACGGAGGGGACACATCACGTCTGTCCAACCAGAAGAATCACAACTCAATCACTTTCTTTTCCGAGTGACTTTTTGGATGAAAGCTGACTCGAGGCCAGTTATGTGGCTTTTCCAGGGGCTGAAATGGCAGCATTGACGATTTTGATTTTTTTTAAATTATTTCCTTCTTAATAAATAGAACAGACTTAGGTGGCAGGGATATAATTGAACAACTAATCCAGAAAATCAGATGTGGTTGGTTTTATAAGCTGTCAGTGGCTCATTAAACTCGTTTACATCTTATAGGCTCTTCAGAAACGACTCCATGAGCCTTGGTCAAAGCCCCGTGCCAATAGCCAACCCAATTTATCTTGTTTCCATTCAGTTCGGTTCCCGCCATATGTGCGGTGATCTGCTGCGTAAATGGAGAGCACACACATGTGCACCCTCACGTGCACACACGCACCCTGTCTTCTGCTCGTAAGGGAGTTAACATCTTGACGGGAGAAAGGATTTGTGTGCGTGAGAAAACTGCAGAGCAATAATACACTGCGTGATAAGATGCGCAATTGAATAGAATTCAGTGCCAAAATCTATAGTCAAGACAAGGTCTGTGGGTGGCAGAGAGGGGAGAAATCACAGCGGGAAAAGCTTAGTTGAAATTGGCTCTGTTCATAATTTTTTTAATGTACAAACACTGTCTTAAAAAAGATTTGATAATTTTATGATGGTCGGAAGTCTGAGATAAAACGTGAAAAGTGACATGGATCCATCAGAAAGCGCAATTTTCTAATTGTCAAATTATGCCGTATCGGAAGTTCCCATCTTTAAAAAACATCTTGAACTATTAAATTTTCTTAAAATTTTCCTGGGAAAATTGTGATTTTTCAAATTCACCTTGATTTTAAGGGTAAATGAAACATAATTTACTAAACAACAGAATTGTAGGAGCATTGATTGAATGGCATTTAATGGATTTTCCTAACTGAAATAACTAAATGATAATTGCTTAATAATGTCAAATTATTTTCTGCTGTGTACAGTTATTAATTACATGCAAGGAAGAATTGAATAGTTTATCTTTTTGGTAACTACAATGATTTAATACATTATTTAATAGCATCCAATTAATTGTGTTCTCTTCGCTGATAAGACGGGAACAGATTGAAAAGTCAGAGATGAATTTGGTCTTCACCCTCGTGAGCAAAACTACACCGAACAGGAATCCACACGAAATCAAGGAAAAGCATGAGACTTATACATCGATAGATTATGTTAAAGTTAGTGTCTTTTTTATTTTTAAAAATGAGGTAGTGTACAAGTTCGTGCCTGTAAACCTTTTTTTCTAGAAAAAAACAAAGTTGGAAGGTGGAGCCCACAGCAGCCTGGCCCATCTCTGTGCAGTGAAGCAGCCCCCCCCCGCCCCCGTCACGGGGCTGCAGGGGGGATGGCGGGCAGCCCAGGCTGCGGAGCCGGGGAGGCGTGGAAACACCAGTGCTCTCCACCAGGCACTGCTGACGAGCCCGACCACTGAGAGTAGCTGCCTTACGCGTCCAGGCACAGGAGGTATTTCCCAGCAGGTTCCCTCCCTTTTCCCAGGTTGGGGAAATGCCGTCTTTCTTCACTAACGAGCCGCCCGTGATAACGTAGCACTCAGGGCGCAGCAACACTGGGGTCTGGAAATTCATCCCATGCCCAGTCTCCTGGTGCACGAATGCATCTCCTTTTGGGGTGCGTGGGCCTGGGCATCGAGTGGGGTGCAGGGTCTTGGCGAGAGGGCAGTGATCCGGATGCCCCCCCCCCCGGCAGCAAGAGCTGCCCCCAAATCTTCTCCACACAGTGGAGCCAGCACTGCCCCCAAGTAGTAACTGATGACAGTGTCCTAGAGGAGAGGGCGGAACGAAAGAGGAGGACGAGGCCGTGGAGGAGGCGATGGAGGAGGCGAGGGGGATAAAGAGAAGTCCTTGCTGGTGGAGCGTGTGCTAATCATACGGTGAAAATTGGCTCTGCTTGTACAGACAAGATTGAGGTGACGGACGGACGGATGGATGGATGGATGGATGGATGGATGGATGGATGGATGGATGGATGGATGGGTGGGTGGATGGATGGATGGATGGACGGACGGACGGATGGATGGATGGATGGCCAGATCAGTTGGTTAGTCTTTCTTAGGATTCTTTAATTGGTCACACGACAAAACACCCTGTGTACCTCTGCTCTCCATAACTGTGGTGGCTGAATGCAGGCAAAGAAAATATCACATTTTGTAGGCCTAGAATAATTTTGCTCTTGGACTTCTGAATTTTTAGTTGATATCTTCACTGTAAATTAAATGTATTTATGGTAAGAAATCAGAATAGAAATAATCTTCCATAACCAGCCAGTGCATCTCTACCAAGTTTTATTCCCCAGACTTACAGACTAAAGTTTTGTCTGGCTTTTTATTTATTCATTTATTTTTAATTTATTTTTTTATTTTTTTGAGGTGGGGAGTGGAGGAGTCTGTAAAAGCAGTTGTAAAAATTTACACAAAAGAATCATCAAAAAATAATATTCGCAGTTTGCTTCTTATTGTAAAATACGTGTTGCCTATTGAACTTTAATTCTTTTTAACAGCTGCATAATATTCTATTGTGTATTTGCACCGTTTATTTAACTCATCTGCACATCATCGATGCTTAGAGTATTTTTGGTCTTCCAGCAATGCAGGCCGGTTGTATTTTAAAAACATTCAGAAAACTGGGTTGAGAGCCATGCAGTACAGAGAATACTCACTAAATAATACTGTGAAAACAAGCGTGTCAGTGTGTTCTTCTTAGCAGCCAACTAAGGCAGCAACAGAGCTGATTCAATGATTACAACATACAAGGTTGGACATGGGGCAAAAAAGTGTAAAACTGTTGAATGTAGTCCTGTCTGTAAACACGGTCACTTTGTGACCTCGCGACCTTGGCAAGCCCCCGCCTCTTTACCCCCTTCGGGAAAGTGATAATAAATCACATCATATCACGAGTGTCCCATGTGAAGTGTGACCCAGTTTGAGTCCTTCCTGCAGCGTTGCCGTTAAAGAAAATAATTAGGAGGAACTTACGTGGTATCGATGGGCAGTGGTTTTGGCTCCATTCTCTGAAGCTCGTCATACACATGACCGAGGGGATGAGAGAAAAATAACTACTTATTTCTTGGCTCCGTACTTTGGAATGAAGGCTCCGTACAGAATTCTCTCTTTTTCGCCTTATTTACCTTGGAGTTTCACCGACTCTCACTCGCTGAGTCATTCACTTTGTGGTTTTTTGTGTGTTTTTTGTTGTTGTTGTTTTCAATTTACTGGGGTGACACTGGTCCGTAAACTTATATAGGCTTCAAGTGTACAATTCTGTTCTACGTCAGCTGCTTATTTCATTGCGTGCTCACCACCCAGAGTCAGTTCTTGTGTTTTTTAACGCCCCCCATGGCCAAGGGTAGAAGATCAAAGACGAGGGTGCTCTAAGCTAGTCCCCCTCCCCACCCTGGAAAAGCCTTCGGAAAGGGCCAGCGGTCTGTGCGCCATTTTCCCGTTAAATCAGAGTGCCCGGCCCCGGACTTCACAATCACGTCCTCGGCAGCAGGACGTTCGGTGCAGCTGCCACTGAGGGTCGCAGCTAATGGAGCAAGACCGGAAATGACCTCGGCTAAGGGCTGCGAGCTGTGCTCTTCAGGGGAGCGTTTGCAACACGGGGTGATGTGGTGAACCAGTGGCGGAGGGTCGATGGAAGAGAGACTCGTACTGATAAGCAGAGATGAGGGGACGCTGGCGGCCATGACAGTGCCAAAGGCAAGCAGAGGTGGAGGCGTTTCTGAAGAAGAATCAGGAAGACGGTGGGGACAGCTGAAGACTGGAGCAAAGGACAAGGGCAGACAACATCTGAAAAGCCCGTTCCTGTATTTGGTCGCCTGGGGTGGGGGAGCGTGTTCTTCATCTGTGAGCGTGTCACCCTCAGCAGAGAGCTTGGGGCTCTGTGTGTCCCCGTAAAGCCCCCCGGCGTCCATTAAACAAAGTGCTCCTTTCAAATGCCTTCCTTGTAAGACCTGCCTGCCCCACCCCGAGCCATTAGCGGGAACAGAACGTGAATAAGGAGGGCCGTGCCATCTCGTGGAGAGGTGACCTCCCTCAGCGGAAGCAGGCACCCATTATGGTGTCATGATAAATCACGAGCTTTTCCCTTCCATTATTTCCCCAGAAGACTCCTCTCTGAATGCATAAACACATTGGCGGGAGGACGGCAAAAAACAAGCAGCAGATGAATGGAAAGGTGAGCACAGAGGAACGGGGCAGGCAGACCATTCGGTAGGGAATGCACCATCAATACGCAGCCACACATGTACATACAGCGACCCCTGAACGCAGCCTCGGAAGGAACAATCTCCACAGGAAGATGCACACGTGTAGGAAAGATGCAAGGGCCCCCCTCTGAGAATTAGGAGCTCAAACGACACCTCCAGGCGTGCCTCACGGGACTTAATAGTAATAAGGTGCTTTTCTGATTCTGCTGCAAATTCGAAGGCAAAGTGAGCCAGGGCGTGGGAGGGCGCGTAAATAATCGGTGTGTTCGTAACTGAGTTACTATCTGCCCTGCGTAGCCAGCCTTTCAGCTACACTAGTGACCCTACCCCCACCCCCCATTTAACAGGACGTGGCTTTTAGGCCGAAGCATTTGTCGGGCTCTCCTCTCATGAGACGTTGATCAAGAACCAATTCTAAGGAGGTCGAGACACTCTTGCTGGCCACGTGACGGTGTCCACGACATTCCGGCTGCCCACGGTCTGCTCCTTCAGCCCCAGTGCTGTGGCTTTCAGGTGGCTTTGCCTGTAGCACCCGGGATACACCAGCGAAACAGCTCCGGGAAGGAGGCCCGCGTTCAGGGGACATGGGCTCGGAGTGACAGCGTGACAGGAAGGCATGAGGCAGGTTCCCAGGTGCCCGATGCAAACACTGGGAGCTTTGCCGTTTGTCTGTGTGAACCAGTGAGCTCCATGGATTGGCCGGACTCTCTCCATGGACTCAGAACATCAGACTCCACCTCTGTCATCTCCTCTGCTTCTGATGAGCGACAGCCGCTGGTGGAGACGTCTCCGTAGGTGAAAGCTGATCCCCCGTCACCTGGGCACGGCTCTCCCAGGTTCTTACACTTTACCCCACCTTCCACTTGTACCAGATATGAGCCCTCTGACCTGCCTCTAGTCCAGTGGTCTCGTCTGCCCAGGATGCTTGTTGAGGGACGTTTGCAGAGAGGAAGGGGTGGGTGGGTGTTGGGCATGAAGGCCTGGGCCCAAGGGGAGGCTGGCTGGTCCTCGGTCCTCATGCTCTGGATGCCCCTCATTCTCTCTCTGACCTTCTAGTCGGTATTTGGTACTGGTCTCCAGCCTTTCCCCTTTGTCCCATCTGAAACTTCCTTTTGCTCTGAAAAGCCAGACCTGTGGGCTTCTGAGAGATTCCATTGGCCTCTGGCTGCAGAAATGAGGTCACTACAGGCAAAGCCAGTGGGTACATTGCACCAATCTCTTCCTTTACATCCTGGCCAGAGTGATACTTTCAGGACTGGAAACGTGACCTCAGCGGGTCCAATCGGAAGGCATTTCGGGACTTCTTCTGGGGGGCTGGGGCGAAGGTGCCAGCTCACTTCTGAGGGTGGGAATGAGGAAGCATGTAGAGCTGGCACTCGCATCCCACGGCAGGCAAGGTGGAACGAAGACGCAGGGAAGAAACAGGCCTTGGGGCTCCGTCTCAGGCTTCCTGTCTCCAGCCCAGCTTCTGGAAACGTCACTGACACGAGGCGTTATATTCAAGTTCAGACCAGTCTGAGTCAGGTTTTCTGTTGCTCATAATCAGACACACACAGGTTGTCTTGTGAAGGGTGGTTTGCGTGCCTGGCTTCAGTGTCTTTGGTCGGGGTGTTTGATTTGCTGGCTGTGGGTTTGTGCATCCTCCGTGCGTTGCCACTGCTCTACCTTCCAGCAAAAAGGAACCGGCGTGTTGAAGTGCATATTCGAAAATTACTGGTGAATTTATTTTTTTCTCGCTCGGGCATGTAGCTAAGTTTGAAATGAGACTTCCAACACATGAGATGTGCCGTGCGTCCATGCCATCGGCCTTGGACAATTTTATCAAAAAATTGTTTTCTGGGTTCCTCCCCCTCTCTCTCTTCTCTCCATGATTGCTTTTGGGTTTCTGGCTCCATAGCTCTTCCTGTGACAGTTACAGGAGCCCCCTCCCTCGTTTTCGTGACGATAACAGCCCCCACCACCGGCGTGCGTGCTAAGGCCCCACATCATCTGCGCCTTGAGCCGACGACTGTTTCCGCCCAGACTCCTGATTTATGCCTCAGGTTTTTCAAATGTCCTCTAATAGTACTTTCCATCAATAGCTACTTTGTACATACAAAGTATTCATTGCTTTCTAATAACCCCGAATGCTCTGCCCTAGCTTCCGTGTTCACATCTATTTCTTGGACCATACGTCAGTCCAGTAACTCAGTCATTTTTGAGCCATCATGATTTTCATCCCTTTTCTGATTTATTAGCAGCCTGCTCTCGCTCTCGTCGGTCTTTCTTCCTCGATACACTTGTGCAGGACTCTTGGACCCCGGCTGTCCTGGATGTTTTACTGTGCTCGCTGGCCAAGGCCTCCTGATGGGCGGAGTTATATGAATCTCGGGATGAGCTTTGCTGTAAAAGCTCCCCTTTCAGTTCATTTAAATAAAATGCCTCCAGCAGTGTTTATGCTGCAGAACCATTTGTAACCGTCTTCTCCACTTTGGCCCCAAACGTTCTCATTTCTCTAGATTGCAGCTACCATGGCTCTTGTTTTTCTACTTTGCTGTGAACCTATAACAGCACCCTTTTCAACAATCGCCAGCTGCTACTCCCATTTCTGGATCTGCCCTTTGGCCCGAGTCCTGAGGTCAAAACACTGGCCTCGCGAGCACCCCGCCACTGTAAGCCCTCTGCCCACAGACACAGACCGTGTCTCCCACCCCCAGTTTTCATGGTGTCCAGGGAGCAGCCCAGTTACTCTACATGGGGTTGGGGGTGGGTCATGACCAGAGGCCCTGTGACTGCCGGAAAGGCCACTTACGGGCTAAGGGACTTGTCCCCCGAGAGCTGAAAAGAAAATAATCAACTGATTTTAAAACTGCATTTTCAACATGGCGGTGAGTCAAACAAGCAGAGTCCCTTCGGGGGTAAATAGCTGGTTCCTTATTTTGCCTTCTCTCCACTGTTTTGCTCCGTCTTCCATTTTCTTTTTCTGTTCTGCCCCGATGCCATTTGAGTGCCCCTTCAGTCCCACACAGAGACACAGGGTGCCCACCTGACCGGCCCCTCTCACCAGCAGCAGTGGCACCACCCTCCTGAGACTGGCAAGCCCCAGTGCGGTTGGTTGGCGTTTCCCCTGCAGTGAGAAGGTTGCCGGTTCTTGTAACTGGCCTCCGACCGTGCCTCACGCCCTCCCCTGACTCTGGGCAATGCAGGGCTGCAGGTTATCAAACACCAGTGTGGCTCCGTAACTTTAGGATCGAGCTGGGGAGACAAAGCACTGACGTGATCTCAGAGCGAGGAGCGTGGCTGCTGCAGACCAGGTGGTCAGAACACACGTCCCTGAGATTCGTGCGGGAAAGCTCACTGATAAGTAACTCCGAGGTGGTTAGAATTTGGGGCCTATCTACCATCTTAACAAACGGTGATAAATTTGTAGAGAAGTGACAAGAGAAAGGAAAGGGGGTGTGGGCTTCTAGGGGCAGTAAATTGTGGGAAGGGAAATGTGTGGGGAAAACTAATGGAGGCTAAGGATGATTTTACTACAGGCGGTTTGGGTCCATCTTTGTACCTACTTTCTGTTTCCAGTGATAATGGTACCTTCTGGAACAGGAGCGGGAAGGGGGGCACCTGTGCAAAGAGAAATTGATGTCTGCGTTTGGGCAGGTCGATGGAGGGCAGAGAGCTCTTTTTGCATTTGTTGCTGCATAAATGACTTGAGCTCAAAATAATCCTATGCCAACATGGCATATTTTGGGGTGGTTTTCTCTGATACGTATCAGTGCTTTAGGATCAGAACTACATGGGCCAGTGCTTAACACAGTGTTAGTGCTGGAGTTACACAGTCGACCCACATTTGCAACAGCCATGATGTTGGTGGTGATGGTGGTGATGGTGGTGATGGTGACAGTGGTGATGGTGGTGGTGACAGTGGTGATGATGATGGTAAAATAACCTGATCCGTTCTTCTCTCTCTTGTATTTTTCACTTCTGACTCGAATATGACAGAGGCTGAGGAGCCAAGCTCTCAATTGTTTCTGTTGGCAGAGATTAGGTGATTCAGTACCTTGGGGTAAAGTGACCCAGCTTCTAGAGGATGACTCTGATTTCCAATGTCATCAGAGAACATTTCCCTGAATTAGGCACTGGGATCAGTGAGGCCCAGAAATATCAAAATGTGAGGTACACAGTTCTGCAGACTGTGACATGACAAGATAGGAAGTAAACATTATGCTTTATTTCAGGAATGTCTGAGTTTATTAGACAAAGGCCTAATTTTACTTCAAAGAGTGTACAATTTGGGGCACTGCCAGGTATATACAGATAATAGCATGTTTGATGAAAGCAGAGCCTGTCTTTCATAGCTTGTGTAAATATCCGTGAGAACCTATCAGTTTCTCTGAATTTTCCCCTGAGACGAGGGTACCTATGTTTACATTTAAAAGAGGATAAAGCCCTGACCCTTCCTTTAACTTTCTCTGTGCTGGGACGGCCATAAATCCTCATTGCAGATACAGAGCTGCTCTTCAGGCCTCGCTCGGGGCCTGAACCACTGGGTAGGTGGGGTTCTGCATCGCCTGCTGGAGGCCACACCACAGCACAGGCCTATCTGAGACGAGCTGTTTGGTCTGAATGTTCCTTTTTTCTTTCAATCAAGAGTTAAATGCCTTCTCTTTTATATAACTGGCCCTAAATGCCCTGACTTATTTTGTTGCCTTTAATGATAAATCTAATTGGGTCTCGATCCTGAAAACAACCTCTGGTTTGGCAGTTATCCCGAGAGAGATGGCGTGTAGAGTGGAGGTTAAGCAAAGGGTGATAAATGGAGGAATTGTGGCTCATACCTTCAGCCCTGTTACCTTTAATTGCTCTTAGCGTCCTGTGAAGGACGGCCCATCCAGCAACACTCAAACACTTAACAAAATAAAGCAAGAACTGAGGGCGTGACAAACCGCCGTGGGCGAGTCCTGATGTGGGGACTTCTGAGGTCAAGCCATGGGCAATTCCAGCTCCTTCAGACATGAGCAACGGGGTGAGGATATTGTCGTGTAGGAGATGCCAAGCTTCTCAGGATCACTGATTCCAATACCTGGCGTGGAGAGACCAGTAGCAGTGACTGGGGAGTTGTTTGTTGGTGGATGAGCATCTCATAGACGCACTGGATGCCAGCACGGTCGGCAGGGCAGCAGGGGGCTCCCAGGGCAGTCAGGGGCTGAGGACAGTCCGCTGGTTCTGCAAGGACCTCCTAGTTTGGACCCAGGGACCCAGGGAAGATGGACGTTGACTAGGATGGGACATTCAGGGGATGCAATGAAGGCGAATGCTGACACCCAAAGAGCAAGCATGCAGCCCTTTGGAGTCACTTTCTTTTTTTCTAACGCCATGATTACTCTGGTGAAAAAATATAGGGGAGAGGGGAAGGAAAGAACACAAGAAACTGATTATGTAGTTAACCAAAATTCAGAGTTTTCAACCAAAAAGGATGATTTATACCAATGGATAAATTTTAGTTTTCTGCCGCCAGCAGAAGGTTACATATCTGCACACCTGAATCTTGTGACCGTAAGAGCCCCTGGAAGTGTCAAGAAAGACTGAAGGTCTTGTAGAAGGAAGAACAATAAGCCAGAAAAATAAGGAGTGAGAAGGATCCTCAGAAACATGCAACATGCTGGGCTTAGGGGTCTGTTGAGAGATTTTCAGTGTCTTGGTGGGAATGGAGGGTACGCTGAGGAGTGGGTGGGGAGCAGGACGTGGACACAGACCTGCAGCTGCCAGAGACCAGGAATGGGAAGGAAGGAAATGGGACTGGAGAACAGATGCATCAGGACTGCGGTGGAGCAGGGCTGTGGTAGTGGCAATGCTTGTAGGATTAGGTCAAAGGCCACTGAGAGATAAGGGAGGTCGGAGGAAAAAGAGAAGAAACCTTGGGGGAGGTGAGGACTGTGGCATGAAGTGACCTGCACATTGGTGATTGTGGGTAGGAAAAGATCTGCTTTATCTCCTCAGACAGGAAGAAAGTCGGTGAGAACGGTTATACTGCACTTTATATAAAGGGGACTGAGAGGTTGAGGGAGGTCATGATGGGTCCCATTTGATACATGAAAATCCTGCAGTGTCTCAACTAGACACCCCGGCATGGTACCCACCTCCAACTGCTCTCTCTCATCCCTTCTTCCTTCCACGGGGATCTAGCACCTGAGATCGTGACATCTCATAAAAAGTCCCTGAAATCTCTCTTCTCCGCTTCTTACCCTCTCTTTCGACCTTCTGGCTCTTCCTACGTGCTTCTCCGTCATCCCAGGGATCCAGCCCTGGTCTGTATGCATTGTGTGGAGGTGTCTGCCATGTTTCTAACCGGGCAACTTCCTCACGTGCCGCCTGCACTGTCACCTCACGAGCTGCATAAGGAGCCAGCAGACACGGTGCCCTGCCCTGCGTGTCCGAGGTCGCTACCTGCCCTCCCTGGGACCCCACATACGTTAGAGGCACAGGGAAGACCTTTTCTTTTGAGTTTTTAGAAAGACATGTACCTTCTCCCCTTCCTTTATCGCCCTAAATCATTATGGTAGTGCAAGTTCTCACTGCTAACTGCTGACCATCTTGAGATCCTATCGGGTGTAGGAAACATTTAGGAAATTATAGGGAACAGGAATCTGAGACTGAGCCTGTGGTGCTGTTTTCCTCCCTGGAACCAAGCGGACGCTGCTGCTTCCCTTCCCTTCTAGAAGCAGTGCTTCCCCAAAGAAAGAGGGCTGTGCCGTACGTGGGCAACAGTCACCCGATCTGACGGCCAGGAAACAGCCAGGATATAATTTTGTGGCAAGAGGGGCAGGCGGGTCTGTGTTAGAGCTGAAAATACGAGTTTCGCAGGGTGCTTGCTGACTGTGCGTAAGTGATAAGTGGGTCCTTGGGGTCACAGGGTCCCCACCTGAACAATTTCTGCCCAAGTAACGGCTCCATCTATTTACGAGTATATACAAACAATAAGCATCACGTGAAAACTTTTAGGGTACGAGCTTTTGTAAAAAGGATCCATTTAAGAGGAGAGAGTGCCCCCTTATACTAATGGGGAGAAAATCATAGTTACTTACGATTTTCCATAGACAGAGATTTGGAGTCAGACGGAGCCGACTTCCCACCCAGCCAGTCACTGGCCGTGTAACCTCGGGAAGTGACTCAGCCCCCCTGAGCTGTCATTTCTTCCGTCATCAGAGGGGGGTGATGGGACCTAAGCCAGTCGCGTCTCTCCTACAAAGGGCTGTGTCAGCATCCAGAATTGCTAAATCCTCTTCTGTCATCAATGGGATGTAAACCACGCCTCCCCCGACCCCTGAGGCTGGACGTCTGTAACTCTGCGCAGCTTTACCCCAGACAGAGGCTGCCCTATCTGCCCCTGGACGCATTGCCCTGGAGCAGACAGTGGGGGGGCATGACAGGGCACGACGGGCCTACGGTGTCAGAACCAGAATCAGAGCGCCCTGTGCCGATGACGTAGCAGGTCCCCCAAGTCTGCAGTGTGTACCGTTCCTCGTGCTCTGTCTGCACCAGCCCTGGAAGGGAGCCCACCTTCCTGGAGACGCACAGGTGCTACCCCTGCGGGCACGGCGCACTGGCTGTGTGTGATGGCAGCTCTTGGTGACCTTCTGCCACTTGCACTTTTTCAAGGTTCGTGGGGCCCCTTCCCCTACCTCGAGGGCAGACAGCCCTGAACCTGGACTTGCCGGCACTGCCTCCCATGAGTAACAAGCGATGGGGTGACCCTGCGGGGTTCACAGCTCCCCGGCCACTGTCCCCACGCCGACTCGCCCCCACCCCGCCCGGACCCGCGCCAGGAGCCACAGTCTCCAGGGCACAGGCTGAGAGGTCTGGGCGGGCGGCCGTGTCAGGCCGGCTGGTGGGACACCGGCCAAGGGGGAGGCGCTGCGTGTCTCGGGGTGTCGATCAGGCATCCCATAATAAGCCGGCGGGTGAGCAGAACCGGGCAGACAGCTCCTGAGTCCTGCCACGGGAGGAGGCCATAAACATATCACTGGAGCACGAAATGGCCTCTGGGTGGCTATAGAACACTTAATTATTGATTAATCTTCATTAATTAATGAATCTGAACGTGAAGCTGCTGAACAGGAATACGCAGAACCCTCAGTCCATGAGAAGAGAGGGGCGGGCGGGCAGCGCTCGGGCGCCGGGCTGCTGGGGCAGGGCCACGCGGGGGTCGGTAGTGCCAGCCCCGAGACTGGGCGTGAAGTGAGCTGCTGACGAAAGGGGAGCAAAGCAGGAAGGTGGGAGACACGCAGGCCCCCGGAAAACAGTTCAGCTCAACTTTTACTCACCATCTGCTACTTGCCAGGAATTAAGCTTTCAAGGGTGAATAAGAAATTGTCCTGCCTTTTGGTCATTCACAGTATAGTGGGAAAATAAAAGATTTCAATTTGTTGTCCAATGCACTTGTACTTGGCACTGCCTGGAAAATTCTGGAAATACAGGGCAGGATCAGAGAGGGCTGTAAGCAATCATCTCAACTTAACATACATACCAGTCAGTGCAAAGAGGCCCTGAGATGGAATCGTAACAGTAATAAGTGTCTCCCTTGCGTGGGAGGGGGAAACAAGTGAATCACTTATGGGCCAATGTCATCCTTTCCTTAGAGCTGTGCGGGTGCCCAGGTGCCACTGGAGGGCACGGCAGGCAGAGGCTGGCTTTATCCGTCGGCGGCTGTGGGGCCGCGTGCCGGCTCCTGTGCCCCGACGGCCTTTAGTTTCCTTGTCTTCTTAGTGAAGATAGTTCTACTCTCTTTACAGGGTTGTTGTGAAGAGTAGAGATGATGCTGGAAGGTGGAGGAGTCATTTATTAAAAGTATTAATGCAACTTTGCTGTTGTCGGGTGGTGTGAATGCTAATCCTTTCGTCATGTGACTTCCGTCCTCAGAAGTCTTCTGTGTCCAGCGATCACCATAGAAAGGCTGTGACACAGGGACATCAAAAGTGTCCACCTGCAGGGGGACAGACTGGTCCGTGGCTTGCCAGCAGGGGTCCTGCCTTCAGCTGGCATGGCTGGAAGTCTGCCAGTGCCATTTACTAGGCAAGGGACGCTGGGCACATGACTCAGCCTTGGGCACCAGAACCTCGGTTTGCTTACCTGTGAGGTGAAGCTACTAACGCCGATGTCGTAGGGTTGCCGTGAGAACTGAGTTTGGCGTCGTGTGTAAAGGACTTAGCACAGCACCTAATGCTTATAAATTCTCAAACGTGAAGTGTTCACGTGATTATTTATGATGTGGTTATTAGAGGCGATCACAAGTATGTAAGTCCCATTAGGACAAAATATTCTCCCACCCAATGAGAAAGCACTCTCCTCCCGCCTCCCACCGTCACTCCCTCTTTCCCTTACTCAGACCCCCCACACTCATCCAAACACGTTTGCTTTATCGGGTGAACTCCAGAGCGTGTCGAGGGGCTTTTTCTAACATCCCAGCTGCTGTGGTCTAGGCAGGCACCAACCCTCACAGCAGGACCGAGCTCTGGCTGCATTTCTTTCATGATGAAAACAAAATTACAGTGAAGCCTTCCAGGACGTGTTTCCAAAGGTTTCCGCTTTTATTGGGAGAAGTTGCAGACATGAAGGAGACGTGCCTGCCTCCGAGGAGTTTACAGTTTACAGGGAGAAATCATGTCTCTGTGAGTAACTCGAAGACGAGGCTGCCTGCTGTAAAAGCTAGAGCACTGGAGTAAACCAAAAGCAGCAGGAACTCGGAGGAGAGACTGAGACTCTCCTCGGGGTGAGAAGGTCACTTTTCAGGGAGGACACGGCATCTGAATGGTGCTTTGAAGGATAAGTCAGGTTTTAATAAAGCGCGAAGGTGAGCAAGGTTATTCTAAGCCGAAGAAAACACACATAGAAGCAAAAGGCATAAAGACATGGAGAACGTTTGGAAAATGCTATATTGTCATTTTTTAACAGGTGACTTTCATAAGCGTGTCTGCTGTTTACTTTTATGATTCCTTTGTTTGAGTCTGAGTTACAGTGTCAGTTCCTGGGACTCACAAGGAGGCCCATGTTGTAAAGGCGATGGAAATAGGTGGTTCTCTAACGGAAGAAGCCGTTCTTTAGAGACTAGTGTCAGCTGGACTCTGGGGCTGGCCCTTGAGGAAGACGGCTCCTAGGAGTTGCGGAGAAAGGGTTTTCTTAGCATGTCGCCCACATTCCTTAGCATGTAGTCTGGGATGGATCTTATTTAAATTAAGAAAATAAATAAATAAAACAATAAGAAAGGGAAGGGAAGGAAAAATAAGACAGAGAAAAAAGATAAAACAAAAGAAACAAAAAAATCCCAACCCAACGAAACGCTTCCCTGAATTCATGGGAAGACTGGAGAAGCCGCTGGTGACAGCGTGCGGAGGGGCAGCCGGAGGGGCAGCCGGAGAGGGAAGCCCGGTGCCACCTTCTGGGTCTCGGGCGTGCTCCCCCCAGAAGAGAAGTCAGATGGCATGGGCTTCCCATTTCCTCAGTCCTCCCCTCTGTGCGCCATTGAAGGCCTTGGGGGGAAAGAAAGAAATAGGCAGGTAGAGTTCAAACCAGAAAAAAACGAAAAGCAGATTCTCTGAGGGAAAAACACAATCAGCGACACAGCGAGAGAAACCTGGAAAGCAGAAATGCTAAAAGCCAGGGAACGCGGCTCCTGCAAAAGGAAATTAGATATGAGCTGCCAGGTGATACAGCCGCTGAAAGGTCAGGGCTATTTTGGGCTGAACATGAAGAGGCTGCAGGCATCTCAGGACACAAAAGAAGTGTACAAACTAGAGAGGGTTCAGAGAAAGGCAACAGCATTGATTCAAGAATGGCCGCTGGCTTTGCGGTGAGAGGCGGAAGGCTTGAGGCCGGCAGGGCCAGTTGTCAGGTGTCTATTAATAGCACTTTGTGGTGACAAAACACTCAGCACCATGTTTATAGCTTATCTCTCACCTGATTGTTCTCTCCTTGTAAAATGTGTTCATTCATCCACCAGTCCCTTACCGACCACGTGCTCTGTGCCACTTACTGTGCTGGGAGCCACAGGGAAATAAGCACTGCCTCCGTCCATCCTTGGAGGGTCCTGGCCACCAGAGACAGGGGCAAGTGGCAGGTGGGATGCCGTGGGGTTAGCACTCGACAGGTGCCATGAACTCAAGAAGAGGGGTTGTTACTACTGTGCTGCCAGGGGGCGGGATGTGTTTGAAGACACAGCAATCTTTCAGCTGGCTCTGCAGGGTGAGCAGGTTTGCACAAAATGGAACGGGTGGGCTGGGGGTGGGAGGGCATGGCAAGCAGAGGAAACACGTGATGGAAGACACAGGTTAGGGGGCACGGCCAGGAGGCTGAAGCCTGGGGCCGGGGGGCAGAACAAGGAGCGGTTACGGTGGCCAGACCCAGAGCATCAGAGCATTGACCGGACAGTGAGGGAGCGCGCTCATTAGCGGAAGCCTCACCACCAAAGCCCTGAGTGCAGCTCTGGGCTACACGCTGGAGGAAACACCCAGGGGCATCGCACAGTCTCAGCTCTGAAGGAGCTTATCAATCAATCAATCATCAATCAATCAATAAACACTTGCTGAAGTCTTACCAAGGCCCAGGTGCTCAGCTGCAGATACATCTCAAATAAGGCAAACCGCCAAAAAGCTTTCGGTCAACCTGGTAGCAACAGCTCAATTATATGAATTATTAAAATGTTAAAAAAGAATAGACTAGCAGACCACAGACATCACCAGGTACCACTAGTAGTGAGGGAAGACAGTATATGATCAATTCCTATTCCAGATCCCTACTAGGGGAAAATAACCCCCTCCCCCCAAATTTTAGTAGTTTAAGAAAATACTTGTTAACCTAAAAATAAGAGGCCTTTCAACGTGAGAGCAACAGCATTTATCTGAGATCAAAGAAGAGCCACTGGGATGTAATGATTCCGGCAGGAACCCTAACAGTGTCCGATGAGGAGACCGAGGCCAGGGGTGCTTGTAAGAGGGGGAGGGGAACAATTATATTGATGGAAGGAAGGCATTTCTATTGGTGCAGATAAGCTCACATAGTGCTGCTAATTCTGAAGAATGTTTTGGATTCTCAGCCTGGTAGCCATCAGTCCGGTGGTCATAGCATTTACCTTGTTATTATTCTCGCAAAGGGTTCTTTGGGCCACAGTGTTGCTTCAGCCCCATCCAAAGATTATTGTGCCCTGTTTTAACGTTACAAAGGTTTGAGCTACCGCACATTCAGGGCGGTTCTTCTGGCTCTGCTTTGAAGTGGCTCCGTTTCTATTGTCGACACACTTTGTCGTTATAACTCATGGTTCTGTGAGTCCACTGGGCCCAGCTGGGTGGCCCCCACTGGGTCTGTCATGACAGATGGCAGCTAGAGCTGGACCCACCCTCACGCCTGTGTGCGCTGCCTGCTGGGGTGGCTGGCACAAAGGGGGGCTGCCCAGGCCTGTGTCTCTGCACATGGCATCTTCATGCGGCCACCTTGCCCTCCGTCATGCACGGAGGCCTCACATGGTTCAGACATCTCACATGACGCGTGGCTTCCCAGAGTGAGCGTTCCCGAAATGCGGAGAAGTTGCAAGGCTTCTGATGACCAGCCTTGAAGGTCTTGCAGTGTCACTTCCATCACATACTCTGCGTCCAATGCAAGTCACAGTGACAGCCTGTTCAGGGCCCGGACATCAAGAGGCACAGGCCATTGGAGGGCTGTCTTTGGAGGAAGCTACCGTGGTTCCAAGTGACAATGAGGATTGCGAAGGAGGAGGGGTCGTGTAGAGGACAGTCAGCAAAGACACTTTCCTGGGGAGGGGAGGCTGACGCTGGGCCTTGGAGAAACGTGGGTCCATCAGGGAGACAGAGCCCGTGCTGAAGCGAGCGTTGTTCTCAGAGGGACTGGACTTCAATCTGGCTCTTCCACCCACTTTCTAACTGTGTTTCTTGGGGGCAATACCTCACAGTGTAATCAAAGAGAGTAGTGATAACGTGAATAAAAAACCAGGTTCCTAGCCAGAACTGATCCAATAGGAGTGACTAACCACAAAAGACCAGTGTTCAAAAGCAGTTAAAAATTATGGACATGGGATATGTTGACGACACAACGAGTGAGCCACAGCATTATCTTGGTGACATTCAGAACGGATGAGAGGGGGCAACTTGCAACAAGAGCCTAAATCCCACAATTCCTGCTGTTGTCACAAACTGTACTTCCTAAAATGTGTTTGTGGGTAATACTCTGGCCAGACACCGTCATGGTCTGATGAGCGAGCAAGAAGGACGGTCTTATCCCCAAATGTCATCCTCTGTAATGTGCCCAAGAGTCTTCTCCTCTGTCATTAGTTCATCCTTCTCGGTTAAGATGGCTTGTCCCCTGGGGTCTCCTCTCACAACGGAAATACTCCGGAAGAGGTAATGCATTAAGATAGCATCAATTACTAACAATGTATTATACTCTTGAGATTACTTTTCAACCGTAATAGTGAAATTATTCTAGGTTACGTAGTGCTGAAAATAGTCCTACAATCTTCGTTCTTTCTGGTACAACAAAACCTAGTCGCTAACACAAAGTCATGTTATGTCCAGGCCGGCCCCCTCCTCGTGTTGGCTCAGCCTATGGGCTGCTTTGACCGTAAGGCACTTGTGCCACGATCACAGAACAGGCGAAGAGAAAACGGGGTGGGGGCCGTGCACTGGCCATTAAAGTTTCCTACGAGAGGGTGACACGGGTCACATCTGTCCATACCTCACTGGCCAAAGCAGGTCGCTGACCACATGGACCACAAGGGAGGCAGGAGACTGTAGAGTCTGGTGTGCCCAGAAGGGGCACTGTTGTAGGTTAGGCGTCACACACACACATTAAGCAAGAGGAAATTCAGGGAGAAAGAAAGTAGGCTGCAGTTGAGTCAAATGCTTGCTAGTGACGTGGACGTGCCCAGTAGTTGGATATACTTCTCTACAGCGCACAGCCGTACACCTGCCTACCCTCAGATGTGCTCTGCCCCCAGACGGGGGCACAGACCACCACTCGCTTTACACTTCACCTCGGATTTCCAGGTTTCTAGTTCATTAGTGGAAAAATAGGAGAGCCCTCCAGTGGCCGAAAATAAAACCTATAAATCCGCGCTGCTCTAAGCACAGCTTCTTTAGCCTGATGGGGGGGGAAAAAAACAAAAGTTGTGTCCATATTTCAAAGACTGAATTCAGTGTCAGCTAAGGTGGGATCTTGTTGTCATCCTGTGGACTCTCAAATCACTTGAGTCCTTCTCAGCACAGCCAGCCAGAGGCACTGAGTCAGAGGTCAAACGCTACAACACAGCAGCGACACTCTTGGTGTATTTCCCTAAGTGGAGATTTGTTATGGAAAAACAAAGCAACCGGGCAGAAGAGCTGGCATTCCTTATGGTCACGTCAGAGAACTCACGTCAGAGGAACATGCAGGCCCCTTCCAAGATATAAACTGTAGCCGTGATTTATGCTAGAGCTGCGTGGCCGGCCTGGCGTCCCCGCCCTCCGGCGTCTCTATGCGGTGCACTTTCTCTTCTCCACGCTAATGGAGGGAACCAGGAAAGCGGAGAATTGGAGGGCGGTGTGCCCACCAACTGCTGTGGGTGCCGCTGGAACACGTGGGCAAAGGCACGGCCCCTCCCACAGCATTCCAGGACGGCGACAATGGCTGTTATTTATCGAGCCCTGACTATGTGCTAGATGACGTGCTTTACACCCAATTATCTCGTTTCTTCTTCACCTTCAGCCCATGAAATTGGTGCCTTTTCTCTTTCATGACTGAGGAAATTGAGTCTCAGCTGGTCAGGTCACTCCCAGGGCTCGCTCTGCTCAGATAGTGGGAGAGCTGTCTTCCAAACCACGTGTTTTATGAAAGCCAAGTTCAGACTCCCAGCTGTTTTGCCTCCCCACCTGTAAATGCTGTCATGTGTCACCCAGGTGTGTGGAGTGTCCTGCCGGTCTGGGGTCCCGGAAGTGGGGTCAGGCCGTGGTCCTGCTCTGGCCTCCACAGGAACACTTCCCGGCTACACTTGTTTTTCACAGGCTTTCTGGATTGGAGTTCCTCACGAATTTTCTGTTAATCTCTGGGTGAAGGGAGGGTTTGACATTCCACACGCAATGCGTACATTCTATTCTTGACCTTACGGAGGTTCTCTGTAGAATCTGGCCTTGTAACAGCCTTCTTCTCGAATAACTTCTCTCAGCGTTGGGACCCCATTCAACCCTGGTTCTTTCTTTACAACTGCATCCCGTCTCTTCCTCTACCCACCCCTGAAATACTGGGGTTCCCGTGGAGTTGCCCTTGGCGCTCTCCTGGGCTCGCTCTAAGTGTTCTTGACCTAACTGCAGGACCCAGGTGCCAGTGTTTTCCAGCTCTGATCGCACTGCATTGCCCAAGCGCCGTACTTCCAACTGCCGACTCGTTAGCTCCATTTGAATAGCATATTGGCACCCCACACGCAGCAATTTTGAGTGTATTGCTTAGACTGCTAAGAAAATTATGCTATTACTTAGCAAAGTGCTCTTTTATGTGCTATGTATTACTATTTGCACATTCTCAATAAGTAATTAAGCAAGACATGAATAAATATACAAAGTTCAAGTTTCTTAGCCAACAGTGTAGTAACTGTTCTGACCCCATGACCATGTACCCTCAGACTCTCCGGTTTGGTCCTTAATTTCCCACAATGAACCGTAGACAATTTTTGACTCCACGCCTCTGGTTCTCTGCATATTGTTTTCTTCATTTTTCTCTTCGTCTCGTGAACTTTTGCTCATCTTGTAAATTTGATTCCAAGTGGTCTCTCTATTTTTGCCCAGGTCTTCCAGGCAGAGTTAGTTAGCACGACTTTACTCTGTGACCCTGTAGTACCTTGTGCACAGAGGTGATACAGAGTTTGTCCTTTAGTGGAAAAATCGGTCCGAGTGTGTGTCCTTTCCACGGTGCGGCATTGCGGCAAGGGTCTGAGATTCATGCCTCTTGCTTTTTGTTATCAGACACGTTCCCTGGGACACAGTAGAGCTTTGATGAAAGGTTAAATGATCCATAGCCCATATCTTTGGCGTTTCCTGGTACACACAGTGTTTACAACAATCAGAATTAACTAAATTAATCTCAGCCAGATGCCCCATCAGGGAAGGGAAGAACTTGCAGAAATTACTTCTGAAATTGTGTCGCATTTAGAGTAAAACAGAAAAGGGAAGGGTATAAATGAAGCCCAGAAAAGAGAGGTGGAGACGACTGGAAGGCAGGGAGGAGCTGGGAATCCGATCATTAGAACTTACCCGGGTGGAGATCGGCACAAAGATGGCCGCCTCCCCTCCTGTCTCGCAAACCTGACGGTCTTCGTGTCCGTCCCCGATGGCATCACCGTGGCGCTCTCCCGTGGCCCCACCCTCCGCTGGCCACACTGGACGGCACTCCCACCTTCCCTTCTTGTTCTTCATGACTTTCTGCTCTTTTGGTTGCATGCGACGTACTCAAGTGGCCTCAGGTGCGAAGGGACCCAGGGAAAGCAGCAGGAGCCAGAAGCAAGTGACAGGGACCTCTGTAAATGTGGGAGTGGGATAGAGCTGGCGGGAAAACAGCTGGGGAGCGATGGGACCGAGGTGTCCTCGCGGCGTCAGCACAGGAGTTAAGGACACCAACCCAGGGTCCTCAGTACCCACTTCTAACAAGTCGGCGCCGCCTCGCGTGTCTGGGCCATGGTTTCCGTACAGCCGACTGGCTTCTCCTGTGCTCGCTGTACACTTGGTCTTGGTGTGTTTGTTTTCTGTTTTTAATGTCAAAGCTTCTACTTGTCTGATGTCTCAATTTACTCGTAATTGCTGTCTCCTAGTTTGACTTGCCACATTCCTTTGTGGAAGAGGTAGCTTACTGTCGCCCCATTTCCTGTTCTCTCTTTCCATGGTAGTGTTTTCACCCTGTCGGACTGAACACCCCATTTTTACACAAATTTCTATGCCCCTTTACTATCCTAAAGATTGTAAACATACCTTACTTCCCCAAATACCTTGAGGAGAACCAAAAATGCCCTAAGTATACGGTGAAGACAATGAAAGTAAATTAAAACAATTTACCAGGGCTGCGAGCTCCTGGTCTGACATGAAAGAAACATACATGTATTGATGCCGCCATCATTTTGGCTGAAACACATCCAACTACTGGGCCTCTATTCTAATATGACTGATATTCCATTATGACTCCTGTTCTACTTATTTCTATCTTGGTGTGTCTTTACAGATTCAATTTCTGCATCTAAATGCTCTCTTCCACCATTTTTAATTTTAGTTTTGTTTAAATTCTAGAGAGAAAGACTTTGGTTGGTTTAACTCATCCGTTCCTACCAGGTCAACCCATAACCTGAACACAGATTGACTGATGAAAGAAGGGTATTACTGGGGGAATTACACAGACAGCCGGGGCGGAGGGGTCCCAATGGTCATAGTGAAGGCTTCACTCACAGCGTAAGTGAGACAGTGTCCCGGGAAGGGATGGGAAGCCCACTCAGCCTCGTGGCTGAGCAGTGACACAGGCCCCAAGACTCCACACGTCCCCCAGGCGTCTCCTGTTCCCACCCCGTCATCTTCATTCCTGCTCCCACGGAAACCCCCACATTTACCAGGTTTGATCGGTAACACACAGTCTCCTATACCAGCTCCCATCCATCCAGTGTTACCACCTTTTTATTCTGCTTTCAGCCCTGTGCACATTGGGCTTTCCACTTTGATCATCACCCTCCCCTGTTCACGTACCTACTGTGCACAGGTCTTCCGTACACGTCAGCTCTAAGCCGCCAAGGCTCATATTCAGAGACACCCACAAACTCCCTGCTGCAGTGCAGGTGCTTTCGGGCAAGGCTGTAACCTCTGTTCCTTTAAATGCCTCCCAGACTTTCTGCCAAGTCCTAGGCAAACAGAAAGCGCTCAGTAAATGCGTGTCAACTTGAATTTCATAGACGCTGCTGCATCTCTCATCTATCATCTTCTTAGGCACTTAAGGAACGCTCCAGTCTGAGAAAACAAATATTTTCCAAATGAGAAACCAGCCTAAACATAGGAAGAATCTACAGCATGAGTGAGAGAGAGAGAGAGAGAGAGGGAGAGAGAGAGAGATCAGTAAGTGACATCGGCAGAAACAGGGAGAGAACAATAGATTACATATCAGCTTAGGCTTTTCTAGGGAAAAGGTAACCCCAGAGTTAGTCTTGATTTTTTCCCCAACTAAAAGACTAATACAGATTGTTATCTGATTAATTTTATTAATTCCTTTGTAATTAATTACTAATATGGACCCAAAAAATCCATGAAAATTGGTCCACATGGAAGATACACGTAATATTCCTGAAAGAAAAGATCACTTACTATGTTTATTATTAAAATAGAGACATTTAAAAATGTTATAACACGAAGTTAGTCAAAGTCTGTTAACGGTGGGATTCCCTCCCAGGCAGTCTGCTCCATACTCTCAGGTGTGGAGAGGCTGCAATGAATGGAAGAGCAATGTGACGTCCTGAACACAGCAGCGTGGGTGCCATCACGAGGTGGCATGTGGAGCCAGATGCCTGGGAGGGAGGCCGGCCGTGGCCTTTCACCCCGTGCGGTTTTGTGCTCTGCGCCCGGTGTCTCTTTCTGTAGGTCGCATATCAGACCATATGCAGTTCCTGGGGTTTTGTGAGGGTTAAGTGCCTGGACTGTGGTGTAGGCTCAATCGACCCAGATTTATTACATTAAGATTATAAATTCTGATTGTTGGACTCATGGGGGAGGACGCATCCCGCTGACAAAGCCCCACGTGACTGAATGGGAGGGGATGGCGACTGGGGGCCCAGACTGGGAGTGGAGTGAAGGGTGGAGACGGAATGCACTGCCTGGCCCCCGAGCTCTCCTTTGGGGTTCTCCGAGCGCCGTCTCCTAGCGTTCTCCAGCGGACTCAGGGGTGTGATACTTTTCTCTAGGAAACACACATCCCTCTGGTAAATATTTGCAGGAAGTGCTGCTGTCCCCACAGAGTGAGTGACTTGAACGCGGTCACATGGGGACGTGCCCACAGAAAGGCAAGGGACCCGCTCGTTCTCGCCTGCTTTCTTTGCGAGCACATCAGACAGATTTCCAAGTGAAAATTCATGTCCTGGATTTATCCAGTGAAGCAGACATCACTTTGCAAGACAAAAATTATCTTGGGCGGGTATTGGAGTAGGATTTTCTCAGGATGTGGAGCCGCTGTTTGCAACGTACGAACGAGAACGTCCTCAGGATCATGACATGACACGATCGTGCGATACCCACCATTCGCTCTTCACTTGAGTCTCCCCAGTAATAAGTCCATTCACTGTAATAAAATTAACCCATGTCCTTTTTGTTATATTAATAAACTTACAATCTTCACAAACTATTAAACGTCACATTTTGTTTACCTAATAATGCTAATAGAGGTCCAATTCCTGGAGTACGATTTTTTAAATGTTTTCCTATCTGAGCCAAACTAGAAGTTTCTTTCATGCTTTTTGCTCCTTTATCCTAAATCTTGGTTTTGAGAATTGAGTGAGTGTGTAAATCACCTGTCATTAGCAATACCAGTAATGAGTGTCGTCATCCACGTAATATGTTTACTACGGCAGTGACAGATCTTTTTAATACACACACAGAAAATGTTTATAGATCCGGTGGCTGGGCCACGTTGACCCACACACACAGGGGCAACAGGTTTACTTTCATGGCCCGCAGGGAAAACTCATTCCCTTGAAAATATTCCTTCCTTTTTGCTTCAGATTTGGAATTTCATCATCAGATTTCAGACTTGGTTGCGAACTTCACATCACAGGTATCTGTCACTTCCCCCAGCTCTGCCACTGAAGACTAAGCATTTCAGTTATATCAGTGGTTTTCCCCTAAACATGACAAACACCCAGAGAGAGTCCATCAGGGTTGGAGGCACAGAGCCTGAAAGCGCAGGTGTCCAGTGTAATGAAACTCAGACGTTTAGGCCACCCTGACTCGGGGACACGGCTTGGGCTGTGCCCGTCGATGCTGTTGTCCCCAGGCTGCTGACCGCCAGACTTTTTGTCCCCTCCCTGCCGCCCTCCCTGGTGAGCCATGGTCGTCAGGGCTGAGCTGTCTACAGGTTGAGGAGCTCAGGCCTTCCAGACCCAGTCACCATGCTGAGGCCGACTGCCCTGTCCAGCTGCCCCCAAGCTCTGCCCACTTGGCAGTCTCCACAGTCTCTCCGGGTGCCGTGTCCTCTCTATGGGCCATTGCCCTTGGCCTGTCTACAAAGTGCATGGAATGTTCCCTTTACTGGTCCCCTGAGCTGGGAGCGCCTTGGCAGCAGGAACTGTCTCTTGTTCATTCAGTCACTCATTCACTCAACAAGTGTGTGATTCGTGTTAGAGCTCAGGGAACAGAGCTGTGCTTGGCCAGAGACGCTGGTCAATGCGTGTTTGTTGAATGAATGAATGTTGAAGTAAATGAATGAATGAATGACCAAAATAAAGTGGCTACAACACTGAAGGCAAACTTCTACTTCCCCAGTAGACCTGGCAGGTCCTGGTTGCTGGTAATGAGAAACTGCCATCGCAGCACATGCCTGCCTGTCCGTCTCCCGGAACGTTGTGTCGCAGGGTTCAGGAAGAGGCGCCGCGATGAGCGTGAGATTACGAGTTTGATAACATCAGTCTCCAATCACCGTCTCTCATGGGGACCGAGTGATGAATGCACGGCTGTCAGGCTTGTGCCGGAATTCCTGGGGCACCAGGATCCTGGCTTCCAGGGCACTGCTTGTCTCTGTCTCTACAGAAGCGAGGAAATGCGTTTCCACCTTAACTTTATCGCAGCAGCTCCACAGACTGATTTTACTTCTTGGAATTTCCCATCAGGAGGTTGCCCTTCCTTTGACCTCTTGAGTCACTGAAGTTGGGCTGGATGGTGTGACTAGCACGGTAACGGGTCCATGGAACAGAGGGAAATATACCTTGCAGCTTCCTAAAAACGCGTTTTTCAGGGCAGAGCAAAGATTTCTCATTTGTAGCTGACATTGGGTCCTCATGTTCTGAAGTGTCTTGCTGAAGATCATGCAACCGTGTGGTTGTAGCACCTACCGTGGACCCATAACGGCTTCCTGGAGTAGAATCTAGAAAACGAGGGTAGGATGACAGCAGACTCCTTCCCCATTCTTCCCCTTCCTTTATTTTGTTTGGTTTGGTTTTGAATTGTACCCCGTGGTCCTCAGAAAATGTACCGTGTTCTGACATATTCAGAACCCACAGTTTCCTTCAGTATTCAACAAGACTGATTGCGTATTATGCAGAAGGTGCTCTGCCCGACATTATGGAGGATTCAAGGAAGACTCCGGCTCTCTGTGTTCAGGACGCGTACAGTCTGCTCTCTGATAAGATAACATGAGAGCTTCAGAAACGATCTGTGGTGTGGGAGCAAAGAAAGGAAAGGTTTCCTGGGGACCTGGACACTGGGTCTGCTCTCTGTGCTGTAATAGAGTCTGACTGGGCGTTGCCAGCTGTCACCCTGGTAACCTTCCTTACAGGCACCCAGGGACATGTCCTTTCCGGGTGATAAGCAGGACGCACATTCGTTCACCAGTCTTCCATTTGCCATTTCTTAGTGCTGTCATCCATATTTCTCCAGGGCTCTCTGGCATCACTCACCCAAATCCCAACTTAAATCCCTGGTGACCGTAGTGCTAAGCGGAGGACGCTGTCCTCACAGCAACTCGAAGCCACTTATGTGCCTTCCGCAAGGCTCGGAGCTACCGGGATGGTTACGTCTTAAGTCCGAAGGTGAAAATTGGTCTGCAGGTATATTTTGTTTGACTTATGTCATCTTGACCTGGATAGTGTTTTAAATTCAAACTAGTTGCTAATATACAATTACTGGGAAATTGCACCTACTAATCTGGGTTTCCAGGCTTCACAGGGAAACTGGAAATTCCGCCCCCCCTGGGCCTGCCCTGCCACACGGCAGGCATTGCTTGGGGTTCGCAGCCACCCTTTCTTTAGACAGAGCGTGCGTCTTCTGACTAGCCCCAGTCCCCTGGCGGGATAGGCCTTTTGCAAAGCTGAGGCTCAGGCTGACATAGCATTTGTCATCTGCCAAAAGGAGGCAAGGGAAGTCCTGCCAGCTGAGGCAGGCGTCTAAGTTCGAGGTGGGGGGTGAGACCAAGGAGATGGAGACACGGTGTTGCTTCTGCATCAGGAGGTACAATGTGAGGCACCCGGGGGAGGAAGGTCTCACCATAGGTGCTGGGACTTGACCCAAAGCGTAACTGAGCTCAGAGATGTATTTATCGTATTGACACAGTTTTTACCCTGGGGTGTGGGATGTCGGGTGAGGGCGGCCCACGGTAATGTGAGGGGCGGTTGAGGGCGGTGCTGCTTCCTACAGGCCAGCAGCCGAGCCCAGGACTGTTAGGCAGCTCACTGGGAGGATGGACAATGCTGTCTGCCATCCCAGGGCAGGTTTGCTGCAGGACACAGTGGGTCACCAGGGCCTCATGCAAGCGCTCATGGCTTTATCTCCAAACAGTCTGGGAGGAAACACGAGGGCTGGCAGGGAGACCACGGCAGAAGGCGGACCATGTAAACTGCGTCCACACACGTGGGGAGGGAAGAGGCTGAGCGTCAATGCCCAGAGGCCTCTCTCTCAGGGTTTATCAATTGTGTCCCAGAATCGCGTTCTGTAACCACAAAGCTAAGATGGATGCTGTCAGCTGATAGGTGCGACAGGTGATGTACCTCTGCTCTGCTCGTATCACCTGACAGACGGAGCTAGTCTGCACATGACATCAATGGCTGTCACTGGGAGAGTCTGGGGACACCAGAGCTGGCAAATGGGAATGCTAATTGTTTTACATTTGGTCATATGCATTAGAAAAAATAAAAACTCACAAATCGGTAGAATGTTTATCATACACATTACAAGGAATCCAAAGATAGTGAAAATCTAAATTAAGCATTCAGCATTATGGGTCTGTGGCCATGACTATGCTATCGCCGCAGCCCACAGAATGATCCTAGCTCGTCTTCCGCAGAAAAGACCTTCAAGTGTTGGAAGAGACACCTCATGTGTCCCCAAGTCTTCTCCTTTCCAATCGGAACAAGCCAAGTGTTCCTGACAGCTGTCAGGCCATGATCTTACAGCAGGTTGACGAAGAGAAGAACCGAGTCGTCCGGGCTTCCTTGTGACCCCGGGGAGCCATTCCCACGCACTGTCCGTAAGGAGGATTGTGGCGTCCAAGTGGGTGAAAAGATGTGTCTCATTTTTAGTTTGCTGCCTTTGTACGACACGTGGTCAGTCTTGTTTTATTTTCTGGTCCCTCCTCCCCCACCTGTGATTCTTCCATTCTCTTTGGATGGACGTTTCAGGTTACAAGTCTCAGCATAAGCAGACAACCCCGTGTGCAGCCCCAGAGCCAGAATCTGGAACGCAGCCTTTGCTTTTGAAGGAGAAGCACTGAATCACCATTCCATGAACAGCACGTCTGCTCCTTTAAACACCAGCACCCGACTCCTGACACACAGTGAGGTTCAGACTCTCCTACAGACTCAGCGGGTCCCAGGTCACCGCACACACGGGGGGCAGGATGCCTGTGGCCACAGGCTTTGATAGCTAAGAAAGTCTTAGGACATTTCCTGTTCCAACTTTTCTCCTTTGTTTATGGATCTGAAGACTAAGATGTCCAGCGTCGTGTCCCAGAAACTAGAAAGTATCCTCCATGTGGGTGTGTCGGTCCACGTCCATTTCTCTACTGTCCCCTACAGTTGGGCTCAGCTTTCCGACTGCAGTGGTCAGAGCATTTTGCTCTGTAACCTGCCTGCCACCTCATTCATTCAGAGGCCGACGCCACACCAGCCGGAAGCCACGCCCCTGTGCCGAGGCGGGACTTGTGGTACCGTTTCCAGTTTGCTCTTAGGAACCCGAATGGCACCGAGTCACCACCAGCACTGAGTCAGCAGGATGGGGGGTAGAGACCGATAAGGTCTCAAACTGTGAAAACTTGTTCAATCAAAATATCCGAACGATTGGATCACTGATCAATTTTATTTTCACTAAAAGTTAGAGAACCAAACATTAGTCACTTCCTAATGTGAGAACTACTGTAGAAAACACAGTGCCAGCCATGAAGTAGTCCAAACATAGCGACAGAATCCCATCGAAGTTTATATCTAACTCTCCATCCACAGGAAATAGACGGAATAGAGAAAACTAAAAGACACCAAAAATAGACAAATTCAGAATGTGGAACATTCTCTCCTAATGTTGTCAGTTAGTCAGTCAGTAAGGTAATAACAGGAAAATAAATTAATTGAAAAGAGACCCTAGATAGTTCTGGATTAAAAGAAAATGTAAAAGATAGTTATGCTATAATAAATAAATAAGTAGGCCTTGTCTATATTCTGATTGAAAGGCCAACAAAAAAACAACAAACATTTTTTGAGACAAATGGGGCATTTAAATATGAACGGGGTGTTACATGGTGTTTAGAAATTATTGCTATATTAGGTATAATGGTATTTTGACTATATAAAACAATATTGCCTTTGAAATGCAAACTAAAGCATTTGGAAGAAAAATGAAGGTTAGTATATGATTCAAATTATTGTAGAAAAAACAAAGTGGGAGTAAGGCCAGGACAAATGCAACTAGGAAACGGTGCTGTTACGGAAGCTGGGTGATCGCACTCTGCTTTCATGTAAGTGGGGGTATTTTTATGATAAAAAGTTTGTAAAACCCAGAATGGCAAAGAGGAGACGTACGACTGAAAGTTTCATGTTTTAAGATCAGTGACACTCGGCCAAGTGATTGAGTATTGACGTTAACAACATTTTGAGGGCTTTCGAGCGACCCCTGACGATGGCTCCATGTGACTTATGAAGTGTCCTGAGAGCTTGTGCTTGATCGTAAGTGGAGCAAATTGAAAAATGTATTTGTTAGAAAGCACGTGGATTTTACGTGCGAGGAGGCTCCAGTAGTGGTCACAGACGTGATTTTATTCCTGGTCCTACGTCTAGGCTGGTCCGTCTTACGCTCAATCTCTCCTAATAAAATGATGTGGTTCAATTTCACCAGTTTAGGGATGAAAATTGAAAAAAAAATGTTTTAAAGCAGAATGAGCATCAGATGAAGAGAAAATGAGAACATTCCCCTAAAACCACTTGTTGTTTGTGGCCTCGTTTTGTCCATCAGGACGTCTCCATGCAGCGGCAGCTGTAAGAGGAACAAACCCACCCAGGTGGCGGTGAGGACGGGGGCAAACTGGTGGCCAGAGTCAGTGGCTCTGCTTGGCCAGCCCCCACGCCAACTGGTGCCACTTTGAACACATTGTTTTGCTCACCAGATGATGGCATCTCACAGGCATAGCTCGTCCTGTGGAGCTGGCACTTCTGCCGGCTGCCCGTTGGGCTAAGGGCTGTTGGCAGAGTGGGCGGTCAGCCAGGAGATGCAAAGTGCTTCTCTCTCCTTGTCAATGCTTTGAGATGTCTCTCTGCTTACGGGCAGGCGGCAAATTCCCTATCTGCGCGAAGCTGGTGTTCACAGAAATCTCCCCTTGTTTCACCTAAGAAAATCGATTAAGGAGTCTATTTCTCTGAGCAGAAAGGTTGACACTAACAGCCGTCAAACATAATCAGAGGGTCCCGGAGTGGTCCCTCGGTCATGCTGTGGATACGGCTGAGGTCCTGCCTGCCCACGTCACCTGACCAGCCTTCACCTTGGACGCTGGGAAGCCAAGGGAAGAATGTTCTTCATGCAGCTACTTATTTGTAAGAACCTTCAGGTACCAGGCACAGGGCTAGGTGCTGGCACATGCCTGGGAAGGACATATGTGCGTCCTGTTACCACAGAACTGGCAGCCGAGGGGACAGGACAGAGTGTTTCAAAAACAAGAATGCTGTTTGCTGTTGGACCCGAAGGTGAGGGAGGAGGCTTCCTGAAGAAAAGGACATTTCAAGTTGAGATCTGGAGGGTGAGGATGTGGAGAAGCCACCTGTTAGGACCGGGAGAGCTGCACAGGAAGCGAGAGCGGTAGGTCTGCTCCTCAGGGTGGCAGTCACCTCCCAAATCGTGTTAAATTGCTGGGTCGAAATAGTTACTTCAGAGTAATATGTACGTCATGTGTGGGTTACAAGTAAACTATGAAAATGCGCAGACGTGCTAACTTGACCGGAATGGGTGTGATCTGCTTGGGTTTTCTTATGCTGTTCCCAGCTGAACAGGGACTCACGCAAACCTCTCGCCCATTCGCTCCTGTAGCTTTCACTGTTTGTACCAGTCACTGTGTTTGGCACATGTGACACACCGTTTGGCACTTAGAGGACCTTCTGCTCACCCATGTTGAGTGTGTGTGTATGTACGTATGTATTTTTAATTACTAGTAAGTCCGCGAGCTACCTCAATTAGCATCCAAGTTGGCATGCATAAGCTAGAACATCTGGGTAACAGAGACAAACAAGATAGAAGCTTCTTTTTCCCTCCCATGAGAGTTCTAAAGCTACGTGACATAGAGCAGGGGTGACGGCTTCCGGTCACCACGGGCAGACTCCTTCTGTCAGTCGGTTCTGCCGTCCCTACCAAATGGCTCTCGCCCTCAAAGCCAAGCCGTGGTCCAGTGGTTACTAGAGCTCCAGCGTCGTGACAGAGTCTGGGGGTGAGGAGGAGACCCGACGCCATGCCTGCCAGCTGAGTCAGCTGGGTCTGTGCCCTTCGGGGACCCCTCAGGAGGCTGCCAAATAGCTTTGTGCATCTCAGCAGTTGTCGTTACCTGCTGAGACGCGCGGCTGGTTGTGTGTTTCTTGGGCTTGTCTGGTTTCCTTCAATCTGGGTACTTGGTTGCTCTTAGTACGAATTCCGTTACTCAGGACAAAAGGCAGCGCACTCATCCTGGAGGAAACAGGCAGCCTCTGTCACAATAGCTGTCACTTGGTGTTCACTCACCCCAGGCTAGGCACCGTCCCAGATACGTGAATGATGTTCATTTTATTGAACTGCACAACAGTTTGTAAGGGAACTATAACTACCCCCATTTCGCAGGTAGGAGACGCCAAGAGTAGATGCAGAGTGCAGACGCGGCCTGGTGGAGTGAAAGGGGGCCGTAGGCAAGTACTGTTACTCGATGCGCTTACGCCCAAGCCCGCTCTCACGGGCAGCACCCCAGGTTCTGAGCGAGAGGAACCCTTCTTGCTCATCTCTCTTCCCCCGTCCTGTGGGAGCCGCTTGTGAAGACTTGCGTTCTGGGTGTCTGTTTAGAGCCAGGTGTGTCATCCTCCCAGCCGTCTGCATGCCACAGGTATGTCACCTCCCAGGGCCGGCGTCCCCGGGTCAAGCTGTCTGCAGGGGACAGTGCAGGCAGGACCAAGCAATTGGTGCTTGTTCTCTACCCGCCAGGGGCCGGCTGCTCGCAGCTGCTCCCTCTATCCAGGCAGAGGCAACTCTGAAACGGACAAAAGGTGGTCTGTCTTGTCCCCACAAAGCCAGGACGCAAAGAGAGCATCCAGGGAGGGGGAGATGAGGCACAGCCCAGTTCTTAGGCAAGGTTTTCAGTCGTACCTGTCATAGCCGGTGCCGTCTACTCCCCGCAGGCCCAGAGAGACAAACAGATCCGCTCCCAAGTGACGCGTGTCCCGTGTGTGCCCACAAAGGACATGGTCTTCTAGATGCAGCTCCTCTGACGTTTTTACAGAAATGCTTGAACACCTTTAGCTACGAATAATCAGAGACTAAATATATTTGCTCAGGATGTTATTTGTTCAGTTCCGCGTGTGACTGCGCTGAGAAAAAAATCTACAAATTCAAGGACACACACAGATGGCTTCTGTTATCAAACACTTCTCCCCCAAATACAGTCAGAAACATGTGTCAGGAAGGAAAACAACATCAGAAAGACGTCGCAGTGCAGTGATCAGAAATACCTGCCACCCGGGGAGCCTTTCTCGTGGGGTGCTGCCTCACTCGTCCCCACCCCGCTAAGGGGGGCAGGTCCAGAGGCAGCGAGTGGGTATAAATTAGCCATTTGCCCTCTCCTGCTCTCTTCCTGTTTCACTGCATCTCCCTTCCCCTCATGGCCCGTCTCGTGCCGGTTTCATAAGGGGTAACATTTATTATCTGCCTCCTAGAATGGTTGTCAAGTCTTAAATGAGACGGACCATATGAAGTGCCCAGTGCAGATACATCACTCTTTCAGAAATAGGTAGTTTGTGAAAAAATAAAAAACATTACTGTAAAGGAAAGCTAGGCCTTTCTGAAGCCACCGCGGCTGCTGTCTTCCCACCATGCCTTCGTGGCCCCGGATTTTGGAAGTCCCACGGGAGCAGCTAGGGGAGGTGACACAGAGGTACGGTGACCTCTTTAAAAGCTGTTTAAAAAAACAGACACTACGCCCAACAAAGTTGCTGTTTTAATGTAAGTTTTATGAATGCCACCCTGTGTCTGTGTCAGCACTTTAGATTCTCCAGCACCAGGAACAGTACTGTGACGTCGTAGGGGCTCAGGCAGCACTGTCACATAGTAGGGGCTCAGGCAGCGCTGTCACATAGTAGGGGCTCAGGCAGCACTGTCACATAGTAGGGGCTCAGGCAGCGCTGTCACATAGGGGCTCAGGCAGCACTGTCACATAGTAGGGGCTCAGGCAGCGCTGTCACATAGTAGGGGCTCAGGCAGCGCTGTCACATAGTAGGGGCTCAGGCAGCGCTGTCACGTCGTACACGTCAGACACAGACTGGGGAGCCCTGAGTGTGACCTTTGGGACACAGTGCAGAGCTCTTTTTAATTCCCTCCAGTGTAACAACAATTAACTGGATTTTGAAAAGCTTGAACTCCCATTTCTCCATATTTTCATGTCTAAGGACAAATGAGCCCTTCACTTATTTTGCAATTCCTTGAAGAAAGAGTTCATGAACGGCTGACTGCCCCCTTGGTGGGCACAGAGAATTCACACAGCTCCCAGTCTCTGCCCTCAGCTTGCTCGCAGTCAAAAAGAGAAAAGCACACATCCCACTGTTCCCACGAGGAGACACGCACCATGACAGTCGCTAAAGGATATGCTCCATTCGCCTAGAGGGGCTCAGAAAGGGCTTCGAAAGAAGATGAGTCTTAATCTGGGTGGTGAGGGGAAGTGGTTTTGTCATTCGCTCAGTCCTCAAGGCAAACGATTTAATCCCTCGTAGAAATAAATCTGTGGCTCAGAGGAGGGCTTCATGATAAGGCCCCTCACAGACGGGCGAGAAGGGGTGCAGTCTGGACAACTGCACCGAACCCCTGGAGCCCCGCGATTCCGCGTCCATCTGCTGGTGGGCGGGGTGTCACCCTGCGGGGAGGGGTGGTGGTTGCAGCTGGAGCGCAGTTGGCTGATTGTAATACCAATCACAACCCCACCGGCATGGTTTCTTTAGCGCCATCAGTGGTCACCTGAGATGTGCTGAAGGCTGGCAAGTTGGAGATGAACCAAGAGCCATTAGATCGTCCTGGCTGTCCCCTGGAGGCCAAGTTCAGACCAGGTTGGGTCATGGTGTCTGCCTTCGCTCTACAGCTATGGTCAGGTCCAGCAGGGACACAGGGACAAACAACAAGCAGAGGTCTCACTGAGGCCCTGGCACTAACGACGGGTGAACCCTCCCAGGGGAGTTTCTATCCCAAAGAGACCGCTGCGAACCACACAGAACTTCCGTATCTAAGGAATGCTCCTTCAACGGGGGGCTTTCTGGCACTGAGGCAAGACTGTGAGAGACATATTTTAAGCAAGGGTCATTGCACGGCTCGCAAATCGCATCATAAAAATGACTGCTTGCTCTGCCTTCTTCTAAAAACAGCTCCCATTTTGGTCTTCACGGTCCATACCCATGTTATCGTAATCTAAATAGATTAGTGGTCCTCAGCTCCACAATGAGGTCGTTAATGAGAAAACGGGGAGCCCCCCACAGCTGGTACGGTGACTGCACTGCCCTGGGAGGGGGCAAAGCAGCAAACATGTCTGCTTTGGGGACACCCACACAGCCGTCCCATTCAGGGGCTCTGCTTCCTGACTCCCCGGTGTGCGTCAATGATCTCAATGGGAGTTCCACATTTTCCAATAAATCTCCAAGCAAAATTAATTTTAATGTCTTTAATTAGCCTTAATTGTATCGTCACTATTATTATATATATACTCCTTTTGTGAGGTTGTTGAGAAAATACTTTGAGAGAAACAAACCAACAGGCAAATGAGGGATATGATAGGTTCAAAATATTTGGAAATGAATTGCCTCTCTGCCTTTTGACTTGTGTTTCTGAGACTGGAAATAAGTCAGTTGTGAATGGTCGTGGTGTATTCACATCTTCTGAGACAAGACCAAGAACCATAGATTCGAATTTAGTTCTCGTTAAAGTGAATGTTTCTTCTCTGATAGACACACAATCAAGAGAAAAAAAATTATATTTATATATATACACATATATATATATTAGTTCTTCAAACATGTATATATATTTTCATCTGGGTTTTTCTGGTCCTCTAATTCATAGTTCTGAGAACTGTCCTGTAGGTCACTGTTTCAAGTCGCCCCTTTGTTTGTTTTAATCTGGCCATGGTTGTCAAAAGAAAATTAATCTTTTGCAGCCAAATGAAATTTGGGCTTCCCAGCACTAGCCACTAATGAAAAATGCATTAATGGCCAGCCTCAGAAAACCCCTGGCTCTCAGTACCAGAGGGTACATTTAAATAATTCTATGAATATAGATCAATAAAACTAATTTACTTATAGCCTTTGTGTGCAGTATTCAAATCTGAATGAAAGTCATTGGTATTACAGTGTTTTGTATTAATTTGTGGCAGCCATTGTTTTCCATATTCAATTAATCTCGGTCCTCAGACAGAACTTCTTGTGCGATATTCCCATCCGAGGCCTGGGATCTGGTGTGAGCAGAGCTGTGATTTCATCATCATTCAGCCTGGTGGGCCTGGATGTCATTTGAAAGGCTTGGCGAGGTCCCAGAGGGCAGCTCTCAGAAGCCGGGGTCAAGTTGGAGAGAGCAGAGGGCTTTCATATTCCAGGGGACAGATATGAGCACCGTGCCCAAAGGCCCACTGGGAGTTTGGGGTGTGTGTGTGGGGGGGGGGGCGCAGGCAGGGATGTGGGGCTGGTGTTCATAGCTCCCACGTGCCCAGGGCAGAAAGGGTGCCTGCAGAACGTGAATATCCCGACCAAGGGCTGGGACCAAGGTACCATTTCCTGTTTCAGTGAAGATGGTTATTTCTTCACCAGGAGTTCTCTTAGTGCCGTCTCTTTCCTAGCTGGATGGACACAAAGATCCGAGCTAAGATGCTGAGAGCTTGAAACGCGCGCACACACACACACACACACACACACTGACACACTCACACACACTCACACTCACACACACACACACTCACACACACACACACGCACACGCAGAAGTAAGCAAGCTGGGTCAAGAGCATCGCATGAGTTGGAGTTGTCACTTTTCTCCTTTCTTTTCTCATCCATTCTAATATTTTAATATTTTAACAAGTCACTGAGCTAGCGGCAAAGACATGTAATGCCATTTTCTTTCCAGAGTCTTCTCTGAAAACAACCCATAATTCACTGTATTTGCAGCTTGAGCACTAGCCTATATGTCCCCCATCCCCCATATATGATGCATGTACAAGGTCAAGTTTAAGGAACAAAAACATTAACAAATATATTTTCACAAAACTCCTTCTCACCATCATCATTATTGTTTTCATTATTTTATTAATTTTATTCTAAAATAAATAACAATAAAATTGTCTCACATGTATGAAGGGCTTTCTGCATTTAAAAAGTATTTTCACAGTCATTACCTGATTTGGGTTAATACTCAAAAACTGTAAGATTAGAAAGAAAAATACCGTTTTTCTATTACATTGATGAGAAAACTGTGGATGAAAGAGGGTAGCATTACCCAAGGACGCAGAACGAACACCAGAAACGTCTGGATCCTGGGGTCCTGCTTCCTAGTTCAGGGCCTTTCAGCAAGTGCAGCTCATTGCATGTTGTTCTGTCGGGAACCACGTGTAGGGCTGAGGAGCTAGCCATGGAATATCCTCGCAGAGGGGGTCATGCAGCTAAAAGGGGGAGAAAACGTCTAGTTTCTCTAATATTCTAAGGAAAACAATAAAGGCAATTGCTTTCTTAGCACCTTCCAAGAAGCCATCACCGTATAAACCAACAGGTTACCCCTAATTCTGAAACACAGAGAGTCATCAGAGGGTAACTTCCAGGACCACGGCCCTAATTCTCCCCTAATGACCCAAACAGAGGCAGGTTCAAAGTACATACTCTACCGTGTTCCCCGAAAATAAGACCTGGCCGGACCATCAGCTCTAATGTGTCTTTTGGAGCAAAAATTAATATAAGACCCTGTCTTATATTATATTATATAAGACCCGGTACTAATATTATATTATATTATATTATATTATATTATATTATATTATATTATATTATACCCGGTCTTACATTATATTAAAGTAAGACCAGGTCTTATATTAATTTTTCCTCCAAAAGACGCATTAGAGCTGATGGTCCGGCCAGGTCTTATTTTCGGGGAAACACAGTAGCACCAGTCACATAACACGAGGCTATTCATTTTCGGTTGCCTCCTAATTTTTCCTAGTTGATACAACACATGGTACAAAAGTCAGAAAGAATTTGCTGCAAACGGAGCTGCCTCCCACTCTTCGGAGGGTGTCAGGCTTTTCAACAGCTTTATTAAGATGTGATTCACATACTGTATGATTCACGTATTTAGTGTTTACACTTCAAGGTTTCTCGTCTACTCATAGAATGACGGCACCATCACCACACGCTAATTTTCACCTGAGCGAGAAGCCCCGTACACATTTGCTCCTTCCCCCGTTTGCCCTCTCCCCTAGACCCTGGGAAAAATGATCATCATTGTATCTCTGTGGGTTTGCTATTCTAGCCATTTAATATAAATGGAATCCTCCAACGTGTGGTCTTTTGCGACTGGCTTCTGTCACTTAGGCTAAGTATTCCGCGTTCACCCTCGCTGCAGCGTCTGTCGGTACTTCCTTTGTTTTGATGGTGCAACAGAGCTCTGCAGTGCGAATAGACTACTTTATTTATCCACTTACCAGCTGGTGGACATTTGAGTTGGTTTCACTTTTTAGCTATTAGGAATAGTGCTTCCGTGAACACTTGTGACCAAGTTCTTGTGTGGGTGTGTTTTCCTTTCCCCAGGTTCGTACCTGGGAGTGGAGCTGCTGGGATATAGAGTAAATCTATGTTGAACTTTTTTGAGGAACCGCCAGTTTTCCAAAACAGCTGCACCATTGTACATTCCCAGAAGGTGGAAGGACCCCTATTTCTCCACATCCTGACAACACATATCATTGTCGATGTTCTTGTTTGGTTTGGGGGTTTTGGATGATAGCATTCTTAGTGGGTGTGGGGTAGTATCACACTGTGCTTTGATTTGCATTTCCCAGTGACTGATAGGGTCAGGGGTCGTTGTGTGCTTAGGCGCCCGTATGAGCTTGTTTGGAGAGATTTCTGTTCAGATCCAGTGCCTATTTTGTAATTGCAGTGTTTATCTTTTATTATTGACTTACAGGAAATTTTTACATATTCTTGATATAAGTCCCTTATCTGATACATGATTTATAAATATTTCTCCTATTCTGTGCTTTGTCTTTTCACTTCCTGGATAATATCATTGTAAGACAAAATTTAAAATTTTATCAAGTCCAGATGATCTGTTTTTCTTTTGTTGTTAGTGCTTTGGCACCATATGTAAGAAATGTTTGCCTAAGCCAAGGAGGCAAAGATTTACACCTATGTTTTCTTCTAAAAGTATAAGAGCTAGCTATTACTTGTAGGTCTGTGATCCATTTTGAGTTCATTTTTGTGAACTCAAAGAAAGGGTCCAACTTTCTTCTTTTGAATGTGGATATCCAGTTATGCCAGCACCGTTTGTTGAAAAGACTCTGTTTCCCCCCACTGAATTGTCTTGACATCTTTTTTGAAAATCATCTTTGTTGACCATAAGGTAAGAGTTTATTTCTGAACTCACAATTCTAGCTCATCCATCTCTATGTCTATCCATGCGCCAGTATCAGACTGGACCTTCGTGGTACATTTTCAAATCACAAAGTATGACTTCTCCAACTTTGTTCTCTATTATTACTTGAACATTTAAATTAGTATTTTATTTTTCTTTTTATCCTGCGTTTTTAACCACTTACTTCTGTGGTGTGAATTTTTTTAAGTTAATACTCTCTGGGTTTTGTCAAGGTTTTGGATATATGGCTTTATAATTTTCATCAAATTTTTAAATTTTCTGGCCATTATTGTTTCACGTATTTTTTTCTGTCTCCTCTCTCTTCTCTTGTTTGGACTCCAATTACACTTATTTCTGATTATTTGATATTTTCACACAATCATTGGGCTCTGTCATTATTTTAGTCTCTTTTCCTCTCTGGCTTTATTTTAGCATTTTTTGCTATGATTTGACCTTCTATTTTACCAACCTATTCTTCTACAGCGCCTACTGTGATGTTAATTCATTACAGCCTGTGTGTTTTTAATTTCAACATTATATTTTTTATTCCCAGGATTTCCATTTGAGCCACTTTTATACGTTTCCATTTTCTTCTTATCACATTCATATTTTACATTACCGCCTTTAACAGATAAAGCATATTTATAATAGCTCTTTTAATGTCTTTTACAGCTACTTCCATTATCTCTCTTATTTCTGGGTCTGTTTCTATTGATCGATTATCTCCTTGTACGATTGAATTTCCCTGCTCACGTGCATGCCTGATAATTCTTGTTTGGGTGTCAGGCATTTTGTATCTTATATTGTTAGTGTGGGATTTTGTGGTTGTTATTACTTTAAAGAGTTTTAGACTTTGTCCTAGAAGGTAGCTGAGTTGCTTATTATTAGTTTGATCCTTTGAGTCTTGCTTAGGGCAGGCCAAGGGCATTCTTTAGTCTAGAGCCAATTTCTCCCCACTAACAAGGCAATACCTTTGTGAGTACTCTGCCAAGTGACTCATGTTTTATGAGGTCTTTCCACTCTAAGTCTTAAAAATATGAACTATTTCCTACTCCCCATTAGCTCTCGGAGTTGTTCAGGGTGATACTTGCCTGTGGGTCTTCCCCTGTGCACAGTAATTTTTTCTCATGTGGCCACAGTTGCTACTCAGTGACTCAGAGTGAGCCCTCTGCAGATTTCCAGAGCTCACCCTGTAAAATGTTTCTTCTCTCGTACTCTGCTCGCCAAATTCTAAAATTCCCTGAACAGTAATTCTTGTCTTCTCAGTTAAGGAAGGGCCACTGGGCTCTGCTCGGGTTCTTCACTGTCTCCAACGGCTGGAAACTCCAGGTCGGAAGCTGGGGAACACAGAGCTTCTTTCATGTGTTTCCCAAGTCTCAGGGATCGCAGTCCTACACTCTCTATTATCCATTGACCAAAAAAGGGATTTCATATATTTTGCCTACTTTTTTTAAGCTGGAAAGGTAAATATGTTCTTTATGGGTACATCATGGCTGGATGTGAAATTTCACGTTTTCATTTCTGGTAGCCAGCGCTGGCAAAGGAATTCACCATTATGAGCCTCTCTTTCCTCTTTCATAAATTGGGGATAATAATATCTAGCTCGCAGCATTATTGTAATGAAAACACCAAGCATAGAGCTACATCTGTGGTAGACATGACATAAATAATCATTTATTTCTCTTTCGTTTGATAATCCAGAGATACAGTATTCTTCTCTACTTATCCGAGTCACGTACCGTCTTCAAAAGAGTCAATTGAAGCCTTTTTCCTCTTAACAACGTCTCTGCCAAGCCTAACCCAAAGGGATCTCTCCTTTCTCTCAAATATTTTAACAGTTATCGTCTGTACAATTTGTTCAGTAATTAATCATAGGTGCCCTCAATGGGCATAGCTACTGTTGCCCAGATAAATGCTATTTAACTCCTTCATTGTTGGATATTATCTCATGTTTGTAGTTCTCTCTACTCAACCAAACTAGCTTCCATCAGGAAGGTCACTCATCATACGTGTGTTAATATCCGCTACAGATTCTGACTGAGTGCCCAGCACATAGTAGGGAAAAATTATTAATTTAGTTTTAACAATATGGAGTCAACATAGCTTTTATTCCTTCATTTGCCCCTTCCCTTTTATATTTTCTATATTTCAAAAATTTATCCTAGGAAAGTTAACAGTATGAAATGTACTCAGAGCTCATGGGAAAGAATCACCCCTCCTCTTCAAATTACTCTAAAGAGTCAGCTTCTGGTCATTTCTCTCCGAGTCCCATTCTTGGGCATTCTTCAGAGAGAAGGGTGGGTAAGGCGAGGGCTGTAGGATCTAGGAAAGAACTTACGGGGAAGCACATGCCAGTGAGACTCAGCACCATAGCTCCTCCTGAGGAAAGCACCGCATCCAGGCTGGTCCCCATGTGGGGCCTGGGGTCTGGCCCCTCCATCCACGCGAGATTAGACTCCCTGATCAAGAGGTCAAAACATCAGGTGGATAGGTCTCCGCGTTTATGATTTATCGGTGATGGTCAAAGCTAAATTATGTGCTCAGTGTAAGTTGTAGGATTTATTGTGCTATACTCTGTTACTATTAAAGAGAGATTTTTTCCCCCAACAAAACCTCTTGTTGCCCCATGAGCTAGAAATCGTAATGATAGGCTGAACACATCCAAAGTCATCTACAACGCTCGTTGGAGGGGCGATCGGTATCTGATTTTGCTTTCCCTACCCTATGACCATGCATCATGTTCCCTTGAACTGGAAATTTCCAAGGAGAAATGACAGTGTAATGAATGATGATGTGGGTTTGGAAACCTATTTCATCTCAGTAACTTCCTCAGAAATTGGATGTTTGCTGGTCACATGACGGCTGGTGTGCCTGAAAACCCGTGTGCAGCTCAACTCTGAAAATGCTCCTGCATTCTGATGGCCCTGGCACAAAGTTGAGGCACATGTGATTGTAACCTGATTACAGCTGCCTAGGAGAGGGATGGAGCTTCAGGAATCAGAGTCAGCTTTCCTGAACTACTCAGGCTGGTCCCAGGCACTTCCTCTGGGGTGAATTACAGTGAGAGAGCTGTTCTTTCTTACCTCCTGGGACCAAAGGACTTATGCGGAAGAGAACGTTGCATATCACAGTCACCAGGATGACAAGCATGGGGTCAGTACGTGTTTGTTCTTCTCATGTTGCCTTCGCCAGATCTGGAGACTTTCCTGTTAAGGAAGACCATGACCTCGTACACGGAGCTGCTCTAGTTTCCTCTGGTCTGGCAAGGGTGCCCCGTCGTCGGTCTCAGATGCTCAGTCCCAACCTATTGTGTCCCCTCTCCCACGCCTGACGGTCTCAATCAAAGCAAGTCTTTAAATCTCTCATATTTTCTCCGTGTTCCTACTTTCACATGGCCAAAGCCTGATCCAAAACAGCAGAGTCTCTAACGGGGCATTTTCAACATCGCAAACAAAACTTAGGGTCCCAGAGGCTTTCTCATGGTTCATAACCCCCAGGCACGACGGCTGTCCCCACGCCACCATTTCCTAAGTGAGGTCCAGCAGTGCTCAGGCAGCCACAACACAGAGCTCTCTTTCGGCAGCTGCAGGAAACCCCCGCAGAACTGGCTCATGTCACAGTGGGAGAGCCAGGAGGGAGCCTGAGGTCCCGTCTTTCACTCACTGTAGCCGACTTCCCTCATTTATTAAAATAATGACCAAGCCTTTCCTCTCTCTGAAGCCCCTCCTGACGTCCTCCTCCAGGTCTTGGTGTGCGTGACGGCTACTCTGTCCTTTCCTTGACCTGTTCTCTGGGATCAGTGATCCAAAGGCTGGGAGAGCTGCTTCCTGTGTGAGTTCATCCGTGTCTCGGGTGGGAGGGGAAGGCAGACTGGTCTCTGGTTTCATCCCCCTCCACCTCCATTTGTCACTCCCGTCGAAGTCCCAGCTCCCTCTGGCTGCCCCCCATTGTCAGTACCTGAACCCAGCCCCCCAAGTCCCCATTAACACACAGGGCTCCTGGCGGTGCAGGACGCGGGTGAGGGCAGTGGCGAGGTCACCTGTGCTCCCTGAGAGTACACCGAGCCTTGTCACACGCTGCATCTGGACGTCCCGTTACGGAGATTTACTGTTCTGTCCTAAGGCTGCCCTCCAGGTTGGAATCGGCTGACAAGGTCTCAGCTTGGGGAGGATTTATGCCTACGTATTAAATTATTTTTTTAATTAGTTCAATGCCCCGTCATTTCTAAACCAAAGAAATGTGAAATAACTAAGTGCCTGAAGTAGAAAGGAAACAGGCCACAGGCTGAGTTAGCTGTTCAGTTTGTACAAAAATGCCTGCAGCCCCGAGTCCTTCAGTGTTTCCCATACACGGCCTTGACCTTCACGGCTAACTCCTGGTGCCGCCACTGTCGTTGGCGCTGCTTGCAGACCAGCGAGCGTCCTCTTCAGGTGACACGCAGAGCGTGGAAAATCCTGCGCCAGAAGGAGAAAGGAGCCGCCCGTCATCCCATGTGAATGTTTTCCGCACCCCTGGTTCAGTGAGCGTAGGAGCCTGGCAGACCGTGGACAGCAGGTACGCCTGCCACACGCGTGTGCACTCACAGACACACGCAAAGCCCAGATGGCACCTACACGACCCGCAGAAGCCAACAACCCCAGCAGTTACTTCGGGAGCAAAACTAGAAATCTGCATGCGGCTAGATTCTTCATCCCGAATGCTGCTGTTACAGGTGACAATCTCCCTGGAGGGTGGAAGCCAGGCCGTGGATCAGTCTCCTTATTGCCCAGTGCCTTGCACTTGGGAGGCAGAAGGAAAGAGGTGTGAGTCCCTCCCATAGGACCGAGGTGCTGCAAATGCCCCAGAACAGGCCCTGTCATCCCCCAGCCCTGTTCCCTCAGTGCAGACATGCAAGGGCCAGTGATGGCAGAAAAGAGGCAAAAGCCAGCCGGACTGCGGGCCCTCGGCGGTCCCTCCAGCCTCTGCACGTCGATGAGCTGGGTCGACTGTGGGATGTGGCTGCTGGGACAAGCCGTGTGTCCGGTCTACAGCACAGTAAGCGTTTCTGATGCTCCATGCTCTCCAGCTGACCCTCAACTCTGGTCAACAAGAGCACAGTTTCATGCTGTTTAGGACACAAAAAAATAAGAATCTTTACTACCAGATTCTTCACTACTCTGTTACCACCACACAACCCCAAGCACAGCCATGCGTATGATACTGTACTAACGTCGTCTCTCTGTATGTAGTTACTATCACTGTCCGTGTGTGAAGCCGGAAGGAGACGACCACTCACCTCACTTTCTCCTGGTCCATTTTTTGACCAATCAGCAAACATCTCTCTAGCGCTGCTATAGGACGATGTGAGTTTCAGAAGGAATCCTACTTTTCAAAGCAATATTTCGCTGAAATGCAATGGAAAGTGTTTCTTTTTTCTCCCCATGTTGTTGTTTCAAAGACTTGTTGCTTCTGGGATGTGGGGACAGAGTCTCAAACCAAGAAAAAAATCCCTTTTTGCTTCCATAGCAGGAGCTCGAATGCCTCTAGAATAAAGTGCCGAGCTCTCAGCCAGGAACTGGGTACATACAAGAGCTGTGGACACGGACACGTGTGCTGGTCCCAAGGAGCTCGCAGTGTAGAGAGGAAGACGGGCACATAAGCAGTCACCTCAGGGCGTGTGTGCAGCGGTTTCCCAGCTGCACACGTTTGATGCTGCAGGAGCAGGGGGAATGTGCCCTGAGCCAGAGTGGGGGGTACAGACATGGTCCCTGCCCGATTCCAGACCCTCAGAGTGAGGCTCAGCGCCAAGCCGGCATCACAAGCTCTCACTGTCCTGTGTGACACTCTGAGAGGGCATGGGACGCACGAGACCTTGCAGAATGGACCCACACGTCTTCCCCTAGGACAACTGTCTGCATCTGTGGGCAACGGAGGCGCTTCCTGACGATGCCGCTGCCAGCCTGGAAGGCTCGCTGGAGTTTCCCCAGCAGATCCTTCCATGGTGTTTGGCCCCTTTTGCTCTGAAGCCAACACACCCTTTGTTGACACTGGCTGCTGCCACATCTGTCACCCTGACAGGAAAAGGAGCCGGCCGCTCCTCAGGACGGACTCGGCACTGTCAGCTTCAGCACAACTTGTCATGGGGCAGAAGGAAGCCTGTTGCTAGTGGAAGCTTCCCCAGTGCTGCAGGATGGGGCAAGGCAGAGGCCGGGCCCCTAGTCCTGTCCCCGAATCCTGCTGTCACCTAGGAAGAGCCCTGGAGAGATTCAAGCCCCACTTCTGAGGACACAGGAGGGAGCTGTGTGGGGACCCACACCGGCCGTGGAGAGCGTGTGTCACGAGGCTGCAATCTCATCGAGCACATATGTGCACTGAGCGCTGTCTGCACCAGCGTCTGCGGCGTCTCCACGCCAGGCAGTGTGCTGTGTGATCTGCAGTCCTGCCCGGACTTGGCATTCAAAGGAGAGGCTGTAGCTCCAGACCAGACTGAGCTGAGGTCCTCTGGAGGTAATAAAACACCGCCGAGATGCTATCTCGTGGATTCGGAGCATGTCACTCCCTGGAAAGTCAAGGAGACGGCTGATTTAAAGTTTCCAGCTAGGTCACCGAAAAGTCAATGGGGGCTGCTTCCAGCTGAGTTCAGAGTTTGAATATTTATGGTGTCAATCTGAAATCCAGATAACCACAAATAATATAAATCCATTAACCCCCCCTCCATGAGAAAAGCTTTTGGGCGGCTAATGCCTTGATTGCTAGGTTACAGCAGACTGTGCGTGGGTTTTTGCTTTGAGGCTTTCTTTTTCTTCTCCCTCCCTCTCCCCTCCCTCCCCTCCCTTCCCTCCCTCCCTCTTCCCCTCCCCTTCCTCCGTGTCACCTCCCTCTAGTGACTGTACAGTCATGCCAAGCCGCTGGAAGCTGATTGAGGTAGCTTCCCGAGAACATTAGGCTGGAGCAGCAGTGCTGGGAATGCCTGGTGTCCTCTCTGCTCAGCATTTATTGCTGCAAAGCTAGTGTTCATCATCCATCTGAGAACCACGGTGCTGGATTATGCAGAGTTTCTACCATTTACATAGAGAATGTGTCTTACCCGGGTCACCACATTACTGCACCTCAAGGCCCCTGGATTACGTGCTTCCTCTGTAAGGAAAAGTTCTGCCCATCAAAAAATTATTGTATCTCCTCTGTTCTCAACCGCTGTAGAGACGGTAAGTGGGAGTATTCAGTAAGTGTGGCCCCGCACGCATCATGTGATGCTCTCACATGTATGACCCTGTACATGTCATGTGGCTCTCACCTGTATGACCCTGTTGGAGCGTCACCGTAACCCTGTGACGGAGTGAATATCGTGGCCTGTTTTGCGTGAGGAAACTGCGGTGCACAGCCAGCTGAGGGTCACTTAGCCACGTTCAGAGGATCTGTGGCCGTGAGAGTTGTCACTCGCCGAAGGCTTCAGGGTGACATCATTGGGAGACGGGCAGAGAGGACAGGCTGGGGCCTGGAAATGCCGTCTCGTGACGGCACAGATGGGTGTGCGGGGAACCCCTGTAGCACGTGCCCGGGCTGCACCCCTGCCCCAGCCTCCTTCGTTTTAACAATATTATGCTGACTGTGAAGACAGTGGGTAAAATTCAACAATCATTCTTCTGCTCCTGCTCCCTCTTCATCACCTTTATAATGTGCAGGCCCCACATTAGCTGCTTGGGCGTGAGTGGCAACAGAGGGACACCCTGGCATCAGGAAATTATAGCCTTAGACAAAATTCTAGGGGCTGGCTCACAGCTCCTGCATAATGAGTGAATCATGAGCTGCTAGAGGATCGAACAATTAAACGTGCTCACCAGCATCCTGAAACGTGACATGCAAACCCCCGTCGCCCCGGGTCTCACGGTTTAGCCTCAGTTCTCAACTCTGTGTGTGGGTGTCACTCAGTACAGGCCTCTGGAACCCGACCCCGGACCCCTACCCAGCTGGCAGCAGAATGGCTGGGGGTCCCCCGGGTGATTTTAGCGGGCGTCCGGACGGACAGTCCCCCGTCTAGAGATTCTGATTGAGTGCGTTCGGTAACCCAGGTTCTGAAGAATTTCTGATCCATCCGAGTTGCATGTTTGCCAGGCAGTTTTAAGTACTTTATGTGTGTGAGCACATTCCTTTGTCACTGGGACCCTGTGATACGCACGCTTCTATTATCCCAATTTTACGGACAAGACAACTGACACACACAACGTGTGGACGCTCGCCCAGAATCACGGCGTTGGTTAGTATCAGAACCGGGGCTTGAATCAGGAGCCAGACGCTTGCTGTGTGTCACCATGTCCCCACTTGGTCATGCTTCCGTGACGCCCGGGCCACTCACTTAGAAACTTCATTCAGAACCTGTTAGAGAGCGAAGAACTGGTTCTTGAGTCTCTCTCCATTCAGGGGACATTTCTGCTGATTCGGGTACAAAACAATGGACGTCCCTTCATCTCTCAGTGTCGGTCTCAGCGGAGAGGTTTAAAGTTTAGAATCGACTTATGCAGCCGTTGTCCTTTTTTTTTTTTTTCCGAAGAGCAAACTCGCGGAGCTAAAGCAGACTTGTTTTCGGTGATGTGTCACTTCCTGCTCTTAAGGCCAGGAGACCTTTTAAAAGCTTATTTGAAATCTCAAGTTGCTTCCCAAGCAGTTAGCGTGTCTTCCAAAGTCACATTTAGATGAGTCCAGGCCACATAAATCAGAAGACTGTCAATTACGTAGCCTTCGGAAGAATGTCCCTCCTGAGGGCCAGGAAGGGACAGTCTGGGACGTGCCTGGCTTCGCGAGCCCGCACGTCTGGAAAGGTGTCTGGACTCATTTTGAAGCCCTAAGTGGCTTTCTCCTCCTCAGGCACTAATAACCGTAATGGATGATTGAAAGTTGAGGTCACCTTTTCATCTTCCCCCCAAGACCATGCTTCTCACAGGAGCGCAAACCACCCTCCATCTCCACGGTACCAGTTAGAACCAGAGGATGCAGCTTACACAGAGCTGGTGCCTGTGGCCACTGCCAAGGACGACTGGCTATGGCGTGTCCTGACCCTGAGACGCAGCTCCGTCTGCTGCGGCCGCTGGGAGGGCCCACTTTCCGCCTCTGGGGGTGGTCCCCCCGCCCCCCGCCTCAGGGAACAGCTGCAGCCCCAGGCAGCTCCCCCACAGGCTCCTGGATGGCGGTGCCGTGGCCGGAACGCCCAGCCTGAATACGTGATCATTCAGTGCAGCCCAGTCCCAAACATCTCGGAGGCAGGGTCCCCCCACCCAGACCCGTGCTGCCCTCGCTCCGGCCCACGGTCCTCCCGGGTCCTCCCCTGCCAGCAGCGTGGCTAACTGTCCCGCTCTGTGTAGACTGTCCCATTTTAGTACTCAGTACCATGTCCCCTGGACTGTCCAATTTCACCCTGACGGCACTGTGCCCCAGGAACCCCCTCTGTCCTGCACAAAGCAGGATGGCTTGTCACCTCACCCCCACAACTCCCCAAGTCTCACCTTGCCTTTGAGCTTCCCCTGTGAAATTCTGTAGCTCAGATGGTTCGCGAGGGCACTCGGTCCCCAAGCCACCGATGGGTATCTACCTGGACAGTGCTATGACCTAGCGCTATCTTACCTAAACAGTGCAGTGTCACCCCAGTCTGGGGACACGACCGTCACCTGCGGCTTGTACTGAGAAGCTGAGATCAGTGAGGATGGTTTCCCTTAGACCAACACAGGGCAGCCGCCAGTCCAAGCGTCCGTGATCTCCGGGCCAGGCCTGAACCCACACAAAACTGGCTGAAGCAAACACCTCTGGGCTCTGGGAGGCGGGGCGGGGGGGGGGTCTCCTCTTCCTCCCAGGACAGCAGTCTCCTGTAAAGGAAGTGCAGGTGGGGGTGACACGGGGAGTCTATCCTTGTCAAGAGCACTGGAAGGCCATTTATGCCTTTCTGTGTCCCATAAATCACTTGCCTCCATACTTGAAAACCTGGAGTCGAAATGCTCGTCCAGAATTGAGAGATGGTCACTTGCCTTCGGCGACTTCCTCCCGTAGTCGTTTACAGAGCAGGTACCAGCCGCCTGCGACTGTGTGTTGGGTCATCCATCACGCGAGACTAAACCAACAAGGCGTGAAGAGATGGTTGTGGGGACTCTTGTCAGAGGGGTCAGACCACTTCATCAAGGAGGCAGGCCAGTGGGACGGGCCGCGCGGGTGGGCTGTTAGGGCCGCGTTCGCAACCTCTTCTCACATCTTCGGGGCAGAAGCTCGCCTTGACTCTTGGGCACCGAGCGGGTTTGAGAAAGTGCTGTCACCACGGGGGACACTGCTGAAAGGTCCTTCTCAGCGTCCTTCCTTATCCACAGCAGAAGTGGGCACCTTGTCCCATGGAGCCGTGGGGCTACTTTAGAGTCTTGTTCCGATTTTCTGAAGGATGTGATTGTGAAGGAGGCCTGTCCCTGAGCCAGGCCCGGAGCCCCCGGCCCCACTGTCCACACCGATTCCTGGCCCGTCCTCTGGGCAGATACGAGGATGCCACTGCTCGTATAACAGGAATCTTAGATTCGGATGAGACTTAGGGTTGTGCGGCCCAAGCCCTTCCCCAATCCCCGACACTGAGGAGAGAAGTGTGTCAGAGGGGCATGACAGGCCACAGTAATAGAGTCACTTAGTGGTGGGGACAAAGCCAGAACTACAGCCTGTGTTCCTATAGGTTCCAGTGAGACCAGCACAGAAACATTAAACTTTAAAATACAGACTCGTAGGAAAATATAAAAAAACTTTTTTTTTTTTTTTTTGGTCCCCACATGGTGGGCTGTAGTAGAATCCATGCCCGGTACATACTTACGAACTCAGAAATTATTTGTTGAATAAGATGATAAATGGATGTAGGAAGGATACAAAACTGCCACGATTACCGTACTCGACTCAGAAAGCTGGTCTGTAAGTAAGAACACGAACGTTCGTGGGGACTCTCTGTGTCCTGCCACTGTTTTAAAGGCTTCACATTCATCAGCTTATTTAGTTGTCACTGCGTCTTGCTGAGGTTTAATCCCTGTTGTACCACAATGACACTGAACCATGAAGAAGTGAAGTAGCGTTTCAAGACCACGCAGCTCGTAGGTGTTTGGTCACAAGTGCCCTGGCAGAGCCCAGACGGCCCCTAAGCAAACTGCACCCACGGAGCCACACGCTCACCATGATGCCAATGTGTTTCCCGTGCCTCCTTCAGAAGACACCTGAGTGTCGGCAAGTGCAGGCAAGGGAACAGGAGAGAAATGGAACTCCGTAAAGCAAGTTCAGTGGTGTCTGTGACCTCCCTGGGGTCACTTCCCCCACCTCCAGGCTGGTGAGCAGCAAGTCAAGAAGAACCAGATGTTAGGAAGAGACGCTTCATCAGAGCGTCTCCAATGCTGGGAGAGATAAAACGAGTTCTAAGATGATTTAAGATCAGTACAGAGGGATAGTGAGAATGAGGAAGAATCCGTGTAGTTACTCTAGTTTGATGAAAATAGCCCTTGCTAGTAACGCGCTCCGAATAGTCTCAGATTCCGATCATCAGAAACTTCCTGACTTCTACTGCGTATAGATGCCCTTTTGTCAAGTCTGCTCTCCTGAGTGGATCTTGTTCTGCTTGGGGACTTCCCCTCCACGACCGAGCCAATCACCTCAGTAGGTGTAGCGTACAGTAAATCAGTGGTCAGGGGGGCACTGAGCACATACATGAGTGTGAAGGTCCCTGGTCTGGGTTTTCCACTGCGCGAGTGGGAATTCTAACGTGGGAAGGTTATTTCTCAGGGAAGGTGTTTCCAGCGGTGGCTGTGGCTCTCCCTCCTACAGAACCTAAACTCTAACCTCGTTCTTCCCAACAAACGACCAGAAATGCTTGGCACGTTTTCTCGTCCTTTCTGGCCCCTCGACTCTCCCACGTTGGAAGGACGTTGGCTCCTCCCTGCAGGCGGCCCAGAGATTCTGCACAAGCACAGTGAAGCGCAAGTTCCTTCATAAAGGGTGTTCCGGGGTGTCAGGTCCAAACTGAGGTTCTGGGGAGTCATTAGCGCTGAGCGGAGGGGTGACGAGGGGTGAGGCCGAGCCCTCCTGCTGACAGATGTGCTGTCACTGGTATCAAGGCACCAGGGCGGGAATGAAGGGCAGGGCGGCCTCTCCCAGACTGACGGACTGATGACCCCCTTGCTCATCCAGGGCTGACGTGGGCGCAGTGGAATGTTAAGTGCTTTTTAACAGTTGCTGAGCACATGTGGGCATTTACATCATGGTCCTTTGGGCCGTTACCAAGTCCCTGGTGAGTGAGGATGACACAGAAGTTAGATGGCAAACTACTGAGCTCAGACTTCTCTTTTCCACCTGGGAGTCCCAGGGCTAAAGCACAAGAACACGGTCCTTTGGGGGACAAAGAGGAGCTGGACAGGAATAGAGCCCCAGTTTAGCTGCCCACGGGCCTGGCCTGCTCAGAGCTGCTGTGCTGGGACCAGAGTCCCCGTCTGAGCCCCTGCTCTCTGTACACGTGACATGTGAGCCATGTCACTTAGCGCTCGAGCCGGCTTTGGAGAGGGGGAGAGTTTGGCCAGAGGGCCATGCGCACACTCATTAAGAATTATGCGTTTATGGTAAGTGACTCATACGTCATGTAAATACGCTTGCAGATAGCCAGACCCCTGGAGAGTTTACCGTGTGTGATAGAATCAGTACTTCTGATGGAAACCCCCTGCGTCCCCCAAACAGTACAATTAGTAAATACTTCATCAGTCTGTGTGTATTCTTCCAGCCCCTTAACCCGCACTTCCACACATGTACACACAGCGATGACAGGTGTTCACAGCTCTGCACCTGGGGGACGGCGGAGTCTCAGGGGGCCTTCCAATTTCTAAAGACACATTATCTTATGTTAAATTCACTTTTGGTTGTACACGTGTGTGTCCGTCTCCTCACGTGGCCTTTGTCATGACCAACCTACTCCATCTGGTACGAACTCATCTCAACTAACTACACCCACAACGACCCTATTTCCAAACAATGTCACATTCTGAGGTGCTGGGGTTGGGATGTCAACGTGAGAATTTTAGGAGGACGTAATGCAACCCTCTTCCTCCAGCTTCATAGGCTCCGAGCTGGGCCACGTCCCTCGCATATCTCACGTCTCCCCGACCACTTCTTCCATCGTCCCTCGCTAACTCTTCTGCCTTCTTTCCTTGTCCATTTCCAGGACTCCCATGGGCTCACTTGGATGATCCAGGACAATCTCCCCGTAGGAATAAAGTCCTTAATTAGCTTGTAAACACTTTTTTGCCGGATAACAGAGTATTCATTCACGGTTCCTGGGCTTAGAGCATGGACACCCTTGGGAGGCCGCTTTTCTGCCTACCACACCAGTGTTCACTGCAATTTTCTTTCAACCCCATTTGTAATATGTTGGGGGACAGAGGGGGGACAGTAATATCCACCGTATCCAACACGAGGCTTGTGGCGAGGGCCAAGTAATGTAAGTAAATGATAGAAAGCGGGATTTGAGTAAAAGTCATCTTCCTGTTGATATCCTTTTATTTTACACGAGGTGTTTGTTGAATAACAAAACAGGTTCATTGAATGGATTAAAAGTAAATCTATGATTTGAATTTTGGCTTCTCTAAGCTCATCCTTTCCAACTGTCTTTGATACGCTACTTGCCAACCACGGTGATCGTCTTTCTGTCCCAAGAACACGAGCTCCCACCTCCTGGGCAGGGCTAGTCACTGGGCCTAGAACAAACATTCCTCTCTTCCGTTACCTTCCTAGTCCTGCGTCTTTATTGTTAGCATCCTGTTTTTGCAAGGCTGAAACTCATAGGTATCCCTCATATTATTAAACTTTGTTTCCGGGTCCACTTTCCCCCAAACCCTAAATTAAATTAGGGCTCCACGTTGTGAATTTTATGTTTATTAAAGAGAGGCAAGCGGTATCAGTTTTCTCTATTTTCACACTTTATTCTAAATATTCTTTGTAATTCTCTTTTCCATGCTCAACTCTAGAGCCTCTGAAGGTTCTGTCTCACTCACATTGTGTACTTAGCGCTTCTCAAAAGGCCTAGCAAATCGTAGGTGCCCATTAAACGTTTATAAATGAGTCACTGAGTGGGTGAATGGATGAATGAGGAAAGTCAGCATTATCTCAGGGTCAGAGTTCCACTCTGTGACTTACCACTGCTAGTGTGGTTCTTGCACATTTTTGGATGTCCTGGATCCATCTCTCATAGGCAGTGCTCGGTCTCCGTTTTTCTGCCTTAGCCAGCTTTCTAGAATATTCTCTCTGGACCCAAAGTCCATGCTGCCTGCCTGGTGCCCTCAGCCCTGTGCCATCTGAACTTCTTGCTTGATAAATAGAAGATATTTGTCAGGACCATCTTGCATGGCCAGATTTCTGGTTCTGGACCTTTCTTAACAGCCGTGCTGAATTGCCTCACACCTCGTTCTCTGTCCTCCGAGGATAACTGTAAAAATAACGACAGGCAAAAGCATGACGCACACATTGCCATCCGTGATAAGATATCGTCATTAGCGTTCTTATTTACTTCTAACCTTTTCCCTCAGGCATTTCAACCCCTTCACGTCACGTGCTATTATATCCTATGATTGTAATTGTCCACTGAATAAATAAAGAAAATCACCGGATTGCCCCTAATCTAAACACAATGAGTATGTGTTGGAGACAGATGTCAGCTCTGGCGGAGCAGCTGCAGCTTGCACAGAGCAACACGGTGGGGCGATGGCAGGAAGACCCCGCTTTCGGAAGTGACTGACAAAGCCCTAACAATCGTGGCAGCGTAATCACGGCTCCGGGCGGCTCCACACAATGGTTGGCGTGGCTGCCTGTGAAGATGTGATTACAGTCCAGCAAGGTCCACGCAGCTGCACTCACAATGGAGTGGGATTCTTTGCAGAAAATCGGTGATGCACCACCAGCAACGAGGTCTCACGAAAATGAGAACAGAGAGAAGAGGTTTGTTTTCCGTTTAGATTCGTGGAAGCCGACTAAGGACATGTCTATCGCTGAGGCTGAGAGCTAGACACCTTGGGCGACAGTTCCAGTCTCTGGCTCCCATGTGTCCTCCAACTCCAACGCACCAGGCGGGGAAGTGGGGTGGCCCCACCTGGAAGTCGTGCTTACGGAGCCCCCAGTACCAGCGCGCTCATCAAGCCTTCCCGGCTCCAGCCTGCGCCAGGATGTCCTTGGGCTCTGTCCCTAGTCTGTGAGTGTCCTGGAGTTATTTGCAAAAGGAAAGGGTGCTTGACATGGAGGAGTCGCTGCCGTATAAGTTTTCTCCCACAGCAGTTGAGCGTTTAGACCCTGGCTCCTTATGGGGCTGGGGGGGCCACACATTTTGAGGACAGTCTTCCTCAAAGGGTGTTACGTGGCTCTGCTACGCCAGAATTATCAATTATTTCTGGAATGTTGAACACCGGTGGACTCACTTCAGGTTGTAGGGCCTGTGATTGTGCATTTTAACAAGCTCTCTAAAGTTTGAGAAGCCCGAACAAGGACCAGGGGTGGGTTTCCAGGGACCCTCACAGCCCCCAAACTTGCAGGTAAAATTGTGTGCACTTTCCAAAGAGAAGGACCATCGTTTTCATGAGAATTTCAGAGGCCTTTGTGGCCCCCCAAGGTTTTCAGCCATCCAGTCAGACCGTCTTCTGGAGCGACGTGGGCGTGCTAGCTCATCCCTGTGCTAATGACGGCCTTTCCTGAAGTATTACAGAAGCAGCTGTGAGCCGGTTCTCAGGCCGTCCCCACCTGACCTGATGCTCAGTGAGAAAGTCACAGGGCACAGCCCCTCATGTTTCCCCCCATCTCCCTGCTCCTGCCGCCTACGGTTGCAGAGATCGGGGTTCTCAGGCGCGAGTCCTCTCTAAGTCTAAACATCCTGACGAGGGTTAGCAACATCCAAGAGCCCAGAACCTCAGCCGGATGCCTCTGGAATAAGTTTTGCCGCCAACAGAGTGACAATCTTGGTCCCAGATTTGAGCCATGAGTACCTCGGTCAAACCGAAGTTCCATTTCCCGCTGACCTTGTTTTCCTTCCTCTGTGTGGGGCTTCTACTGGAGAACAAATGTCACTCTCATACCACGAGACCAGCAAACAATAAATGTCCATTTGTTGCCCTGACAACCCTTTGGCTCAGGCCTTTCCCCGCCTGCAGCATCTTCCCCTCCCCAGTGGAAAGACTAAGTGTGGCCCACAGGCTGTCTTCCTCCAGGGTCTTGGATGAGTGTGTGTGTGTGTGTGTGTGTGTGTGTGTGTGTGTGTTAACAAAAAAGCACAGTAACATACATGTGTATAATTTAAATAATATTAAGAAAATCCATGTTCCGCAAACCCAGCTTTAAAACAGAATGTTATCAATGTATTGACAATCACCCGCACGGCTCCATCCAGTCCCACCCCTTCCTCGCAGCCGCCATTGCTATTTGGGGTCATTGCCTTGTTTGTGTTTAGTTTTACGCCGTCTTTGTATATATGCCAAGAACATATGTGATCTTACATATCTTTTGGGACCTGGGACTCTTGTGCATGGAATCCTGCGTCTCAGTTCGACATTTTTCCTACAGTGTTTATGGCCGTCACTTTTCTGTCCTTCGTGTGTGGCTCTGTTTCGTCCATTTGTGCTGCCGGCTAGATTCCTGTTCTCTCTCCAGCCGCTGTGGACCATTGACTCTTGCTTTTTTGGCCTGGCTTTGGTCCCAGACAGTGACTCACAGGTCACCCTTGGTAGTGTGCTCTGTAGGTCTGGGCTAGTCCTGTCCTCTGCCTCCTGTGTAGCCCAGGCCCCAGGTTCTCCTGGAGCCCAGACTCCTAGCTCCATGTGAGGGCCGTGGGGACCTCAGGCATCTGCCTGCCCAGTGAGGTCACGGCTGCTCTCTGCAGCGTCCACACCTGTGCAGAGAGTACAGCAGCTGCTTCTGACCCCCCCACCCCAGTAGCAGGACGTCGGTCACAGAGGGTCTGGCCCCACAGCACAGTGGGGCTGCCATCGAGCATCCCGGCCCCCAGCTCAAGTCAGGCACGTAAACCATGGAACCAACATGCAGGAAGGGAAACCGAGTCCATAAGAGTTAACGAGCGACTTCCTGTAGACTTCTTTCAGGGATGAACAGTGCGCCCTGATTTTGAATTTGGGTCAGGGATTGAATTAGCTCTGAGGAGACCCTTTCCCCTCTGTGGTCCCTCATCTCCTCTCACACCGTCCCCAGTCTTCACATCTGTCACGCGTGCAGAGAGACACAGGAAGCTCAGTAGGGTCCTCACCGAGGCAGGGCTCCGTCTGCCCTTCCTCTCCTCTCCCGGGCGACTCTCACGGGATGTGCTGTGAGACACGTTATGATGGTTTGTCGCGCAGGCACGTGGTGGCCCATTTGGGCTGGGAACTGGTGGGACAGAGGCTCGGGACGGGCGAGAGGGAACCACTGGCCATGGTGAATTGGGCAAAGACAACGCCAACAGAATTTTGGCAGTTTTGCTGACACTTGAAAACAGAGGCAAGATTAGATTAAAATACTCTGCAAAGGAGCAACAGCTCGGCCACTTCTCTGCTCCCGTGTTCAGGCTGGCTGCTGCTGCTGACTCTGAATCCCTGTTTAAGTGTCAAGTCTGACCTTTACTCAGTTTAATTCAGTTCAATTCTGCGTAATGTATTGAAGCCAACTTCTGCCAGGTCACTGCACACAAAGCGCCTAAAGAACACATCATTTAGTATGAAGATGATTTCTGAACATTAAGGGAACATTCCAAGGGACGCAGTGGTTCTCAGGGCTTCTTTCTAGTAGTGGGTTGCTGCTTTGGAGCTCGCGGTCATGAGCAGCAGTTACGACAGGGTCAGAGAGAGGGGATGAAGGAAGAAAGGCAGAAGGAGACAGAACCAGAAAAGAGAAAGGAATGAAGGAGGGGGTGCGGACGCTGCACGGGGCTCAGGACGCACTGTGATGAGCGCTACGAGCCCCTCTTCCTCGTTCTCTGCTGACAGGCAGCGTGATGCAAAGCAGTGCCACTGAGGATGGCGGAAAGATCCTTCTGGACCTGGGTGAGCGGGTCACCCCTCTGAACTTTTGTTTTCTCAGCAGTAAAATGACATGATATGACCTTACAGTTCAAAGTGGGTCTGAGGATCAAATTGAGGCAGTTTGAGAAGTGCTTTATCTGCCAAGACTTTGGACTTGAAACTATTTCAGAGTCGTGTCCACGTGGCCATTCGTTTGAGTGAGCCTCTCCGCAGGAGCCGTCCTCAGGGAGCGGCCTGAGACCCAGGGAGAAAGAGCAGTTTCTTCCAATGGCCCAAGCGAAGAGTCTGTGCAGTCTGAGCTCATGGTGGCAGCGGCTGGGTCTGGTGAGCTGTGGTGACGATGGGAAGGACAGATCAGGAAATTCAGAACGGTGAAGACGGCCGCATGTACTGCATCTTTGCAAGGTCGCCTCTCCTCACACATCTGTGGACATGACTGTCCCCGTGTCAGATTAGTGCTACCGCTGGGCAGTCAACTCTGTCTTTACCAGGTCACTCACATTCTGTGGGCAGACAGTCTGTCCCCTCTCTGTACTGCACAGAGATGCCACACAGCCTGGGGACGGCCTGTCTGAAGACCTGGGCTGCCCCAACCAGCAAGAAATCTTGACCCCCAAAGGTGTTTTGGAGAATGAGGATTATCCTCTGTGCTTCACTGAGCCCCCCACTTGCTAGAGGAGGTCACAGCCACGCTACGCAGAAGTCGGTATATTTGGCTGGTGGCCTTTCACCATCCCAGAGGGACCCACAGGCTGTCTGTCGTGTATCTCCCCTCCTCCCAGCCAGTTCGCGCTATCTGGCCCCAGACGGTCACTGAAGAAGGTTTAAGGAGTTAGGTCTGCTCTTCTAATAGGATAGTCCGAAGAAGGACAAGCTTTCCCGTTCCCCAAAGAAGACCCCTGGCGTGGATGGTAACCACCTGGAAAGGTTTCTATTTGTCTTCCTTTCGTTTCTTCAGGAGTGAGGGGAGGGCGAGGGGAAGGCCTTGTGCGGGGCCCCTTACGTTTAAAAGGTGCTTCTAGCATCGGTTGTTTCCGCTTCCCCAGAGCAGAGCTGTGTTCTCGTTGCAGCCTGTCCTGCGTGGTAAGTTTCTCGTCTGAGACAGCAGTTCCCAATCTCAGCCCCGCAGCCGCCTTGTACCACGAACAGATGAGTGTGTCTCTGGAATCAGGTCTGTGTCCGAGCCCTGCCTCTGTCACTCACCAGTTATAGCACGTTGGGGGAGTTCTGAATATTCGCATGTGTGCGAGGCTGTGCCGTCCAGTGACAAAGAGCACGGACTCCAAAACAGGAGAATTTGAGGTCACTCACACTTGTGTTAAAATCCCGAGTCCTCTCAGAGACGCATTTGCCTCCCCTGCAACAGGAGGAAAGTGATGTAGTGACTGTGACATGGGTCACTGGGTGATTGAGTGGCTGTGACGTGTTTTGTCCACATAACGTGCTGTTAAATGTTAGCTGTTACTGTGTTCTTCTTCCTCTGACAAAGGAATGGCAGACGAAACACTCCCTCTTGGGGCACTGTGAGAACACGTAGTAATAGCTGCAGCCTGCGGCAGTGGTTTGTCTTGATTTTTGAATATCCAGCATATAATAGTTTCTCAGTCGCTGCTACTAAGTTAGTAAATGCTGTGAATGTCCTATTTTAAACTTGATCAAATGCTGCTTCTTTTGGTCTCTGTTTCCTTGTTAATATCCATTTTTCCTCCCTTCTTTTTTCCCTTTCTCGCCTCAGTTTGTCCAACAAGAATCATGTTTTCTCTGAGACTGTGGTCTTCACTGTTCTCTTCCTCTTCAAATACATCTGTAGCAGTTTTCATCTGGAGGACTGGTACCCTGGCTGCAGTAAATCCTATCCTCTCTCCCTCTGGACTCTCTTTTTGGTGAGATTTATCAGTCCCAGGTTCTCTAGGGCAGCCTGAGTCAGTCAGATTTGTTGAACTGACTTGGGTAGATAGAGGGGTGGTCGGGTTGCTCCAAGAATTTGGACAATCATGGCCCTTAAGGAGGTGGCTAATTTCTACACACAGTGAGATGCATTGAAAGTCAGGCTAGTTGTTTCCATTCAAATCAACCCAACAGAGACGCCTTCACCAGCCATTAAAAGCAGATATTCAGGATGGGTTGTTTGATGACAATAAAATCTTGACCCACTGACTTGTGCACACAAACAGAAGATGTTTTAAGTTGAAAAAAAAACTTTTGTTAAAACTGTTTTTATATGAAGAGAGACGTAAGGGTTATTTCAAAGTCTTGTGTCTACAACGCCCAGTGTCTTAGTTATCAGCATGTGTACAGAATTCTGACTCCGTGTCTCAAGTTGCTAGTGAAGCACTTTGTAAATTCTCCAGGAGCCTCCACACACCACATGTTGTTAAGAGACGGAGCTGAGATCTGACTTAATCAATTGCTCCAGTAATCTTGTTCCCCCTCAGCTGCCAACTGGATATACAGATTGTTGTACAAATGTCACTGGTGAATTCTAACACATAAAAATGGAATTTCCAGGCCAAGTGTTCAATAACTAAAAATGTCCAAATTGTGATGTGATAGAAGCACAGGTGAGATCCAGGATCCTGCTGAAAATATAAAGAAAATGGGAAAAAACAAACAAACAAACAAAAAAACATGCTTCAATTATTAACTAAATTGGAAAAGGTCAAGTTCCAGAGTCCATCTTGGAGGCCAAGTGAAAACTCTTCGATGGAAAAGTACCGACGCTCTCCCCACCGAATGACACATAACTCTTCCCTATAAAACAAGAATCAAAAGCTGACTCCAGAAGAAATAGAAAGTCTGAATATATCTATAACAAATAAAAAGATTGAATTAGTAATTTTTAAAAATTCTCATGAAGAAAATACTAGAGGCAGATGGCTGAACTGGTGAATTATACAAACATTTAAAGAAGAACTAGTACAAACCCTTCCAAAGAACGTAAGAGGAGGGAACACTTTCTAACACGTTCCATAAGGTCAGCTTTACTCTGATCCCAAAACTAACAAAGACATCACAAGAAAAGGAAACTACAGATGAATCTCTCTTATAAACAGAGATGCAAAAATCCTCAATAATATCAAAACAAACTGAATCGAGCAACGCATTTAAAAAGCCAGATTACATCCCATGACCAAGTGGGATTCATTCCAGAAATATACCAAGTAATGTAATGCTCCACAGCAGTAGAATAAAAAGCAGAAACCACATGATCACTTCAAAAGATGCGGAAATAACGCACTTGACAAAATGCAACACCCTTTCATGATTAAAAACAAAAAGACCAAAAAGCAAACAAACAAACAAAAACCACTCAATAAACTAGTGGTAGAAGAGAACTTCCCTAGATGGATAAAAACACCGACAGAAGCCCAGACCCGGCATCACACTCACCCGTAAAAGAACAAATGCTCCTCCCAAGCACAGGAGCGTGACTGGGAGGCACACGCTTCTCACGTCCGGTCAACATGTCTGCGTTTCAGGTTCTAATCAGGCCGAGTAGGCAAGAAAGAACAAGAGCCATCCAGGTAGGAAAGGAAAGCTCAGAACTCTCTCGGTTCATATGACAGTGGCCTAGTACCTAGAACATACTAAGGAATGCAGTCAATTATTGGAAGTAATAAACGAGTTAGCATGCTTTCAGCTGCTAGAGCCCTGCACAAAAGTCCGTGTGTTTGCGTTCACTGACAGTGAAGGGACAGAAACTCCATCTGCTGTGTCACCCAGGGCGAGGGGGTGATGTCAATAAAAGCATTTGACTAAAGGCAGGGTGTATAACCAACAAGCCGGCATGGAACCGTTTGAAAAAGTGAAGCTCCAGCCCAGCTCATCCCCCCATCCTCAAAGAGAGGTGGTTATTTTCAGTAGGGTCATTTTTACTAAGAAAGGAAACAGAGGAAAACCTCTTTGATTCCTAGGGAGGTCGTCCAGGCCCTTTTTAGCACAGAAGTATTTCTTTTCCCCACATGAAGACATGGCGTTCTGAAACATCTCATCACAACGACATTCTCATGGCCCGGAGAGAGGTGGGCAGGGCTGAGCAGTGGGAACAGAAAGGGAGGATGGGACCCACGGAGACGCTGCTGACAGAGCCCTTCCGTCAGGGCACGTGGGCCGTAGACAGAACGCAGAGCGACTGCTGACAGACAGACTGAGTGAGTGTCGAGCTCAGCATCTCTGAAGTAGGACGTGATCCGTCTAATTCTGACGACTGTAGGTGACACTAACAGCCAGGGTGACAAAGGAAGATAGTCAAGACCAGAGCTGCTGCAGAAGCGTGACAGCAAACACTGCTGGCTGAGCACTTGGCCAACACCGGCTGCGGAGGTCTTGGGTATTTAGACCAGAATCTCACGACACCTGTGTCTGTATATTATTTCCGAACAGCTCTCTATTTTGTTTCATATTGTTGCTTTCACTTTTTACAGTGTTGTGTGTCAGGGGCTGCCATTAAGAAGTTTTAATGTAGGCGTTAATTAAAAAGAAGAACTCACATTGAATTGATGGGAGCTGGTCATGACAGGCATGGAAGCGCTGAGAAGACCAGAGAAGGCTGCCTTTGTAGGGTGTTGTCTGAATAGGGACCAGGCCTTACAAAACTATTCACCAATGGCAGCAGCTGTTCTTTATGTTCGTCAGAAGAAACTAATAAATTCCCAAAGGCAGGATTTTTCAAAATCTAAAGGGCTTTCTGTTTCATTTACATCATGGTGGGAGAACCCGTCTCAGGAAAAACCATTTTCCCCACAATGTTGGAGGCATTTGCTTAGAAGCAGGTTGGGAGGTGATCAGAGATGGTGTGCAGGGGTCGGGCAGAGGGGGTGACGTTCTTTCGGTCACTGAGAAGTGCTTGCTGAGTGCTAACTGTGAGAAGGGTGCATCCTGCCAACTCCAGTGGTTTGCAGGAGCTTCTTTCCTGGGGCAATGTTGACACACACCAACTCTACGGAAAGACGGCCGTGGTCGGTTAGTGATGCCTGCCGCAGAGTCAGGAGTGAGGAGCAATCGATTAAATCCGGGGGTGGGGGGAGGGCGTTCCTTCCTGCCCTGATAGGTACTGAGAATACAGCAGTAAACAGCGGAGCCGTGGGCCCTGCTCTCATGAAGCCTGTGGGAAGGTAAGCAGACCTCCACAAACTCCTACCAGCTGTGCTTCCAGATTACACTGAACCCTTTCTGACTGGGCACCAAATAAACACAGCAGGTCCTGCATTGCAGGTGATGGAAAAATAATTGAAAGTAGAAGCTGTCCTCTGTGAGATGCCAATCTAGCCGAAAAGATGAAACAGTCAGTTGGTGGTGTGGGGACAGAGTCCCAGAGAGCAGTCTCCAGGCTCTCGGCCTCCGGTGGAAAGGTGTGGGCTCAGATGGTAGATGGCCATTAGCTGTAACCAGTGAGCCATTGGCCACTGATGTAACTGCCGTGGCTGCGCCAGCAAGCGCGGATTGCAGTTAGCAAGGGGTTGGTTGGCTGGCAGAGAATCGGGCGGCGGATTGCAGACAGTGCGGTCCTGTTTCCTGTGTCTCCAACCCAGCCGCTAGCGAGAATATAGTGGTATGACTCCCCTACCTATGGCTCCGTGGTTGTTCCTTTTTGGCCTCACCATGTCCTGCGTTCTTGTGCAGGGAGCGGGAGCTGAGACCCTGCATGACAGTGGTGTGGGGGACGGAGAGTTTGATGAAGGCCAAGTGAGCCAGGAAAGGATTGAAATGGGCTGGAAAGGTTGGGGGAGAATGATTTAAGTAGCACACGAAGAGGACACATTTCTTGAGTGTTACCAAAAGACAGGAAGTGAGGGTCCTCATATCAGTCCCCTCCCAGGATGGGGCAGAGCTCGTGCTCAGCGCAAGGGTCCTTACCTCTCAGCCTGGACGCCCTCTTCCCCCCACACGTGAAATCCATCCTTCTTCTCCACACGTGAAATCCATCCTTCTTCTCTGTGAATCTCCTCTGATCCATCTAGTAGAACTTTACTGCTTTTCTTTTCACCCAACAACACGTGTCTTGGGTTTGTTTCATATTTACTACGTTGTACATCGTGCCACATTGAAATGAATTGATTGCATGCCTACTTCCTCCATCCGACTGTAAACTCCTTGAGGGGAGCGGTACCACTTCTTACGCACTGTTGAAATTTCCTGGTTCCTGGTATGGTCCTTTGCACATAGAAGGTGCTCGATCTGTGCATGTTGAATAGGAAACAGTCAACCATGCAACCAGACCCCCAGACCCCACACCGCTTTCCACACAAGCACTATATGCATTTGTAGGGTGTGGCTTTGTTATCTGTTCACGTGGAACAGAATATTCTAGAGCCCAGAATGCCGGGATTCAGATCCTGGCTCAGCCACCGAACAGCTGTGTGACCTTAGATGAGCTGGTTAAGATCTCTCTGCTGCAGTTTCGTCCTCTGTAAAGTGGGGATAATAGCTTTTTGTTACTTGGGTGTTCACCCAGCTCTATGAAGACAGTGCTTAGACAGCGTGAACGCCTCACTTCAATGGGAAATCCTGCGTACTCTGAGCCAGACACGGTCGTTCCATCCTCCATGCTTTAGAGGCAGGTGTGCAATGGGACCACAGGACAGACGTGCCGAAGGCTTCTAAATTAGTCCTGCCCTCTCCCCTTCGCTTTCCCTTTCTCTTTTGTTTTCCCTCTTTCTCTCTCTCTTTCTTCCTTTCCTTTCCTTTCCTTTCCTTTCCTTTCCTTTCCTTTCCTTTCCTTTCCTTTCCTTTCCTTTCCTTTCCTTTCCTTTCCTTTCCTCTCTCTCTCTCTCTCTCTCTCTCTCTCTCTCTCTCTCTCTCTCTCTCTCTCTCTCTCTCTCTCTCTCTCAACTAAAACATAAAGACAGTTCCTCTTCTGCTCTTTAGGGGACACCGAGCCCTGCAGTGGCTGTTTAGTGGCTCTGAGTGTCACTGAACACTAATGACAGCAGAGCAGATAGGAAGAGCTTTGGCTCCAAACAGATATTATTGACTCCATTGGTTTGCCAAACTTTTAAAAATATAAGGAACACCTGTGGTTCCATTTTTAGAAGGATAAATTCCCAGGTTCTATGCCCAGTCCCAGAATCAGCACATCCAAGGGGAGGGGTTGACAAGCTGTAGGTTTTCAGCAGTGAGTCTTATCAGAGAAGTTGGGAAATACGAGTTTAACGTATCTTTAGTCTGGTTTTCTATTATTTCTCCTGACGTGTCCTCCCTGATGCGACAGCTTCCTCAGTGACATGCTTTAGGGTACTGATCACGGACTATTGTCAAGTTTCAGGGGAACAGCTCCTCAGAGTTGCAAATGAGTTAAGTAACTCACCACATTCCAATGACAGCGACTGAAGGCGACCTTCCCTGCCCCTTCCCAAGCCCCCCTCCTGGAATACAGGGCTTCGTCAGTGGGCAGAGGCGTCAATGAATGTTTAGAGCATCCTCAGAAGGTGAAATCAGTCCTCCACTCTGTCCCACTAAGAGACAACCACCGACCAGCACACAAGCAAACTGAACAGTGGAATGCAGTGTAACAAAGCCACACCTCAGCCAGGCCCGAGAGGCTACCCTGTCCCGTTCAGGTGGCTTTCAGTTTAGGATTTAGGAATTCTGACTCTGCTAGACCCATCCTTGGTCCTTGTTATGGGCTGAGCTGTGTCCCCCAAACTGTTGAAGTCCTAGACCCCAGGCCCTCAGAATGTGACTGAATTTGGAGATAGGGTCTTTAAAGAAGTAATTAAGTTCAAGTGAGGTCATATGGATGGGCCCTGACCTACTACGGCCAGTGCCCTTATAAAAGAGGTGAGGACACAGACACACACAGAGGGACCACCATGTGAAGACACGGGGAAAAGATGGCGTCTACTCGGCAAGGAGAGAGGCCTCAGGAAGAACCAGCCCTGGGACACCAGACCTCGGCCTTCGTGTCCCCAGACTGTGAGAAGATAAACTTGTCTGGTGTGAGCCCCCAGAGTGCGGTGTCGGTGTGACAGCACAGCAAACTAATGCAGTGCCTTTTATGCACGAACGTGGGCAGCTGACCCACTGCCTGCTCTGACGTCTCCTGAATCATGCATGAAGGAAGCCCGCACCCACTTCCGGTCCTGCTAACACCTGAGCTGACGTCAGGATTCTGCTACAGCCCAAGCCCGTCACTCCTGGGCATCGGCATCGGAAGGAGCAACGAGGCTTCATTGTGTGGTATGCTCCTTGCTACCCAACCGTAAACTCCTCGGGGGGAGACGGTCACCCTCCTGCTGTGCACATCTCATCACATCCTTTTCATAATTGTCTGTTTTCCCCGCCACTGACAAGGTCTTGAAGATGAAACTGTCTTGCTCACCTTCGTTTTCCCAGCACCTACCACGATGACTTGTACCTAACAGGCACACCAAAAAGGCATGATCAAAGATGAGTGGTAAAGGGGGAAAGAAAGGAGGGAGGGAAGGAAAGAAAGGGCGGATGGATGATGGAGGGAGGGAGGGAGGGAGGGAGGGAGGGAGGGATGCAGTCCAGAGAAGCTGTGCCCTGTTATGCAGCACCAACTGGGCATTTGATAAATATGCCGACTGGCTGACTAGCGAGCAGAGTGACTCCGTAAAGATAACAAATTACACCACTTCCCGGGTTAGATTGATCACTCGTATTACCGAGGCTCTGGCTTTCCTGCAACATTTCTCACTCTGGGGAATGTTAATGAGTTAACAAGGCCCCTATCTCTGTTTATCTCCTTTCCCATTTTAACAAGTAATTCCGATGCTAATTGACAAGTCTCTGGATTTAGAAGAACCTGACCACTGTGAAAACCAGTGTGGTGCGACTTTTTAAAAATTCTCTGCAGAAATAATCATTGGAATTCCGCAGTAAGATCTGAAATCACCGCGATAGCAGATATCACACTGTCCATCTGTAGGTCGGGAGTTGTGCTGGGGCTTTGAGTCACAACTTTTTAATCAATCGATCGATACATGTTTGTTTATTCTCTGAAATGTACAGTGTACTAAGCTGGGCGTCAGCAAGGACAGAAAACATGCATCAAACTTTATTCTCTTACCTTGAGTGCTTACAACTCCACTGTTGAAAAGATGTGTACAAGTGAAAACTTTCCGTGTCAGGATAACAGTGTAGGTTTGTGAACGTCAGATAATTTATGTGTTGTTTGATATGCACTAAACTTGACAAAAATCACTTCTGTTATGTAGAATTTCCCGCAGTGTGTTTCATTGTAGAGAATACACATGAAATCTATTTCCGGGTATATATGTCCATGCGTGTAAGTATGAAAAATCTTGCCGGGAACAAAGAATTTCATTCTAGAAAGATAAATACCCAAATGCAATGGTGGTTCATAGGGTAGTAAGGTTGTGAGTCTGTCTGCTCTGCACCTTACTACGTCATGTGAATGCGTCTACGTGTGCACACGATAGCCGTGTTTAATGACAAATATGAGCTGCAGCTACCAGAGCAGGGAGGGCGGTGCAAGGGAGGTGCTGAGGCTTCAAAGGAAGGGAAGGCAAGTAGGACTCGGATGCTCAGGAAAAGCCTGGTGGACTAGGTTGGATGTGAGCAGGATGGAGCGACGGGCAGGGCTGCAGGGAGGGGAGACAGTGGAGGGTCCTCCCAGCTGCACAAACGGTCCCTTGAAGTCACCACACTGCCCCCCACAAAGTGAGTGGGGTGCTCAGGAACTGCTGACGATTTTCCCCAAACACATCTGTTTATCCCCTGCTTTTTTCTGTTGCCCCCCAGGCTCGGCATTTCAGTCCCATCCCACCCTTGTGATTCTACAGTTGGTCTTTGGCTTGGCCTTGAAATTGGTTTCCACTCTTTGGCTTCTGCCCTTTCTCCAGGACTCTGACCCCGTCCCCCCACTACCCACCTTTTCTTTTTCCCTTCACCCACGTCGAGTAGCAGACCTCACCCTCGGGACCCCACACTCTGTCTCGCACTGGCTGGCCCCATGGTGTGTGTGTGGGGGGTCTGCCTGGCCCTCACCCCCCAACCCCCATAGGAAAGTGTTTTACTTCAGACGCAGGATATGGAAAGAACACATTTGGAAAATGCAAAATGCATTCAGAGGCCAGGTCCATCTAGGGAGAGGGTGGACGAAACAGGCTGACACCTAAAGAGACCGTGAAGGCGGTGGGTCAGTGTCCTATTCACTGCTGCCATCAATCACCACAAACACGACAGCTTGAAACAACAGGCATTTGTCACGTTACTGTTGTGTAGGCTGGGTGTCTGATTCGGGAGGCACCTAACATCAAGGTCTCAGAAAGGCTGTTTCTTCTGGAGTCTGGAAAGGAGGTCTGTCCCTTGCCTTCCCAGGTGGACAGGCTGCCTGCGCTCCCGGGCTCACGGCCCCTTCCTCCTTCAAAGCCAGCAATGGCACGTCGAGTTTTTCTCAAATCCCAGCACAGTGACTCTGCCTCTGTTTCTTTTCTTAAGGGCACTTGTCATGACACTGGGCCCACCCAGGCAAGGCAGGACACCCTCTCTGTCATAAAGTGAGCAGGCTGACAGCACTCATTGCATCTCTTCGTGTCCCTATGGAACAGGACATAGTCACAGCTCTGGGCCTTAGGACACGGCCATCTTTGCGAGGCCATCGTCCTGCCTGCCACAGAGAGATTAAAGATTCGAATGCTGTCCCCTGGATAATGGGGAAATTGTGAGCATTTTTAATAGGTGGTGATGTAAAAGGAGGGTTAAGACGCCTAAGACGCAGTCGGGCGCGTTTATCACCCGAAAATCAAGTATTTTCCCCTTAAATGATTAAATACTAGATCATATCTTCAGTAGATCCATGTCTACTTTTTGCAAAACTCCTCTAACAAAGGGAAATGGGGTCACACAGATGCCAATGGGGCAAAATGCACACTCGGTTGATCAAAAATTAAGGCAACAGGATGGCGTCATAAGTCCCACATTGTTCTTACGTCCCAGGCTCCAGTCACGTGCGTCTGTGCAGAATAGGGCGTTTATTGCAGCAGGTGGGAGTAGATTTCACTCAACCAGTCTCAATTCTCCACCATACTATTTCTCTTTATCTTCCTGTGACTTTTTGCCACCCCCCAAAATTAATTTCAGACAGGCCTTTGTGCTTTGGCTGACATTCAAAACTGTCACCTCCATGCACACATTAACTGCAAGGCCTCTGCCATCCCTCACATTAAAATCCTGTCACCAGGAACCAGCACGGCTTGACTCGGCCAGCTAAGGGGCTGCTTCTGAGCAAGATGCAGTGACAGCAGGCTTCACGTGTGACAACTCGGGTCAATTTGACAGCTCTAAGACACCTCCTTAGAACCAGCTGCAGCTCTCGTTGACCCAAGTGGGAAGGTCACTCTCCCGAACGATTCTGTCCCCGTCCCATGAGAAAGGCAGGCCAGGGGTTATGAGCCTTATGTGGTGAGTATTTGGTGGTGAAAACGGCCACATTAGTGAAGATCACTTAGTGACTTCCGGAATCCAGCTTTACATTTTAGTGGTGAAGGCCAAGCTTTGTTGGCTTAAGAATGACTCTAAAATGAGAGCCCAAGAAAACGTACCCGCAGTGCAGACACAGGCTGCCGGCCGTCTGTGTAGAAGCCTCGCATGGAGGGTGATTGTGAGGGCACCCAGGACGCCTTCAGGTCTCAGTGAGGAAACCGCCAGTGGCCACATTCCGAGCCCCCCAAAGCCACTCCCCTCCCATCTGCCCGCCTTCCCCACGTCTGCCCTTTCTCATGCCGTCCCCCGTTGGGGTGGGTGTACAGATAGCAGCACTGTGGGGTCGGGGACAGAACTTCACGCTGCTCAGAGACGAACTGTTCATTCACTCGCTCGCCTTTTTAGACTGAGCTAAATTGCACACAAACCAATAAGGAGAAGCGTTCCCTGCCAAGACCACGTCCTCCAGGAAGCCTTTCAGGACCTCTTCCCAACTCCCAGGAGAAACGAGACCTGCTGCTGCCCCGACTGTTGTCTTCTTTCTTAATCCAATTTAATTCTGTAATATGTCAAACATGTACTTTGTTGAAAAGTCAAAGCCACATAAGCAGGCTGAGACGGCTCTCGCATTTCCCCTTGTCCCCTCAACCCGCTGGGAAATCGTCCCCACCCACCCCCGTGTCCCCGACCCCTGCCATCTTTGCTCACCTCTGTCATAAAAGCCACGTGACCTTAGGACAGACATGTTTGTCTCCTGTGGGACTGAAACTTTCGTCATTAGAGTGACAGTGCCAACCACATGGTTAGTAGATAGTAGACCTCACAGAACGTTTGTAATGTGTTGGATGAAAACACCCAAGGACCCCTGACGCCACAGACACAGACACATGCCGTCCAGCTGGCCGGCTTTTATTCCTAAGTGACTGTCACAGCCCTAACATCACGTGTCTGTCACTTGGGAGGGAAGGAGCAGAGCAGGACTCCAGCGTGGGGCTCAGAGTGAGCAGCAGCGGGTGGCGTTTTGCCTCTGTCAGGAATGAGCCCGAGCATGGGGGCTGTTGCTTAGAATCCCTAAGTCTGTTTTTTGTCACGAAAATCGGGTTGGTCAGAGAGCACAGGGCACCAGCGATTTGTGGCGATTCGGTGAGGGGATCTATGAAGGAGAAGAAGCTGTGCAACTTCATTCCCCCCGATGGTGGGTGCTCACGCACAGGTCCCCGCAGAGCGACGCGCTGCGGCCTGAGACCGCGAGGGCCCCTGCAATGCTTACACCTGATGCCGCGTTCCTCCATCACCAGAGACGGGGCCTGTGAGAGCCGTCTCCAGGGCTTCTGCCAGCTGCCTTTTAACTCACTTCTCTCTATAATAGAGATTGGGAGCAGAAGATGACACAGAATCATGACTGGAGGGTGGATTGGGGTCGAGCATAGGGTGTCGTGGAAACGGAACTGGGAAGTGAGCAGGAGAAAATCATCAGGTCCAAAGACTGTCATCCCGACCTGATCTCCTCCAGACACTGTTCACAGCCGTCCCCGATTTCCCAGACTTAATACACTGAAGCTGCTCTCAGCATATGTGACATCATCCTGAACTTGGCGTGTCAGCAGGAGACAGGCCAGGAACACAGAGGGCAGTCAAGACCGCACTCAGGAGAAACGTCAGTGTCAGGCAGATGACGCACACGTGTGTAGACTGAGGCAGCTGCATCCCTGCGAGACAGAGCGACTGTGTCACATGGCGGCTGGTGGCCAAGACGCTCCCCAGTCACTCAGTGAAAGCAGTGGGAAGGTTTCTCTTGTGATGATAGCAACTAATGTGTCTGGAGCACTTCAGAATCCACCGAGAAAGTTCATGAACATTATCTCGTTGGAGCCTTTGCAGCTGAGGAGACAGAAGTTCAGCAAGTTTAAGGGACTTGATGGAGCGTGCAGCAGCCATAAGCCACAGACCTGGCTTCCAACACGGCTCTTTTGATGCCAAATTTGAGGCTTCAGACTCAGCTTCCGGGACGAGGACCAGCACACGGTCTGGTGACACGTGTCACTCTCTGACCCACGTGCACACGTCCCTTCCCTTTAGGTGTGTGCCCTGTTCGTCCACTGCCTGAGCCTCCCTGCCCAGCCCCGCCGGCCTCCATGAGCCCTAACTAGAATGAAGCCACGTTGTAGAAAAAAGTATGATTTTTAAAAAATTAATAGACTTTACTTTTTCAGAGTAGTTCAGCATTTCAGAACAATTGCTGGGAAAGTACAGAGAGCTCCCACACACCCCTTCTCCCATCCTCCCTGAACACACCTCCCCGGTTATTTACTATTTGTGGTGCATTTTTAGAGTTGATGGACCAATATTGACACAATGTCACTAACTGAAGTGCATAGGTTACAATAGGGCTCACTCTGTGCAGTGCCTTCTGCACAGCTTGACAAACGTATCCTGACATGTGTCCATCACTGCTGGATCACAGAGAACAGCTGTCCTGCTTAAAAGTCCCCTGTGCACCCCCACCCCTCCCTCCCTCCGCCTGACCCCTGGCAGCCGCTGACCTGTCAGTGTCTCCGGTCTCGCCTTTCCCAGAATGCCGTATACTTGGAACCGTGCAGTGTGTAGACTTTTCAGTTGGCTTCTTTCACTTAGAAATATATGTTAGAGTTTCCTTCATGTCTTTTCATGACTCAATAGCCCACTTCTTCTTAGCACTGAATAATGTTTCATTGTATCACAGTTTGCTTATCCATCACCTAGTCAGAGGCAGTTATGAGTGAAGTTTCTATGACCATGTGTGTGGACAGACGATTTCAGCTCCTTTGGGAGAAAACCAAGGAGTATGCGTGCTGGTTCGTACAGTAAGAGTGTGTTAGTTCTGGAAGAAACAGCCGAACTGTCTCCAAAGTGGCCGCACCATTTGCGTCCCCACCAGCAGTGACGGAAGGTTCCCGTGGCTCCGAGTCCTTGCCAGCATTTGGTGGTGGTGTCGGTGTTCTGGGTTCTGGCCTTTCTAATAGGCATGTGATGGTGTCTCATTGTTTTAATTCCCATTTCCCTGATGACATATGACGTGGAGCATCTTTTCATGTGCTTATTTGCCATCTGTATATTTTTGGTGAGGTGGCTATTCAGATCTTTTGCCCATTTTTAAAATCTGGTCGTTGGTTGTCTTTAGGGCCAAGGCACTTTTTCTCTGAAACGTACTATCTCCACCCAGCACTATGAGTCTTGCCCCTCTGAACACGCGTGGCTCGCGCTGTCTGTATACTAATAATAGCTCCCATGTATTCCGACTTCCGCCACGGCAGTGCCACAGTGGTGCGGCCTTCCTAACTTGCGGGAAGCCCCTCCAAGGAAGGAATCTATCTGTGTTGTGCAGCCTTGAACCATCCAAAGGCCTCCAAACATGTTTTGTGCATAGTAGGCACTCAGATTTTTTTAAACTAAGCAAAAGTTAATAGCCTGGAAAGTAATTCAATTAGAAGCAAGACTATTTTTTTACATCGGAACATGATAAAGCTGAGTAGAGAAAGTATTAGAACACCTGTGTTCTAGTTGTTACTCTGAGAAAAACTTATTTCCTGGGCTTCAGTCTCTTTCTGTCAATTATCTGGTATAAAGGGAAAACATTCTACGGGTACGAAATCGCTTGGGATGTTTGTGAAGGGAGAACTCACCACTACCTTCTAGCCTTTTTCTGTCCTTGTCATCTTAGCCCCAACTCGGAAGGAAGGAAAACCAGACTTAAAGCGTGTGCCTAACGACAGTCAAGGAGTGTTAGTTTGCAGGGGTACATGCTACACCATCCACCCGCCACCGAATTAATGAAATACCTCAACTGGACAGAACGGCTTGTGTTTGGTAGAGGCTAGTAGAGAATTGAAAGGTCGGACACGTGGTAAACGTAACACTGAAGAGTCAAATGTAGTCAGTTCTGGGGTTCCACCAGGCCGGAGAAGCCAGGAACTGCTCACTCATTCATTCCTTCTGATCAACGTCATTCATTCCTTCACTGATTCGGCCTTCTCTCACTGGAAAGAGTAACCCTCAGGGCCCTTTGTGTGTAAGCAGGGTGTGTGCGTGTGCAAAACGAGACGCGCCCGCGTCTGGACGAGGCTCTGTAGGGTCACGAGCTGAGCCCCCTCGATGGACCCCAGATGTCTACGTATGGCTTTGCAATTCCCTTGGGTGAGGAAGGATTTGGGCAGTCGAGACAGAACCTGCGAGAGCAGTGCAGCCGAGGCAGGGCTGTCTTGGACTTTTCCTGTTCCTGGTTAATTAAATTGTCCAGTGTGCTCATTTGTGAAGAACGCTTAGTATATACTTTAGGGAGCTGTGACTTAGCAACTCCAGGGGTAGGGAGACAGGGAAGAAGTAGAGAAAACCCAAAACCAAATCAACAAATTCCAAGTGGTCCACAACTTTTTTTAGTCTTACTAGACTGTTTTGGTGAATCTCTTGCGAATGGAAAAGCTGCCAGAATGAACTGGTAAGTCATTCTTCTCCCCGAGCTTGTCCCTCACTTGCGTGGCTGTGGTTACACCACTGCACAGACCCCGCCTCTGACCCGCCTCCCCACAAGGAGGACCATAACTGGCCTCATATCCTGTGAAGGGCCACTGAGAGAAATCAGCTGTCCTGTGTGCGTAACGGTGAATTCAGCTAAAGTACCCGAAGGCGTCCGCCGCGTCTCTGCCCGCTCTGGAACTGGTCTTGGAATGTGAAATCCCGTCAGCACGATTTGCTTCCAAGGTGAATATTAGAAAGTCCAACCTAATATGAAGGCAGATGCTGCCAACTTAATTTTTATTAAAGGAACTACAAGTGATTTATTCAACTTTAAAAAAAAAAATGTCCTTTTATGTTAATATTCTGATTATGCTCCTCTACCAAGTGAATGAAACATTTTAACTATTTTCAGAGTAATTTTGACATATTTAATTGAGAAGAAATGTGTCAAATGCAAAACCATAATGATTTGGGGGGCAAAAAAAGCACTGAAATGACTGATGTGTTGACTAGCCTGAAACATCAACGGTATTGCAGACACCTGAGGTGCATTCCTGGCATGCGGCTTCTGCCTTCTGAATGTTAAACGCGTTCCCCGGACGTCCCGGCTTAGGCTGCGTTGGCCCTGCATTAGGTTCTGTGGGTTCTAGAGAGAAGGTCACTTGCACTTTTTCTCTTCATTTATCTATAGGATAGATGCTGGTAGTGCAAAGACTGGTTTTCAGTTACCATCATTTCTTCTGTTTAGTGGGGTCAGGATCAGCCTGGATATTAGGAGACAGACCACCCCGAGCACCATTCAGCTTTCTCTAGATTAAACAGCCTTCTGTGTCAGTGGTTCCAGCAGTGAAGGCTCATTTCTCACCCACATTACACAGTGGGGGCAGTTTTGCTTCTCCGCCACATGTCTTCTTGTGGGGACAGAGTCCCAGAGAGCGGTTTCCAGGCTCTCGGCCTCACGTGGAAAGGTGCTGGCTCGGGTAGTGGATGGCCATCAGCTGTGACTGATTGGCCATCAGCTGTTACCGGTTAGCCATTAGCCACTGACACAACTGCTGTGGCTAAGCTAGGGGATTAGTTGTTGGTTGGCAGAGAAGTGCAGATTGCAGTTAGGGGTGGGTGGGTTGGTTGGTTGGTTGGTTGGTTGGTTGGTTGGTTGGTTGGTTGGTTGGTTTGCAGAGTAGCAGACGGCAAGTTGCGGATTGTGTGGCTCCTGCTTCCTGTGTCTCCAACCCAGCCTCCAGCGAGACTATAGGGGTGTGACTCCCCCATCTATGGCTCCGTGTGTGTTCCTTTCTGGCCTCACCATATCCTGCGTTCTTGTGCGGGGAGCGGGACTAGAGACCCTGCACGACACTTCTCTATTCTAGAATGTGGACAGTGAAAACGGACCCCCTCCCTGCTCAAGCCAGCCTGGCTTGCTGTCTGGTTACTCCAATGAGTGTCCCACACCAATGTGGTCAGACAAAGGGTTCAGACAAATCACACAGATATCGGGTGGTTACATGTCTCTTCAATTGCTTCTTAATGGAAGGGGTAGAGGTTTTTGTCCATCTTTGAATCCTTCAGAATGAAGAACAGACATTCCACAGCAGCTGGAGAAGTGAATGCTAAGCGGAGATGGCGAGGAAGGAAGCACAGCAGGACGGGATGAAGAGGGTTTTGCAGACCCGTGTGAACAGCCTCCCGGAACACGGGTGTGTCCCCTGTACGGCCCGTGCCTGTGGGGCCGGTGTGGCTTCCTAAACCTTCGCTTAGACTCCCATACATCCAGGCCTCGGGGCTTCCACAATTAAGATTTAGCATCTCGGCCTCAGCAGCGGGCCTCATGTACGAGGGAGGCAAGGCCATTCCATTCCAAGGAGCTGCACAGTTCTTGTGTAAAAAGCAACCTTAAAACTTTTCAACTATTTAAAGAAAAGCAGTAGCCCCACCCTCACTTTTTCATAACACAGAATGGCCCTGACAGGGCTTTCCTGCTCATTTGAGTCAATGAGGCTCCAAGAGCTTAAAAATAGATGATGGCTGTACATTTATCATGTGAACAAACATGGGAAATTCGGCAATGGTTGCCGTGGGATTCCGGGAGTGATTTTTCCGTCCCCACAGTTGGCAGAGTGGTTCTCAGGGAGCAGTAGACTGTGAACGCACACACTGGGGGCCGTGCTGGCATCCAGCCTCCTAAGATGCCCTGAGAGCCAGTCTCAATTGGACAGCAGACAGCACACGAGTGGTTTCAGACACGCGGCCGAGAAATCCAGGGCCTGAGGACCTGAGACTCCACCCGACTTCCATTCCAGGTCCCCCTGGGAGTGTTGGCGAGAGCTAGGGCGCTGAGGGTTAGGGGAGAGACTAATAGAGAGAACGGAAAGGGACTGGAAAGGGGGAGATCCGGGTTGTAATTTCAGGTGTATCGGTGATTAGCTGTGTGACCTTGGGCAGTTTATACAATATGGCGGCCTCAGTCTCCTTTTCTGTACGACGTGAGGATTAGGTGGGATTTCTAAGGACCTTTCCCGTGTTTGCCTTGTACACACACACAGTGACATACATAATTTCAAGGACGGCTTGTGGAAGGCTTTCATGCGTAAGTGTATGGAAGCACAGCGTGTGCAGAATGACCCATATAGACGGCATTTATGGGACATAGAGAAGAACCAAACAGAAAGAAGGAAAAACAGAAAGCTTTCATAGACAGAGCCAGGAACTGGACGTCGGAAGGGTTGTCCCACTCGCTTATTCATCATTCATTTGTGCGCCGTTCGTTTATTCAGGGAAACTCACCTCGAGCCCGTCACTGTCGCAGGGCCTGGACTGTAACACTGGAAAAAGGCAGACTTTCCTGCCCTTTTGAAATGTATATTCTCATGGGAGAGGCAGGTTACGTAAAAACAGAGAGAACAAGATAATGGAAGATTGTTATAAATGTCACACAGCAAATAAATGAGACACAGAATCCCCAGGTAACAAAGACTTGATGTGTGAAGGAAGGGAATGGAGTGTGGTGAGAGCACAGTGAGACAGAGAGAGAGAGAGAGAGACAGAGAGAGAGAGAGAGAGAGAGAGAGAGCCGGAGGGGAGAGGGATGGAGGGGGGGAGAGAATATGAGATAAAGCTGCAGGCAAACGAGACCCAGGCCATAGGAGCTTAGAGACCATCATAAGCGTTTTCCATGTTAAGAACAAATGGAAATAAATTGCTGAGTTTTCGGTGGAAAAGTGACATGTACATTGTAAATCAGTCTTTCTGGCTTTTGAGTGGAGGGGAGGGATGTTGGACAGAGCGGGGTCGGGGGGGGCGGTCACAGTGGACTCCCAGGTTTTTCTTATTTTTCAGTTATTTATGGCCGATTAGACTTGTAATTCTTTTTACATTTAGATTTCCCCAGTTTGGCCTGGGTGGAGAGCAGGTGGGGAGGTTTGGGGGTGACTTCTGTGATTTTGGACTTGGCCCCTTTTAAGTGCCTCTTTGTTTTTGTTTTTCTGTTTTTCTCCAAAAAACAAAATGTCCCCTTCGTACTTGCCCTGATCCGGTCCTGGAATCTTCTGTTTCCCCGGGAGCCTGGGTTCCTGAGTGGGAACATGTCTCGACACGAACATTTGGGCCCCGCGTGTGTCCACTGCTGCAGAGGGTCACTGCCTCTCGGTCCTTTCCTGAACTTCCGTCACATTCAGAAAGGCTTCCTCTATTCTGGGTTTATAGAGGCGTTTACCCACATTTCCTAATACTTAGGATTTTGGTCAATTTAGCTCTCTGCTTCACTTTTATCTTTTTATCTTTTATCTTTTATTAAATGATAAGTTACCTTCATTGTCTCGTTCCAGGATCTGGTTCTGCACTTTCCCTGTTGTTTCATCGTCCATCTATCCATTCACGTGCCATGCGGTCTTTATTTTCATCTGTTTAGCACATTTTTTATCAGCTGGGGTTGGCCCTCGGTCATCGGTCATCCTGTGCATGATATTCTTGGCGATCATTGCTTATTTATTTTTCCATATTAAATGTAAAGTCAGCTTGTCTTGTTTTGGTTAGAATTAGTTTCATCTATAACTAGGGAGAAGCGTCATTTCTGTGAAGTTCACGTGCCCTGGGAGAGAGCATGGTTCATTCGTCATTTGTTCAGTCGTGCTTCTGTGTCCTGCATAAACGTTTTAATGTCCTCCTCAAAACAGTTTTGGACTATTTTTATTAAGTTTACTCTTGGTATTTTATCTTTTTTTCCTTGTCCTTCTGCTATATCTTCTAATAATGTTATTATGTTTATATGAAGACTATTGATATTTTTATTATGGTTAAAAATACGTATAAAATATGCCATCTTAGGCCTTTATAAGTGTGTACTCTAGCGGTGTTCAGTATATTTACACTGTTGTGAAACTGATCTTTGAACCCTTGCCATCTTGCAGAATTGAAACTCGGTGCCCAGTCAACAATTCCCCTTTGCCCCTCCCCCAACCCCTGCCAATCACCAGTCTCCCTCTGTCTCCATGAAGCTGACTCCTGCCTCATCTAAGTGCAATCCTACGGTACTTGGTACTTGTCCTTTTGTCACTGGCTCATTTCACTTACAATGTCCTCAGAGTTCCTCCATGTTGTAGTATGTGATAGAATTTCCTTCCTTTTTAAGACTGCATAGTATTCCATGGGATGTATGGATCACATTTTGTTTATTCATTCCTCTCTCAGTAGACGTTTGTGTTATTTCCACCTCTTGAACACTGAATAGTTCTGCTACGAACATGTGTGTGCAGATGTCTCTTCAAGACACTGCTTTCTTTTTTTGTTCAGATAGTTACTCAGAAGTGGGATTGTTAGATGATGTGTAAGTCCACTTTTAATTGTTCAAGGAAGCACCATCCTGTTTGCCATAGCAGTTTAGCAGTTGCACCATTTCACAATTCCACCAGCGGCAGCCAAGGCTTCCAAGTTCTCATCCCTGTCAACACTTGTTATCTTCTGCTTTTATTTGTGTTCTGGGCTTGTTTTGTTCTGTTTAGAATCACCATCCTCATGGGGGAAAGTGGTATTTCATTGTGGTTTTAATTTGCATTTTTCTGGTGATTAGTGATGGTGAGCACCTTTTCCTATGTCTGCGTTTCACCTTTGGAGACATATCTATTCAAGACCTTTGCCCATTTTTTTAATACTTGATTTTTTCTCGTTGAGTTATAACTTCTCTGTATAATCTGGGTGTGAACTCCTTGTGAGGAGCTGATGGCTTTTATCACGAAAGCGTGTAGCATCTTGTTAAGTGCTTTTTCTGCATCAGTTACGATGATTGTGTGGTTTCTGTGCTTCATTCTGTTAATGTGGGGTATGAAGACGATTGATATTTTTAAATATTACATTAATTTAGTATTCTGCAATTTTACTAGTTTTTAAATTATTTGTATTGTATTTCTCTGAATTCTTGAGAGTTTTCAAGATGTACAGTCATATCGTATCGTCTGAAAATAGAGGTGTTTTTAACTTATCCTCTTTAATTCCTGCCTCTACTTTTGTACTTTCATCAGAATGTGTGACCTGAAAGCTCCAGTTCTGCAGTGAATGATAATGAACGGACCGTCGTCGCCCGGTGCCAAACTTCAGAGAAGGGAGTTCGGTGTTTTTCCACTGAATGGAGGCCAGCTTTTGGGTGAGTTATAAATATTTTACTATTTTAAGGACATATCCATTGGTTACTTTCATTATGTGCTTTTATTGGGAATACGACTTAAATGTTGCAAATGCTTTTCAGCGTGTGTGAAAATGAACACGGGGTTCTTTCATAGACCTAATAATATGGCGAATATATTAATGGGCTCCCTAATATTAATCTGTCTTGCGTTTCTGGCATAAACTTTACTTTGTTTTGATATATTATCTTGATGTGCTGTGGGGCACTGTGGAAATATTTCTTTTGAACGATTGTATTGATATTTGTAAGTGAGCCCTGCCTGTAGATTTGAGGAAAGAAATTTTTAAATCAAGTTTTGTTATTAATGTCACATTCTTTTTGCTGGAGGGGTTTGAAAGGTTTCCTTCTTTTTTTATGCTTTTGTACAAATAGGATGACCTGGGTTTTGGAATTTCCGTAGAATTCCCCTCTGAAATACTTTTAACTTGCTGGGTTTTTTTTTGAGACGAAGGAGTGGGAAGTAACTCTTTGGTAACTTTCCTCATTTCTTCTATAAAAATTGGTGTGTATTACTGGAATTCGTTTTGGCATAGCATGTTTTCTTAGATAACTGTCCACTTTTGCATTAGTGAAATCTCCTTGGTTTCAGTGCTTATTTTCCTTTGTCATTTTTAATCTTGTGTTTGTGCTTTCTCTTCTCACGCACTTCTCACAACAGTTTTACCTTTTTTGCTTAATTTGGTTAGTTAGTGATTTTTTTTTTTAATTTTGTAACCCAATATTTACTTATTGGGATGGCTATTTTTTTCTCTTTTCTACTTCATTAATTTCTGCTTTTATTCTTACTATTTCCTCTCTTTTGTTCTCTTTATTAACTGAATTATTCTGTTTTCCAAATTTGGGGGTTAAGTATTTAATTCATGTGCTTTCACTGTTCATTTTTATTGATTTATATATGATCATAAAATTTTATCTGATCATTGCTTTAATTGTATAAAAATACAGATTCTGATACATAATAATTTTAATCATTATTTTTCCAATGTCTTTGATATGGGTTTGCGTTTCCTCATTTAAATCCATTTTCACATAATAACCAGAGACTCTTTGTATTATTGCTACTTTGTGTAATTTCTTGAATTTTTATTGAGACCCAAATGTGGTGAATTGATGGATTTTCATAAATATCCTGTGTGCATAGGAAGTAAGATTTATTCCCTATCATCGGGGTGCAAATGGACCCGCACGTGTTATGTTGCTTGCGTCCTCTTTCTGCTTATTTATTTCGTTTGCACTTGTCCTTTCTCAGGCTGGACATTGTGCGCTAGGGCCCCTGGTGCTTGTAGCTCTGTCTCCTGTGTTTCCTGTGGTTCCGGGTTAGGGAGGCGTCTGATGCACGGAAGGGCTCCACCCATCTTCGCTGGGACGTGGCCTTTGCCTGCAGAAAGTGTTCTGTTTATCTCTCTTTCCCCTGAACCCCACCTTGTCCAATAGCAGGACCACGGCCCGCTCTCCCTCCGTTTCCCTTGGCCTGGTCCAGGTGCTCCATTTTCGGGCTCTCTCGGCCACCTTGTTGGAGGTGTGTCTGCATCCTGACGAGTCGGCTTCACTGTGTGCGCCCATTAGAAACATGTTCCCTCTCAGTGTCTGAGTTAAGCTGATTTATTAGCATGACTGGTATGTTTCATTTCAGCTCTATCGATTCTTTCACTGTCTTCATTGAATAGTTTCACGATAAAGTGACTTGCACGATATGACCTCTTTTTCTGGGGGGGGGGACTGGAGAGAGGGACGTGTTGTTTTGTATTTCGTTCCTTCTTTAGAAAGGCTTGTATTTATGGCCAAGTTGTTTCCTCACACTAACGCCATTCCATAATGGCCCGTCTCTTTGTCCCTTACTTCGTTTTGCCTGCTCCGCTGTCAGCTTTAAATTGTATTCTCGGGTTGCATTCTGCCTCATCGTCCACTCTGCACTCCCCACTTGTTTTTCCAATTCGTTGTCAATTAAAGTTTGTGAAGTTCTTTATATTTATGTGACGTTGCAAAGCAAGATGTGGGTGATTTCATTTGCTCTCCTTGCCCGCCTGGCTTGGGTTCTGTTTTGCGTGTTGGGGGCTTTTCTGAGGATGTGTGGAAACTTTCTTGTTTAGGCTGCTGCCGTTGTCCCGTGGACCTGGAAGCCTCTCATAGACTTTGATGAGAATGAAATGAGCTAAACTCTATGAAAATAAAGGTCGCTGGTTATCCTTTGGTGGAAAGAGTTTAGTACATAATTGGTTTTCTTGCATGTAGAGGTAACACGTTTTTATGACTACTCCATTAACCCTTTGCTGTGAAGCATTTTGCCCCCTTCAGCTCCCTAATATGCCCCTACCTGTTTTGACAGGTAGAAAGGCACGGGAAGTAGAGGGGAAGGTGACATCTCAGTGGCCTTCCCTGGAGGGAGCAGGAAGGGAAAGCACCAAAGGGGGGGGGGGGCATTGATGACAAAGAAAACAGGGAGGAAAGAAATCCCTAGTTCTCTTGTATTTCTAGCCAGTTTGTCCCAGGCGTGGACAAGTCTGGAAAGTCCCATGGTTCTCATGTCCCAACCAGCCGGTTACTAATGAAAACACTATAGACCCCTTGAGCAATAGCCACGTGTGTTAACTTTTTCTTTGAAGACGGCATGAAACTTGGGCTCCCCGGACGGGTAATACATTCATGCACCAGCGACCCCAGGGAAGGTCAAAACCTATGAGACAATAAGCCGTAGCTTCACACCATGTTTACGCAACCTAAGAGCTTCAAATTTTATCATCTTCATTTTAAATATGGAAAACGACTAAACTTGAGATTCAGAGATGTTGAGTGAAAGGCTGGAAGTCACATAATTCAACAAGGACTTGATTCAGGGGTCTCTCTGCTCAGGTCCCGCCTGCTGTAGTATCGTTGAAGACGACGACGAAGGGCAAGAGTGGCCGTAAGGGACAAGTTCTAGATGCTCCGAGGACGCTACTTGTGGTTGGAATGGTCTGGAAGACATTTCAGGAAACCTTAGATTTGGTAGCGTCCCCTCCAGTGCTGGCAGCGTCTCTGCCCACAGTGTGCCCCTGTGTGCCCCTCCTGTCACCGGGCTGGACCCAGTGTGGCCAGCGCCCCAGTCACTCCAGGGCACTGTGACTTAATCAGGAGTGGCTCTTCCTTCCTTAACAAAGAAACCCTTTCTCTGCACCGAGACCTTCAGGCAGGAGCCCCCTTTAAATTAGAAGTTGTAATTAATATTATCTCTGGGTCCTGAGAGGGGAGCGTGATTGAGAGCGCAGGAATGGAGAGTGACAGGACACAGATTGCCTGTTATCTGATCAGGAGGCCATTGGAATTCACTGGGAAAAACAAAGGTCTCTGCACTGATCCTTTGAGCCAGATAAACACCCCGGTGTGAAGTGGCTTTGGAGGGAGTGACCTGAGGTCGAGTGTGTTGTAAAGGGGGGGGCAGGGGGTGAATATCACAGCAGCCGTGGAAGTGGTTCTATGAAATTAGGTGAGATTATGGACAGGACCTGGCTCAGGAGTGTCTGCCCAGAGAGGCTGGTCCTGGGGAGACACTTAAATGAGGGGCCCCTCATTTAAGACTGAGAATAAGCAGAGAACTCAGGAAAGACAAAGAAGAGGTGCCAGCCCCAAAGGCAAGCCCGTCTGAAGTCACTGCCCATTTGTGTCAGGTGAAGGCGAAATCACCAAGTATCAGAGCAGAGTGACCTCGGAGGGAAAGGGCTCGTGTTTTCATTTTTCCAAGGAGGACAGAGGACTCTCCCTGCTCAACCCCCCCCCTCCCCCACTCTCCCAAAGTGAGCACTCGGCCCAGTGACAGAATGGAACCCAGGTCCCCAGCTGTTAAAGGCCATTCTTTCCAGGGCAGTTCTTCGTGGGTTACCCCAAAGGGGGACGGGGAGATGAGGGGAACGCTCAGAGGGCCCGGGACACCTGTGTTTGTGTCCCACCTTCGTCTCCTGTGTCGAGCTGTGCGCTTGTGGGAAGAACCACTCACCCACCTTGAGCCTCAGATTTTTCATCCAGAAAAGTCTAGGTAATAGTCCTTCCCCTGCAGAGGAAGCTAAGCAGCCGGAGCGCTTAGCTCCGCCTGGAGAAGGTGACAGAAAAAGGGTATTTCAGTCTGTTCATTGGTGACTGTTTGAGGCCTTCAGAAAACAGGCTGGAGAGAATGGACTTTTCCGACAGGAACTTCAGAAGCAAAGTCAGGACTGAGAGGAAACGGCAGGTCTGGGAGGCAGGGGTGCCGTGCTGAGGTTTCAGTGCCGTAAGAAGTTCAGACTCAATCTGGGGGAGCAGGGACAGGAGCGTGCCTTGAGAGCACGTCCCAGACGTTCTCTCCTGAGAACGTTACGTTAGTGCCACGTGCACCCCTTACAATCACACTGTCAGGTCGGGTCTCCGGTCCTCATTGCACCAGTGAAAAAACTGAGGCAAAGAAAGGTTAGGACATTTATCCGACGTCACTTAGGTCAACCTAGTGCATTTGGGGAACAGTCACCCCATCTTTCGTCCCCATCCAAAGTCTCCATCTGCCTCTGCTGCCGGCCAGGCTCTTCACCTGAGTGGTCAGCATTGTAATACCTGCAGTGTCTGTTTCCATCCCTTCTCTCATCTCTCCAATGCCACCTCCCACCCCAAAATAAGCAGCCTGGCTCTGGCACTGACGCTTTTGAACTCATCAAGAACCCAAGCAAAGGCCAAACAGGTTTTGTGGAAAGAGTTTGGAGAAGGGGGTCGTCTCCATCCTCAGTGGACACAGCAGACCTGGTCTTTGTTGGGGGACCAGGGCCTGCGGCCCCCGTGGGGTTTCCTGAGGGCGGAGAGTTTCAGCAAAGAGTGGGACACCCGGGTGTGGGGTCTGAAAACGCTCTGGGCTTACTGCACAGGCGCCACCCACAGCTAAGCCGACTAGCCCAGGCCTTGGTCTACGCAGTATTTCATCCTGCTTCCGCCCTCTCTCCTCCCCCCCTCCAGCCCCTGACTTTTTTACTCTCTTTTATTTCCTGGAGTAGCAGCCACAGAGCATGGGGTGAAAAGTCGCTGGGAGGACAAGTTGACAGATAGCACTGGGGTCGCTGGGTCACTGGCAGGCGTCGTGATCTGGGCTCCGACGGAGCGATTTCCTCGGTGATTTCGGTCCTTCGTCTGTTCACACGTCATGCCACCTGGACATAATGCAGAGACCGGGAGGGCGCACTAACCCGTCGTCCCCTTGGCCAAAAGCTCTCCTAGAAAAAAGAGAGTGAGTGAACGAGGACTGAGTTAACCCTCTCCTGCCTGCACATGCCCGGAAAGCTCAGCAGTGGGGGTACCTCCCTGGCAATTAAGAAGCTGGGGGCTTTGTCTGCACAGCAAGGCCCTACCTTTCTGGGGACTGTGAATAATGTAAGAAGGTCCCCTTCGCTGCCTGACACTCGCAAGTGGCAGCGCTGTCCTTTGTTGCTGCCCTCTATCCAGGTTTTGATTTACTTTCAAATCCCTTGTTGTAGGTTCCTGGAAAACATTTATTTCGGTGGTGGGTTGGGGGCAGGGTGCAGGCAAGGGGAGAAAGAGAGCCACGTGAAGGGGACTATTAATATCTTCCTGTGACTGCGGCCAACCTTCTGCTTTTCTTACTTCCCCATACGGTTTGGAGCTATTTCCGACCAAGGGTGTTAAAGCTTAGAATTAATGGGTTTCAGCAACGGAGGTGCCCACATGCAGAGAAATGCTTCTTCTGGACTTGTTAGACATTGGGGTCTGTCTGCAGGCTGGGGAGAGGGGCAGGGAGGGGCTGGTCCTGTCCCCACTCTGGACACCAGGCTGCCGCCCTCAGCCAGTGCTGGCCGGCCCTCCGGTCAAGCACTGTCCACACTTCCCCACGGTTACCTGGCCTGTAAGGTCCTCAGGCATGGACTTGAGCTCCCATCTCTCAAAGAGCCTGGGATCTGTGGGCTGTTGTAAATATTGGCTTGGTTATTTACCAAGTGTGGTCTGAGCACCTCCTCTTGCTGGCCTAGAGGATACATGCATCTGACCTGCGAGGTGACATCTTGCTGTGGTTTCGATGTGCATTTCCCCGGTGACGAGTGACGTCTAGCATCTTCTCATGTCCCTGGGGCCACCTGTGCGTCCTCTTTGGAGAAATATCTGTTCAGGTCTTCTGCCCCTTTTCAGTCCGAGTTTTATTTTCTGTTGAGTTGTATGAGTTTCTTACACATCTTGGATATTAACCCCTTATCATAGAGATGATTTGCAAACATTGTTTCCTATTCTGTAGATTGCCTTCTCATTCTTCTCGTTGTTTCTTTTACTGTGCTGCTGTGCTGGAGGGTCCTCAAAATTTTTAAACAGAACAACTGTAGGATCTGGAGAAAGACAGACGCTGCCTGGACTCACGTACATGTGGAATCTAAAAAAAAAACAAAAGCCAAACTCAGAAACAGAGGAGAATGCTGGTTACCAGGGGCTGCGGTTGGGAGAAATGGGGAGATGTTAGTTAAAAGGCACAGACTTTGAGTTATAAGATGGATAACTTCTGGTAACTATAGTTAACAGGACTGTGTTATCTACTTGAAAGTTACTGAGTGTCAATCTTAAATGTTCTTGCCACCACCAGAAAAGAAGAAAGGCAGTTACGTCAGATGATGGAGGTGTTAACTAACCCTAGTGTGTTAATTGTGTGTGTGTGTGTGTGTGTGTATATATATATATATATTATCACATTTTATGCCCTAAGCTTATTAAATGCGATACGTCAATTATATATCAAAAAAAGCTGCGGAAAAAAGTAAAACATTGTGTAGTCTACCCAAAACTCATCTGTGAGCCTAATTGGGTTTGTGGGTCACTGGTTTGTAATTGCCCATCTCACTGTGAAACCTTACGAAGAGTTAACTCAACTGAAAATAAACAAATGACGGGACATGGGTGGGTGCAGGCGCGCCCGGCGGGTCTGCGTTTCTGTCTGGCCTCCATCACGGCGCGAGGCTGCACTGCCGTGCAGGCTGCTGTCTCTGCCGACCTCTAAAGTGGCATCGCTCTGTCACGGTTGCTTTCTCCCAACCCTGATGCTGGAGGTGTATTCATGGTTCGGGAAGAAGAACACTGGGGTTTTGAATCAAAAGATACGAGTCCAGTCCTGCTTTTCCCCATCACAGCAGGTCACCCTGGACCAGCTCCCTGACTTTTGTGAGCTTATTCTCTATTGGGTGCTGAAGACTGTTCCTAACTCTCTCGGTTGCAAGTTTTAGGGGCGGTCGAGTGTTTAAAAATTGTCCAATTACGTGTGCAGTGGGTCCATTCTAGGATACAGTTTATTGGAAGATCAGACTCACCACCTACACTTATCAAACTGATGACGTTTCTGTCACTGAAACCCCTCCCACATAAATGCCACCCATGGTGCAGTAAGTATTATTGGAAAATCAGATCCTTGTAAATTGGGGCAACCCCCATTAGAATCATTTTAGAAATGTTAACAAGATAATACTGTGTAAGGGGCATTGAGTTCAGACAGAATTGGGATTAAAAACTAGCTGTCATTTAAATCTTTGTGACGTTGGATAACCACTAGGTTTCGTTCCCCGATCTGTGACATGGAAACATCAAGACTCCTGCACCAGCCAGGATTAAATGAGGGTGCACGCAGTGCAGCGGGCGCAGAGGAAATGCTGACGTGGTCGTGTCTTGTATTTTATATACAGGTATCTCCCTTAACACGCTTCCATTCTTCCCTAGCAAAGTCCTAGGTAACCAAACACAGGTTCACTCTAGAGCAGGGGTGTCCAAACTGCGGCCACAATCCATTGTTAATTGGCCCGCAGCAAATTCCAAAAATATATTTAGTTTACTTAAATAAACCGGGTGAGGCAATACGTACTTCACCTTGAGTGAGTGGCCCGGCTGTTTGTGTATTTTACCGCATACGGCCCTTGGTAAAAAACATTGAAAAAAGTTTGGACACCCCTGCTCTAGAGGGTCTCTAACCTCTTCGTGCATGGAAAGGTTTCTTGCACGTTTTTTCCTAGCTGAAAGAGTTAAGAAAACTGAAAATGTGACATAAGTGAGGGGAGGTAGCACGTGGCTGCTTCCCAGGGTCTGAATGTAATGCATGTCCTCAACTTGCCCAGTAGGGCTGCTCCCCGGTGGCCCCTTGACTAAAACAACGCATTAGAGAGGAATAAAGGTTGGGTAGGTTTCAGAGGTTTCAACTCGTCAGGTGCTTTTGCTTTACAAAGATATTCATCTTCCAAATGAGTGACGGGTGAGAAGAACTCCCGCCATACTCGCCCACCTTCTCCACAGAGGGAAAGTTCTGAGTGACAATTTTGCGGTCAGCATCTAACCTTAAGGATTTCTTCTTTGAGCAGCTAGCCTCTTGGTCACATGGATTGGTTGGATTGGAGAATCACGGGCTTGGCCAAGTGAGGGGTGGGGCGAGGGCACGATGGAGGAAAGAAGGGGTGTAGGTGGGAAAGAGGGTCCCCCCCAGCCCCCGAGCGGTCCTGGAACCCTTCGTCTTACGGAGGAGGCAGCGTGCTTGGCCTCGTAGAACTTTTGGCATCTTCATCTGGGACTGAGGCCTTTGTGTCTGTGGATTTCATAGGCAGCTCTGTGCTCAAGGTTTGCTCCCTGGTTGGGATTTGAACTGAAATGAGACACGCCTGTGCTGGTGCAGGTGGTAGGAGTTACAGCTTAGCACGGCCAAAGCACTAGCGCCACTCCCGGTAGGTAGATTCTTGGAGGCAGGGTCAAATAACTTCATGACGTGAATATTTTAGCTCAACTCCCATATTTGATAATAAATGAACAAGGCCCAGAGAAGTTGAATTGATTACGTAAAGTAACAGCTGGCAAACGAGGGCCTCTGGGCTGATCTGGCCCCACGTCCTTGTGTAAATGAAGTCTTATTGGGAACAGCCATCCCCACCCGTGACGTACGGTCTGTGGTGCTTCCAGTCTATGGCAGCGAGTGGACAGCCATGTGACCCTCACAGCCTAAACTGTCTACTACTTGTGCTTCACAGAAGTTTGCTAACCCTGGTCTAAAACCACACAGCCCACTGGCCGCAGAGCCAGGTCCAAAAGGAAGGTCTTCTGGGTCTTGCTCCAGTGGCCAATCGCTTACATTGCACGAGAAGGGACAGAAATATTGTGAGGATGAAACTACAAGAAGGCACGTACATCCTGGGGCCCTTCAGATAAGAGAGGAGACTGAGCCGGACACACTTCTCTTATATATGTTGCTGCCATAACCAATGTCAGGAGACTGCCAGCCCTGAACTGGACGTCGACCAAGTGCAGAGGCTGGGCCCGCGCTGCAGCTCCCGGGCGTCCCCTGCGGCCTCTGTGCCCCTCGTCCCGGAAACCTGTCGGCCCTCTCATCAGACATGCAGTTGTGGTCCGTCCTCTTTCTGTGCCTTTAAAAAGAAACCCTGCTTAAGGATCACTCAGCAACCTAGTCAGGATTCATGAAGATTAAGCAGCAAGGGCATTTAAAGAGCAAATCCCCCCGACAAACGTCAGAGCCTTTTACAGTGTAATTCCAAATTAGCAGATGAAAGAAAAGCAAGGGGTCGTACGTCTCCGCCTTTACTGAAACACTTGCAACAGGATCTCTGGCAAAACGTCAAAGACACAGCTATTTTCTATCAGCCTTTGCCGGTTCAAATGGGCGTGAATGCTTCTGTGTGGACCCAAGAAAGAGAGGTGATGAAAGGTAATGCAGAGACTGGGGAGCAGTGGGGCATTTCTGAGGCTCTTGGTATCTCATAATTGACCTTGAATCAGCCGTGATCGTCAGGCGTGTGGGTGACACTCAGATATATACTAAAATCTCAGGAAGGTCAGGCAAATAAGAAAAGGAATTAAATAAAAGGAGATGTGTGTTCATGGGTCCAGCCAGTGAGAAGCCATGGAGAGAGATAAATAAGCCCGAGGCTTATTGTGAAACAGCTCCCCCAAATTTCAGTGGCTCAGGAACAGCTGAACACCCAAAACCTCTGCCACTGGGCATGGAAGTTTGGGTGCAGCTGAGAAGATGTAAGCAGCCTGGCAGATGGGCAGTTAAACAAGAAAAGAGAGTCATTCATTCATTCTTCATTCATTCATTCAAAATGATTTACTGGGCGGGTACCTGCCATGTGCTCAGCACCATTTTAAGTACTGAGGCTCCGGCAGCAAAGAGGAGGCACAGACCCTGTCCTGGTCGTCCCACAGAGTCCTCTGTCTCTCTGTCTCTCTGTCTCTCTGTCTCTCTCTCTCACACACACACACACACCATTTGTCAGAAGCTCATAAGTGCTAAGAGGTGATGGGTAACGTGACAGGGAATGACGGGAGAGTGGGGGACACGGTACCCCATTTAGACGAAGGACGCGGGGAGGCCTCTCGATGAGATGAGTTTAGGGAGTGGAGGCTGTTCCGACAGAAGCAACAGAAGGCGCAAAGGTCCTGAAATGAGCCCCATTGCTTCTCGGCCTTTTGCTAAGATCAAGTGAAATGAGAGCCCCCTCGGCATGTGGGGTCAGAAAGGAGAACGGGGAGAAGAAGAGGACAGGTGCCCAGAGCTGAGATCAGAGAGGCAGGCGGGTGCTAAGGAACACACCGTCCCGTGGGTTTGGGTCCTTTCTGCTGAGAGGAGACATTTCACAACAGACGCTCTGCCTGCTCTCTGGGAACAGACTACCAGGGGGCCAGGCTGAATGAGAAAGACCCGCCGACAGGTTATTGCGATGTGTCAAGTGAGAGCTGACGTGGCTTGGACGTGGGTGGCAGTGATGAAACGTGGCTGGTTTGGGGATATATGTTGAAGTAGATCCCACAGGACTCACCCCTGCTTTGCATGTGGGAAGCAGGAGGTGAGGAGTCACAGGTGCCTGCAAGACTTGCGCCCTGAGCCTCTAAGTGGGTCAAAGAGCCATTTTACTCAAAATGGGGAAATGGCGGAGAGAGACGGGTGGCAGCGTAGAAACCAAGAGTTCAGTTGATGCCAGTTCAGTGAGTCCCAGGAGTCCACGCAGCACCCTCCTTATGCCCCATCCCAACAATCCTCCCGAGTTCTCCATCTTAGGACCCCACGAGGTCACTGTGACTTCAAGCTTATGCCACAGAACCAGTTTTAGTGAGCAACTGTTACGCTCGAAGAAAAATGTGTAAGAACATGTAGGGCAAACAAAAATAAATGTGCCCCACCAACAAAAGGCCACAAGTTAAATTTGTTGAGAAAAGTAGTGAAAAGGTGGTGGAGCGCACACTTTGCTTTTGCTGGTGTCACGTGTGCACATGGGTTTGGTGTGTGCAAATGTGGGGGTGAACAGAGAAAAACAGGATTAGGGAAAAGACGTGAGTTTCCGTGCTGCGTTTAGAGAGTAGAGAGATGTGTGGGCTCCAATCTATTGTTCTTCAATTCAGAAAGACAGGAAAATAAGTAGTGTTAGATTGTAGGGTGTCGTGACTGTTGGTTACCTTCAAAGGTGACTCCCTTTCTGGAGCGAAGCTTTTCTGCTAAGTGTAAGGTGTGGCCTCTGTGACCTTTTACAAAGTTTCCACGTCAACATTTTTATATTCTGGATTACACCCCCCATTATCCTCACTTCACGACGTGACCCCTCCTACACGAAGCTGTGTGGTAACGGATGGAGAGCAAGGGTTTGAAAACATTCAGTTAGGAAGATAGTCACAGCATCACCAAAAGTTAGGAGCCGGAAAATGAGCTCTGGTCCATGCTCACGGCCGTAGGAGGTTGTAGAAACGCTCTCCACCCCAGAATCCTCTTACCCTAAGAGTTCAAACCTCATATTCCGCTGCCCCCCAAGATTTGTTCTTGAATTTTCTGTAGGAGACATCAGCCACACGATGCAGGTTCTAACACCTCCCCCCTACATCCAACCTTCAAAAACAAGGTTTTCCAACCTCGCCATTACTGACATTTTGAGCCAAACAATTCTCGGTCGGGTGGGGGTGGGGGGCGGTTCCTGTGTGTTGTGGAGGGTCTGGCGGTGCCCCGAGCCTCTGCCCACTAGACTCCAGCTATTGCTTGTCCCTTCCCTCCAGTTGTGACAAGTAAAACCCGTCTCCAGGCTCGGCCACACGTCCTCTGGAGGACAGATCTGTGTGCACTGGAGAGAGAACCACTGACCTACGACCAGCAGGTCCAACGGGCTCCACTTCCTGCTCGAATGAAATGCCGCCCTGGGCGCTTTGCCCTCTGACCACTGCTCATCAAAGTAGTTTACGGACAACCACATGTGCTCACGACGTAAATCCCCGTCCGTGCAATTACGGGCGACATGGTTTATTTGTGCATTAGCATACCCAGCTGCTGGTTGCCTGTGCTTGATATTTCACTCTGAGTGGAGCGGTTTGGCATAAATAACCCCCAGTCAGCCCAAGGCTGCACGGCATTGTAAATATCCAAGTCCTAAACTACTGTGGTTTTTTTCAAGTGTGCTCCATACAAACCACTCTGAGCTTGAAAGGGGAGGGGAAACCCGCCCCAGTGCCATTACTTAAGTAGGCCCATTAAAAATGAGCTGAGAGTGAAATATGGCTTTATTAACAGATGACATTACATCAGGAATGATGAATCATAAAGTTTCTTTTCAGCATTACAATGCTATACGACCTTTTAAACTTTAATCACTCACCTCGGATTCTGCACGATCGTCAGGTGTGCAGGCTTCTTGCTGATTGCATTAACATGAGGCAGCTGGGAGCTGCTGGCATCAATTCTCAGCAGGCGTCTGCTCGCGGGGCTCAGCGACACGCAGCACAGTGGGGCAGCCCCAGGCACCCCTGGATGGGCAAGTGTGGCCTGTCGCTGCCCGCCAGCACCCCAGAGCAGTGAGGGAAGAACACTCGTGTGTTCTGTTGTCGTTTGCCCCAAAACCCGGGATGGTCTGGCACGTAGTGGGGACTCTGTGGGTTCGCTGAACCTTCTGGAAGCCCAAGATGCTGGAGGAATCTGTCCCATTTGGGCCGGGCCCCCAGGTTACAGAGAGCGTGTTTGGTCTTCACAGGGACAGTGAAGAAAGCCCCGTTCACACGGGTAGTCACGGGAGAGCAAGGCTGCATGTTAGTGCCCCGCCCACGGTGAGCACATGACAGTGTTACGCTGTCCCAATGCTGTACATGGTTACTGTGTGTCCTCGCAGAGGGAAAGCCGAGTCTGAAACTGCTGGGACCTCGCACACAGTCTCCCCTGCAGACTGACTGGGGTCCCAGCCAGCGTCCAATCACCTTCCTCTCCGAGTCTTCTTCTAGTTGTCAGGAAGCAGAGTAAAGGACACTTTGTCACTTGTCCCCTCAATAACTCCATCCTGAAACCTGGTCCCCAAAATATCCTCAGACCCTTTATGAGAAATTCCACATCATGATGTCGTCTCAGTGATAATCTAACTAGTACCATGTTTCCCCGAAAATAAGACCTAGCCCAGCCGTCAGCTCCAATGCATATCTTGGAGCAAAATTTATATAAGACCCAGTATTATATTATATTATATTATATTATATTATATTATATTATATTATACCCAGTCTTATATAGTAAAGTAAGACTGGGTCTCATATTAATTTTTGCTCCAAAAGGCACATTAGAGCTGATGGTCTGGCTAGGTCTTATTTTTGGGGAAACACAGTATGTAGCTCTCTTGCCTCTGGTCTTATTTTCAATGGCACAGAAAAACATATAGAGGTTTAAGACTAATTTTAGTCAACTTTATGTGCTAGATATGAAACAGATTAATGAAAAATAGGAAATTTCGGAACACATCACTAATCTTTGAGTTGTGGCCATGTAAGAAAGCTGTCATAGTTTCCCCCCAATTTTCCACAGGTTTCTCGTCAGGGACACTAAGTTTGGAGTCAGTCACTGTTTCGTCCTGGGGCACCATATGCTGCTATATTCCTCATGAGACTTTGAGTCTGTGTGTCCCTGAGGGCACTTGGCCTGTAAATGGCAGCAACACCAGCGAAAGCACATGCATGAGAACCGCAAGGCAGGGGGTGTGCTGTGCTCGGCTCCGTTAACTCGGCGGCATGAGCCGTCGTCAGCAGGACTCTGCTTCCTTTCACCTTCCGTTTCCCGTGGTGAGCGCGGGGCCTCCCTCCGTCCTCTGTCTCGCTCCCCAGGGTGTCTGGATGACTGGATCTGCTCAACACAGTCTCATCCAGAGGTGGAAGGAAAGGAACTGTCTTCTCAGCGTCTCTTCTGTTGAGAGCAAAGACACCTTTCCCATAACCACCCCCTAACAGATATATTTTTCCTACCGCGTTGATTAGCTCTGGGTTCTAGAACGACCCCCAAACTTATTATTGCCAGAGAAAGTGCAGTGACCACGGCTGGTGTAGAACAGTCATGATTCGCCCCTGTGAGCGGAAAGGGTCCCCACCTCTCGGTGACACGGCCATTTAATACTTGAACAAAACAGGTTCTCTTTGTAAAGAAGAAATGGTGTGGAATGGCTGTCGGGGAGGCAGGCAGATGTCCGCTGTCACCATGTTAACCACCCCTTCGTGCAGTCACCCCTAGACTTGTGTCCACATTAGAATGACCTTTGAAACGTCCGGTCACGTGTGAGATCATTTGTGTCACAGGACACAGGAATCAGTATTGTTGACACTCCCTGGGTGACCCCACAGGGCAGGAAAGTGTGGGGTGACGGGCTGCCCAGCTGCTGGCTCATGCAAGCCTTGCTGCCAGACCTCCACTGAGGGAGGCCGGGACTGGCCCGTGGGGACCCTGGAGGGCGCAGGCAGTGGCATGTGGCACATATAGGAATGTCATACGATGTACTGTGGTCTTGAGCAGACGTGACATATGAAATATGCCATCACGTCGCTGCAGCAGCTACACAATAGTCAAAACCCGAAGGCTAACCGTGAGTTTCTGTAAGTTGGCTGCGTGTGTTAAAGTACCAAGTGTTGTGTTGTTTTGTGACTTCTAAACCCGTTCATTATTTCCAAATGATGATTACGATGCAATGACAAAGCTCTGTAGCTCACCTGACACCTTGGAGTCGTAGAATCCCAACGATCTTCTCACACACACCCCAGCATGTTGGTGCCCAAAGCAAAGACTCCGTCTGGTTTTCCTGCGGGGTCCTCGGCGCCCAGGGGACTGCCTGATGTCCCCACCGCTTACGCCATGCCTCACTTCCTCCAGCCTGAGGGTCTATGATGCGGGGGCACGAGTGCCCTCTGCGCCTCATCGGAGGAAAGAATCACTGCGTTTGGAGGAGGCAGAATTGAGACCCAGACCTTGAGCCACACAGCTACTCTGTGCGGCCGGGAGCCCCTTACGTGCCGGAGCTTCTGCGGGAGACAAGTGCTGCTCGTACCTCCGTCCCTGTGACACCCACTGGTGTGAAAGCGCCAGCAACACGCACATTCCTATAATGGATGCGAATGGTCATTTCCAACGGGATAAAGCTAAGCATCCAGGTAATTCAAGCACCATCCAGAGCCTTCGCTCCACATGCGCCTTTGTCACCCCTCCCCTTGGCCTCTGTCACCCTCAAAACGTGACTGCGGGTTCCTCTATAAATAAGGGCCTGGCATGCTGGCATCCAGATTGAAACGCTGCCGCACAGCACCCTGTAGGAGGAGGCTGACACACAGCTTCTATTTTTGCGTGTTTAGTGACATATCCAAGTGTCACTCAACAACAGGAAGGGAGCGACCGGGCTGCTGTCATTCCCTCGTACCTTCGCCCCTCCTCCGCCACCACTCAGACGTGCCTATGACAGGCGCCACCTGTTCACCACCTGCCAATATTTGGAGGGGGAGGCTCCAGCACGTGACTTAGTTTCCATGAGTGTAAGTGTGGGTGTTCAGAATGATAATCTCTCAGCACGTTCCCTGCCAGGCCAGAGAAAGCCGTTCTCCCCTGAAATGCGCTACCCTGTTTCCCCGAAAAGAAGACCTCGCCGGACAGTTGGCTCTAATGTGTTTTTTGGAGTAAAAATTAGTATAAGACCCGGCCTTACATTATATTTATATTTATATTTATGTTTATATTTATATTTATATTTATATTACACTGGGTCTTCTATTAAGTTTTGCTCCAAAAGACGCATTAGAGCTGATTGTCTGGCTAGGTCTTCTTTTCAGGGAAACACGGTATCTCGTATCGAACTCCCCTGCAAAGCGACTGCAGACCTTCTGAGATGGGAATGGAAAGAGATCGCAGCTCTCGGCTGAGAGCACTGGGCACGTGGAAAGAAATACCCTGGGCTCTGAATAGAACACCATTGGACTGCGGGGCTGGTTCCCTGGTGGCAAGGAAATGTCACCCTGTGGTTTGATCCCCTCATGGGCCACAGCCCCTCCCCCTTCGCACAAACTCCCAGGGGCTGCACTGGGGCATTTGTCAAGGGCAACGAGGGGAAGGCCTCACCTTGACCTTCAGCGAGGCTCACGCCATCTCGGGGCATGTGTCACAGGCAAGAAGATAAGTCTCATGTGCAGACAAGTGACATCCCAACCTCACCGTGCTTTCAGGCGGGAGAGGGTGTGAACACGTGCCCAAATATTTCACAGTTCGGTGGTTGTTCGATGCGTTATATGCGATGGACAAGTTTGCGTGTCTCATAAATTTGGTGAGGGAGCTGGTCATAGTGCATTAGGCTTCGAAACCAGACAGTCGCAGGTTCAAATTCTAGGTCTGAGGCTCCCTGGCTCAGGGATTTTTAATGTGTTATTTTATTTCTCTAAACCTGTTCCTTATCTGTAAGAGATAATAACAAGTATATTTGCACAGTACCTACATGGAGGCTGGTTTATAGGAAGTTATAGCTAATACTTATTAAGCCCTAATGCACCTTGAACACTATTTTAAGCACTTTGTAAGGTGCCTCTAATTTTATTAGTAGTTTAAGCGGCGTTTTTCCCTCTGAAATTTTACTTCTGTAATTGGATTTACCCGTGCTAACAATAGCAAGCCTGTAACAGGTTTTGTATGTGTTGTCCCAGGACATACGTCTTAAAGAAAAGGCACTGACTTGTAGGAGTGATGAGTCTGGCCCGAAAGTGGCATCGGTGACAGTCCCGCACCGTCATTTCGGCGGCTAGAGCGGACTGAACAGACTCCAGAAGGGAAGGTCGCACTGTGGCTGCCGTGGGTCCTGCCAGAGGCAGGCAGCATCCACTTCTCGGTCCCCAGGTGTCACTGTGTCCTGAGTGACCGGGCCCTGGGCCAGGCACCGGGGAGTTGCGGGAACGTGGCCCCGGCAGCACTGCTGCTCTGCGTTCAAGTTCTCCTCGCACCCCGGGCTCAGAGCACTCGTCCTGCCCGGCTCCAGCTCTGCGGTGGCGGCGACGGCCGTGCCAGCAGCAGCGTCAGGGGGCAGTGGTGTTGCCCGGAAGTGGAGGGGCCCAGTACGTCGCTCTGTGGGAGCCCCAGAAGACGGAGATGTTTGAGGGTCTGTCACTGTGTGTTCACTCAACCAGAAACCACCACAGCAGGTCACAAAAAGCGGGAATGCGCCACCGAGACGGAAGGGCCCTTCCTGCTTCCAGGTGCAGCTTGGCCTGTACAGATAAAGCAAAGGGAGGAAACGTGTATTGTGGAACCTTGTATAATCCAGACCCTGGGTGATTCAAATGGTATTTTAACCTTTATATTTTGATAATGCGATTATCTCCATTTCATAGGTGGGGATATTGAGTTCTGAGACTAGGAAGTAACTTTACTAAAATCACAGACCTACGTCCAAAATGACGTCTGTGTGGCTCTAAAACTCTACGTAGGAAACAACTCTCACCATAATTAGTGTGAAGACTAATAACATCATGTTATTTAAGAATTTCTACTTGGTCTCTACTGTCGGTTGGGTCACGTTTAACCTTCTTAGTTTTATGTGCAGTGTTTGCTACCTTACCTACAAAATCTTACTTACAATGAACCTAACCACAAAAAAGCAATTCCTGTGAAAATAGTCACAGATGCCAGGACAGCACGCAGCACTGAACACGTACTCACACGTACTCACTGAATTGAATTTGACACTTAGAACCAGGAAAAAACGCAAATATGATGAGGATCGGGGTGATAACTAAGGAGCCCTGAGGAGATTCCAACAAGAAACAATTGGTCCCGAATCGGATGGAATCCACACGTCCGAGTTATAAATGGGAGTGACGGGCACACGAAAGCTCGGATGTGCCCTAAAACCCTGAGAAGGGACCACATAGCTTCCCAGTAAATTCTCACTGACGATGGAGGGTGCACGGCCTCCTGAGGTACCTGCACCCAAATCTCAAAGTGTTGAAAGAAAACTGAGAGCCCTGTTGCTTTGCCAGTGCATCGAACGCTGCCTTCCTTGCCTGTCTGCACATGGCTAAGACGCCCCCACCCCGCCCCCCAGGAGGACGGCAGGGATCTGAGAGTAGCGTCACCATGCTCCCAACCGAGCGTGTGAGCTGCTTGCTTCTTCCTGCTCTCAGGAGTATCAGCCTCCTCGGCCTCAAGGCTGAATGTCCTACAGAAAAGGCAGAGTCCCTGGGACCAAAGGGACTACACAGCATGAAAGTTCTCAGCAGACGTGGGGGCCTGAAAAAGCACCCACTTGGAAGGGGACGTGGACGTGAGACAAGCTTTGACGGGTACTTCATGTCGGGGAGGAAGAGGAAAGGACGTGGAGGTGGATGGAAACTCAGCCCATGAGCAGAGTCCTAAGCTTTACATGCTTTTCCGAAGGACTGAATTATTTATGGGATTTTGATTTTTTCAGTTCTCTTGTTTGTGGACTTCTTTTAACTTGCTAATTTGCCCCTCTGCTTACTGGTCACTCAATCGGTGATGAAAAGCAGGGGGACCAGGTGAGCTTAGAGCATCCACCCTGTGAATATGTGGGGACCGTATGGCAGAGTCAGACTCGGTGGGGATGGTGCGCGTGACAGGATTTGTGGGCAAGAGGAAGGCCTGTCCCTGACATGAAGTCACTACTCAGAAATCCCTCGGGGGGGGGATGGAGTGTCGATCACCCAAAGCCCTGGAGTAGACAGCCTGCCAGCCTCCGCCCTGGAGCCCTCAGGCTGAGCCAGTTTACACTCTGATACTTGAGCTATTGCTCAATTTCTGGCAAAACAAAAGTTTACTGAGTCAAACCAACTCTAAAGAAAGGGTAAACTGTGGAAAATTCTGAGTCACATGATAATACATTGTGTGGAAAACTGACTCTTATTGCATTTGAACACATGCCCTATCGGGATAATTTGCTAATGGGGTGTCGAGGGGTTTTGACCCTAAAAATACATTCCTTTTCAGATTTATTGAAAGACAAGGTTCCATTACATATAAGTAGCGTTAGGCACTAAACACGACGTCCGTCTTCTAACTAAGAATCGATCTCTGAAGGGGCTGAGCGAGCCGCCAGCCTGCCGTCTTTAGACTCCCTGCTTTGTAAAGCGCTTGTCATAAACAGATGGATGACACAGCCAGTGTCCAGGATACCCCTGCCCCTCAGTGGTGTCCTCATACGGAAAGCATTTCTCTGCTTCATCGGGGTTTGCTCAATGCATATTGGTGGCTTTGTCCCACTTGCCACAAAATCCGTTTTCCCCGTGTTTCTCTTGTTTCCCCCATGCCTCTCAGCACCTGCCCCACCCTTCTTCTGTTGCCACAACATATTTTCTCAAGCTGTTCTCAGTGAGGCAGCACGTGCAAAGGTTCCCACCTGAGGAGTCTGCAGTGGTCACACGCAGCCCTTCATGCTGGAACCGCACACTCTTGGGGCCAGCGAGATGCGTGGGTGTCACGGCAGAACGTGTGCTAGGAGAGGCCTAGCAAAAAACTCGGGCTTGGGGAGGGGCAGAAAGAACAAAGGGAAAGAAAAAGAAAAGGATGCATTCGGAAGGAAGCAGAGAGATGCAGGCTGCCATCCGTGCTGGAAAGAAGTGGGTCGTAAGTGCCGTGAGCCGGGCAGCCTGACGTCTGGACTTGTCTGTCCTCTTGGGTCTGAGAACACGAGGGCCCCAGAGCTGAGACGTCAATGAATGACTTTCTTTGATCCTTGTGTCCGTCCCCAGACACACATTCCCGGCGTGGGTCAGAGCCCGCCCTTCTCGAGTAACCAGAAGTAAACAGAGGAAGCACCATCCACACTGGGTCCCTTCCACCATCCAGGCCTCTGCTAATTGAAAACAAAACTTGCTCTACCCCCCTGCCCACGCTCATAACTTACACGTTTCTAGTTAACAGTCTCCCACCCCGGCCTTTGCATTGGCTGAGATTCAGACAATGCTCCTTTCTAATATTCCTCTCACCAGAGCCAGCGTTTGGGCCAAGACCGTCTGCCTTCCAGAGAGCGGGCAGCAGCAACGCAGGTTCATCCAGAGCATGGCGGCTGTGGCACAACTTCCCCGAGTGCTTTGGCCCCGGGGACGTGTCAGTATAGGTTAGTCATTGTCTCACACACGGCGACCACATTGTCTGAGCCTCAGACGAGGACGTGGTGTTCTCGCAAGATGACAGAATGCGTGCTGATGGACGAAGGGTCCCGTCTGACGTGTGCTAGCCGCCCACCTTCACCAGCCTCTCTCTGACTTCCTTATCCAGTTCTAGACTGAAAATAAGTTTGCTTCTATATATTCCGTTGTTCTCTCCTCAAGTTTTATCCTTTATTCCCCCAGCTTTACGCGTCTAAATGCCATGTTGTCCCAAATGCTACACCAAATGGTATTCAATCCAAACAGGCAAGGAGGACGAAACACCTGCTAATCCCGTCCCCTCCGCTTCAACTCCCCAAAGGAACAGACACCAGAACTGCAGGTGGGCGGCTGGGCCCCAGGCTCCCACGTTTCCTCCATGTCCTGGCATCTGGGGAAATGGAAGAGCAGGTTCCACTCAGGAAATTCGCACAAGGAATCCTGGGTCGCTCTAGAAAAACAACTGTGAACTGCTTTGCCTTTGATGCTTCTAAGATTTTCTTTCCAGGGTTCCCCTCGTGCCACTGTTTCCTCTTTCCCAGTGGGTCTGGGTCAGACCCTGACATTCTGTATTTTTAGGAAGTCCCCGGACGACTTCAGCATTACTTGCCACAAGGCACATTTTGAATCGCGAAAAACTAGATCTCCGAGAAGTGAAAGTGCAAGGCCAGTGCAAGGACAGGTGTCCCAAACAGCACCGTTTTCTCCAGAACTGGAGGCTGGCCCCCTGATGGCGAAGAGCACGGAGCAGGCAGAACATGATCTCTGGCATCAGAAGTCATGAGTTTACACGCAGTCTTTGCCGTTTGCCATCCGAGTGACGATGGGCTGGTCTTTAATATTTCAGTGCTTAATTTTCCCATCTGTTAAATTAGAATTATAATAACACCAGCTTCTTCTGGTGGCTGTGAAAATCCAAAGGTATAATGCGTGATAAAGCTTAAAACGAGGATCACTTACTAATATAGGTAACGTTGGCCGGCCACCGCAAGAGAGAATTTCAGGCAGAGGGCGCTATCCAGGGCTCATCGAATCAGACCAGCATGTCCTGTCCTCAGCCCTTCACTTCCACAGGCCGTGCGGGAGAACACGCAAAACCAACCTCCCAGTTAGAACCCCTGATGCAGGCAGATGACTTGGTTTTAATCAGTCACACAGTGGTTACAGAGTAATTTGATATGTTGTTTTCCTCTTGTACATGTGTTTCCTGAGTTGTCTCAGGCCCCATAGCTTCAGCACAACTAAGATAAATCGCTGAGCAAAAACTCTTACGTCTGTTCATTGCCCCAGCGTATCTGAGTCCTTTTACTGTTATGGTTTTTCTAGAAGCAGGTTAGAAAGGCTTGCTTGTCCCAAGAGGAAGACTCGTGTGCTTCGTGTGTAAAATACCCAGCTGGTTGGGGCTGCAAGAGACTCATGGTGTTCTTTGCATGACTTCCCAGTAAAAGGGAGGGGGAAGCAACCTGTGCCAGAAAACCCAGAACGAAGTGGACGCCGTGTCCCAGAAAAACATACGGACTATCTTAGAATGCCTTGAATGACGTCAAGGAGAGCTTAACCACCTGGTGCTGAGACCTGGCCCTTACCATCCATGGGGAGGTAGGTGTTAAGGAACAAAAATGCTTCCAGAAGGTGGTGACTGGCCCCAACCTAGACCAAGCCCAGGATGTCACAGTGACAGGAAGGAGAATTGGTTGGCAAGGTCAGGTTCAATCCACGAGGCGAGTGGGAGGAAGCAGCATGAGAAAAACGAATGTCCAGTACCAGAAGTTCAGTAGAAGATAACAGGAGAAGACGGAGGGAGTTCCCAAACACAGAGCTGACAAAGCCAATCAAGGACCGGTGCCTAGGGAAGTAGGTGAGGTGACAGGAGATGGCAAGAGGGAAGCAGGCACTAAGCCGTCTGACAGTTCTCTTGACTCCTTCCCTCCACCAAGGGCTGTTTGCAGGCGCCTTAGCACCAGCCCACTGCTTTGGCTCCTGGGCGTCCTACAGGCACTGCCAACGCCCGAACGCTGCGTCACCTTGCCAGGCCTCTGCATGTTTTCTGCCCACTGAAATTGTGAGTTACAAAGCAGACCCGGATTTCTTGTCTACCTTTCAGTTCTATGTCCAGAACACAGGAGCAGTAAATCGCACATGAACAAAAAACTGTGATTTAGTCTTATGTCTGATGCATTTGCGGTGAGACGGGGTCACCCTAATTTGGGGACCTAGTTGCACCCCTCATGGTCAGCCTTCCGGAACCTGTGTAGAAACACTGGGCCTATCAGCAATCTAAACGGGACATTGTTGCCACTGAGTCCTCTGTCCCAGAAAGCAAATAATTTTCCCATGACCTTGGACAGGTTCCCAGACTAGACCCCTGGGCTGCTGAGGCACTGGGGTTTATACAGAAGACCGTGTCAGAAAAGAATGCGTTCCTCTCGGCGGTAGAAATTCCCACTTTCTTGCTTCACGTTGATCAGAGAATTTCTCAACTGCAAACTCCCAGCAGAAAATGTGTTTTCCTCTTGCCAGTCTGGATTGTGGTAAATATCTACCCTGCCCCTGTGTCCTGTTAGCACACCTGCCAGCGGGAAGGGCCTCAGTCTGTTGGTAACGTGGGCAAGCCCCTTGTGATATGTGGCACGACCTGATTTTACCTGTGGTTGTCTTTATTTGTCCCCCCTTGATTAGGGCTCTCTTGGATTTGAATGGCATCTTTAAGGGGAGAAGCAAGGGTTTGCAGTGTTTGCCCAGCAACGTCCACATGGGCACATAGTTAGGAATGAACGTGTGCTCCCTGCTGGCTGTGGCCATTGCTTCTGCCAACCCCCAGGACTGCCTGCGGGCGGCTAGCAAGCTTTTCATAGGGGCAGAGGCGATGTGACGTGTGAAAGGGACACAAGAGCCCACGTCCTGAGGGAAGCAGGCATTAGCTGCTTTTCCTGCGGGGCCTCCCGTTGCAAACGCCCACCCTGGTGAGGATGGTCCCGTGGCGCCTGTTTCACTGTCATTTCCTCTCGCCCGTTGGTATCACACACACGGGACACGTGATGGTCGCTGCTTTGTGCAGAGCTTTCAAGTTCACGAAGACGTTCTCATTTGCTCTTCATGGTGTCGTTGTCGCATTGAGCAATGACAAGCCCCGTCTCACAGACGGAGAAAAGCAAGTTCAGAGACGTGACAGACACACCCACGGGCACATCGCGAGTAACAAGTGGGGGCGAGAGGACCCGGGTCCCACGGCTTGCACCCCGCGCTGTTTCCTGCTGCACTGAAAACGGGGTGCTCGATGCCGGCGCCTGCGCTCCCCGCAGTCGCATCTGTAGAATTCACGTATTTGTTCATTTTTTTCAACAAAGTTTCACTGAACAGCACTGTGTACGTAAAATCTGCTAAACGGTCTTGGAGAAAAAGAAAACGCAAGATGGGGTTCTTGAGAAATTCTCAGACGTCAGACGTGCATCGACATCTAAGATGTGAGGTGCAAACCCGGTACTGGGGGGGGTCGTGGGCGGGGCCTGAGGGCTCGTGGGCGGGGCCTGAAGGCTCGTGGGCGGGCCTGAGGGCTCGTGGGCGGGGCCTGAGGGCTCGTGGGCGGGGCCTAACAGAGAGGAGCAGCTGTGCCCCGTCTCCTCGCGTTCTCTGTCCTTTCTTTATTTTTCTTCACGGAGCTTATTACTAGTGCTAATATATGTCTTCACATTTGTTGATTCTGTCTCCCTCCCTGGAGCGTCAGCACCACGAGGATGGGCTCTTTGTCAGATTCATCCACTGATACGTTTCCAACTCAGAAAACAGTGTGTGGCTTTTATTAATTCCGTGGCCAGAAGCTGCGTGACATCATTGTCAGCTGGCTGCGTGGCCAGAAGAGCCTAGGATTGCAGTGAGCGTTTCTTTGCCTTCCTGGGTTTGAAGCATAATCTGAGTTTGGAAGAAGCTCCATTTACTCTCCTGTCTAAAGAGAGAAGGGGCCTCATTCACGGAAACAAAAACTTCTTCTTTGGGAGCGTCTGCCCAAGGTGCTGGGACAGTCTGGGGGAGAAGGAGTGCTAGCAGAGACCCACAGCCCTGCCCCTCTCTCCGCGGTGACGTCCCATGGCTTCCTGGCTTAGGTGACCACGGACTGGAAGGAAAGTCAGGATGAGTCTTCACATCCCAGAAATGCCTCCCTGTGGGTCTAGACATCACCTGGGGGTGGGAATGTGCACGTGACCAAGTGGATATGAGGACTTCAGTACCCGCACCCAAAAGCCGGGCACCCTGGGCCATTTTCTGGTCTGTGACAAAAGTACACTTCCCAGGATTCTTCGAGGATGGGAACAGGGATGAGGGAAGGGAGAGGAGGCCTCAGGCTCTGCCCTGAGGGTGGGAGAGCTCCAGCTGGGCCGCCCTCATGCACCCAGTGGGGGGAGCTCAGCCAGTGCACTGAGGGCTTTGGCTCCCAGCCCAGCCTAAGAAGTCCCCTGAGATAGTCTTTCATAAGCCTCCCGGGAGGGGCTGGGAAAGTTAATTAGGGCGTTAAAAAATATTTAATGCTCTCTATTTAATGCTCTCCAACGGCTTATGGTTCAAACCATAAGCCGTTGGAGAGCATTAAATATTTTTTCAATTCCATTTGTTTCCCTGAGGGATGGGTTCCTATTCACAGTGCTTTACCAGAAAAGCTGTTGGTCCCTGAGAGAGGGTGGAACATTCAGAGCCCTGTGTTTCACTGGACAGTGACCGTCATTCCACATCTATGGTGTCCCACTCAGTAGCCAGTAACCATACAGAGCTGTTGAGCACTTGAAATGAGGCAGAGGGACCAAGAACTAAATTCTTAATATTATTTTATGCAAATTAATTTAAATCTAAAAATGGATACTTGACTCAGTTACTGGAGAAATTTAAGAGGACATTTGGAACAACAGGGCTATATTCTCATGTGTGTCTTTCACAAAAGATACCGTCATTATAACCGACACGTGGACACGTGATGAACTCCTTCATCACCAGATTATAATTCAAAATATTTTTCCCTGTGCAAGAAACAACACGTAAAATCTATCGAGATTCGTTTGTGCAACAACTCAGGAACTTAATTCATGTTTTTAAGCCTCCTTTAAATTGACATGTTATTGGTTATGTGTTCTGCCTTTTAAACAACTAGTTTAGAAGAAAGTTTTGGAACCACACCTATTTCTAAGTTGGGAACTGCGTACACAGCAAAAAATTTGTTGCTGAATCACCAATTTGATATGCCTGTCATAACTACTAAATTATCCAGACATGGTCTATTTATTCCAGTCAACATAATGTCTGAATTGGATTGAAGAAATTGGATCAATAGACCTCAACCATCGACCTGCAAGTGGTCATTCTGGACAGTTGTAGAAAATCAACCAGTCCAGTTGTCTGAAAAAAATAACATTGGCAAACAAATTATTTTATCAGTCATCCTTGTTTTTAGTGGGAAATGGCATGGTTTCAATTTAGAAAGAGATAAGGTCCACTAACCTCGTGGTGACCAGTAACTAAAAATTGAGAGATGTGTTATATCACAAAGCTGATAGGATGGAGGATTTCAACAAAATGCGCTTTTTTAACTGAAAAAATAGTATATACATCACTTTGTTTAAAACAATAACAGTAATGGTGTACTAGATGATTAACACAATGTCACAAAGGATGGAGGGAGGAATTGGGAATGTTCTGTCACAAGGTGCCACACTGCATATGAAGTGTTACACTGATCTTTACAAGGAACTTAAATTTGTTATAAACGTACATTATAAACCATGGGAAAACCACTAAGATCTGTAATTTATATGCTAGAGGAGATAAAATAGGATTGTTTCACTACGCAATTAAAACCAGAAAAAGGCAGGAAGACACAAGAAACAAACAACAAATGCAATGGATAGAAAATAGTTACATGTGAGTGGTTTAAATAAACCCATTACAAAACAGGGGTTGTCAATGTGGAATAAAAAAACAAGACCCCACTATATGTTGCTAATACAAAACTCACTTTAAATAAAACGATTCATGTTGGCTAAAATTGAGAAAAAGAAGTGACCCAAGTGTCCATCAATAGATGAATAAATTTTTTAAAAGAGTGGAATATACAGACAGCAGAATATTATTCAGCCTACAAAAGTACAGAAATTCTGACACATGCTACAACAGGGATGAAAGTGGGTATTATGCTAAGTGGAAATAACCCTGTCACAAAAGGACAAATATAGTGTGATTCCACTTGTATGAGGTACTAGAGTCGTTTAATTCATAGAGGCAGAAAGTAGAGCAGTGGCTTCCAGGACTGGGGAGAAGACAGGATGGAGAGTTGGTATATAATGGGGACAGAGTTTCAATTGGAAAAGATGTAACAGTTCTAGAGACAGGTGGTGGTGGTGGCTGCAAACAATGTAAATGTACTTAATTCCATAGATCTGTGCAGTTTAAAATGGTAAATGTTATGTTATATATATTTTACCACAATAAAAAGTACAAAAAAAGGAAAGGGATGGCGGAAGATCCAATATGCTAACACTAATCAAAAGAAATCTGAAGTAGCGACATTAATTTCAAACAAAGCTGCCTTCGCAAAGAGGAAGATCATCAGAGATTCTAGGGGCATCACACGGTGATGAAAGGGTCAATTCTCCAAGAAAACATACAATCCCAAGCACATATGCACCTAACTCCAGAGCATCAAAATACATATGGTAAAATCTGATAGAACTGAAAGGAGAAATAGAAAATTCCACCATTATAGTTGGAGATTTCAACATCCATGTCAGTAACTGCTAAATCAAGCAGGCAGAAAATCAGTAAGGATATAGATAACCTGAATAATGCTATCAATCAATTTGATTTAATTGACATTTATAGAAAATTCTATCCAACAGCAGCAGAATACATATTCTTCTTATGCTCACATGGACGGGTTACCAAGCTAAACCACGTTCTGTATCATAAAACACCTTAACAAATTTAAAAGAATAGAAAGCATGAAGTATAGTCTTAGAACAAACAGGAATTAATCTAGAAATCAATAACAGATAGCTGGAAAATATTTGAAAAGTAAACAACACAATTCTAGATAACCCATACACCAAAAAAGTGTCAAAAGACATTTAGAATATTTTGAACTAAATTAAAATGAAAATACACCTTACTAACATTTGTGACATGCAGCAAAAGCAGTGCTTAGAGGGAAATTCATAGCATATATGCATATATATGTATATATATTCATATATATATTCATATATATATATTCATATATATTTTTATATAAATATTCATATATATGATCATAAGTAAGAGGGATCTAAGGCAACATGACTATTCAATGTGTGTGGTATCCTGGATGAGATAATAGACCAGAAATGTACATTAGATAAAAACTAATGAAATTTAAATCAAGTATGAACTTTAGTTACTCATACTGTGTCAAGATTGGTTTCCAAGTTGTGACAAATACGTCATACTAAAATAAGATAAATAATAGGGGAAACTGGGTGTTTGGTGTATGGGAACTCTCTGTATTATCTTTGCAATTTTTCTGTTAATCTAAAATTATTCTAAAATGAAAAGTTAATTAAGAGAGATTGGTATCGTATCTGGTGCCAGGGCACATGTGATCACTTTCTTCCCTGTATTTCTCATTTGTCCCTGCAGATCTACTTCCCATCCGTCTCCATCCTGTCCTGTGCCCTGGGCTTCTAGCTCCCAGGTGTGTTCAGCCAATGGTAGGAAATAGCAAGATGTGACGGAGGAAGTTAGGGGGATGCAAACAAGGCGGGAGCAGTTATGTCTCTGGCTGTTTCCCTGCAGGGCTGTGTTCAGTAGACAGTCTTTCCATATAACTCCCTGTCCGGGTTCCAGTAACAGATTTCTCTCCCGCCCTCATGTAGTGACAACTCCCTTTGTCACTAGCCTGGGGTGCTGCCCCATCCCTGTTGGCTTCCCTAAGCCTCGCCCTGCTTTGTGACTAATACCTTCGTTAAACTTTCTCCAATGACCCAGCTGGTGTGTGCCATCTGACACCTACTGAACCCTGCCCACAAACCCCAGATTCCCAGACTCCACGGCCTCGTGAAGATAGTCATGAGCCAACACCTCTAACTCCTGCGAGTCTCCGTTTTTTCATCTAAAAACCTGGAGTAACATCTATCTCAAAGGCTGTGGTGCATCTCCAGTGAAATAATATGAAGATCATAAGATAAATTGCCGAACATTTTTATAGCACTTTTTATATATAGCAGGGGGTGCTGGTGTCATACCTGACACCCAACGTTAGTGCCCTTCGCAGAGCATTCCAGGGATCCAGGGGAGACTGAGGGAGGAAGGAGCTAGGGCAGCAGAGGGGTGCAAGCTGCGTGCAGCAGCCCGAGGCAGTGGGGAAAGAGGACCGGCCTCGGCCGAGGAAGCCCCCTTCCATCCGGGAAGAGGCGGTTACTAGTGCCCCAGAGAGCAGACCCAGGTCAGATCTGCTTGCCAGTTTGGTTTTCAGAGATGCCAGAAGGTCAAAGACAAGATTGATTCATATTTGTATAACAGATTTTAATTTACAAAATACTTATCTTCTTCGTACCTGATTTACTCAACCACAATGCGAAGGAAATACTTTCAAGCTCATTGATAGATGGGAAGGAGTTTCTGAGAGGTCGTGTGACCTGGCTCAGGGTACCCAAGAGTGAGTACAAGCTGGCACTCTGCAGTGAGAAAGAGACTTGTGTGCAGAAGAAGCCAGCTGAGGGCTGAGAAGGAGCCAGGGGGCCAGGAACACTGGGTAGGTCACAGGCTGGCAGAGACTGGGCAGCTCCGGTATCCACGAAGGGCACAGTTTGAACTCTGATGGGCAAAGGAAGATGCTGCAACATTTGGTCCCCTTATGCTGGTCCCTCCGGCTTGTCAAGACCTCAGGGCTAAAGCAGACCCAGGGCCCTTAGGGGTTCTGCCAGATTAAAAATGAGGGTTGTGATCTTCATGGTGGAAATACCGTTCCCAATGGAAGGCTTGATACAACTTGGAGCCATAAATGCCTGCTAGTAACCTTCCAGCAGCCTCACTGCCCGAGTGTCAAGCGTCCTTTACCATCCAGGTGCCCTCATTTGCCTTCTCAGCAAATCGAGTTTCTCACTGTTGGACTTCTTGAATGGCAGGCCGCTCGGTAGATCATTTTTCCATCAGCAGTAACTTGAAGCAGACAACTTTTTGTCACACCCAGAGGGTTTCCTTTTGATTCAATTATATAATAGGTTGCCTGGTGTTTTTGTCCCCAAATGTAGGTTAAAAAGCACTTGCTAAAATTGACTTCCGTTATTCTGCACTCTCGGGGTTTTCTGGGGGAGGGCTGTCCCCTTGAAATAGCTTCTGAGGGAACTTATGCGGGACTCTTGTCACTTTAGGTTTTAGTAAATGACATGGGCTGCTGACGCTGGCTTTCCTGGGCGTGTGACTGCATCTCATTCGATCAGGGAGCAAAGTGCTTCCCGCGTGGCTGGTGAAGTAAAGGGGCTCATGGCGACGCCGTACCGCTGTGGTAGCGCGGGGTGAGCTGGGGGTGAGCGCGGGACAGAGTGGGGGCCTGATGAGTGAACAGGACGGCTTGGGGGAGACAGTGGACTCAGGCTAAAGGGCCCTGCTGTCCCTCCTCCCTTTACACCACCAGTGAGGAAACTGTGCCGCTGGGACATGCCATCAGCTGTCCTGCGAAGTCATCTGCAGACCTTCGGTCATTGCTAACTGCCCCCTCCTGCGTTTCCCACTCGTTTCCCCTCACACCTCCTTCTACACTCAGTCACTCCCATGGGACGTAACATCCAAAGGTCAGGCCACCTTTAAATGTCCTTTCCCCCATGTTCTTGCAGCCCTCCCCCAACACCTCGCTTAAGTTCTATCACTCATTATTTTTTATATCATATCACTGCATACACACTCACCTCCGTTGTCCCTCTCTCTGTGACACTTACCTCAGAACAGTCCCCAACTGGTTCTGTGCAGCTCTCTCCCTGCACGGCACCCACACCTGCCCAGGAAAACGCCCAGACCCTCCTCTGTGATCTCGCTTCGAAATTCAAGACCACGAGCTTCAAGGGGGCAACTGACGTCACTCAGCAATCCTGTCACATGTGCCCAGTCCATTTTCTTGCCCTCTTTCCTCGTATTTCCTGCCTTCTCTTCTGTCCTCACGCCTCCTTCCTCAGAAGCTGGTGGCTCCACTTCCTACTGAATTTAGATATTTTATAAAGTAAAAGCAATTAAAAGAGAATGTCCACACGTTTCCACCGTCAGGTTTACAAACTGCCGATCTACGTCCGTGCGTCCTGCCCGCTGTGTGTTGCTGCCAGCTCTCTGAGCTCGCTCACCTGGAAACCAGCCCTGTCCGTGGGGCGGGCGGCGAGGCCCTTCCCCTGCCCACGGGATGGCAGCACTCAGTCAGTGTCCCTTCTGCCCCCTCCAAGTTCCCTGTGTTCTGGAGCGTTCCCAACAGCATATGCACGTGTGCTGATATCTCCCAACTTTAAAATGTGTTTTTTCTTGGTCCCATACCCCTCTCCACGTATTTCTTCATTTATTTTGCTCTTTTTAAAGCGACATTTCTTGAAAGAGATGTATCTTCTCGCTACTTCCAGTTCTTCTGTTCTGACTTGAGAACATGCCCATCAGTCTCTTAACCCAGGACTCACTGAAACATCTCCGGCAGGACACGCGAGGCTGCCACACCAGCGTCCGTCTCCGGTTCCTTCTCCCCCCCCCCCCCCCCAGCAGCCCGGGGCTCGACTGCTCATTTCCTCCTGCCTGAGACACTAGCTTCACGTCGCATGCTCCTGACACCTTTCCTTCTCTGTCTTCTTTGCTGCTTTTCTCCTCGTTTCTCCACCTACAGGGCTCAGTTGTCAGACCCCGTTCCCCTCTACCTACATGCACTCCCCAGGGGATCCAGGCTCCTCTCAAGGCTTCCAATAGCATTCACACACGAATAATTCCCAAATGTGCCTTTGTCCTGGAAAGGTCCCCTGAAATCCAGACTCCACAGCCAATTGCTTGCTTACTGGCTCCACTTCGCGTGTCCCCAAACCACTCTTGTTTCCCCACTGAGTTTGCATCCTCAGGAAGCAGCACGTCCAGCCTCCTGGGGGTTCAGTCCCCAGAGCTCAGAGCCATCAGTCCCCCGGCACCGCTGTTGGTTCTGTCTCGAGCGCACGTCAAGGGTCTGACCCCATCATCCCTGCGCATCACAACCACCCGGGTCCAAACCACCACCAGGCCCCTCCCGTGCTATCTGGGCCGCTCCCCGCAGGGCCCCTGCAGTGGCCATTCCCCGACAGCTAGTCAACTTCACCTGCGTATGTCTCTGCTATGCTCAAAACTCGGGTGGCTTTCCATATCACCCAGAATAAAGCGGAAGTCCCCAGATTCCCGTCAGCTGGCCTCCTACTTGCGCCTCCCCCGTCCCCCTGCTTCAATGTCACTGCAGTGACACCACTCTAAGAGCACCCCCACCCAGCACCCCCTCTCACGGCTCCGCTTTATCTTCCTCCACTGAGTCCATCACCATCTGCCTTACGCTCGCTTTTGTGTTTGTTTTCTGTTCTCTGCACCAGAATGTAAACTTCATGCATGTAGAGACGGCCTGTTTTGTGTCCTGCTGTGTCCCAATGTCTAGGATCGTGTTTGGCGTGTCGTAGACAATAAATAATTGGGACAATGCATGTTGGAATTATGACAACAAAACTAAGTATTCTAATAAAAAGGGGAAATGAAACAAAGAGAACCCCTTGAATATTGCAAATTTGTGAGATCTTTGAGCTTCAAGGCTAATTTCTGATTTAATTAAATAGCCCGTCAATGTAGAGTGAAGGAACCTAGTGAGACATCGACCATTTTATATTGACCGAGAGAGAGGGAGCGAGAGGGAGAAATGGAGAGAGAGAGAGAGAGAGAGAGAGAGAGAGAGAGAGAGAGAGAGAGAGAGAGAGAGACCAAAAGGAAGACCATGGACAGGCAGAAAAAGGAGAAGAGAGAAACTGTCAAGAGCAAAGTCGTCTGAGTCCGGGGAACAGTAGGGAGGACGCGGGCCCAGAACAAATTAAGGGAAGGGAAGAAGAAAAGGAGGGAAGCTTGTAAGGCAGAAACTCGCCTCTGATAACCCGCCTTACATTAATTTAGGATAATACTCCATTAATCTTCGTAGCAGAATCTTTAATTGCAAAATCTTTCATCAGCCTTGGTATTTGCTGCACCTGTCATTGGAGACACGCTGTGGTTTTTGTTGTGTTGTTGTCATTTCTCACGCTAATTAGAGGCTGTTTGGTTGGGTCCTCCTTCAGTGTAGCTGGGTTTACACAGTAACACTGTCAATTACGCTTCTGCTCCCTGAGCAGATTTCACACTGCATTTGGGGCAGATTTCAAAGGACAGGTTGTTTAAAATATTAATGAAATACCCCATAATATTAACAGCTTTCTTCCTGCCCTTTCACCACCACATAATCCGTCCTGCACCTGCTGCACAGTCGTTAAACCTCAGATTTTTGTGTTTAACATTCAATTGGGTGCTTAATGGTCTCACCTTAAGTGGGACTATGAAATTTAAAGAGATGTGCGTAACTGAGCTATTGCACATTAATTATAAATACCTATTGGCTATTAAAATCACATTCCGAGGGTTAGCACCTATCGCCAGGTTTGGCTACACTGTGGCCTTCTTGGTCAGAAGACGCTTTCTGTGATAAAGGAATGAGGAAGCTTGGCGCTTAAAGGGATGGTCCAGTTGCATGGAAACCACAGATCCCAGTTCCAACCAGATAGCCTGGCGACTTCTTACAGGGTTACGCAGAGAAAATCGATGGATAATTCTTGACAATTTTATAGCATTTAGTACATTTTAAAGGATTTTCACTAAACATCATTGCTTTGCAACTTCCCGAAACCCTGGCAGATACACAAGAAATGTAAGTCCCTTTGTAACTGATGGGAGCATGTCCACGCATGGGGCATCCAAGCGACTTCGCTGTCCATTCAGAGCTGACTTAGGTGCCAGAGGGCATGGGGAGACCACGTCCAGCCATTTTGTTTGGGAAAGACAAAAGGCAGCAGTGTCCCTAACCAGCTCACATTGTCTCTCCATCTTCTGGAATCCTCTACTCACTGCCCTTTGCCTCGACCTCCCCAGAAACCATAGTTTCTACCCCTTTTGAGCAAGTACTGACCCCGTTTCCACGACGCAGATGTGACCACTTATTTATCTCTCTGTAGACTTGTTATCTACCTGGTTTTCAGGGGATACAAGCGTGTCTCAGCCAGCACACCTTGATCCTATACGTTAGTGTACGTTTGGTGGTCACGGAGGGCCGTGAGGTCTGCTTCCTCTGTGTCACATGCAGTCACAAGTGAGCACTTAAAAATGCCCAAGTAAATTAATCCTTGATTGACACTCTCGGTTCACCCTTGGATGATATTTTGGAAACTTCTGAATCTTTAACGGATCATTGGGGACAGTGTTCCTGAGTTTGGATGCCATGGGACTAAAGGGGGCCTGTGCCTTGGTCCCCCGTCCTTTTTGTCTGTGCTTATGCTCTGAAGGTCTTAGGTATCCGTCCTCTCCATAATCAAACATGACTGATAACAAGCGAGGCAGCCTTCCAAATGGTTCCCTTTGTAGAAAATCCCCAAACACATTCATTTCAAATTTCAACCGTCACATTTGAAACAAAGAGAGATGGAGCCAGGGGGCCCCTGGTCTGTTTTCTAATTGTCTCCAGAGACAGATGTCTGTTTTAATTTCTCAGCCGGGTCACGTCAGGGCACTGATGGGTCCTGTCCTTCTCCATTGGCCGTGGAGCCTTTCTTCTTAGGCATGGGGCAAGGTGGGCCAGCGTGACCGGGGATGCAGCGATGACCTTTGTGGCTTGTGGGCATCGCCATGTGTGGCTTTGAAACTTGGGCAAATTCTTATAAACAACAATAATAAAGTCCGACAGCACGTGGACTTTCGGCAGCAACTAGCGTCTCTCAGCCCACATTCACCTCCTGCTCCTTCCCATGGTTCTCCTCTGTTACCTGAAGGAATTGTGGGGGTTTAGTGTCACTCTCATCACCGTATCAATATATGACAAAGAAAGTCACTAAATCTCTGTGTGCCTGGTTTGTTTCAAGGGTCAAGGGAAGACAACGGGGCCGGCCAGCTCACCTCGTAGAGTCCTGGGGAAATGCAGGGGACACAGGGATATCAAGTGTTTTAAAAGAGGCTAAACACTATATGCAAGTAAGAGGATTGCATCCTTTGTGCCAAATAAACAAGCTAACGGGGGCCACGTATGCTCTACAAGGCCTAGAACTATACAATTAAGTGGGCACCACGGGAGAAGTACCTGAAGTTAGAGGAAGACACAGACATTCAAGAGTGGCTTCAACCAGAGGAAGGAGGGATCACGTCGTGGCTTCCCTTTAAAAGAGATGATGGTGTGATTTCGTGAAAAGAGCACTGAACTGACACAGGAGACCTGGGCTTTTCTCCCCACCACAAGCTGTGTGACCTCCAGCAAATTACTGAACTTCTCTGGGGTCCGAGGTCATGGCTCTGGGGTACCTGCTGGCTCTGACGTTCCACACCGTCACGTAGGACCCTGCGTCCACGCGGTGCAGTCTAGCGCGGGGTGGCAATGAGCTTTGTCACCTGCCCTGCAGGTCAGAGGCTGGGCTCATGTCACTGTGCGTGAACCCCTCCCACTGTGGGAGCCTGGCTGTCCACGGCCCCTCTGAGATGCACAGCCAGGCAGGGTTGGGGGGCTGGCGTTGAAAGGCTGGACAGTGCCCCGCACGGCCCTGGCCAAGAACCGGGGCTGCGACCTGCTTTCTCACCTGAGAAGCAGTCAGTGCCACATCGATTCCACTTTAACTGAGTTGGTGACGTTCGGTGACCCCGGCACCGTGCCCACTGTGTGTGTGTGGGACTCGGTTGGGCGTCTCTCCAGAAAGTTCAGGTTGATTTTGCATGGCGTGCTGCTCACCCTGAGTAGGATAGCGTGCATATTTAATAAAAACTGAAACACGGCGTGCCGTTTCGGAACCGGGGCTAAGTCCATTTGCTGAAAGGCCTTGACAGAGATTTATAGTGAAATAGTCTTAACCATCAGTGGCATTCTTTTGAAGGGAATGCTTATTTTATTGATTAGCGCCAAACATACTATTTGAGGAGAAACCATCTAAAAGCTGGAGCTAGAAAGGGTTTCACAGAGGAGGTTGAGTTGGTAAGCTTCCCCCTTTCCCATCGATAATTTCCACACTGTGATCTCTTCCTGACATGTCACGATGTTCTGATGCTAAGTGCACACTCCCCCCGCCCCAGTTTCTGCAGGTGGAGAGATATCAAAGAGCTCGATGACAGCACGTAGCAGGCCTCCCCGTGACAGCCTCATGGCAGGTTTCCACAGGTCCAGGGTCCAGCCCTCGGTGTTCCCAGACCCCAAAGGTCTGCAAGCTCTGGGCTCCGTCCAAGGGGAGACCTGCATTCCCCAGACCCCCCCAGACCCCACATCAGCATGTCAGCTCCTTTGCACGGGGAGACCTATGTGGGAATATCATTTGAATTGTAAATTTAACCATGTTACTACCCCCCTGCTTGACATTCTCAGTACCTGCTCTCTGCCTGCAAATTGCTAATGAGGCAACTCCTGATATAACCTCTTCCTGCCTCATCTCCTCGTTACCTCCCCTCACAGCCAGCCTATCAACTAATGTCCCAACTTTCCCCAAACATGATGCTCTCCAGTGCCTCCTGTCCCCGGCCCAGGCTTTCCACATCTGCTCTGAATGTGCCCCTCTGCCTGTTTTAAACATAAGGCCAGCCTTGACCCGTCCTAACCCTCAGTGGCCCCCACAGGCTGGGGATGTGCCTGTGACAGATCCTGTCTCTTCTCGTTTGTGCAGCTGCATCGTGAGTCCCTTGAAAGTGTTAAGCAACCACTTTATCCCTGCACCTGGGACATGGGGTGCTTATAACGGTTTCCAATCCGAGAACAAACACCTGTTCTCAGGACCCCTCTTCTGACAGGTCAGGTAACTCAGAATTCAAGGTTCAGGTCAGAACCTTGCTTGGCGACAGCCTTGGGACAAGAGTTGGCATATGTTTGTACCGTCTGTTTTGATCAAGTTAGGGTAACCAGTTGAAGTGCCCTTCTCGTCGCTCTGGGTATTTTGTTAACATCGGAAAGCCCTTGCCCCCAGGTAATGCTCCCGGCACCGCCACCCATCCTCGCCCTGCAGCTCATGTCATTCTAGTCTCAGAGTTGCCTCACGTGGGCAGGTCGCTATTTTTCGAGCTTTTGCTTTCACTGCTGGTTACATGTCAGCACTGAGGCAGCGTGCTGGTCACGTCGATACGAATGCAAAACACTGGTCTTCTGTCTACACAGTGACCTCTGCTCCCCCAGGCGGGAATTGGGGTGCATCTGAGTCTCGTCATGCCCACGTTCTCGTTACCTCTTGAGAGTCAGGTCCCTTCTGCCGGTGGAAAGTTTACCTGTTATGTGGTGATGCTCACTAGCTCCCACTTCAGAGGCTGCCTTCAGCCTGGTCTGTCCGCTGTTTCTAAGGGAGACTAAGTTCCTATGCCTGTCACTATTCGACATGCCTTTTAAAGATAGCTGCCAGATCCGTCTAAATCTGCGTGGCCTCTGGGCCCTGGCAATGGAAAGAATGCCGTTCTGCAAAGCCTGCTCACTGGGTGGTCTGTACCCCAGAGAAGGCCCGTCCTGGGGAAGGCAGCAGCCTCTGCGGGCGGGCTCACGGCTTGGCACGATGGGGAATTTCCCAGCTTGCTTTGCAAAGGCCGCCCTTTGGCTCAGCACACTGTTCAGAGAGGGAAGCTGGCGGTGCTTCCTGTGTGCGTCCCTTCTAAACACAGTGTCTTTCCCTCATCCCTTGAAGCCTATTGTGCAGTTTAATTGCTACCCTCTGCCTCCTGGTTGCCAGCAGGATGTGCTGGGACCAGCACACAATGCAGGGTGTGCTGGGAGGGCCTGACAAGCCCGGCTCCCAAACCAGGTCCTCAAAGGGAGAGGCCAATGAAACCCGTTGTCGAGAAATGGTTCATTTCAGTGCCGTGCAATTACAGCCTTTAAAAAGTCTGCCCCTGGTGCACTGTACTGCCAGCAGCTACTGACGACGAGGAAACAGAACCAGCGGTTGGTGCTAGAATGGCTATGGAAACCCTGCAATCATCTTAAAAATAGACTGATGCAGGGAACCTGCTTGTTATGAGTGCGGCTCGCACTCGTTTCCCAAGGAGAACGCCTCTGCCCCACGCCAGCCATTTTCCCCTCCTGCAACGTGGTGGCTCCTTGCGGTTGGAGGGGGAGGAGAAGGAGGCATAGGACGTGTTGCTGACATTTTCCTCGTGTCGCATGCTTACCCTCAGCTTGCCCCACACAGACACCCCCTCACCACACCCTGTCCTTACGGGAACATCTCCCCACTGACCGTCCCCACCAAGAAGCCATCTAAGCAAACCTTGTCATCGCAGCTCCCCACGCACGAACAACGGCTGCCAGAAGCCCCACGGTGCCCGGTCTCCCCGTCTGTGTAAAGTGTCAGCAGCACTTTCTCTCCCACCACACGCACATAGAACCACCGGTGGGAACCAGTCCGGTGCAGCGTTCACCCCCGTGGAAACGGTGGGGCTGTGCCCACGCAGGCCCCGCCCCCTTTCCCTACATTTCCTGCGTGAAAGTGGTAAGAGCCCAAAAGGCCAGGGAAGGGACGAAGAACCAGCTGACCCAGCCCTGGGTGTGCAGGACGGCTGGCCTGGGAGCCTAACTCCATCAGCTTCTGTCGGCATGGATTGCATGCTCCCTAGTAGAGTGGATGAGAGCTGTATAGCTCCCGGTTACGAGTAAACTCTGTGCTTTGGCTCTGAATCCAGCCTCTTCCATTGACTAGTTTATACTCTCGGGTAAATTACTTCTCTCTCTGTCTCAGTTCCCTCATCTGTCAAGTGGGAACTTAAATAGTACGTAACGCAGAAAGTTGTCGTAAAGATTCAGTGAGTTAATATACATCAGCCACTCAGAAGCAAGTGCACTTAACGATATTTGCTACTGTTATTGTCACTTCTTGTATATCAAGATTCAAGGATTAACCCTCCTGATTGAGAGTTTCTGATCCTATTTGGACCCCTCCGTGTGCACTCAGAGCCGTGGGCTTTGCAGAACGTTATGGAATTCTGTCGGACACACAATTGGCTCAGCTTCTATCCTGTATCGTCAGGAAAGTGGTACCATGTGATTGAGTCAAACAGACAGGACCAGTGGCTTCTGTACAGAAATGACCTGAAACAGAGAATAGGTGATGGAGTAGGAAAAAAGAAGGGGGTAAAATGTAAAATTAAAAGGAGAAGAAATCGCATGGAAGAGATGGCAGAGCATGAGAAAAGTTAAAACATAATGAGAAAAACACCAATACTTATAAATAGCACTTAGATCCACACAACCCATAAGATTATTGCATCACAGTGGGGCTCTCTTTCAAAAACTTAATTTATCATGTTTGCCCTTAAAAGTGACCTGCCCTTGGAAAGCTGTGTAGGTGTCAGAGCAGCGGGACTATTTGATGTTCTGGAGAATTTAACATTCACCGTTCGCTTGAACTTTGCGTTCCCGTCAGCGGTCGCTGGACCATGAGTGTCTCGTGGCTGGGGTCACGCCCACCTAGTTCCCGGTTGTTTCATTTGGCAGAGTGCCTGGGGCGTAGCAGGTACTCAGTCCTATTGAAGAAATGGAAGAATGCAGGACGAAGTGAGTGAACCCACTCACTCCATGTGCCTGGGACGGACGCAGTATTGATGATGCGGGAATCAGCTGTGACTCAGTGGGGCCTGGTCCCACCTTCGGCAGATACTGGCCCTATGACATCAGCAAGTCGTCTGAGAGGGTTTTACAGCAGTGACGACAATAATTAGCCCGTCACAGGGATCATGTGAGGGTTCCGTGAGGAAAAGCAGGTGACATGCTTCGTCGGGCACAAGTCCATACACAGACGCCATGTCTACCTTTTATCTGAGTAAACCAAGGCCCTGGGAGGAAGTCGGCTCACCATTGCTCAGAGCTTCTGTAAGGGAGCTTTAATCCAGGCGGTGCATTCGTTTTGAAACCATCTTTATAAAGAAAGTAGACTCACTGGAAGGCAGAGAAATGGAGAGAACGTGGAGAAGGGAAGAGGGGAACGAGGAAGAGTTAGAAGAACACGGAGAGAGAGGATCTCAGCTTCGGTTGCACTGGTCCAGCGATGGTGAGAGCAAACTCTTCTGGAGCTCAGTCTTGATTTTCTTTCTAGATCTCCCGGAAGCGCTGGGGCTGGTATTTAGAGTGACTTTTCAATTAGCCGGCCCTCAAGAAGTCTGGATCCAGGCTGGGACAAGCCTGCCAGGCCAGTGGCTTTTATCTTACTCAGTCACAAGGAACATGGAAATCAATTTTTCCCAATCTCAGTTAGAGCTGGAAATCCATCCTTTTTAAGTCAGCAGGAGGATTAATCTATTGAATGGTGTTCGGGATTTTGCTGACATATAAACATTTTAAGAATACATTACACTTTTTCCTCCCTCCCTAGCACTATTTTTTAAATGAAGCCAACTTGCTCTGCCAGCCGGGAGAAGAACGATGGCCACACATTACCTCCCCACGAGAGCGCAGATCCATTTTTTTCCAAAGCCTGAAGCACAGACTTAGATTCATATTGGTCAATGCTTTCCTCTCAGCCCACTGCCCCAAGTCACAGGAAAGTCTGCTTTTTCATGCAGACGCACACGACTGCCTCCAAGCCGAGCCGCAGTTCAGGTGCGGGGACCCCACCCCGGAAGGTTTGCCTTCCCACTGCCGCCCTTGGAGCTGGGACGGCCGCAGACGCAGAACCGGTGCCGTTTTTAGGTAGAATAAGGTTGAAAGTGGTAGTTTCCAAAATGTGGGCACTAGAATTCTGAGATCCAGGAAGCCATTGCCCAGAGGGCAGGAGCACCCCCAGGTATCGTCTGTAGAACGAATAAAAATTTCCCCGCATATATACTCCTACATTTCGAAGTATTTCAGTACTTTTATACCATAGTATAACAAGTCCATACGATACACAAATAATGTATTTCATTGTAAATAACAATAGAAGCATTGTATAGTAATATAATATTTAATAGTAAGTAAAACATTGCAATATGAATGTACTAATGGATAGGTCATATTTTAATCACACTAAACATAAACTAAAAGTGCTGAGCACCCAGTCACGTCTCTGCGTTTACTCGAGCAGCAGCCCTGAGCGTACAGTCGTGCATAACAAAAGGCGAGGGCAGCCTGTGAGCTGCTGCTCGTCCTCACAGGCTTTAGGGGCCCTGACACGCAGCGCATTCTCACAGGTGAGGTGGGCTTGAGTGGCCTGCAGCCAGGGAAGGAAATGAGCCCCAAACAAAGACTGTGCCATGTGACGTTACAGGATGCGTGATGGGAGTGCGAGGGGGAGCGAGGCCCAGTGAGCTCCGCCAGTGGGCACAGCCTTCCATCGAGGGATCTGTGAGGATACGGACGCAGAGGCAGAGGCACCAGGACGCTGATGAAAATTCAGCTTCAAGGTCCCTCCCATGCATGGCCCCTCCCCAGGCCCTGGGAAGGGCTCTAAGATGATAAGATTTTGTAAAATTGGCAAAAGTAAAATATTTTGACATCGCTCAGAGTTAAGTCCGCTCGGGTAAACTCTGCCTCCGTTCAGGTATTGTTGGGCAGCTGTGGTCATCTGGGGATTCAGGAAATTGAGTTCCTGAATTTGACTTAGATTCAGGGGTCCAGAGTTAGCAGTCTGCAGTCACTGCCGCAGGGAGCCAAGGATTGCTAACCAGCACAGTGGAGGAAGGGCTTCCAAGACGACCCTGTAGCTCTGCGCTGAGCTTCTCGGTAATGAAAGGATGCCAGGGCTGGAGGCTTCGGGTGAAGCAAAGGGGTCGCTGCGCCAGCCAGGCAGGCAGTGGAAGCGGGACGAGGTTTGCAGGGCACGCAGTCAGAAGCTGGTCTGCGGAGATGGTTTCCAATAATCAGACATCCGAAATTGTAAGCAGAAGATTCAGTCCTCGTCAACACTGGGAAGATTCCCGTGAGGCATACTCTTGATATTTCTATAGAGAGGACCATTATATATATAACACCACAGAAGTTGTGCCTTTATTCTCAAGCCTGTAGCAGGACAATAAATACTATGTAGACACAGAGACAGAGACAGAGACAGAGCGAGATAGAGAGAGAGAGAGAGAGAATGTCCATCCATGGGTCAAGTTGTGTGTCTTGCCACTAACAATAAAAAACAAATTTTGGTCAATTGTGTTGGAGGAAATAAGAATTGTACTTTTATTCTCTAGTTAGACAATATTACAACTATTACTTTCATATGAACAAATGATCAAAGAGTTTACAGCCAAAATATTTAAGGAAATATTATTATAGAGGTGTATAAACATTAACTCAGTTAATCAACAAAAATATTATATGATTTTTCTGCATTTTGTATTTGCAGTATTTTAATTGGCTATGATTTCTTTTCTTGTTCTAAATACTCACTTTTATAGCTAAGATTGTATTCATAATTTTGCATCATTTTTCTTTAATTGGGTCCCCTAAATTTTACCTGCCTTGTGCTCACTCTCATCTTTTGGTATGAACCCCCTGTAACTTTCATCAAGTTGTCATATTGTCAGTGCTAGTCAGGTGTTACGTGGCTGCAAACTCATGCTCTGAAGTCAGATAGACCTGAGTTCAAATCCAGGTTTTCCCACTGACCACCTCTGCGTCCCACAGAGTTTGCCCACCTGCTCTCAGCCTTGTTCCGTCACTTGCAAAGCTGGACCATTTGGTTGAGAACTAAGTTCCAGTATCTATAAAGCACGTCCTACCCTCCCTGGTACATGCGCTGCCCTCAGGAATGGAATGAGACATAAAGAGCCTCGCGTATGCAATGCACACACACGCGTGCACACACACGGTCCTTGTGACATCGGCCTGACAGCACAGAAAGCTCCCACCCTGTGAAGCCTGTCCCCCGGCCTGGAAACAGACGCCTGCAACCTGGCCTTGCCCACAGGACACATCCTTGCTGGTGCCTGTGATGAAGTCAGGTACTTCCTCTCCAGACCTGAACTGCTGTTTTTCTTTTTCTTTTCTTCTTCTTTTTTTTTTTTTATGCTAAACAACTAGTAATTCATTGCAGGGCTAGTTTATTTTCCTCCGTGTGTACTTACAAGGGTCAGAGCAGGTTGTGCAAGTTGATAAATTGTGTTTATTTATTGGCAAGACTGCACCCAATAACATGCAAATGATATGCAAAATGACACACACATTCACATCAATGACGCAGCCACTTACGGTGATGGCGCTCCAAGCCAGGCGCCCTGACTGTGGCCGGTCGTTTCCTGAGCATCGATTGCCCGGCTCCTGCTGACGCAGCCAGACAGTTGTCAGGAGACAGCCGAAGGCGCCCATCCCTGGGCTTCTGCCCTTCACTCACCTCCCGCAGGGCGCTGGGACCGGCTACTGCAGCGTGTGGGGTGCAGGTGACCGTGGCTCTGCAGGCACAGTGGACGCCGTCGGATGGCCTTTCTCGAAGTTAAATGACTTTCACATTGGGGCCCCCCACACCTAACCACAGAACGTAGGATGTAGTGGCCCAGTCCCTTTGTCTCCCAGGGGGACATCTAGGGAAATCGTGCCCTCGCTGCCACGCGGCAGTTGACAGGGCCACTCATCCCAGGCGGTGGCAGTGTTCTCGCCACAGAAATGGGCCCCATCCGCCTCCCCTCCGTGACAAAGGTGTCTGGATGTGACAATCGTTTCCTTCCCTGGGAAGCAATGATGATGTGATTTCCAGGGCCCGGCTCTGGATGTCTCGGTAACCAGCCCGCGATCCGTCATGCACAATAAACTGCCTCGCGCGGGTATTAATTTAGACTATGGATGCACAGGGCCGAGTGGGGCAGGCATGCAGGGCAGCGCAGCCCGCACGCTGTACGCGGAGCGGCCGCAGCCGGGCCTCCCCTTGCTTCTCTCTCCCGATCTGCACCCTCTGCTGCTGCAGTTGCCGGCTGTTTTCTGAAGCGCTTTTGCTCGGTCTTCATTGCAACTCAGAGCTGCTGTGGAGAAGAGATGGAGGGCGGCCGGCTGAGCGCTCTGTGTTTCCAGCATCTCAGTTTAGGAAGCAATCGTGAGACAAAGAGCAGTGCAGACAGAAAGGTTTGTTTTCGCTCTTTAACGGTTTTTGAGTAGATGCTAATTTTCATGGGCTATTTATTCATTTGAACTTGGGCTCTCAAAGACATGCTCCAACTTAGGAAGGCCAAAGATTCTAGTTCTGCATGAGGAAGCACCCTCTGTTTTTAAGTTTTGTACCATCTTCTATATCAGCTCAGGCCAATAAAAATATAATAGAGTCATGCATGTAATTTAACATTTTCTAATTAACCACGTTAAAAATACCTTTACGAGGTGAAGGTAACTTTAAATCATATATTCTATTTGATGAAATGTAGAGAGATATTTCTTTTCTTTTGGCACGTAGTCCATACAAAAATGATTTTCATGCACGTCAACGTAACCAGGTAGCTCATACGTTGTCTTACTACGTCTGACAAAGCCGGAGTGTGTTATACTCCCACCAAAGCTCCGTGTAGACCAGCCACACACACTTCCTGGGCTTAGTGACCACACGTGGCCCGTGGCTCAGTGTTGGACGGCACGGCTCTCGGTAGACACAGGTGGGCCCCCAGCCTACAGCAACCCAAGGCCTCAGTTTTCCCTTTGATCAGAAAAGGGCAAAAGGCGTGCTGTACTGACGCCTTACACATTTACTAATGAATGGCACTGAAATGTTTGCCGACAGGAAGACGCGGGTCTGTGGACAGTGTGAGCTGACAACTCCTGACATGGTCACTGTTCCGACGTGTGATGGGATTCCATCCCCCACTTACAAAATGAGGTCCTTTGTCGAGGCGACTTACTAACCCTCTTCCAAATGTAAATTCATGTCTTTCATGTTTAGTTATTAGTCTGTCTTATCTTTCGGAGCAAGAACAAAGGGGTCCTTCCCCCCCACGGTCATGACTGGCAGAGTCCCCACGTTTTCAGTACAGCCTCGCTCACCTCTCCCTGGGAGAGCTGTGTCTCAGATGGATGCCTCCTGTATCGGGGCCCTCCCCTCCACTGTCCCTGACTGACGCTCTCTCCTCCTCATGGCCTCTTGGCCCTCTCTGAGCCTCTTCTCCCTTCCGTGGTGAGTGCTGTACGCCATTGATACGTCACTCCCCCCTCAGACTCCCCCAGCCGTGTTCTCGAAACGCACTCGTTTCTTGTCAGCTCCCCTCACCCCCCGGGTCCTGACTCACTTTTCATGGCTGTGCTTTGGGTCCCTGCTCACCAGGAGGCCGTGATGTTCAGACTGATGGCAGCGCCCTCCCCCACCCCCCGCCCTTCTTTCACTTCGCAGCGGAGCAGACAGCTTGTGGCCAGTGGAGGGCAGCAGGTGGGAGCTCTGGTCATCCTCCCCTCCGTCCCCAGGACCTTCCCAAGGAACTGCAATGCCCTTCGTCCTCTTCCGTCTTCTACAGGACACCTGCTGTCTTTTTGTGCCCATCGAGACGTGGGGAGGCCTCCCGGGTCCTGCTTCGTGGCTTAGAGTGAGGTGGCCCTCCCTGCTCGTGCTGTGCAGTACGGTGGCCGCTGGCCACAAGTGACAACTGGGCACTTGAACTGGGCCTCGTGGCACTGAGGAGATGAGTCCCAATTTGAATTAGTTTCAGTTATTGGAAAACATCCAAGAATGTTTACAACATGGGTATGTGAATCTACTGTTTCACCTGGAAACTTTATGAAATCTAAATCAAGATCAAATACTTCTGATGAAAATTCAGCCTGGAATTGGGGTGCCTGTAGTCATAAAATATACACAGAGTTCTAAGATTTTGTATAAATAAAAGTAAAATATCTGGTAATAATTGTTTATACATGTTATATGTTGAAATGATAATATTTTTGACATATTAGGCTAAAGAAAATATTATTGAAATTAGTGGTACTTGCTTCTTTTCATTTTTTATGTGGCTACCAGAAAATTTAAAATCATGTGTGTCTCTCTTATGTTCCCGCTGCTTGGGGCTGAGCGTGTCTGGATTCCTGAATCTTCTTTGTAATTCACATTATTTAATATGCTGAGCACTCTGAACACTTTATTTCACGCAATGCACACAGCTATATGTATAACGTCAACATTATTCTCCTCCCACAAATCAGAAAGAAGCTCAGAAAACTGACACAAACTTCTCAAAGTCACAGAGTTGTACTTACCAAGTGACAGAGTTGGATGTGAACGCAGGCGGGCTCGGTCCCCCACGGCCCATGTTCTCTCCGTTTCACAGAGCTGCCTCCGTCCTGACACAGACTCTTCCGCGTGCTGCCGTCAGATGCCCACTTCTGACAACCGTAATAGGAGGAAGCCTCTCGTTCTTACAGCTGACAGAGCCTTTTACTTACCTCATCTCGTTTGATCTGCCTTCATTTTGTGGGTAAAGAGCCAGTGGGTGAGAGTCAGGACCAGACTCCAGGATCCCTTTCGAGCCCCTTTATCGAGAGTCAGTGAGGGACCAGGGTGTGTGTAAAGGGGGTGAGGTCTGTGCAAGTCGGGAGGCCAGGTTTAAGGCAGGAGAAGGGCAGGGAAGCTCCCTGGCAGAGTGAGGGACACTGTCCTGGCACCTCAGAGCCTGGAAGTGTGGCGGTAGGCGCGTCCGCCCTTCCCTCTGTCTCTTCTGCTGCATCACAGGCTATTAGCAAGTGTTTGAAATGGGTTCTGTCTAAGCTGGCACTTCTCAACCTGCAGGTCAAGACCGCTAATGCTCGTGAAATCATATCAGGTGCTCACAGTGAGTATTTTAAGAAGTATAAATACAAAACACCAGCAAATGCCCGTGTGTCTTGTGTCACAGGGCAAACATTGTTTCACAACATTCCACCCTCAGTTATGGGTCTGTAAGTGTGGGCAGCACCAGAAATTGTATTCATCACAGTGAGTGACCATAAAAACAATTTTTTCAGTTGGAAAACACAGCCGCGTGCCCCTGAAGGGTCAGAGCCGTGCGTTGCGCTGCGCCAGCCCTGCAGTGGACTCTCGTTTCCAGGAAACCTTCTGACTGTGCACTGGATCAATCGAGCTGACTGCCTCAGCCAATTTCGCAAGGCAGAGAATTGTCTCAATTGGTCCAAGAAGCTGTCAGTCAGGATGATATACAGTCAATTACGCCCGTCCACACCTTGGGCTAACATTTCAATATACAGCCTCCTCTACTCCCCCGGATTACGTCATCGTCATTATTTTTTTCCTTCTGAAATGCAGAAAAATTAAGCTCTTCCACAACAGCTCCGTGTGTTGGCCCTCGCAGTAGGTGAAGGATTAGACGGCAAAAGAGACACATGCGTTTATTCACTAGGTACTCACTGCTTGCTTTCTATGGATGAAAGTTAACTCACTGTGTTATGAGAAAGAGTAATTCATTTTGATGGTGAGTGTAAGGTTCTCACACATGTACAGACCTCTACTAAGTAGGAAGATAACATGGTTTCTCTGAGAAAAAGATGTTTAAGCGAAGACCAGAGGGAACCTGACCAAGAGCCATGTCAGCGAAGAGATGGACAGAAGGTCGATTGGTGCAGCCGCCGTGGAGAACAGTACGAAGGGTCCCCAAAAACTTAAATACAGAACTACCTCAGGACCCAGCAATCCCACTTCTGGGCATTTATCCGAAGAAAATGAAAACACTAATTTGAAAAGATATCTGCACCCCCATGTTCACTGCAGCATTGTTTGCAATAGCCAAGATGTGGAAACAAACTAGGTGTCCATCAACAGACGAATGAATATTCCATATACACAGTAGAATATTATTCAGCCATAAAAGGAATGAAATCTTACCATTTGCAACAACATGGCTGAGTGAAATAGTCGGACAGAGAAAGACAAATACCATATGATCTCACTTATATGTGGAATCTAAAAAACAAAACAAATGAACAAACAAACTAAACAGAAACAGAGAACAAACTGATGGTTGCCAGAGGGGAGGGATGGGGCATGGGTGGGAAAGGTGAGGGGAACGAGAGGTCTGGACTTCCAGTTACAAAACGAAGGCATCATGGGGGTGTAAGGTACAGCCAGGGAATGCAGCCGATAATATTGTGACAGCTGTGCGGTGACAGGTGGGAACTAGACACAGTGTGGTGAGCACATTGTAAGGTCTGTAAATGTTGGGTCACTGTGGTGTACACCTGAAACCACTTAATGGTCTGTGCCAATTATACTTTAATAGAAAATCAATACAATACAGCACAACACAACATACAACACAACATAACATAACCCAGCACAACACAACAAACACAACACAACATAGCATAATAACATACCAAAGCATAACATAACATAACATACTGTAACATAACATGGAGACAACCCCGATTACCCTGTGGGCCCATGGTGATCACAGGGGTCCTTAAAATCGGGCAGAGGGAGAAAAGTCAGCATCAGAGGGAGGCAGTGTGACACTCAGGGGCCGACCCAGCTTTGCAGGTGGCAGGGCCGCAAGGCAAGGGACATAGGTGCCTCTAGATGCTGGAGAGACAAGGGACTAGAGTCCCCAGACCCCAGAAGGAGCACAGCCCTGCCACGCCTGGCCTGTGCCACAACCACGGCAGACTGGTGACCTGCAGAGCAGTAAGATAACACATGTGGGTAATTTTAAGCCCCGTGTTTGTTGGTCATCTGTTCCAGCGGCCACAGGAGACTCCCACAGCATGAAATCTCACGAACGGAAATCCTACCCAACTTTGTGTCCCAGGCCGGGCATCCCCAGCTCGTAGCAGCTCAGCTCTTAGCGGCTTACGCACCAGTGAACGTAGGATGGTGAGGCTGTGGCTTGGTTTGGCGTGGGTGGCACTCGGTGCCGTGCTCGAAAGAGCCAGGATGAGTGTTTGTGCAAAACCTTAGGAATCCTGATCTTTTCCTCTTCGGTGCGGTCATGGCTTCCAGTATTTTGGAAGTTGGCTTCAGAGTGTTGCAGAAAACAGTATTGTCTTATAGCCTAGCATTTCTACTGCCTTTTAAAACCTCATTTGCAAACAGAGAAATATGACTCAACCTTCTTACCTCACTACGAGGTCAAGAATTCTGACTGTTTGCAAAAATTAAATACAACCCTCCACAGACTGACCGCTGAGGTGACCCCAGTCAGTGTGCTCAGATGACCCTCCAAAGGGCATCTCAGGCACGTGGAGCAAAGGTGGCATCTTGGAGCAAGGTGGTACAGGCCCTGCTGTCAGGGGGCAGCCGATGGGTATAGTTGTGTATGTTTTTTAAAAACAAACAGATCTGTTTCTGTGGTAGCAATGGGGACATTTGTTTTCCTTAAATGAAACTTCGGGGAGGTGAGGGGCGGCCAGAGAGGCCCCTTGCCTGCTCCTATCTCTTCTTTCTGTCATGAAGCTAAAGATACAGCCTCTCCTGGTTCCCAGCCTCCACCCTGGCAGGAAGATAGAAATGGGTCCACATGTGTCACTTAAACAGTCCTGCTGGAATTGTATATGGGCTGGGAGTGACTTCGCTGGGGCACAGGGGGCCTGGAGAGACAGCTGGAGGCTCCCGCCGCCTGTGACACGTTTTCTTTGTGGTTTTTAAGGCACTGATCCCTAAACAGCCTAATAACTCTGGACACTCCACTAATAAACCTGGTAATGGATTTTTTCTCACTTTCAGCATTTCAGAGGCTTTGCCCAGGCTGCCAATGAAAGAGAAGCGTTCTCTGCATTCTTCTCTCTCTCTCTCTCTCTCTCTCTCTCTCAACCTTGTTCCTTTTAAGTTATAGTCGCGGGAGAGGCTTGATAAGTTTCGCTCTTATCTCACTAAGACATCTGAGACTGATCCATAGTAACTGAATAATCAATTAATTCTGCTGCAGAGTTCCATTTACATAATGAAAATGCAACGCGCTGATATTTTATACAAGTCGTTTTAGGTCGTCTAGACTGATAATATATTGTGTATTGATTGAGGGGAAAAGCCTAATGCATCTTCTGTTGTTGAAGTTGCAAAATTACAATTAAAGTGAAATGGCAGCCGCCAGTATCTATTGGGTTCGTATCTATATATCTCTCTTTAACGCAGGATTCTAAATGTCCAGGCTTGATTAAGGCTTTGCTCTCTTCTGAGCAAAAAGGGCACACACGTGTGCATGCTCGCGTTCTCGTGGAGGGGGGCTAAAACCAATACTGCACTGTGTGCAAATATCACCAGTGTGCAAAGCTGGCCCCGTGTCCCCTGTGTGACCAGGGCTCCTGTGACCAAAATCACGCCCACATGGAGGGGGCAGTGGGCTCTTGGCCTGGGGGAGGCAGGGAACCTGAGTGGCACTTAGACCAAAGAAACGAGAAGTAAGACTCAGGTGGTCTGCAGAGTCCTCGGGGAATGTAAGGCTTGGCCCTGGCTCCCAGCTCTCCTGCCTTCGCATGTTTACAGCATCAGACTTTCACCAGTGATGTTTCTGGTACCCCTAACAGAGGAGGCAGTAAAATGCGGGGCGTAGGCTCGTGGGCTCGGGGGCCGAGCTCCCTCCCTCCCTCACATAGTAAACGTGAGATGCAGGGCTCGGTCCGTGCGTCTCTGAACCTCAGTTTTCTCATCCATACACGGAGTCGGTGCTGTCACGCCCCCCACAGTGGTGAGTCAGAATTTCAGCAGCTCCTACTTGCTGGGTCCGATAGCAAGTGTGCAGTGAAGTTAGCTGGGATCACTAACAAACCGACAAAGAAAAGCATCTTGTCCTGGCTCGCCAGGTCGGGGGCTTTCCATTTAAGGTGGGGGGGGGGCACTAGTGCGTACTTTAAAAGACAATTCAGAAAAATAAGCTTGGACCACAGGCAGTTGGCAGCTGTGTGTTCAGACTCAGGTGATAGAATCATATTTACTATTTTTCATCTCTTTTACTTTCTCTGTATTTTCTAACATTTTCGCATTGGCCATGAATTACTTTTATAACCTTTAAATACAAAAATTATTTCCCCTTTGAAGGGGAGAGGGAAGGCCTCAGCCCAGGAAGAGGTGGTCCCCGTTCCTGCCTCGTCTTGCCATCTCATATTAGTTTTCTTCCTGAAATGCATTATCCACATTTAAGCTCTGATCTCTCTCAGGAGCAGCTTCCACCAGATTTGGGGACATCTGCAGGGCAGAGCTCCTTGAAAGTCAGGGTTAGTTCCAGCCGTTGCACCTTTATCTGTGTTCATGTGCTTCCCACTTGCCCATGTCCCTCGCCCGCCATCACAAAGAATTCCTTTCCTTGGGCTGAGAACACAATGCTGCATCCGACCCTCACAGGCAGGTGACAGGTGAGGCTCATTCTTAGTGACGTCCTTCAGGGGCACCCCCCCCCCCGGCCCAGTGAAGACTGACCCCTGACAGGGAGGAGGTGCCACCTTAAGGTGCTACGAACGAATCAGCACCCTTGTCCTGTGATGGGACCAGGCCCCTCGGAGCTCAGTCAGCTCTGGAAGTGGGTCCTTTGAACAGCACCTGTGGACTCATCAGACTCAGGAATGGAAACCAAGCCGATCCCAGAACCCAGGACATTTACCACCGCGACCGACGGTGCAGACAGAGCATGGCCTCCTGTGAACTCCTTGAACTCTGGACTCCGCCGTCAAGAACAGTTGGTTGACATGTGAAAAGGGAAGAGGCAGCTATATAAGCGTCATTTCTTGAAGGTTCATTAACCACCATTTCTGACAAGGAGGGACACTCAAGTTGTTCAGAGACTGGAGTTAAAATTAGCACCGGTGACAGCACTGGTCCCATCCCAAGGACAGAATTGTCCCTGGGCTCAGCCCCATACCTGGCGGCCCAGTAAAACCATGTGCAGACCCTGAGAAGGCCCAGGTGAAAATAAACTGGAGTCTGTTACCTGCCATGTACTACGATTATTGGCTTTGTCCCCTAATCACCAACAGTCGCACTTTGTGTGCGTCCCTGGTCTTCCTACATAAGGTCTTGGTGTTGGGACCGTGGTGTGAGAAAATGAGCAAACAAAACAGACTAGTAGCTTCTCGTTCTGCCAGTGAACCCTAATGAAACCCCCTGAGGGGTGGGGAACTGGACACAATGGGACCGAGGCACCAAGAAAGCCAGTGGTAGATTAGGGTTCGCACCGACTGGGAAACCGGCAGTAGTTGGGGTCCCCGTCTGAGACCGTGAGGATAAAGGGGCCCCAGGAAGGGAAGGGGGAGGGATTTAAAATACTCGTACTGTGAAATACAAGTTTTTAATTGACTAAAGAGAACCCTGAAAACTCCTGGAGGAGATAAGAGACCAGTAGTACCTCCCTGAGATAATTAGAGTTTAACACTATAAAACTGTGAGAGTAGCTGGGTGCCCCCCCCCCCCCCCCACCGGCAACGGGTTCAAACGCCTCAGTAAACCCCACAACTGCTTTGCACATGACGCCTGATAGGGGAACTGGGACGCAAGCACAGACCACGTGACTAAGCCTTGGGTTTGTCCTGCTCTATTGAACCACTTCCTCCCCCAATACCAACCAGTCCTCCCTGTCTGACACAGGAAGGACGTGGCAAGAGTGGAAAAAAGCATCAGCAAGCTTTGCATTTTACTTCCAGGACGGCCCTAAACTCACCACGCCCTCCAGCGGGTTTCCTAAGTGACCAGAATTTAAACAGTGTTCTTATGGTGACTGGAGTAGCCTGGAAACCGGTCAGGGCTGGGCTGGGACACCGCACATTGTGCCGGTCACCGTGCTAGCTGCCGCCGTCCTCGGGCGTCACCCCGAGGCCAGCCAGACCTGCCGTGTGCTGAGTCAGACCCAGCACATTCAATCACCCAGATGGAGAAATAGGGCTTGACGGTCCTCTCGCTCCTGTGAGTAAATTGTCAGGACACCCGTGCATTAAGTGAGACGAGTCATTTCCATAGTGTGACAGGATCGTGGTGCCGCCCTGCTCTGGGGACAGAAACGCGCCTGTGTCCTCAGGGCTCCGGAGGGATTGACAGGAGGCAACACAGTAAACCCCGACCAGGTTCCCTGCTGACTCATCTCGGAAGTTTCTGGTTTCTTCTGAAGGATGTAAAGAAACAGTGACTGCCGAGATTGCACCCTCTCGCAGGACGTCATATGAGAGGGAGCAGCTTCTGATTCTGGCCTCCCCCCGAGTCCATCCATTGCTCTTGACTAAGCAGTGAGCTCATGCCGCCCCCCCCCCCCCCGTGACACTGGACCGCGCCCAGCGCTTCTGTCTCGTGGGTATAACCCAGGAATCAGAAATGTGCCATCTTGCGCTCGGTCACTTCCGTTCTCCCAAGCCTGTTCTCTGTCCCTCAGGCAGGAGCCTGCATCCTGTCAGGGATCCTTGAGGCTGGCATGGGTGGTGTTTGTCATTCTCTGTGGTAATTGACAGCATGGACTTCCCGTGACAGAGCTCACCAGCCACACTTAGGGGTCATCTCTAGTGACGCATTTCGTACTAGCCAATGTTTATGAAACGCTTAATATGCGCCAGACACCAGTCAAAACACCTCACAATTACTACCCCACTTTATCCTCAGCAACTCCATGAAGTTAAGTCATATTCTTATCCTCATTTTACAAATGAGGAAACTGAGATGGGCAATTAATTCACCGAAGGTTAATTAAAAGTAGGAAGTGGCCTATCAGTGGATGTCTGAGTCGAGAACCCATACAAATGCCGCATGGATTGGAGTCACCAAACAGGTCAACTGGGTGACCCCACAGCAATTCAGTGTCATGTTCATTAGCGTTTGAGCTGATCTCCATGAACAGACGCCAGGTTCTCACGCATGAGAGCTGGGAGGTCTGTGCAGTGTGGACGCTAACTGCCCAGGTCCAAACCCCAATTCATCAGAACGATCACGGTTAAACTAACTCATCTTTTAATCACCCAGTTAGCACTTTGGACGCTAATAATAATAACAGTGATGAAAACGATAAGCAGTGATTTCAAACACTGGTTTTGAATGGAACTGATAATACGGTTTTGAGAATTTCTTTGACTGTCTTCTTATTCTGTAACCTTGTTTCCTGCGGTGGAAAAGATTGGCAGCGTTATAAAATATTCACAGTGTGAAAACACATCTTGTAACTTCTGTAACTATAATCCTATGAAACAGTGTACTATGGTAAAAATAAAATGTTTTTAATAACACTTAGAATCTAGAATTTGCATGGAAAAATAAGGCCTGACTACCACTCAAAATTTTTATGTCTTGGTACGTAAGTGGATTGTTGTGTTAAAAGATTCCATCATCATCTCAGAGCTCAGTTTCGTGAACCCTGAGAAAGGTTTGGATAATAGTTGAACAGACAGAATTAAGCCCATTGTTTCAGTTGTGATCCAATGAAAATGGTTTCAGACAGACATCCACACAAATATAGCAGAATGTATACAAATTCATTTTGCCCTTTCTTCAAACCCATAATATTTGTGGGCTATTTTTGTGTGTATCATGTTCATTCATTTTCTACCATTTTCAACTGTCCACCTACCGCGTGCGAGGCCCTAGAGACTGGAGGGTGAGTAAGACATGGTGTCTCCTAAGATTTTATCCAGATGGTGGTTCAGAGCGTGACACTGATTGCTGGCCCTCGTGGGAATCCATGCTTTGTCCAGAGACACGTGTGACCAGAGGTGAATCACCTCCCCCACAGACCGTTTGGCTTCTTATTCACAATATGACAGGCTTGACCACAGAATTCCTGCCTCTGACCCTTCTCCATACCACTGTCACTAGCCAGAGGGTGAGGTCTACAAAATTAATTCACGTTCTGTGTCCAGAGAGCTAAAATTCATCACAATAAAACCATCTCACAAGAAAGGCCATGAAGGGGTATCATATAAAGCTTGACTTCTAAGGCAAAGGGTATCAAAGGACTAAAGTTTCTCTCTGTGACGATGTGGCCCGTTCAGGCTTCCATTCTTGCTTCCAAACCTGTCCGCACCCCCATCACCCTGATTTCCTCTGTCACCGGGTGATGGTACAGAGGCAAGATTGCAGATCTAATTAGCATAGCGTGGATAAGCAAATGAGGCCTAATCAATTATGGTTCACACTTGCTTTCATCACGCATGCCAACAGTCGGCAAATTCACTGACAGTTCAAATGCGACATTTTTAGAAGCCATCAGTAAATCAATAGCAAGTGACAGTAATTTAGATGCACACTTCGTTCTGCCTCCATTTCTGTCCGGGAGAGGCAGCCTCACAACCCAGAGAGAGACACCTGAGCTTGGCACTCAAAGCCTGTCCCTGCATCGCACACGGGGCCAGGCCTGGGCCCCACGCCACCTGCAATGGCTCACGTGGTGGTTGTGGCAAGTGTGGGGACTGGAGTTTCTCGGCAGTTTGTGTTCGTTTGGGAAGAAGCCGATATCGCTTCTGTGAGAGGTGGAGCATCCTAGGAGCAGCCACCACAGGACGGCCAGCGGGGTCCTGGTCCTGGCTCCACGCCTCACTGCTTCTACACCCTCGGGGACAGTCACTTAACCTCAGGCACAGTCACTTAACCTCGGGGACAGTTACCCTGTCTGTGTGGCAGCCACACCATCTGTTGAGGGGGGTGGCAATACGTACCCTTATTTGCCTCACAAGGCTGGGGGGGTGTGAAATGAGATGTCAGCGGTGAACACACTTTTTAGGCAGAGTTTCGCGAGAACAGGGTTTGAGCTTTCAGAGTGAAGAGAAATGTTCTGTTCTCTTGTCTGACATTTATAGTCATTTTATTGTATTCCTAGGGTATTCATGTCAAAAATCCCCACCCTAGTATGATTCATAAAAAGGCAGAACGGGAATTTTAAAGTTCAGAGTCAGGGTGGGGAAGGGAAATCTGTGAAAGCCAGAGCCGGAGGGGACAGCGGCCATGCCCTGCGACGTCACTGCTGACCCCTCCATTTCTCCAGCGCTCACATTTCTCCAGCGCTGTCAGTGAGCAGAGGCCCCCACGTGCAGGGTTCGTCCCTGGGTGTCAGGTGTGCGTGACGGTGACGTCGGAGACGGGTCTCCTTCCAGACTGACGTCCTGTCCCACTGCTTCTGGGATGTGTCCACTGACTAGTTCTAAACCCGGTAAACAAGGGTCAGTGCACGGCTGTCTGTCCACATCGTCCACAGGTCATTGTCTCTGAAATTCACATCGACCAAAATAGCCCTTCAGGCCGTGTGCTTAGTCTCATTATAAAATTCATTTAATGATTCCATAGGTCTCACAGATCGCTGTTCCCCATGTGAAGTCTGTGCAAATTAGTCCTTAAATATTTAATTCTAGACCAGAAAATAGTCTTATTTCAATTTCTTTGAAGGCGTTTATTGAGTACTGTATCCATTGGCTGTTGCTACCGAATTGCTGTGCAACAAGTAACTACAAAAACCCAGCAGCCTGGGACAATAAATAGCTGTTTCTTCCATGTGTGTCTTTGCAGCTCAGCGCATCTTGGCCGAGCTTGCTTATGTCTCTGGGGCTGGCCAGCAGCTCTGCAGGTCTCTCAAGCTTTCTCATGCTTCCCCTCATTCTGACAGCGCCTTCTCGGGAATGTCAGGAGAGCGAGGGCAAAGACAGTCACACAAGCGCCTTCCAAGGCTCTGCTCCCATCACACCTGCCAGCACGGCCCGCCCGCAGCCAGGTGACACGTATCTGTTGGGAAGGAGAACTGGAGGTCTTTACCCTGAGTGCCTTCTGTGGAAAAGCCTGGGTCTGTTTCTGCAGGAAAACAGTTGTGCGTGGAAAGAGATTTCACCGTTAGGACCTCACAGTCTGCAGTCAACATGGGAGTGCTTCGTTTAAGGGAGAAGGTACATCTGATTATAGAATGAGGAGGCTATGAAGGTGTCATTTGAGATGGATCTCAGTGAACAAGCAGGATGTCAGCAACCAAATAAGAGAACAGGAGAATGTGCTAGGTGGCGGGAGCCTCCTGAGCGGTGGCACCAGGAGCAAAAGCGTGGCAATGCCCAGGAAAACAACCCAAGTCCCTGTGGCTGTGGCTCAGGTATATGAATGACTCACACGGCCGGGAAACGGGTTAGGCTCACGATTTGAGTCTCGGTTACCTCACTTGCAGTCTCATTTCTGCCACTACATCGTCTATGACCAAAGTCCAACCAAACAGGCAACACACATGCACTCATATCTGCATGGACCAGAGATTTAGCTATTTATTATTAAATTTATGGATTTGTTACCGAGAGGTGAGCCCGGGGGATATGCTGGGGTTCCATGAACTGAACCCCTCCCTCGACTTAGTAAAGAAACGTTTCATTCGAGAACACCCTCCAGCCCCCACCCCCAGACACATTTCCCTTGTAGGACTCAGCTTTAAGCTGACTAGAGAGATCAAACTTTCCGTCGCCGATCCTTTGACACACTTGAATGTTATTGAACAAATGTCAGTTATGTGTAGCTCTTGAATCGTGTCAATCTGAATTGAAAATGTGCTGACTTTTTTTTTTTTTTTTAGCGTCATCACTCTTTGGGTTTCTGTGCCAGCAGTACAATTGGACATGACTACAAATATCGGTCACTTCTGTCCCTGGAACATTTAAGTTACTTCTTCCGTCGGCATTTCCAGGACCTGGCCCCTCCTAGCCACACAGAATCACACCTGAAAAGCGGGGCGATCATTACAGTGTGTTTGGAGCAGACACAGTTGCTGATCGCATTGTAGAAATATTGTCGTTAGCCATGCAGCTGTGTGCGATGACAGCGCCACGGGTGTGAGGGAATCTGTGTATCTTAGTTTGTACAGTCCTAGCCACGTGCACTAACTCATCTCGGTTGAGGAAAGGGCCCTCTGAATTACTAATAACAGGGATTATCAGCTACTTCTGAAATATATAAGATTTAATTTGTAAAGCACTGTAGTGATTTCTGCCAAGCTAGCAAAATGTTATAAAGTCGCAGATATGTTAACAGGCAGACAGGAACAAATAAGCGTAATATATGCCATTTATTAACGGGTTTGCTGCTGCCCGTGTGCTGGATATATTATTACCCAATTTAACCCCCACGTTTACTTATGAGGCTGAGACTCTTGTCACCCCCTGTGCACATATGGTAAGAGGCTAGATAATAACATCCCAAGACCACACAACTGACAAAAGCTAACCCGCCTGACTCAAAATCCCATTCAGAGCCATTCAATAAGGAGTCGAGTGCCCATATCTGCCAGGTACTGTTCCAGGCTCTGGGCATCTCACAGAGAACAGAACATACAATCTCCGTCCTCACAGAACTTATTTCCTGGTCTACATTACACGTTTATATAAGTAGGATAAATACTCAAATCTCTCGACTTAGTGGAGTCTTTTTCTCTGGCGTATTAGCCTACCCTTCATGACTAAGTCACATATTTCTTAGGGCTGGAAGGATATTTTGTATTTCTGTTTTATTTTAATTTCCCTGTTGGAGCATCGATAGGTTGTGCTTTCCGATACGTACTTGTTGACCGATATGTTTTTTGAAGACCGCGTCATTTACAAACCCGTGAGAAGCCACCAGTTTGGGCTGTGTTGTTGTTTAAATGGCTGCTGGTTCGTTGTAAGGGAAGGTGATTAACTCAGGGCCCCAGTGTCTCCATCATCGTCATCCCCGACGCTGTGCTGGCTTGGGTCACTGGTGTCAATGCACATCCAGAGACAAAGTGGGAAAGGATGTTCTCTGGACACTTAGCACCACCTCGAACGTCACTGCGTGACGTCAACCAAACCCTTTCCTCTCTCCTCACCTGCTGTGTGCGCTGTGCGTCTGCAGAGGGAAGTGTCAGAAGGAAAAGACGGGAGGCACCTGGCCTCCTTCCCTGCTGTGGCCTCTTTATTACCCTTTTCTTTCTCCATTTATTCCAGGGGCTGTCGGCTCCTGCCTCTTAGCAGCCACCTCCGCGGCCTCTGCTGTGGCTCCTTTTAGGTAGTACCCTCCTCCCTCTGTCCCCTCCCGTCTCCCCGCCCGGTCCCCGGTCCCTACTCCTGGATCTCCCGGAACTTGTGTCTCTGCCTGGCTGAGTCTCGAAGTCTCCGCCGCCCTCGGCGCCTCTGCCTCCCGAGTCTCACGTCCTCTCCCCGGCTTGCTCTTCTGTGAGCGTCTGTAACCGTGTTTTGGAACATTTACCTGTGATTGTAGCCTTCAACCTCATCCTAGGTTTTTCTATCTTTATCTCCCACTGTTTTCCTTCCTGGGGTGAATCGGCTTTTTCCTCTTTCTTTCTGTCTCATTTCTCTTTGTGTCTATTATCTCCTCTCCATGCCCCTCCATCTCCCACCGAATGTGTGTTTCTCTCTTTTCTTCTGTGGTGTTAGTGTGGGGGGTGTGGGCCTGGTGTCTGTGTGGTCACAGGCTGGCTCAATGTCTCCTTTTCTCAGTGAATGAATGAATTTTTCTCTCTCTCACTTATTATACATATAATCAGATATAATTCCACCATAAAAAAGAATGAAATCTTACCATTTGCAACAACGTAGAGGGACCTTGAGGACGTCATGCCAAGTGTAATAAGTCAGACAGAGAAAGACAAATACTGTATGATCTCACGTATTTGTGGAATCTAGAAAGGCCAACCTCATAGATTGGTGGTTTCCAGGGGCTGGGGGTGGAGGAAATGGGAAGCACTGGCCCCGGGCACCAGCTCCAGCTGTAAGGTGAGTGAGCTCTGGGCTCCAACACCGAGGTGGCAACTATAACTCACGTGCTGTGTTGTCTACTGGAAAGTAGTTAAGGAGGTGAACCGTGAGCGATCTCACCACACAGGCGACACATGGAGGTGCTCACCAATCGGTCACTCTGCAATGTACATGCATCAAATCATCACACTGTAATCAAAGTTAAACATATGACAATTTTATACCAATAAATTGTCCTCATTATTAGAAAATTTTTTTTTAAAGGGTCAATTTTAAAAATCTTACACCGAGCCAGCAAACATTGCTTTGAGGTAATCCGGGTCATACACATTGTTAAATATTAAAACACCGACGCGTGACCTTTTAAGAGGCCTTGATTCCCAAGTACCACCTGGACCACCTGCCCCTCCCAGGACCCCATCAGCCTCTCTACAGCCCACTCAGCCGAAGGTTGATTCTGGGTACTGCAAACCGCCAGACCCCGTTTCGGGGCGGTTGGTTGGCACCTCTCTATCCTGACTAGTCCCAGCCCTGATCCAAATCACTAGAAAACATTCTACTGGACGCTTCTACCTGTAACCATAATTAAAGTGAATATCCAGTTAACAAACTACCATCAAAAACACACCAGGTCCCCATGGTTTTACCAATGAATTCTACCAAACATTTAAGAAATTGGCAAATTCACAGTTTTTCACACATTCCATCAAAGATTATAAAAAGAGGGAACGTTTCCGAATTCATTCTACAGGAATAATCTAGCTGCACATTCAAAGTCAGACAAAATTATGAAAACTATAGGCCAATTTCATTCACAAATTTAGATGAAAAACGCTTGCACATAATATCAGAAAACCAAACTCAGCAACGTACAAAAGGTGATGCATCATTAGCAAATTAGATTTATCCCAAGGAGGCAACATAGTTTCAGCATAAGAAAAGGCATTGAGGTAATTTACCATATTAAAAGAATAAACCAAAAAAATGCTCATCTTAATAAAGGCGAAAACAAATTGGATAAACTTCAGCTGATACGATTTTTAAAAATAGAATCTTGGGAAACTTGGAATAAGTGTCATTTCTTTCATCTGGTAAGGAGTCTGTGCCAAAAACTATAGCAACTCCATATTGCATGGTGAATATTAAAAGCATTCTCTTTCAAATTAGGAAAAGGATTTAAAAGCCTACTGTCACCACTTCTAGTCAACATAATATTGGAACACAGACGGCTCAATTTGACTACAACACATAATAAATACAAGAATTGGGGAAAAAAGAAACTAAACTGTCATTATTTTCACATATATGGTTTCTACATAGGAAAAACAAAACAAAACAAAACCATAGAGATTAATTATTAGAATTAATGAGATAATTTAGCAGTGTTTCCAGTGATAAAATCGATCTACAAAACTCAATTGCATGGCTATCAAGGATATGAAAGCATTAGAACGTGTGTGTGTGTGTGTGTGTGTGTGTGTGTGTGTGTGTTTATGATAAAAAAGTACAAGTAACAAATGTGTCAAGGTTGAGCGAGACAAAACCCTTATGGAGAAAACTAAAATGTTAGTGAAATACATTACAGAAAACTTAAATGAAGGGAAAGAGATCCATCTTATTTATTTGTGGATGTCAATTCTCCCCGTTATTTTTACGTTCAATTCAATTGCAAAGGAAATTCTTCAGGTATTTTTTCAAGCTGATTCTAACATTTATATCTAAGAGCGAAAGGTCAAGGAGGAGGGCACGATTGGGAATCCGGCTGTAATCAAGAATTCTTACAAAGTCGGCTAAAGACCGTGTAGTTTAGGGACAGGGTAAGAGAAATAGGCAAGTGGAATCAAACTGCGGTCCCAGAAACTTAGAAGCTCTATATGACAGAGCTGTTTTTGCAAATCAGTAAATAACGTAGACTCTGTCCAATAAGTAATGTGGAGGCAAGTAGTTAACCATATGGGGGAAATGAACTTGAATGCTGTTTCCCACTATTTGCAAATATTAGCTGCAGCTACAATTATTATCTAAAAGTCAAAGGCAAAACTTAAAAGCTTTAGGAGAAAAACAGAAAAGAAGACCTTTGTGACTTCAGTGGAGGAAAAGATTTCTTAAACTGCACTCAAAAAGCAAAAATCATCATAAAAAAAGAAATTGATAGGTGAACTATATTAAAATCAAAACTTGCATTCAACAAAAGACACCATAAAGAAAGTGAAAGAGGCAAACTACAAATGAGGTAAAAATATTTGCAACACATATAATAATAAAGAATTTGTGTTCAGAAGAAAAAAAAAAATCAGACACTCCAATTCAAAAGGAGGAAAACAAAGTCCCAATAGGAAAATTGGCAAAAGTCTTCAAACAGACATTTCCCAGAAGAGAAAGCACGAATGGTCCATAAACATATAAAAAGATACTAATTTTATTATTAGCCAGTGAAATGAAAATCTCAGTGAGATGCAAGTGTACAACCAACAGATTAGCAAATTTAAAATTTCGGATAATACCAAAAGTTGGCAAGACGTTCCATGAAAAGGACCACTTGGAGGAAGAGTTGGCCCAACTGCTTTGGGAAATAATTCGGCGAAAGATACTTAGAGAAGTTGAAGATGTGTAGACCCCTCCACCCAGGAATTCTAGCACACGCACGAGAACGTTCACATTTGTAAGAGCAAAAAACTGAAAACAACACAAACGCCCAGCACTGAAAAGGCTAAACAGATTGTGTTGCATTAAAAGAGGAAACACTACCCAGTAAAAATGAGTGACTATCGCTACAAGTAAAGGGTTAGGTGAATCTCAAAAACATAGCATTGGGCAAAAACAGCCAAAATTGCAAAACATAGGCAGCATGATTTCATTTCTATAAGAATGAAAACCAAGGAAGTACAAAATATATTGTTTCGAGGACATTGGTGTGCGACTGCGACAGCAGGAAGAATGGCAAACACCCACCCGGTCCAGACGTGGTGTTTGGAGACAGGTGGGGAGACAGGGGGCGTGGTCTGTGGTGGGCGTGGTCCGATGGGGCGTGGTCTTTGGCAGGGCGTGGTCTGATCGGGGGCGTGGTCTGAACGGGGGCGTGGTCTTGGTAGGGCGTGGTCTGATCATGGGCGTGGTCTGAGCGGGGCGTGGTCTGGGCAGGGGCGTGGTCTTGCCAGGCCCACCAATGCCCAGAGGTAAGGGCGTTGCTCTAGTCTGTGTGCAGACGGAAGGGGGCACAAGTCCGCTCCAGTGTTTTCCTTTAAATTCCAAATATATGTCATATATGCTGCTCTCAGCGGATGACATATTTCATACTAAAGAAGTTTAATATCGTGGAAATCCCATGTTGAACACACTTTAGGCGTCTCCGAAAAGGAAAGCGCTACGGACCCCGCATGGAGGCCCCGCGATTCCGCGGGAGGAACGAGCTCAGAGGCCGTGAGCAGAAACGAGGGCTCATCCAGAAGCATCCGGTGCGGTGCACAGACGGGCGGCCGAGCACAGGCGGGCAATGCAATTTTAGCGCAGCCCAAGTCTGCCAATAAAAGAAGACAAAAAACCCGATACTGGTTTCCGAGAGGAATGCAGGGTCACATCGGAGCGAGAGCACTGTGTGCAGTGAAGCCACGGGATGCAAAGCCTGGTGGGCGCGTCTGGGATGCGAGCAGGGCTGGGACGGCCTCAGGCCGGGCACCCACCCCCGCCCTGGGAGGGGACCCTGGGACACAGGAGCAGCTGGCGAATGGGTTAACCCACAGCTGGTGGAAATCAACCAAAGACTGAGGAGACAAAGGGAAGCGCCCGGGACATGCAGAGAGGAAGACCTAGCGGGGAAGGGAGCTGGCAGAATTAGAGCAGACATCCATGCAGAGTCAGCGTTACCAAAATGGTGCCACGGCTTGGCTCTCTTAATACTAGTTTATTGGAACATTCTAGTACTTATTTGACACATTCTTACACCTGAGAAGGAAGACGGTTCCTTGTGCTCAGCGTGGGGCTTCCCACAATCTTTTCTTCCTTCCGTCCTCCAGCCCCCCAACCTTAAAGGAAGACCTGCCTGCCTGCCCTCGTGAGCCCCGAAACCAGGCCCTGCAGAGCGGAAGCCCCAGTGAGCGGCTCTGGTGACAGAGCATAACCTACACGGGCCCAGCTTGCAGACCTTACCCTGAAGAGAGTGTTTCTAACTGTCAAACGCAACAGACTAAAATACATTTGCTAAAGAGAATGTTTCACCGCGGAGGCACTAAAAGCTAAATGGGCCACATTTCTGAAAGCTCCATAAAGTTAAGAGGAATTAGAGGAGAGATCTATCAACATTTATAGAAGATGAATGAAGGACTGCGTAATGTGAGACGCAGTGTCCTTCAATTAGTCTGGGAAAGAGAAGTGGAAGGAACTGTTGTGAGACCTGGGATGAAACTCGGAGAGAACCCTCCTCGACGGAACATCAGGAGACAACAGACAAGGAGAGACCGGCAGCCATGGAGGGTCGTTCCCAAGGAAAGGAGCAGGTGGCCCAGAGGACACAGGCCACCTGGAGCCCCTGTCAGGGGCGCAGGAATGAAAGGACCCGTTTGGCACTGCATCTTCCGTCTTTAACGTCTCATTCCTGTCCAACCCCAAGTACCCATCTTACACCCAGACAGCCCATCACAGATGTGTCGCTCCCAGGGCGGGCGGGCACGTGGACCGTGGGATAAAAAGAAAATTCCAAACTTCCTCAAACAGTAAAGAGAAGCACCCTTCCCCAAGGGCCCTCTTAATGCACCCTGTCCAGTTCCTAAGTATTTTCTAGAAGAGGTTGGGGATGGAGGGCCAGGTAGGACATAGATGGCTTTGCTTTAAATAAAGATAAATAACATCTTGGATTTTTGATATAACAACAACAAGCAAAAATTCATGGCCCTATAATGTTAGAGCCTCCGACAAACCAGAGTGGACCGAATGGGAAAAAACTTAGGGCACTAACTTCAATTGTCCAGTTGCTGCTTTTATGTATTTTTCCAAAGGGAGAAACAGCTGCTGCCTCCTAGTCCTGAAGAACAGATGACAAGTAACAAGTGACAGTGCTTTGTGACGGTGAACAGTGAAACTTTCATAGCAGAGGAGCCCAGAAAGAGTGGAAACCTTGTGACAGCTGAGCTTCACTGGGAACCCCATTCCTAAACACGCTCAGTGGGGTGACGGCACTCACGCTGGCCCACAGTGTGGCTGCACAGGACGGCCTGCTTCCGATGTTGCCGGCGTCCTCAGCACTGACTCATTGCATACAAACCCCATGAAATGGACAGCGATTCTGCCTTCGTTTCCAGAGGAAACACCTAAGCGTAGAGCGATCTGCTGGGCTGCTGCTGGTCACGTAGTGAAGGTGATGGTGATGGGCTTCCAGCCCAGTCCCACCGCTCATTAACATTGTGACCTTGAGGAAGCTCCTGGTGGAAATATAACGGCACCTTCTCCTGGGATTTCCAGGGGGATTGCATGAGATCATAGCCATAGAGTGCGGAGACAAAAAGTGTTGTTGTTTTTTTATTGTAGAAAACTGGTTTCTAGAATTTGGCTCCCATCAGTACTGCCTGTGGAAATTTTAGAAAAACTGCGAAGCCCTGCGCTTCACTCCCACTTGGCAGAACGCGACAGAATCTCTAGGAATGGGGCCCATGCCTTGGCATTTTGAAAAGGTTTCCTCCCAAGGGATTCTGTTGCAGTTGGTACAGAACCTGGTGTTTAGAAACTCTTAAGACTGGTATTTTGGGCAAAGAAGGTCAGTGGAAGAGAGACCTGAGGCTGTGACGGTTGGAATATCCTTCCTGGGACATGCACGGAATGTGCCCCTTTAGACGCATAAGCTGTAGAGTCCTCAGCAAGCACCGCCCGATAACTAGCCACCTGGTGGTGCGCGCTGCAGCCTCCTGTGCATGTGCCAGGCAGCAGTCAGAAGATGGAGACCCACCCCCGGCCCCACCCCCCACAGGTGATACAGTCGCAGCAGGACTCCTTGGGCTCAGACAGAACATTGTAGTGGGGCGGAGCCTCGCTCTTACCCAATTCTAAGTGCTCATGGTGCTGAATGCCAGTCTCCCCTGAAAACTAAAGTCGGGACAAGGTACAAAGTCTGCTGGCCTCCGTACCCCAGCGAGAAAGTGAGAGGGGCCATGGGCCTTCGTGCTCCGGTGCACATCCTGAGTTTAAGACCTACTGACATCCATACATAGACTTCCAGTGTGTGTGCGGATGGGAGGTGGGGGGCAGAGGGACGGTGAGTTCCTGGGGGAGTCTGCGCCCTAAGAAGCGCCACCAACGTCAGGAAGCCAGATCCCCTGGGTCCAAGGCAAGCCTGAGTCCCCATTCCGGTGGGTGCTGCTCCCCTGCCTTTGTCTCTGCTCGGCTTCTGTTAAGAACAAGACTCCCCAAATGGCGTCACCTATGCTAAGCCCCATGTCCTCAAACTGAGACTTAGAGTCTCGGCTCTTCCAGAAAGGGGATCTTACAGCAGCCCGTCAGGAATCATCTGATCGGCACCACTTAGGTCTCTGCCTGGCAGAGCCCTCCACCCACTGAAGGAACGTGACCTTGACTAACCAGTGTACTTCCGGCCAAGTGCAGCTTCCCTGCCCTGCTCCCATCTGCCTATACGCCCTTCGTTTTGCAAAGCTTCTCAGAACTCCTTTCTATATGCTAGATTGGATGCTGCCCGATTCAAATATATTTTTGCTTAAAAAAAAAAAAATCCTAAAATGTTTCAGTCCACTTTGAACAGCCCCCATCAGCACTCCGTCCTTTTCGCCCCTGACCTCAGCCCTCGGGGCCGCTGGTCATCTCACCCTCACCATCCCAGCCCTCATGTCCGCCCTCTCCCATGTGTTTATCCCACTGAAGCTCTGTGCGCTCTGCTGGAAATCTTTTGTTCAGACTTGAGCAGCCCGCCTCCACGCTGGCGGTAAAGTGGGGCGATTGTCTTCTGAGTTCCAATACCCATGGCTTCTGTGTCTGCAGTGGGTGTCAGTGGACGTTGTAGCAGCTGGTCCACATAAGCCAAAGGATGGCGTCTGTTTCCCCTTCCTAAGCAGTGGCGAGTGCAGAGTTTTCAGGAGCTTGCCTTGTGGGTGCTCCCAGAGTGTGTCACAGAGCCACCTCCTGGCCACGGAAGAAGCCAGGAGGCAGGGCAGGGTTGGGGGTGGGAGGTAGTGTCTGCGGACCCGAAGGGTCTGCTCTGGGCCTGCTCCTCAGACGACTCTCCCCTGAGTCTGTAAGTCCAAATGCTCACGTGGCGTCTCCCCACGGGTGACTGGCAGGGAGGCCGACATAACAGTCACGACGCAGCTTGGTTCTCCCGTTGTCCTTGTTTCACAAGCCTGTACCTCCCTCATCTTCCTCGTCTTAGCACATGACAGCATCGTCCACTCCGTCAGGCACAGACGTCACCCGTGATTGCTCTGTTCCCTTCATTCCCCACATCGAATGCTTCAGCGTGTCATGTCAGAAATACATATTCCCAAAATACACCCAGGGCCCAGTGCTTCCCACCACTGTCCTTGTACCTGCTTTGTTCCAGCAGGAATGAATGAGTGAATGAGTGATGTGACGGCAGCCATGGAGGAAAGGGGGCTTGGGACCGTCTTTCTCATCATTCCTGTGGTGGGATGTCAGGTCAGCATGAAGACAGAGCTTATGAGAGGGCAGCACCCATATCTGTTTGCTTCCTGGCCACGCTGCTGCTGCTGCCATAACTCACGGGGCTTTGGCTGAAAGCAAATTAAAAATGGAGTCCAAGCAGGGTTACAGAGAAATTTTTCAGAAGTTCAGCACCTGCTCTGTCCTATTTTCCCTGCGTCTGTGCAGTGCAGAGATCGGGCTTCTTCCAGGGCTCACCGTCTCTGGCTGTGGGTAAGGTCGCTCTGGGATACCTCTGCTCTCAGACAACCAGGAGTTCTAGGGACTCAGTTTGCCGTCCCCCTTGAAACAAACAAGACCATCCAAAACACGTGAGGTGGCCATTTTTAAAACACTGGTTATCAAGCAGCAAAGGGCAGGGAACCTCAGACAGAAAGCAACCTGGATGACCCTACAATTCTCGCAGTCTATTGACAAGGAAGGAATCCCAGGGATCTTTTCCAATGAAAACAACTAACATCTGTGTGGCGCTTACGATGAGCTGGTCCCGCTCTAAGTCCTTTATGCATGTGTCATCTCAATAACCCCCAGAGGAGCCCTCTGAGGTGGGTGTACGATCATCATCATTTTTGGAAGGAGAAAACCCAGACAAGATGTTGTGAAGGTCAGTCAAGGTCACAAACTGTTGCATGGTGCAGCTGGGATTGAATTGAACCCATTGGATCCTGAGTTTATGCTCCTAACTCCCACCCTGAAAAACCGATTCCATAAGGTTTCTTGAGTGTGGCAGGGGTTGGGGTTGGGAAAGCCGAGGAGGGTGTGGGGCAGGGTTTTCAAGTCTGCAGCAACGTGAAGAATTCAGACTGGGCATTAACAGTCAGCTGGCAGGGAAGGGGGCGGGAATTTCATCCCAAATGAAGCCTGTTTTAGTGGAACGCAGCACACGGGGTGTAGAGAGGTCAGTCTCCCCGCCACACTGTGTCCTGCATGCGTTTCTAGGGAGGTTTACGGCCTTAACCGCCAGACCCGTGACTGTGCTGGGGAAGGTCCCGAAAACAAGACGATGTCGCAACTGATGAGCTTTTCTTTTCACTTCATTTGTGGCTTTATGTGATTAACAGAACATTTTAAGTAGACAAATGTATCAACCTTTTTTGAATGGACAGCACGTTCCTTATCTTGTATGAGAAAAATTTTAATCCTTCTTCAGATTGCGTCTTGCTTCCTTCGTCTGTAGATACATGGTTTTCATTAGTGTGGGAAAATTCATAACCCTCATCTCTAAGTATTGTCTCTTTCCCATTATCTCTACGGCTCCTTCTGAGACTCCAATCACACATCTGTTAGAACGTCTCACGCTAGTTTTCATATACATGTATATATTTATTCCATTTTGTGCATCTTGCCCTTCGACTTTGCCTCATCTAATGTTTGAGGCTATCCACTGCGGATTTCTTTTTATTTTAGTTATTATGCTTCTTTTGCTTGCTGGAAGTGCCATTTGCTTCTTTTTTCCAATCTCTTTTTTAATTTCTGAGAGTTTCTTGTTTTGAGCTCAGAGAGAGTACTTCTGTTTCCTGGGCCTGACAACCGCAGCCTCTCTGTCTTTGCCGCCGTCTGCAGTGCAGCCATCATTCTAAGTGCTTCTCGTTTGTAATCTCACTTGTCCCTTCATCCTTTCTGTGAGATGGACGGACAGGTGTGTTTAACCCCATTTCACGTGAATACATAGAGGGCTGATGGGGCTTGTTACTTGCCCAAGTTTGCACAACAAATGAGTGACGGTTAAGATTTAAACCCAGGTATGTCTGTCCCAGAGGAGTGTCGTCTGCGTAAGGACAGCTACCTCTGAAGGCAGACAGGTCCCCTTTTGCCTGCTGATAAGGTCGCATGTGACTTGAGTAGCAGCCCCTGTGGTAACAATGGGCTTCATTCCTACCTCACAGGCTCCACATGAGAAGTAACGTATTAAATGAGCTAACGCAGTGCCTGACACAGGATAAGGGCTGAGTAAATATTAGTTATAACCATTGTTATCACTTTCTGCCCCAGATCTTGTTTTCTCTCCAACAAAACTACACTAGAGCCCAAACTGTTTCCATCACAGAAATTAGAAATAGAAAAAAAAAAAAAAAAAGAAAAAAAAAGTCTTCTGCACAAAGCTTTTCCCAAACATCTAGGCTCACGTTCAATAATACATTTTGATATCTGCCCCTAAATGTCGGCCTAAGCTCAGCCTTCCCCCAATGAACCCCTCCTCTTCCTTCCTTCCCAGTGAAAACGTTCACCCATCCTATTTTCCAAGCCATAACCCCGGGGGCCCCCTCCCAATCGCCCCACGTCCAGTCCAGAAGCCCCCTTCTTCCCACCCCCAGGGGCATGTCTCTGCTCAAACCACCGTCGCTTCTCTCCAGGGCTGTGTAACTCCCTTTCCAAATGTCCTCACTTGAACCAGTCTCCTCTTTACACTGTCCCAGGTCTTCTTTCTAAAACATACATCTAATTCTGTGATTCCCTTCCTTAAACTGGCTCCGATTTTCAGGATAATCCTAAACATATATACGGGTCCCCTTGACCTGGCCTCGGTCTACCTGTCTCGCTTCACCCTCCACCATTCTCTTCACTCCGATTGGCTGTGCAGTCGGCAGGAGAAGCAGAGTCCTCCCTGTCCTGTGATGTTTGTAGCAGAACTGTAGCTTGTGGCGGATGAAAACTGGGTCTGGCAGGGCGCCCTCCCTGCCCCGGACTTTGGTCTCCTCGTCTGTGCCATGTAGAGGTTGGACCCGGTGTTGTTTCCAGCTGTTTCCAGCTGACACGCTTGCTTCTCTGTTTATTCACAGCTGTGTGTGTGTCTTAAGTTACACTCAGTGGAAAATGTCCTGAAGGAGGCAGTGTCTGGAGAGGGAAACAGGTGACCAAAGCGGATGTAGCTATTTCTCTTTAATAACGGAATCGACTCGTGTGTGGAGTGGCTCAGCGGTGGCCCTGCCGGGTGTTGGCTCGTCAGAAGTCGTGTGCGCTGGGTGCCTTTCTGGCTCACAGAGCACTTTCTCCTCCCACATTATCTCATGTGGCCCCACAGTATCCTTGCAAAGTGGCTGGAGCACGCGTACTTGACCTTGTTTTCTAGACCCAAGACTCGGAGCCTCAGAGCGTTTGCGTAATGACGCCAAGGTCACAGAGTTAGTCAATGACAGAGCCAGGTCTCAAATTGAGGGCTTTTTGCTCGAAATCCGCGTTCTTTCTATGGCATCATGTGAGCCTCGCCTTCTCAGCTACAGTCCTGAGCTGACACGAAGGGCTCAGCCAGCCCCCTCCTTTGTTGTTTCCTTGACCTCATTAAAGCTCTAAATGGAGCCTGTCCTCACAAACTTAGGGTCCAGCGGCAGAGCTGTCTGAGTTTCTAGGGCACGTAGCAGCAGATTGCTTTAATCTAGTAATTGGCTAAAGTAGAGCCACAGAAAGGACATAAAAAAGGCAAATTGTTATTTTTTTTTCAAAACCAAGCCATTCCCCTGCCTAAAGGGTTCATAGCTTTTTCCTTTTCCAAGAAAATATTTATCCCTCTAAAGTCGTCTTCCCGTTAACAGTATTTTTACAGCCTTTGTGATACGTTTACAGCATTTTAGATGCAACCTAAACACTATATATTTCAAGAATGGAACCATTACATTAAGAACGCTGCATATGTTTAAAAGTGTCTTTTATGAGGTTTATTAAAAGAAGCCATAAATTTCTGAGAAAGGTTTAAGCCATATTACAGTGATCTTACTTCTCATTTAAACAAAATGTAAACTTTAAGTGGAGCCTCGATGACGGGGCGTAAACTCTGTCCTGGAGCTTATCAGTCGCGTGCGCCCCTCGAAAGCATCGCACGTGCCTTCTGTCCGAGCACTTCTGGTCACAGCACGTAGGTCTCCGCTGGTTGCTTGTACCTGCTGGAATTCTTGGGTCCGTTCACAGCGAGTGAGAGATGGGTGATGCCAGCTCAATACCCAGCTGGGTTTCACATATTCTCAGCTGGACAGGCCAGGCCACCTGCAGGCCGGCCTCGCTCCTGAGGTGCCCTCACCTGCCATGAGCTCAGACGCCAGAGGTGGTTCTGTTGTCAGCCCCATTTTATACATGGAGACAGTGAGGCACCTGGGAGGGCTGGGCAACTTTCCAAGGTCACACTGGTAATGAAGGTTAAAACCAGCAGGTGGACCTGGCCAGTCTGGGCAGATGGTCAAGGTGAAGCTGTGCTGGGCGCCCGACCCTGCCTTCGTGGGAGGGTTGCGAGGCTGCTGAGATGACCCACATAGAGCGTTTAGCACAGTGCCTGGCAGAAGCGTGCCACGAGGTCAGCAGGCACCCACCCCCCAGCTAGTGCTGCCAGAGCGTGCTAAGGCCAGCGGCTGTTCCAGGCCATCCTCTGACGGCCCAGGTGAAATCATGCTCCTAGCCCAGTTCCTGCGAAATGAAGTGAGCAGACTGCCCGGCACTGACATACAAGTTACAGAGTCAAGCATGTGGGGAAGAGGGTGGTCCCAGCTGCTTGTATGCGAAGGCTCCACGCACGAGGTCTGCAGGCCTCTCCAGCACTGACGGGCCGTCCCCCTGAGCTGGCAGGGGCGCCGCCTCTTTCCACCTGAGCACCTAGCCCCTCGGTTCAGAGCGATTGCTGCTAGTTTTGCTTTGGAGTTTCTATGTGTGTGTGTGTGCGTGGGTTCTGTGTGCTGTCCCTTCTCTCATGTGTCCACATGACACACTCCAGTTTCCCCTTCGGTACAGACTTCACTGATCCTTCTTAAATAATAGCTAAAAGCTTGTGTTATGGCTGCGTGCTTGCCCGTCTCTCTCTCCCACTCAAGTCGAGACCAGGAACTGTCTGAAGAAACCGGCCACACGTCATTCACCTCTGTCCCCCTCCACGGAGCACAAAGCCTGGCCCAAAGGAGATTTTCCGTGGAAACCTGAGAGGCACATGAGCCTGTGGCAATGACCTCTGGGGCTGGGCCTACCCATTGGGCCTCCACGGCTGGTCCTGTCAGAATCAAAGACCAGAAAGGAATCATTTGCCCAAGCTGAGATCTACAGAGGTCACGGGGCAAACCCCGAATCCTGAACTTTGACTTTTCCTGACCCACAGGAAGTAAAGCTGTAGGCTCCGCCCTGGTTTCGTACGGCCGACTCCAGTGACGGTGCCTCGTGCTGCCTCACAAAGGGTCTTGCTGCCACCATGTCCCATCTTGAGCTCCTTTTAGGCCTTGGTAGCTTCTGGCACTCGCTATCCACAGGCTTCTCAGAAATGGCTTGAAAACGTAGAGATGGGTGGTTCTCCCTGAGCTGAAGGGATCAAACCCAAGGTTTCCGGGAAGCCAGGAGGACACGGCTGCCCGCAAAGTGCCCCTGGAGACGCTACAGCTTGCAAATGGGTGTGAAGATTTAGAAGAACCGTGAGGCAGGGTGGTTCTCACCGTCACCCTGTGCGTTTCAGCCCACCAGCCCTCGGCTGTACTTGGTGTTTCCAGGGGAGGCCATTTCTGTGCCGATTTTCTGAAGGCTTGGGGAAGGGAGACTTGAACTCAGATGGTGTGTCACCCGACTTGCTACGTAGCAGTGACATCTACTGGGGAACCTCGTCACTTCAGGGTTTCATCTTCTGTGCTAACTAGAAAACGTTAACTCATTTTATCTTTGTAACAGCTCCGCGAGGTTGTTCATAGGACGATCTGCGTTTGTGCGATGAGGAAACTGGGGTACAGGGAAATGGGGTGACTGACCTCAGAGCAGAGCCAACATGTGGCTGAGCCGGACTGGAGCCCAGAGCTGTGTGGCCCGTGACCTGCCCCCCTGAGGCTGCCTCCTGACCCATATTTCTGCACATTGAATCCATCCAATGCGCAGCATTTTCGTTCCACTTTGAACGTGTGTGTTTACAGCTGAGCTACCCTGTAGACTCCGCCCTTCTCAGCACGCAGGCGTCACCGGTGCAGGTGACATTGGTGCCTCACCCTGTGCTTCCCAGGGGCCTCTTAGTAAATGTCTGCCTAGTAAATGTTGCATAAGTGAGCGAGCCTGTCAGTATGGATGCAGGTAGGGCATGGGGAGTGGTGGGGGTGGGGGGCTGGCTGCTCTCTGTGGCCCTCACACGGGACCTCTGAGGCACATAAGTGAAGGTGGGAGGGTCTAGGGACCCTCGAGCTCCTGAGAGGTTCTTTGTAGCTTTCAGAGTCGAGTCCACGGTTCTCAGCTGGGAAGGGGTCCCTTTGTGACAGGCCCCTGCCTACCCCTCCAGCCTCTGCGCTCACCACAGCTCACGCCCTGTGCTCCAGCCATCTCATCTGGGAGCCTCCAAACAAGCCTGCCCTCCCCCATCTTCAGGCTCTGATATTGCAGCTGACTCCAGCACCCTTCCACCACCACCCCCCACATCCCTCGCCCTTTGCCTAAGCAGCCTGTGTTCATTTTCCAAGGTCCAGGTATCACCTCCTCCAGGAAGCCTTCCCAGATGGCCAGTCAGGGCTGACAAACAGCAGTGTCGTGGGTGGAGGAAGAGCTGCGTGGTCCAGCTAAGTGGCCTGGGTGGAGTCCAGCCCCCCGTTTACTAGACGTGTGGCCTTAGGCAAGTTACCTAGTGCTGTACTTCAGTCCCCCCATTATCAAAACAAGTAACGACAATCGTGTCTGACTCACGGTGCCGTACGTATTGGATGTGTGAATAAATATAAACTGCTTAGAGCAGGGCGCAGCGTGGGGAACGGAAGTGTTTGCGACGATTACATTATTATCTATTTCCTCATCTCCCTGTCCCTGCCAGTTGGCGAGGTCCGTAACCAGGACTGTTTCTGCAGCATCTTCGTGTCCCCAGAGCCGAGCGGCGAGCCTGTTGGGGAACAGTCCTGAGTGTGTGTGTGGGGCGGGGAGACAGAAAGAGCATGTCTGGCGTTCCAGTGGCCGTGGGGTCTCATGCAGGGGCCTGGGCATCAGAAGGCAGCTTGAGCCACAGGTGCAGCAAAGGTGGGCACAGACGTGACTCCATCATGGCTTCCGCGTCCCTCTCGTCTACTATGTTCTGGGCCCAGAGGGCCTCTGGCTGTGGCTTCTTTCCCCCGTCCCCAACCTAGGTGTCCTTTGAGGGTTACACCCCCTTCCACACATGGGAAGCACATTGAAGCCATTCTGAGCGTCCTCACGAGGAGACAGGTGAGACGGAAGCCATTGGTCCTTCAGGCCCGGGTCTCCGCACCTGTCACCTTGTCCTCATTGCTGACCCGGATGTTTGCTTACTGGGGCTGTGAGCCCCCGGGGGCCACAGAGTATCTGTATCTGCCATCAGGGGTCCCCTCATCCTGCAAGACTCATGGGAGGGGTACAATCCTACATGAAAGAGAGAGAGGAGATCTTTAAAATGAGTGAAAGTACAGTGAGCTTGTGTGGAGGGGCTGTGGGGACACAGCAAGTGTTTCATACTCTGCCAAGGGGACGTGAGGAGAGGCGGTTTCCATGAGGACCTGAAGGGTGATGAGGGGACATCTGCCTACTGTAGGTGGAGGGCCGAGAGCACACCCGAGGAGCAGTGCTTTCACGACACAAGTTAGATTTTCACAACTGCCTTGTCGCGAGTTCCTGAGTTCACACCATTCCACACATGCCTGGCCTGTGCGTACCCATCCCGCCTGGGAAGACCTGTCGGGGACGAGAAAGCCTGCCCCAGTGTGGGAGGAGGGCCGAGGGGGGCGGTGGGCACAGAGGGCGAGGGAGGTGGGGAGGGCCTCAGTCCGATGCTTACACGTGGCGGTTCAGCGACCCCCCAAAGTTAAGTGGAAAGGGAGCCGTACTATGAGAACACTGATGGAGTTCAGAAACTGAAGGAAGAGATGCAAGTGCCCGGAAGACCAGCCAGTAAAACAAGACCAGAGAGCAGGGGGCTGCTTTACAGGGGCTCCCTTTGCAGCCACCTGGTCTCATCCCCATGCTTTCCACTGGTCTCAGAGTCACAGGGGAGAAGGTGCGACTGGCCCAGCTCAGCCAGGTGTGAGACCACCTGCATCAATAGCCACGGCGAAGGAATGGGCAGGTGTCAAAGGCACAGCCCGTCCGGAAACACTAAACACTTCGTGTGCTCTTCTTGTGCCTCCGCATGTTTGCGGAGCTGGCGATCACGTGACCAAGAAGCAGATGGATTTCTGCTCTCGGGACACTTTGTGGGCAAGGCTGCCACCCAGCTAGTGTCTGGGACACTCAGCAAGAAACAGCGTTTCTGAGGCAGAAACAGGAAGTCTGCAAACTACCAGAAGTCTATAGACTCGTTTATGGAGGCATTTTCTTTTTTTTTTTTTGAGACAATGTCCTGAGCTGAAACCCCCAAACCACATACCAGCCGAGGAAGGGGTTTGATTGTAAGGAGAAGAGGCAGGTAGAGAGGCAGAGACTGATGGAGAGAAAGAAAACCCTTATCACGTGTTGCAAGATCAACTTTATGTTGACGAACATTCGATAATCAGGGTTAATGGGAAAAATCCAAAATGTGCCCACATTTATGACAATCACCCAGCATCGTACCTAGTACAATGGATGCCTATTAAATATTAGCTGGACGTGAATTTCCATTTTATTTATGCTAGGAAGCCACAAAACATAGGCGTAGAGCAGATGTGCGGGCTTTACAGCCAGGCCGCCTGAGCTCAGGAAGTCGCTGCTGTGTGACCTTAGACAAAGAAGTCAAACGTCTGTAAAGTGAGGACACGAAAGCTCTGAAGAGTGTTGTAAGGATTTGCTGTGTGTAAGTCGTATGGTAAATGTTTGTTCTCTTCCTTTTCTGCCCTTTATCTCCTTATTACATAGAGGCTCTGAACACTCAGGGTATGGTTTATTATGGTTTTAAACAAAGTCTCGAAAAGTTATTCTGACAGGGGGCTAGAACGGAAAACCCAGGTCTCAGCTAAACCTCGTTTCTTGAAGTGCAAACAATGAGACTGTTCATCCGCGGTTGCTGTTACCGCCACCTGGTGGCAGCATACTGTATAACATTTTTTGAGTCGAATGTGAAATCCTAAACATTCCTTATAGTCTCATGTATTATACATACTTGGAAGGGTTTAAACAACACTATGTGGTGGCACTAGTACATTATGAAGATGCCAGAAGCAGGAATCTGGGTTTTCTGCATCCACCAGTGTCTACCTTTAATGCCATCAGTTCCAGTGCCACTCTCCCTCAGTACTTCTGGGGTGGCCTGCATCCGAAAGCTGAGGCGTTCCTGTGAAGGGTCAAGTAAAAATAAAGCAGGTCATAGAGCATGAGCAAGAAAAGAAAAAGAAATAGAGAAATTGGACAGGATCAAAATTAAAACCGTCTGCTTCCAAGGGCACTGCCAAGAAAGGGGGAACCGGAGGAACATGCAAATAGTGTATCTGATAAGAGATTGGTGCTGGGAACAGGACACTTACAGCTCAGCGATACCAAGACAAACAATACCATTCAAAAATGGGCAAAAGATTTGAGGAGATAGTTCTCTAAAGAAGATACTATATGACCCACCCGCCTCCAAAAGAAGCTCAGCAATGGGCCATGAGAGACACACAGATCAGTCATAACGAGATGCCACTGGGCACTCACTAGGACGGCGAGGCCAGAGGCAGTCGATCACAGGTGCTGGTGAAGATGGGGACACATGGGAACCCTCACACATGGTTAACGGACGTGCGAAATGGTGCGGCCGCTTTGGAAAACAGCCTCGCGTCTCGTCAGAAGGCACCGCCTGGATCGCCACGGGACCCCAGCAATGCCACTCCCGGCACGTTCCCCAGAGAAGCGAATGGGGTCCACACAGACACTGTGCGTGGGCGCTCGTTGTTTGTAACGGCCCAAAGTGGAAACAACCCAAATGCCCATCAACGCTTTCCGTGAGCCTTGCGATGGACAACTGTCCAGAGGTGGAAAGAATGAAGTGCGACACCTGCGACCACATGACTGAATCTTGACATCGTGCCCGGTGAAAGGAGCCGGTCACACAGCCGCACGCTCTGTGCTCCCATTTATATGAAATAGCCAGGATGGCAACTCCCTGGAAGCAGGAAATAGAGTTGTGTGTGCCTAGGGCTGCAGGGGAGCACGGGGGTGGGAGGTAATGGCTGAGAGGCAGGGTTCCTTCTGGGGGGGGGGATGTTCTAAAATTGGTAGCAGAGATGGTTGCACAATTCCGTGACTGTACGAAAAGCACGTGGCTCTATGATCTCTGCCCTATAGATGGGTGAAGTGTGTGGTATTTTAATTGTGTCTCAATAAAGCCATTAAAAAAGACAAAGAACAAAGAATGTCTGAAAGAGTGAGAGGACAGCGGTCCCCGTCGCCCCCCTAGGCAGACAAAGCTTCATGTTCCAGCAAAAGAGTCAGAACTGAACTTTCAATCCAGCATTGGATTTTTTTTCTTTTTTTCTTTTTTTTACAGAAACAAAAATTGTTTTCATTAACTAATCTGGAGCAGAGGAAACATTTTGTCCTATTTGATTTTACATAAAAGAATCATCTCCTCCCCTGGTTTTAGGGCTGCTCGTCCAAATGGGAGAAGAATACCATTCACATTTAAGTGGAGCCAGCTTCCCCCGAGAGCGATCTCACTGCCAGAAAGCCTTCACGTGGGTACCGTATCACTCCTTGGATGACCTGAGCCGTGCCAGCCCCCCATAACCGCGGACACTCACGTGTGTGCTGCACACGAACCTCTGGCACATTAGGTTGTGGCGACCCTCGCCTGCAGTACCAAGGCTGATACTGGCTCCACTGGCATGTGTAGCTGTTTAGTTTGGGGTTCTTACTGTACCCTGAAAGCGGCATTTCTAGACCTCTGTGGCTTGCTGAAACAAGCTCCAGAATCTAAGCTTTGGAAGCACTTCGCCAGCAGCTGAGTCCCACGGAGGCCCTTCCAACGCTGGTAACCCAGCCAGGCTTCCTTTCCTGTCTGAGTCTGCTGTATTCACAGAGAGGCCGGGCAGAGGATAAAAAAGCCATTTTCCTGCCCTTCTGAACAAAGCCCAGTGTCAAAATCTTTGAAAAGCATGTATTATATTAGTAAAGAGCCCGATTCTCTCTCTCTCTCTCTCTCTCTCTCTCTCTCTCTCTCTCTCTCTCTCACACACACACACACACACAATGTGTGGAAGTGTTCATGATACAGAAAAATCATTTCCTTCTCTCTCCCATCCCAAAATAAAAAACCTTATGATGCGTTAGATTGAAATGTTTAAATATTGAACCAGTGCCCAAAAAATGATTTGTAAGCCTCAACAAATTTCATGAAATTTAAAAATGATATTATCCCATCTGACAGAGTGCCTGTCAGGACTTGAAGCCGTGTGGCCCAGATCAGGGGCCTTCTCTGCAAAAGAAACGCGGGGCACACTTGACTTATAAATACGGTGACACACAGAATCCTCTGAAGACACACATTCCTGGGGCCGTTTGCGACTGTGGTGGGGGTATCGGGCTGCCTCCTACACAGAGCGGTGCAGGCTGCGTGAGTATTAGATGCTATGGTTACAACACAGCTCCTTTCCAGAGAAAAGAGGCGCCTGAGAAAGGCAATGCAGTGTTCACCCTCGTGGCTTCCGCCTCGAGACAGCACGAGGGACGGCTGGTTCTCCAGAGGCGGTGATGCCGCGGGGGTGCGAGGAAGCTGGCCTGGCAGCCGCCTCCCTGGATGCCGTCACATGAACCAGGCCAGGGCACCGGTTCTGGCCTTTCCACGGACTCCGCTCTACCCACGCCGTTTCCTGGCGTGGAATGTGCTCCCTAAAGCCAGCACACAGGGGGAAAGGGCCCTTTGGTTCTCTTCTTGGGCTTCCGTCTTTACCAGAAGCACGTCAGGCCAACGGCAGCACTTTCTGTACCCCTCTGCCCTGCAGCAGAGGCCTGCTCTGTCCCGTCCTGTAGGGCGTCCGGAAACGCCACCTCCCACAGCGCGGCCGGTCCCCTTGTCACCCTTTGCTGCACGTGGCCCCAGAGCAAGCTCTCTGGTGTCCTGTCCACTCCAGTCCCCAGGGAGCGCTTGTCTCTGCCTGTCCAGGCCCCACCCACGGAGCTGGGCCCCGCACCCTGTGACTGGAGTTGGCACTGAGTGGGTGTGTCCACAGGGGAATTCCATGTCCCCCCCTCCTCAACTTGCAACCAGGCTTGATTTTGGCAGGGAAATAGGCATAACCGTTGTACTGATCGCTTCGGTTTTCACTCTGATGTTGAATTCTGCTCCCCAGCGTGCATCTGCCCCACGGACCCTCCTGAGGCCGGATGCGGGCATCTTGGGGCAGCCCCAGGGCCTGTGCAGGAAGCAGCCTTTCCTGATAGGTGTTGCCATGATACCGACTCCAGGACCACAGACGCCCAGGAGGTACTGAGCCAGCCCACAGGCCGCTCGTGCTCTTGGTGTTTTGGAAACTAAATGACCTCTGTGGATGAACTCCCATGTTTCGTGGTGATGTTCATTTCTAAAAACAGACAAAAGGTGCTCAGAACTGAGTCTGACAATTAAGGTGACTAATGCGTTTCAGGGTCAAAAACCAGATGTGACGACATTGCGATGACAGTGGTTGTTCTGTAACTGGGGAAATAGCAGTTCGGGGTTTTCTCAGAGACCAGTTTACAAGATGTTTTGAGTGAGCGGGGTGGGGGCGGGCCAGGCTGCAGTCAAGGCCAAGGCCACACCACCCCTCTCTGTCACTGTGGGGACTGTTGGCGGCTTCTCCTGCCATGTCCCTCCGCTATGACAGGTGAGTGATACCTGCCGCAAAGAATGGCTGTGAGGCTGATGTATCCGCCAGGTGAGTGGACCACAGGAAACCACCTCTGCCAAAGCCTAGGACGCCGTACCACCCTTTCTTACTTCCGGTCTCGACGTGGCTATTTTAGAAGCAGTGAAAAGGGGGCTGCATCCCTGTTAAAGCATCCCAAGTTTCAGTGTGCAGGGGAGCAGAGCAGCAAATCCTGAGTGTTGAGGACACAAACATACCGCGTGGATGAGGTGTAGTTTCATAAATCCAGCATTCGTAAGTGCTGGCTGCCAGATGGCAGAGTGCCATGTGCCCAGTGCCCCATAAAACGGGGTCTGCTTGTCACTTAGCTGCCTCGACTGGTCTGGGGGGGGGGGGCAGGCTGAGCTGGCAAAGTAACAGAAGCCAGAGCAAACCATGCAAAAATCTACTGCACTGAGATTTTTCCATTATAGTTTATCTTACACATACACACTCTCACATTCACACACACCACACACACTCACACACACTCACACACCCACACACAGAGTAGAAGAGTGTGAAGGCTGCAGGAGTCATCCAGTGTAGAAATCCTGTTTCGGGACAAAGGGAATTATGTGAAGACATATAAAGAAGCACGGTTTCCCATGGTAACGGCGTTTATTGGTGGAATTTTGTCAGCAACTGGATATACTTATTATTAAAACTAATTTCAATAACAACAGCAGTATTTACGGAGCCACCAAGCACGGCACTAAATGCTGCTGTCAATTATCGCACCGGCTTTGGTCAGTTGGAAAGTCGGTAACCACTGGTCACACATCAAGAGCGAACTATTGTGGACATAAACATGGGTTATATAGACCTACCAATTCGCCAATGAGGGTGTCGGGCTGTGGATTCCTCGGCACATGCTCTGCAGGTGAGCAGACAGGCCAGTGGGTGTGGACGGAGATGCTGGAGGGAGGCAGAGAGGTCGCGAGGCCACGGCCACAGCCCACTCCTGCGAAGCAGACGTTTACTGCTGGCTCGCTGGTGATTTTACAGAGGACGTGAGTCTGCACCAAGCGCGGGCCCCGTTTCGCCGGCAGCCAGACTTACAGGGTGGGGCTGGATTCCACAGATGTCTGAGGTCTGCGGGCGGCCGCATGGGCCGCAGTAAGCAGTGGTCAGCTCGGCCTGGTGCTTCCGAAACGCTGCTGACTCCACGTGTGGCAGGACCTGGTTCTGAACGTCCGTCACCGTGTCCCCCACTCAGCAGATCTTCGCGTGTCTCCGTCCACCTGGTGCCTGTGGGCACGGGACCTCGGGGAAGGTGACTTATGTACCACCAGCCCTTCTGAGCCAAACAGGAGAGGCTCCTCGGCTGAGCGTTTATTGTCTCTATCTCCTCGGGTGGGCTCCTGCGCCCAGGGTTCCTTACAAAGTGGTGGCATAATGTATGGGGGCTCTGGGGTGGGAGCGGAGCATACGCGTTTGCAGCCGTAATGAGAGCTTGGAGGTAACGGGGGGTGATTTGGATCATCCTGAGTTCCAGGAGCAACTGGAACAGCATGCACGTTCTGTGACCCTACGGTGGCACCTCCTGACAGAGAAGGTGCTTTATTGCCTCTGTCACGCGTTCCTCTCTCAGCAGCGATTCCTCCCAGCCTTGGTGGTTTGCATGCAGCAGCTAAACATGAGGCAGTAACGAGTGACAGCCCAGCCACTCTGCGCACATGGCAGCGGCAGCGAGAAGCCGTCACCGTCACCCTCCCGCGTTGCAGAGGAGAGAGGCGCTGATGGCCGGCGCTCTGACAACAAAGGGCAAGGGACCCAGCCCAGGACTCAGAGGGCACAGATGTGGTGGTGCCGACCACAGGGTCACACCCTCCACAGGTATGCAGACCTCCCGCCCGCTCGCAATACAAGGGAGATGTGCAGCTCTTCCCTTCACACCCTGGGAAGGGCCGACTGCAGGCGGAGAACATGCCGGAAGGCTTCCTTTTTGTGCCTGCTTTCCGGGCCTCCTCCCTGCAGTGTCTGGGTTCCAACTGTGAAAAGCAGAAATGAGAACATCCACAAGACAGACTGCAGGAAAGACAGTGAGCACCCTTGGCCTTATTTGGATTTTGTTTTCTCTGGGGCAAATCGAGGGGGTTGTTGTTGTTGTTAATGTCAGGCTGAGCGTCTGGACCTTCATTCTCACTTGATGACTCTCCCACTGAATGTATCTGAGCTGTACACAGCAACAGGGTGTCAACGGGTTGGCGAATGAGTCCCATTGGGGTCACTTAGGGCTTGGTGACAGGGACCAGCGGTAGCCTCGTCAAATCCTTTCTCCTCTTGTCCCTGTGACAGAAGCTCAGTGACTTCTGAGTTATGAGCTTCGGCAAAGCATAGTGTATGAGGCATATGACTGTTCCCCAAGGGTGTCACCCAGGAGCAACTCCAATGGAAAGTCGATATCAGAACTAGTCTCTGCCTCCATTTCTGTGTATACACCCTCCTGGCACGAATGGTCACTTAAGTTCAGAAAAGAAATGGGGTAGCTGGTCTTCCTTGACTCAGAGACTCTCCTTGGTTTCAAAGAGGAGACAGATTGTCACAGAGCTCACTGGTGATTCTCACGGGTCTCATTGTTGGAACCTGGGTTCGAGCTGTGGCAGTTACCCAGGTGTGAATATTTCTGCACTTTTCCTTCCCTGTGTTTGAAATCAAATAAAATCATTTAAGATTTCAAGTCTAATTTTTGCACAAGGGAGATTGTTCATTGATCGCGGTAACTTCTCGGAAGAGCCTAGGCAAGCACACATGGGATGCGGTGCTTCAAGCCCACTCACCTCTCCTCTATTAAAATCACCAGTGGGAGCCACTGAGGGCATCTCTGGTGAGAAGCTTTCTATCTCCCTGCTTATGTTTTCCAGCGGTGACTACCAAAACTACTCTAAAATTACTTCATCCAAAGAAGCGTGCTTTCTGTGCACACCCAGCTAAGCCAAGTGTCCTTGGACTGTCCTTCCCATCTCACTTTGTCTCAGTCGTTCCACCTGCACAGAAACTCTTCGTCTTCCCCTGCGTTACCAAAATCAAGGCACTGTGCTGTGAGGACGCTCTGTCGTACTCATTGGCAGCTTCTCTAGGCACTTCCCTTGCCCAGCTTCCTGTGATGGTCTCTGCCAAAGCCAGATGAGGAGAGCTCCTTGATCAAGGATTCATATATGACCAAAACAGTCACCATCCACTCCTATGGGCCTACAGCCGAGTGGAGAAACACTGAAGGATCAGAAGGCCTTCTGCTGTCACAGGAGAGAGGGGAGGACATTGCAGCCACAGCGTGAAGGTCAGCATGTGGAGTACTCAGCAGTGAGCACCCAACACAAAGGTCAGCATGTGGAGTACTCAGCAGTGAGCACCCAGCAAAAGGTCGGCGTGTTAGGGAGTACTCAGCAATGAGCACCAAGCACGAAGGTCGGCATGTGGAGTACTCAGCAATGAGCACCCAGCATGAAGGTCGGCGTGTGGGAGTACTCAGCAATGAGCACCCAGCACAAAGGTCAGCGTGTGGGAGTACTCAGCAATGAGTACCCTGTTTGCAACGTGGATTGCAATACAGCTTTCACGTAGAGTAATAGCAATGGAGCTAAAGGTGTAATAAAATCTGCTGCCGTATTTATTGTCCAGACTGTTTTTCTTCTCATGTTTCCACTCCAGCAGATCACCTGTACACAGGGATCTGTGATGCCTACTGGTACTTTCACCCCTATTTCTTGGGTAAAGAAAAAGGATGTCTGGAACTCGGGAGCCCATGTAGCATGTGCGATTCCCAGAGAGACTGGCTGGCCTGAATGGGGGCAGCCATGACGTTGCGAGCGTGGGCTGTGAAGGCTGCACGGTCGGGGTGAGGGGCAAACCCAGGAAAGGGGCGAGTGAGCAAGTTCAGGTCCACAGAGGAAAGCCAGGATGTGTTTGCGCGGGAGAATATGTTCCGATGCCGAGTCGTAGGAGCTGGAGGATGTGGATCAAAGCTGAGTGAACAACTCCCGGCTTCTCGTGCATCCAGCCCCCTACTGAACAAGCGTCGCGAGAGCGTGGAGCGCGCCTGGGCGGTACCGCGTGAGTGTCTTGAGCGCCAGCTGTGGTGATCCTGTAGGTGACAAGTGCATGTTGCAGAAGCTGCTGTGCTGATGTGATGGGCAAGAGCCAGGTGCCGTCCAGCTCCTGACACAGTCCTAGGGAACGACCCCTCTTAGCCCCGGTGCCTTGATACGCGTTACCAAGACGAAGGTGGTTCCAACTCTTGACCAGAAAGCTCCTCGGGAGCAACTTTTCCACATAGACAATCTCTAGCCAATAGCCTTGACGCATTAATACATTAAACCCCCCAAAAGGCTCTTAACTTAAAAACCTGGGCTTTCTAATTAACCTTGATAAACTTGACTATAAAACATCTTACTAGCCTTCGTGTCAGTTTTCTACTGCTGTGTAAAAAAGTTATTACAAATTGAGCAGCTGGAGAGAACACTCACTCACTGGCACACACTTCTCCAGGGGGGAGTTTGGCAGCGCACGACTGGGTTCTCTGCACGGCTGAAACCGTGTTCTCGTTCTTGGAAGAAAGAAATTCCTTGTGGTTATAAGACAAGTGCCCATGAACTCGCTGGTGTCAGCCAGGGCTGCGTCTCAGCTCCCAGAGCCCCGCCTTGCCCACGTCCGTCTCCCTCATAAAACCAGCAACAGAGAGACGCCCTCACGTGCACAGTCTGCATTTTGTGCAGAGGATGGTGTGTTTGTGTGTCTCTCTCCCCACTTGAATTTGCATTCCCTCCTTATCCCATTGAAATCGATCTCCCACCTGAAGCCTCCACTGAAACAATTCTCACTCAAGGCCGTGGTGACCCACTGAGCGCCGGGTCCAGTAGCCACCAAATGGCTCTTGGTGTAACTGGCTTCTTTCCGGCATCTGCTGCTTTTTTAGCGCCTCTTTTCCTCAAATGCTCACCCAATGTGCACATGCGTTTCCACCTTCTCCTTAGTGTCACATCCCTGCACTTTCACTCTTGATCTTTTCTTACTGAATAAACTTCCCAGGCGAGGTTCTCCAGTCCGACGACATCTGCCACCTCCCTGCCGGTAACTTCAAAATGTGTCTTTACGTTCACTTCTGCACCTGAACTCAGGACTCACTCACCTTCCTGCAATCTGAGTATCAGCTGCATCCACAGTGACCTTGTTTTTCTAACTCCTCAGTGGACAAGTCCTTTCTGGTTCCCTCTCCTGCTGGGAATGCACATAAACCACGTCACTCGAGCTCGGCCGAGGGATTATTTCAGGGTCCTGACCCCTGTACATCCAACTGGTCATGACATCCTATCGACTCTGTTTCTCAGTCACTTTTAAATCACTTAGTTGTTCCCTTGTCAGACTTACTCAAAATAATGTGACTACGAGATGACCCTTATTCCATCCCAGGTTTACGAAGCAGGAACGCAGTATAATAAGCTCAGTTTGGGGCACGCTGGTGTGTAGGCAAATGAGCAACAATCAACAGGAAGTGTTCACGGGCCCGGACTCGGGAGCTCCTGTCCGTGAAGGGAACAAGCCCGAGGAGAAAGTGCAGCTCTGGGAGCACTTAGGAAATGAGTGGCAGTTGGAGTCACGAGAGCTGGCAGCCAGCGACGGGCCGCGGCCAGAAGCCTCGCAGCCCGTTTCCTTCTGGGAAGAAAGGGTGGCCGTGGGGACTGGGAACTTGCACGGACAAGTGAGGGCTTGAGGTACGTGTGTGGGACGTGGGCCGGGAAGGTGTGACGAGGCAGGAGGACGAGGGATGGAGGGGCCGGGGTCCCACTCAGGATCCCGTGCTGTGCTGGTGTGGGGCCGGTCCTGGGCCAGGCAGGGGCGGCGTCCTAGCAGAGTGGGCAGACAGGGACCTGAGACCACAGTTAGGACGGGACGTGCAGTGTCATAGCAGAGCCAGCCGCCCCGAGGGCAAGGCTTAGGGCAGAAAAGGGGAGACCACGGGTGTGGGGGTGGGGTGTGAGCATGATTAGAACCAGGCACAAGAACGCCCCATAATTTGGGGGCATTGGATGTGACGTCCCCAAGGACCCTGACTCTCCCCAGCATGTGAGGTGGTTTTGGAGGTGACCAGAAAGACTTCAGCCAGATTCCAAAGTCTCTTGGAAGATGACAAAATGACAGGAAGTCTGCAGCCCCCATAATATCTTGAGAAAAAGAAAGAATACTAGTTGCAGCAAATTATAAGTTTTAGGGACTCTGATGGGCCTGGAGGTCTGGAAGCTGCTCTGCGGGCTTGTGGGGTGGGGTGGGGGTGGCAGGAGTGGGAGGGCGAGTATCAGGGTGAGTTCCAGCCCCTGTTGCCTCAAATCGGGGGCACAGCTCTGGAGAAAGCTCTCCCTCTGTGTGCCGAGGACGTCCACGGCCCATAAGTACTTTTTAAACTGGCTCTGATGTGAAGCCCTGGAACTTTGAAACCTGTTTTACTCGTGGGGGGACGGGCAGGGGAGGTACTTTGTCCCTTCTTCCTGGAAGCGAGACCCTTCTTGGTGGAAGCCCGTGGAGAAGCAGCTGACGCTGGCAGCACCCTGACCCCCTCCCCTTGGCAGCACTTCTCACCAGGACCCGAGTCACACAGGTCCCAGCTGCCAGGAGAGAGTGCGATCGGTGCCCCTCCCGCTGGCCCATCCTGAAGACACTGGTGTCTGGCCGTTTTCAGTGCCGTCTGCACTTTTTCATGGAGCTGAAGGCAAAGGGATTGGGGCCCCGTCTGCGTCTGAGTAAACTTGTGTTAGCTGAGTTTTCCTCACGCCAGTATTTTTTCCTTCTCATCTTAAGTGGAGGTTAGAGAGAGACAGAGAGAGACAGAGAGAGACAGAGAGAGAGAGAGAGAGAGAGCGCCTCCCAAACTATTACTGAGATAAAGATGGACACACATAATCCTGAGGATAGCAGAGGCTGCAAAACACAGAGAAAAGCAAAAGGTCGAGAGGGAGGGAGGGAGAGAGAGACAGAAACTACAGAGAGCTTTTAGAAATCACGAATGACAAAGACGTGGTGCCAATAAATGCATAAATTTGTAAGATAACTGATATTTCCATCAGAAAATAAACTTGTCATCCGAATCAGTTGTACACATTCAGTGACGAACCCTGAAATACAAAGAACCAGCGGAGGAAGATGAAGTTTGGAGATGCGACCAGACTGGCTTCCAAGCTCAGTCTCCCTTCTGGAGGTCGCCACCTCCTGTGACAGGAAGCCCCAGGCCACCTTCACTGCCTCGGTGGTTGAGATGGTGGGAGAGACATGTCCAGCTGTTCCCAGCAGCCCAGGGGAAGATACTGCAAAACAAAACAAAACAGGGTCGGCAGGCAGGGGGTTTGGGAGTGGAAATGCCATCTCTGTCCCAGGGTTTTCTAGGCAAACCTGAGGTCTGTGACCTGAGACAGCCTCCCCACTCCTGAGCGTGGGGAAGGGCCCTGTGGGGACTGCCATATGCAGTGACAGTGGCTTCTACATCGTTCCCGCGATGGTGTGGCCTTTGTTAGACAGTTGTCATTTAGCAAGACAGCCCTGAGTGTCAGAAGGCTCTGGTGTAGCTGTCAGGCTCTGTGCCCCTGCTGGACTCAGGCAACTATCGGCACCGTCATGAATGTCTATTGGTTATTTATTGACAGCATGGATTTATTGATTGATCATTTATTGGAGGAATATATTTATTGATTGATCATGTATTGTGGGCATATATTTACTTATTGATCATTCACTGGGGACATGGCACTGCACCGATAGCCCACTAGCAATGGCTGAAGACACCAAAACCCAAATGTGGTCCCTTACATTCTAAGAGAGGACGAAAGACATGTGCACATGATAAGATTAAAAAGGAACAGAAACACAGGCCAAGTCAAATGAGACACTCGAGTAAGTCCAGGAGGCGGAAAGGGCGGGGAGCCCAGGCTTCAGAGGGCGCCTTTCATGAGGCCAGACCAGCAGGAATGCTGCCTGGACTTTAAAGGGTGAGGTGTCACGGCTTTTGCTTTAGACTCTGGAGACATTATTAGGGATGGATCAGAGGAGAAAAGAGGATAAGACAACACATCCAGAGTGGTCCAATTTAATGTCGGGGGAAGGGGAGGGAAGATGTGGATTCAAGAGACGTAGGTAGGTCTCTTGCCAGAACATGGTGATGGGTTGGAGGAGAGGGTGGCCAGACAAAGAAGAGTGAAGAATGACACCCAAGACTTTTGTCCCAGGAAACTGCTTTGATGGCTTCTGCCTCCCCTGGGGTGGGGGATGGATGGCGGGAGGACGCTGAGTGAGGTGTGAGTTGAAAGGCTTGGATAGCACGAGATGCTGCCCTTACTGGGTCCCTGCTCTCTTCTCGCTCTGTCTCCTCTGTGTCAGGGGTCTTGAACAGTTTTGTTTCACACGTTTATTTAAATATGTGTGTGGCCCACTGTATTGTCACGTTACCTTAACTTCAGCCTTTAGAAAGGTTTGTGGAAGTCAACTTGAAAATGCCTACAAATAGCCCCAAACCAAGAGACCCAACCTGCAGGTGCCGGGTGCCTCACTGGCCTGTCACCCGTCCTCTGCCATGAAGAGACTGCGATGACCTTCGGCACCTGCAGAGAGCAGCCAGGTTTGGGCATTTCTCAGACCCGTAGTCTCCCATCTCTGCTTGTTTCTGGGCTGCTGTTCGAGTGCCAACAACACTGTGGTTGGAGGCCGGGGCTGCAGCCTGAACGGTACTTTCTGTAAAGATTTCCGCTTCTGACAATTGCAGCTCCGAGCTGGGCACATGTCTGATTGTGGCCTGAGCCCGAGAGGCGAGCACCAGGCACGGCTGGACTCAGCACAGCATCGCCAGCCGCAGGTGGCCCAGACAAGAGCTGCTATTCCCCAAATTGCCGGTGCTCCAGGGGGGAAGGCTCCGCCGCCCGCCTCCTCCACTTTGTCTCCAGAGTTGATGGAGCAGCACGTGTCTGGTGCAGGAGCAAGAGGAGAGAGGGGGGAGTTCGCACATGTCAACATCGTGTTGGCAGCAGACGCCCCTCATGCACGTCTGGAGGCCACAACATAAGCGTGAATGTGCCAAGATGAAAGTCGCTGGAGAGGAGCCGGGGCCCAGGAGAAACTTGCCACCCACAGGCTTGCAGAAGCCACCGGAGCCCTGTCCCTCCGATGCCTTCAACAGAAGACAGTTCATGCGTGTGTGTGCCCCCCACCCCCCAGCTGAAGACACCCAGGTCCCAGGCGGGAGCAGCCCCGTGCACGATGTCCCACTCGGTCGTGGCTGCAAAGGTCGGACACACACCTGGGCTAAGTCTGCCTTTCAGTCCTTGATTTAAGTGTTTCTCCTCTGTTTCCTGGTCTGGAGCCACCAGGAATGGAACCAGCAGGATGCTTTTCTAAACGGAAACCACCCTGAGACCAGGTGGTCACCGCGCCGGCAGCAGTGGCAGCGGCAAGGCAGAGTTGAATTCCATTTAAATAAAATGCCAAAAGGCAGTCAGCAAAAGTGACATTTATGGTGTTCCTACAAATCCATTCAGTGGGGAGGCTCGGTCGCAGCAGCAAGGGGGGAAAAACAAGCTGTAGTGAGAACTGCCATCTGTATATTGTGCCCCGTTTTTAATATTCTGTATTCTCATAAAAAGTGTTGTTTCTGTCACTATTCAATCTCACAAACTCACACGGAACACTGTTAAAAGTCAGCAGTGTGTGAAATGGTATTTTAAAATAAATGAAACCGGCCCGCCGAGCCGCGCCACGATATTGCAATGCTGGGCGCTGACAGACAGGCACTGAAAAGTAACAACCGTTATCATCTTAAAGCAAAACGGATTAAATAAAAACCCACAGCCAGCGGTGCATTACCAAGGCCGATATTGACACAGCTGCTGTGCTGGTGATTTTTCATTGTCTCATCAAGACAAAGCATCACGGGTATCAATCTTCGCCCTGTCAGGCCGGGCCTGGCAGAAAGTTTTTCGTTTACATTTTCATTATATCCTTTTTATCTCCGATGCCAGCATTTTCTCTTAACTGCGGGGTCGAGTGACCTGGGGGGCAGTGTCGCGTGGGCACCTCCGGCCTGAAGAGCTCCCTGGTGGGGCAAAGGTGGTTGTTCCTCTCCCCGCCCCCAGCACCTCTCAGCGTCGTTCCTGTCACCATTGTCCTGTGTGCCGATAGGACATGAGAAGCTGTGATGGGCGTGTGCACGCGCGCGTGTGTGGGTGTGTGTGGGTGTGTGAGTGTGTGTGTGAGTGTGTGCACGCGCGTGTGTGTGTGTGTGTGTGTGTGTGTGTGTGTGCAGGAGAGAGAGATGAACAGCAAGAGGGAGACGGACAGGCCAGGGTTAGGAGACCACTGGAGGGCATGGTTTTCTTTCCTGCCTTTTTCACTGGACAGGAGGGAGATGGTCGAAAGTACACACGTCCCCTGAGAACACTCCCTCTGAACCTTTATCTGCCACTGTTTTGAGTTTCAGGACCCGCTCACCCTTCCTCGAATCGCCTTTCAGTTCCGAAGTTGACGTATGTGTGGAAAACACATTTTAATTTGACTCACAGAAAACAGCGTCTTTGAGAACAAGCAGTATCCTGGCGGGTGTGGGGGGCTCGCAGTCTTCTCTGCAGCTCCCGCCCCCTCCACTCTCAGGTCCTCCGTTTTAGAAGTTTATTCATGTGGGTTCATTAGGAAAGACGTTTCGGTTATGAAATGTCGCCCAGCGTTTTGATCTCTGCTGTGCAGGTTGCTGGCCTCAGTGACGGGAAACGCGCCCATCAGGTCCTTTAGCAAAGATTAGAAACGTGCGGTTTTAGAAGATTGAGGCAGATATAAACAAGGGATAGGGCTCCAGGCCCCACAGGTGGGGTCCTGCCTCTCCGAGTGCCTTCCACACACCCCCCAGGATGGTTGGGGACAAATGAGAGGACAGCTGAGGGCTTTGTGACATGGTCATCACAGGCTCCTCCAAGGTGCCATGGCAGCAATGAGCCGTCAGGTCCCAGGAGTCTGTCACTTAGCTTCATGGCCACTGGCTGCTGAGCAAACTGCCTTAGTTCTCACGTCTCAGAGGCGTATGCAGCATACGTTCACTTCTCTCTCACGTCACAGCCGACGGGGTGAGGCCGCCCCCACGATCACTGCGCGAGGACAGAGTGCCCATCAGAGTCTGACGCAGGCCATTCTCAGGGCCGAGCGTGGGAGAGGCTGGCGTCGCCCTGCAGACAGGCCCCCGGCTCAGCCAGCTGCAGGGCAGGCCAGGGCTCTCCTGGGGTCTCCGTGAAGAGAGCTGCAGGGGACGTGAGGGCCGTTGTCTGCCATAGAAGCAGGGACGGAGCGGGAAGGGTGCTGTGGGAGGGACAGGGTGACGTGTGAGCAGGGAGACGGGAAGTACTGCTGCACCGCGGTCAGCCTCCTTCAGGCTCAGCTGCTGCCCTTTCACTGTCACCCCGCCCGCCATCTAGAAATGCTCCTCAAACTGTGTCCTGGTTGTGACTCCCCCCAAGACTGGCTCGACGCAGTGCCGCCATTAATCGTGTTAGCGAACCTAGGGGGTGACTGGGCTCAGTGAGTGTTGGAGAATGAGTATTTGTGCCCCCAAAATTCACAGGTTGGAAATCTGATGCCCAGTGTGATGGTGTCGGGACCCTGCAGATACCACCACCACGGATGCTCACATATGAAACATTGTGTGTCGATGCATGAGGCCGGCCCTCCACACCCGCGCTCAGCCACAGACTGAAACAACACAGGTATTTACGAGCAGAACATCTGCCTAGAAGGGGACCCATGCAGTTCAAACCCGTGGTGTTCAAGGGTCAACAGAACATTCAAGAAATGATGATGTGTGATTCCATCTATCACCTCTGTTCCGACCAGCAGGAAGTGATCATGAGATATGATACCCTAAAGGTCGTAATCACGTCCGCAGACGCCGGACCAGGAGTTCCCCACCTGGAAATGGGCAGGGCAGTTCCTAGCTCCTGGTCAGGGGAACTAACGAAATTTCCCTTAGCTTGTGCCTTCCGAGTCCTCTCCAGATCTTTGATTTCTCAAGTTGTGTGACGTCTCTGACTCCTCTCCAAAAGCCAAGGGGGTCACTTTAAAGAAGAGAGGCAGGGAGCGCCCCACCCTGCCGACTGCCACATGCACATGCAAACACACAAGTACACATGTGCACGCACACACATGCATGTGCACACACGTGTGCACACACATGTGCGCACGCACACACCTCAAGGAGGGTGTAGATGTGAGAACTCTGAGCTTCCCTTCAGATGGTTCCAGCAAAGCGAATAGCACCTGTGCATGACCTGTGTGCCCTCATCTACCCAGTCAGATCCATCACCAGGTGTGGAGAACTGAGAACACACCTGGAGACTAGAACAGCTCCTGCGATGTCAGCAAGCAGACTTGGGCTTCTAGGCAGAGCTTTGTATCGTGACCTGGTGTCTCATTTCTTGTTCCTCTTCATTTACGAAATTATTTAAAGAAATGTGAGGCAGCTTATTTACCAACATTCCATTTCACAGTGATTATGTGGAACATTTCTCTAACATGATGAACCGCAGAGCAGAGTCACTCGCATCAGTAAAACTCAGCTCTCGAAGCGCTCCATGAGGGTTCCGGGAAGCAGTGTGGCTCGTCAGACCCTCCCTCACACAGGTGCGTTTCCATGACCTCCGGCTAAGGCCCTTTTCAGTGACAGCATCACACTCCTCCAAGGTCCAATGAAGTTTTGTACTTGTCACCAGACAGGACAGACTCTCTAGACATCTGTCCAAATGGTGGCCCATTTTCCAATTCCCCCAGTAAGAGGTCCGGCTGGCCTACCTACCACCATAGATGCTGGATTTAAATGGGCTGGGGCGTGCCAGGGTTTACGATATTCCATTCTAGGGGAAACTGGAAGCTAAAGGGGTGAAGGCAGCTAAAATCTAAAGAAAAATACTGAAGTCAAATGTTGGGAAAATTGCATACGAGCCATAAACCATAGAGGCGGAAGTGGAAATAGAGGGTGTGTTATCAGAGAGAAGGGTCATACATCAGAAGGTCAGAAAGTAGAATCCGTAAGAGATGACCTCACAGTATCAGCAGGTCAGAAACCCCAGTGCCCAGGGCAGGCGGTCTGAGTCACGACAGAGCTCCCTGGCAGGCAGATGCAGGCTGCCACTGACCCATCGAGGGCTTGCGGTGGGGCAACCTTGCTGAAAGGCCGGGAGCAGCATGGCTAATGTGTAGCAACATGATTTTGGACAGCAGCGTTGAGATGTCGACACAACCTGCAAAGGCGTCATGACACACGTCCACAGGACTCACCCATGAGGTCATCAGACGTCACCTGTTCTCACTGACTGTGGGAAACGTCAGGGGAGCAGCTTGGGAGTTTTATGAAGACACCTCATTGTCCCTCTATCCCTCCCTCTTTTGCTCTCTCTCCTTATTTCATTTGACAAAGCTTCACAATTTTGGTTAGTAAATGAGCTCCTCTCTAGTGCAGGAGAATCAGAACACTCGGCTGGGTCGAGACTTTCAGATCCTGGAGAAACACGGACGGTCAGTTGATAGGTGGCTGCTTTTATGCACAACCTGTTGGCAATGCTCCTTCCAAAACACGACCTCAGTTCTCGTGGCCCCTTGTTAAGCAACGACTTTGATCTTAAGTGCTCTGTGGGTGTCAGCAGGTGTCTGCTTGGACAGCCGCGTGCTCTGAGAGCTGGCACAGAGGAGCTGTTCGCACGCCTTAGATGGGGTGTGACAGGGCAGCTTACCTGTGCTCCTCTGCCCGTGTGACCTGTCGGTAGTGCCCTTGCCCACCCACTTAAATCAAATGGAAGTTCCATCCATGCCTGGGATTTGCCTCTAGCCACAGCATCCGCAGTTGTTAAATCTTCCACCAGTTTCTTCTTTCTCTCCATTTTCTCAGTAGCAAAGCTTTCTGTTTTCTCCATCCTACATCCCAGTATTTGCAGAAGAGCTGGGGATGCAGAGACCCAGGAGATGTTTGTGTCATGAGACGTGATGCTCACAGGCGGGTTTCCAGACACAGGTCCCTATTTTCAACGCTTCCAGTCTCTCTGCGAAGTTCATTCTCACACTCGGAGCGTCAAGACGGCGTTCTGGGTGTGAGAAGTGTCAAACAAGACAGTTGCTGTCAGCAGCTTGACGCGGTGACTGAATGTGGGGAGTGTCGTTCTCACTGCGGCACTGTGAGCGGTTAGAGCTCCATCTGCCCAGGGACCCAGTCGGAAAGATGTGGGATGAGTTTTATGTTACAATCAGGGCATGAATGACATACTACACCCCTTTAGTTTCCGCTGGGAGTCTGCTTCTGGTAACGTAAGGTTATCGGTATACACTGTGCCGCTGCCGGTGGCCGAGCACTGCTTGAAAGGCTTTAACATGTGGACTCTTTCTGTCCACTTAGCAGCATTCCTAAACAGTACCAGGCATGACTGCACTTTTAGTTTCCTGTGTTACAAAAGGGGACGTGAAGGCAGAAAGGTTACGTAGCTTACCTGAGGTCACAGAGCTGGGATTCGAAGCCAGGATGCCCAGCCCTAAAGACATGTCACCCAACACACTGTACCCCCTCCCCGGACTGTCCCTGAAAGCCACAGCTCGGCTTCTATGCTCGGCCTCACTAGTCAGTGTTTCTCCACCAGGTTCCTTCTGTGTTCCTAAAATAACTGGACGGCAGGGAACACAGGCGATTTGGGGCTGCACGGCTGCGTCTGTCATCATGGCCGTGTGTCAAGGCTAGTGCGGGGTGTTCTCCAGAGCACCTTTCATGTTGCGTCCAGGGAAGCTCCACAGCCACCCTGCACGTCCAGGTCAGACCCATGCGAATGACCCCTCGGACCAACCGTGTCCAAGCTCATTAGATGGCCCCAAACTGCTTGGGAAACTTAACCCACATTGTTTTGTCTTTTCCGTGACTTTGGATTCTGTCATTTCTCTCCCCCAGCTCTCACCTTCCCACATGTGTCAGTTCCCACCTTCCCACACGTGTCAGAACATCCTTGCAAGGAATCTGACCTTGGTTCCCCTTTAATTCTTCACTCAAAACCATCGAGTCACACAAATCCGTGCAGACACAAAATAGATGAGAGGCTGCCAGGTCGCGGGGCCACCAACACCTTAGGTCTGTCCGTGATGGACAGTTGAAAGAGCAAGTAAGTGACCCTGCGCACACAGGCATTTTGGAGCCTTGAGAGCAAGAGAGAAGGAGGAACAAAACCCTTAAAGGAATAGTTTGCCAGGGACACTAACTAGCACGGTGCAGAGAGAGGAGAAACGTTTGTGAAAGGCATTTGTTTTGCACGGACCTCGCAGGTGGCCCACACTGTCGGGTGTCACTAAAGTCTCCACTTGGGACAACCCGGTGCCTCCCGTCCTCTAAGGACCCCTTGGCGCCGCTATTACGACCAGTATACACAGCAGCGGTGAGCCTTTGCCGCCAGCACGTAACGGCCTTGGGAGCGTGTGGGACAACGCTGGCTCAGTAGAAACAGGCGCAGTGTTGTGGATGGAGCGAGCAGTGGGTGAGGAGCAGAGCGGCCGCCTCCGTGGTTCAAGGGCTCCGCTCCGCAGCCTGCACCCCACCCCCTCCAGCCCGTCAGGACTCCCCTTAGGCCGAGCTCCGCGCAGGCCCTGCAGTGTCACCCTGCGAGTTCACGGGGTCGCCTTCCGGCCTCCCCACCTCCGCTCCTCTGACGCTCTCTGCTTCTCACGTGTCGCCGACTGCTGTCCTCCCAGCACCGCTTTCCCAGCTCCTTCCATCACCTCCTCTCACTGTGTCGTCTCCTCCTCACACACCTTTCCTCTCGCTCGTCCCTTTTTCTGTCCGTTTCCTTGGTGGCCTTTCACACTTGGGCTCTTGGGCTCGCACAGCAGCTGCCTCCTGCCTGGGCGCCTCCCGGCTGAGCCAGCACGTCCCCCCACGTGAGGACCCCGTGAAGTGGCAGTGCCCCTCTTTCCAGCACACGCCGGTCGCCGTCTTCTGTAGCAAAGGGAAGAGCCCCGGTTGTCAGCCTGAAGGTTGTCAGCCTGAAGGCTGTCCAGGGCTGTCTCATTTGTCAGCCTGGTTCCACCTGCCACACGCGCAGCCTGAAGCCCATGACCCATGACAGCCCTCATTTTCTCCACTGAACTCCAACCTCTGCCCTGTGACCCTTGGGTGTGCATTCTGTGATTGCCGAGGGACAGAGACACACCCCCTGGAGCCTCGTCCCCGCCCCCGGGTGACCCTCAGCATCTCTGCAGTGACAATGACCCTGAGCCCTCCTCTGTGGTGACGGCCAGTGCTGAAGTGACGTTTCTTTACCCGTGTCTCCAGTCCTCTGCCGCTCGGATTCTGCGTGGTCGTGCTGCTCCTTTACAAATCCAACGTGTAATACAGAGCTTACAGGATTCTGAAGACATTGTTTGAATTGTCCTGAGACCTTGTCGATGTGTGTTATTTCCAGGACGACTGGGCTTCTGTCCCCAAACTCCCCGTGGGGTGGTGCCTCGGGCCCAGACCCAGGACTTCTTACGATGCCACAAAGCAGAAGTCAAAGAGCCCCGCGTGGAAAGTGGGCGCCTCCCAACACACAGCCCCAGGGGGCGGCCTCCTGAAGGCTGCTTCTGTCGCTTTCTGGTGACTGGAGCAGCCTGGGGCTGTCACCTGGGTGGGAGACACACAGGGTCGGCAGGGACCGGAATGGGAAACACTGTCCCACTTACTCTTCTTCAGGGAACTGTGGCAGGGACTTGCTTTCTCCACTGAAGAAGCAAGTGCTGGAGGTCCGGGCACAGGGGGCTTCGGGCCGGCCTGGCTCACAGCGGGTACGCTGGGCTTGGGACAGGCTCATTTGTAGAAGCAAATATGCATCTCTCTCCCTCTCCCTCTCCCCCTGCCCCCTCCCCTCCACACCCTTGAACACGAGAGAGGCTCAGTGGTACCTGCTCAGTGCTTAACGATTCTCTCCTGGGGGAAGCTGGATTTCCCACGTTTGCCACTTTCTGCAGTGTCTGTATTCCCACTGCACCCAGCTTGAGCGCTGAGCAGTGGGGGCCCCCAACGGGCTCTCGCAAGCTGGGGCCCCACAGCCCTATGTGCGGTTCCTTTTCTGGGCCACTGTTTACTGAGTGCTGATCACTCCTGGCCTGGGTGGTCACAGGGCCACAGGACGCAAGAGGACATGACCCTGCTTGCACGATGCTTACAGCCTCCTGAGGGGACAGATTCTCCAGGAAGGCAGGCTTCTGCCGCCCTTCTCACCTTCCGTCCAAGTCACTTTTCCTGGGTGCCGCATAAATCGTTTTTACAATGTACATGTATAAACTGTTACGGAGATGTCTTTCATCCTGCATTATAAACTCCCCCGGAGATGCTTTGATTTGGGCTGGGCCATATCGCGCGGACGTCTCACACATAACAAGTCTCTGCACACGTTTATTAAGGAGGTGGGTACGTGCAGGACTGGCTGACGGGTTCACTTGCTTTTTGTGCAACTGGGTGGCAGCTGGTGCTGGGGGTGAAACGGAGAGAATGTCCATTAACAAGCCTCTTGCCCTCCAGTTCCCTCTGTTCTCAGGCGAATGAGTCCATGAAGGAATCAGGCTCTGAGTGTGACTCCGTCCGTCCCTCCTCCTCCCAGTCCCAGATAAAGCCAGTTCCACACAGCCCACCAGCACTGCCCTACGAGTGCTGGCAATTGCTACCGTGCGTCCTTAATAGCAGCATAATCAAAAGTTATGATGCATTTTTCTGTAATCACAAGAAATGATATCCACTTAGCACTAAGTAAAGCCAATTCCCACACACACAAAAAAAGCAAAAGCATTTCAATTTTCATTTTGAAGCGAGCGAGTCAGAATCCATTTGGTAAAGCAGTTACCAGCAACTGTGTGCCCCTTTCAGTTCGTAGCAGGTACAATTTTCTTTTAACAAACAGCCAGGCAGAGGTCTCTGATGCTGGATTAACAGGGTGTGCGCAACCTTCGTACTATTGTGCATTTAAATGGGGTAATAGGGACCATCAGGAGAGCAGCAACATGAATCTTCAGACGCACGCCAATTTGCCAGCGACGAAAGCATAGCCTTAGAAACAAAGAAATGTACACAAACTGGTAAGGGGTTGTCTCGGGGGAATACCAGAGCACTACCGCCTAAAAGTGCACCCCAGCTGTCTTCATGGGGCCTGTTAGCAGCTGTGCCAAAGCCAGAGAAGGAAGGAAATACCTTTATTTTGTAAAGAGCGTCTGTGTGTTGTATTTCCTCACTCTTTCCCCCAAAAGGAGGATGTCAGCAAAAAACAGACAAGTGCTAAATTTTAATTGGGTTGAGAAGACCAACGTTCTCCCCTTTCTTCATCACACACACTCACACTCACACACACTCACACACACTCACATACACTCACACACACACACACACTCACTCACACACACTCACACACACTCACACACACTCACACACTCACACACACTCACACACACTCACACACACACTCACACACTCACACTCACACACTCACACACACTCACACACTCACACACACTCACACACACTCACACACACTCACACACACACACTCACACACTCACACACTCACACACTCACACACACACTCACACACACACACTCACACACACACACTCACACACACACTCACACTCACACACACTCACACTCACACACACACACACACACACTGCCTTCTCTGGGAACTGTAAAGACAGTTGACAAACTGTATTTGTCTAATGTAATTATGTGTCCTAAGGAACTGATATGCAATTAAAACAATCAAACCTTAAATTATCACATGGCACAGTGTTCCCTGTATCTCCTTCCTTCTCTGTCCTCTCTTTTTCTCTCTTTAATTCTTTAGGAAACCATATTGTACAGTGGGTTTGTGTGTGTACATATACATACACATGCGAGCATATAGACAAATACTTTTTTTTAATCCAGCAGAAAGTTTTAATAAGAATTATTGAAGCACATTGAAAAATTCATGTTCTCCAAAGTAATTGGCATTTTGTGGGGGGGCATTGTTTTCTCGCAATTTAGTTAGTTCCTTTAAAACGTAACCAAGAAAAGCACATTGCAATTGTTAAGTCCCTACTGTAAAGCGTGTGCTAAGGCACTACAGTCAAATCCAACAGACACACATTCCTGGTGCTGCGTTTTTAGGAGCCACAGGTAAGGAGAGCAGAGCAGACATTCACAATTATTAAAACGTAAACCACTAGAAATGAAGTCATTTCAACAAAGCTGTGTCCTACTTTCTCAGTTTTCAGACTTCAAATAAGTTTCCCCCAGATTTTTACTGAAGCAGCTGTTGGCAGCAACAGGGCAGGGCTCTCATCCGAACTCAGTTAACAGGATGGTGTGGACCAGCTGACGTGAAATGGGAGTCAGTGTGTGGGCCTGCGGACCTAGCACAGGGGGAGGGGAAGCAGCGCCCTCGTTTGACCCGTGCAGGGCATGTGCCCGAGTGGGGCATGTGCCAGCGTGGGGGGTGTCGTCTGGTCGACGCCGAGCGCAGGGTCCTTCCAGCATCACGGTGCAGTCTTGCCTCATGAAGCCGCAAGGATCAGTGTGCCGACTTTTAAGGCACAGACCACGCTCTAGACTCAGCATGGTGGGTACAGGTCACAGGTTTGGAAACACAGTAAAATTTGCTGGAACTATTTATGGAGAAGGATAGATCATTTGTTCTTTTATAGCATTCCGTGTGGAAAACTGACCTGGGGTCCCTTTTTATCTGAAAGAAAGCCTTCTGAGGTGAAGCTGAATTAAAAAAACAAAACAAAACAAAAAACCATATTTTTGTTGGAAAATATAGCAGCAGGATGGTTCCTATACCCGGATGGAAATATAAGGTCGAGAAAGCAGATGCCAAAACATTACCAGTGTTGGGCTGCCTCCCTATTAATCAGCTTATAGGTGACTTTAGTCTTCTTTAAGTTTACGACATGTCTTTCCTGATTTTCTGTAATTATACATATTGCTTGTAAAATAAAAATAAAAACAAATGCGCAAGTATGCAGAGATGACCCAAAGGACTGTGGAACCCAGGATAAGAGTGGGAGTCCAGACCAGCAGGGAGAGACGGGCTGGCCGGACCAGGACGGCTGAAGTGTCCAGGTCACGGGAGGGTGGGGCGAGCTCAGCCTGGACACCGCAGGAAGGTGAAACCATTAAGCCATCAGGGCTCAGTCTGTGGTCGCCTCCTTCCGTCCTTTGGAACGGTGGCAGATTACAGAGCAGACCAGCCTACCTGGGGGGAGTACAGGTTGTACCCTGCACAGGGGTCTGTGCGGGGGTGGGAGCTGAAGCCCAGCTCTGGGGTGGGGGGGGACCTCCCAGAGGAACAGGCACCGTTTCCTAACCACTGGGTAGCACGGTGCGAGCTGAGATGTGAGCTAGGGAACCGGTCCATTATAAGACGGGGTGCTTTAAACTCAGGCATGGTCCCTGCCAGCACCCCCAGTCTCCAAGTGTACCCACACATCACGAGGAGGGTCCCCTCATGTGTGCAAACCGTCCTCTGCCAAATCCTAGTCTGGGCAGGTGAGCGAACGCATTTACTGGTCCCCAGGCGTAAATTTGCAGGTTCTTGACGGTAACTGAAGTAAGAGCGCATAATAGGGTACAATTTCGAAACAGCAGCTCTATTACTTGACTCTAAGAATATTCCCTCTTTTATATAATATGAACTACAGAAGGAATTATCACCTTAAAAGACAGTTTTAAAGAAAGGGCGGTTTTGACGCTAACTGTGGAGAAAGTGCCAATTAGGAAAGAAAACTGGTTAAGTACTTGCGACCATTTGGCAAATCTTGTTGGCATGAATACCTGTGATGGGTACCTCTCACCTTGCTTTTCAAAAGGATTTGCAGAGGGTGTCACATGTGTTTAGCCTTGAAAGAGGTGACAGCCCCCAGCTCCTCTGGCTGTAGTCACCCCGGACAGGCCCAGAGGGGAGAGAATGTGGCAGAGGACAGACAGAGAGGATTGCCTATCACTTAGACTAGGGAGCCTGCCGACTCCTTTCCTGTAACAGCTCACTTACTCACACCCTCCTAGTGGGTCACTGGTTATTCCTCGGCATGGATGCCAGCGTTAGATCTTGGCCAAGCCCTGCATTCAAGGACAGAGGAAAGAACTGGCCACATCCTGCTGGGCCTGTCGCCTGGGCCAGCTGCCCATCGACCAGGCTGTGAGTTACCCAAGACCTGGCAGGCCGTTCACCAAGGAGGGGACACCTTTGGTGGGGAAGCAGAGACTGAGCAGGACAGTGGAGTGAGTGGCTTTGTCAGTTTTTAAGCCCAACTCATTGCGACCAGTAGTGGCCCAGTGAAGTCTGGGTCCATAACCCCTGGCTAGAGCTTTGCGGGTGACGTGAGGAGATGCCAGACGAGGGACAGGAAAGCGGGGCCTTCCACGGAGTAGCAAAGATGCCTTCTCGCTCTTTCTCGTTTCTTCTGTTTCCTCAATCCACCTCCACAGATGCTTTCTACAAAATGCCCTAGAATAAAATAGAAGGAGCAGCAGTGTTTGAGACGTCGGGTAGAGGCACAGCAGATTCAGAATCAAAACTCATCGCTGGGAGGCAAGGTCAGGACCCCCCGGCTGCATGTGCTCTGCAGGCTTTCACGTGTCCTGTGAGGCCCCCAGGCTCTCGGGGGGGTTGGTGGCAGGGAGGGGGAGCAGTGAGGGGCCGGGCTGGTATCGGGAGGAGGGGCAGGCAGAGGCTAATTTTACTCTCCTCTGTATTAGGATTCTGTATAATATTTCCTGTAGAGAAAAAAATGAAAGAATTCTATCATGCTGGAAAAAAAGGGGGATGGTGGGGGCAACCACCTCTTCCTAGCAGTTAAGTCCATGGTGTTAAGTCCACGGTCCCAAGGGCCCACCCGTCAGTGGCAGGGCCTCCTGTCCCGACTCCGCAGGTTACCAGGCTGCTTCTCGTTACACGGCCTAATTCTCTATGAGGTGGTTGAATTAAACTAGGCCATTTCGGTTTTCAGCTTGAGATCCTAATTATTTTATGTTAAATACCTCGGTAGCGCATACACATGAATTAAGTATGTGAGGACAACCTTAAGTCCCGATGATATGAACCCCTATCTGTCTGTCTGCCCGGAGTTTCGTACTTTAATCCATTACCGCCTCTGCTGATAAAACTACGTGGCATTTCTGAGGGTCAACACCTGTAACTGCTTTCTTTCTTCAAGGTCAGGGTATGATTTTTTTAGGAGGAAACTTGTTCTCTTAAACCAACCAAGTGGTTTTGTTTGTTTGTTCTGTTTTCATCCGGCAAGAATTCACGTAGAAATGGCAGTCGGCGAGGACAGAGTTGCAATCCCTTCCCAACCAACCCTGGTCCTGCCGTGACCCCAGGGACGTCTGGGAGCACAGCTCAGCTTTCCCGCCTCGGCTCAGATGCGTTTCGTTTAGTTACAGACACAAAGGCTTAGGCCCTTCAGCTGGGAGACACACACGGTCCTCTCTCCTCACTGGCCTCCCATCGCTCCTCACGCGTAGTGAGGCCTAGTGTGTGTGAGAGTGTGTGTGTCTAAGTGTGTGTCTAAGTGTGACAGAGAGTGTGTGAGTGTGAGTCTCTCCAGTGTTGTTACGGTGCCACGCGTGTGTTAGCTCCTGGGTTCCACACAGGGCGTATCTGTGGGGACTGCTCTTCGCTATTTCAAACCAGAAGAGGTGAAAGCACAAAGATACAACACTTTCCAGTCACGCAGGACCCGCCGGGCAGCCGGACGCCAGAGCCCAGAAGGTGGGGTCCCCAAGAGGCAGTGCAGGTGCCTTGGTTCAGTGACTCAGGAATCGGACCAAAGAAAACAAAACAGCCACCATAGCAAGGCCTGCGCTGGACAGAGCACAGAAGTGACGGCCCCTGGGCCTGTCCTCCAGGGACGTCTGACATTCCCAAAGGAGCCAGGAAGGGGAGGCGGGGTCCAGGTGCCCCAATCTGAGAGCATCTGCAACCCCAGAAGCCGAGGAGGAACAATCTGGACGACAGGGACAGAGCTGGACAGGGCCTGGGCAGGAGGACCACCCGGCACTGAAGAGCTGACCACGGGGGAGGTGACAGAGGCTGCAAGGAGACTTGCCCAGGGAGGCACACGGAGCAGAGCCTGACACAGGAGGAAGGGCAGGGAGCAAGCCTGGGTGGTGGCCCTCGACTCCCACCCCTGTGCCCGGGAGCCCCTGCCACCTCATTCACACGTCCCCCACCTCACCCACTGGCGTTTTCAAAGTAACAATTGTGTCTCGAGTCCTTCACATACACCACACTTTCCAGGACGCAAACGGCCAAAAGCAAACTGCACTGAGGACGTAGTGTTACCAGCCCCAGCTGGACGGCACCCTGTCCTCCTACAGCCTCTGACGCGCCCTGGCCGCAGACACCCAGTGGTGGTGACTGAGCTGGAGCTGAATCGATTAGCGAGCCTGCGCTGGAGGTTTCAGGCATGAGGTTGGGACACTGGTGCGTAAGCAGATTTCTCTCCACTTCTAAAGTCGCCTCGGCTGGGAGAAGGACAGTGACACTTTCCGCTATCCCAGAGGGCAGCTGTCAAAGCTGACGCAACAATGCTCTCCCTTCACAAAGCCATTCTCAGACAAAAGCAGGAGGAACCTGGACGGTGAGGGGATAGAGACAGAGGCTGGAGGGGGGCAGGCTCCCTGCCCACCACGTTGGGGAAAGTGGGGGAAGGTTTGCCAGCTGAGAACCTTGTGGGGGTACAGGAACCCCCATGTCCGCCGTTCTGCATGCTGCCAGCTCGACCCGCGTGCATCTGTTTCCATTTGACGCAGACAAAAACCTTGCTTCCCTCTGGTTAACATCAAAGCTGCAGACCTGGCCTCAGCTCATTGTCACAGCTGCTGTCGCTAGAAACCCAGCCACGATTACAAGGCCTTGTGCTCAGAGTGTGGAGAGGGAAGCAGAAGCTGGGCAACTACAATGGAGCAGACCCCTCAGGACGCAGGATGTGCCCACATCCCAGCCTCACACTGATTTTGGGCAGAGCCCAGCAGTGTGGGACCCGGCCAGCCAGCTGGGTAGGACCCTGGACTCGGCTCTCCCGGTGTGATTGCAACCTCAGGCCCGGCCATCTCCTTCCCACTTGGCTTTTTCTTATCACGCTGCCTGAATCTGAGTGACAAACAGGGATCTTCACCAGTTTCAACAATACACAGATTTGTAAGGATTTCACGGACCCAAAAACACCACACAAATTAGCACAGGCCCTGGGGGTCTCAGAAGAAATTAGATGCAGGACTTCAGTGAAAAGTAACGGGTGCTGCCTCTCCTTTCTTTGTCTTTCTGGTGTCCTAGGACCAGGACCGGGGTGGCATGTTGGGGGGCAGCTGCTCTGTCCACTCTGACTCTCCTGGAAATGCCCAGAGGATGGAGTTGGGTTAAACTTAGGTCAGAGCGGAAAGAAATGACAACAGCAGTGCAGATGTTGAAAGCTCATAAAAATGAATGCAGGGCTGCAGTTACCCGCCCCCCAGCCTGGCACATACCTGGCACTCAAACATTTGGGGAATGAACACAGAGTCTATGTGAGATTGTACTGGACACGTGGTATCTGATTTTGCTGGCCCTTGGCGATCTCTGTCCTCTTCTCTCTCCCACCCATGCTGGCATTTAAGCTCCTGTGACAGTCCCTCCGGCCACTAGGCATGTGCCCATCCTGGGCTTCTGTCTCCAGTGCCCCTCTGCCCCTTGGCTGGGCTTTGCAAACCCGGGTCTTGTACGTGGACTCGCGGGAGGCTGGTGGGGACGTCACCCTCCTCTCGCTGCTCTGTCCCTCCTTCCCCACACTCCCTCCCACGTGCACGTCGCAGGGTGTGTCCCACAACCACTCACATTCAGTTGTCTCTGCAAATGTCACTGAGTCCCACCCTGACAAGTTTCAGTGCACAGCAGTGGGCACGTGATCTGTCCTTGAAGAAGTTTGACGAATGAATAAATGACCTTCAGTGGATTCACATCAAACTGGGAGGCAAAGGGGTTTCCGTGACCAGAGTTTCACAGCCAATCACAGGACAGCAAAGAAAAGGACCACGAACCCCTTGTCACCCTGCAAAAAAGAACTGAGGGCACAAGAAGTACCCGTGATGCAATATCAGCACCGTTCTACTTCATGAGGGCGGGAAGGGGGACGTGCCGACTTGGGGTTCAGCATGGAGGGTGCCCCCACTTCCCAGGGGCACTGTCCTGCCCCTGCTTCCACTGGCCTGTCACCCAGTCCTGGGCGGCAACTTGGCGTAGAAATGATGCCCCTGGAGCGAGTGTGCAGAAGAGCCTGAACTCGGCAGCATCCGCAGCGCAAGCAAGGCCTCTGTGCTCGGCTTCCAGGGCCCCCTGTGCGGGTCCACACGGCAGCCTGTGCAGCCTGTGCTGCCGTGAAACGAAGCCCTCGCTGTCCTGGAGTCAGGGCAACGACTCCACTGCCGCCTGCGTTTCCGGAAGCTCAGGGTGACACTCCGTGTCCAGTTCCAGGACCGTCTTCCTCCCAGTCGCCAATTTTAACAACAGTGTCCTTTTCCCATGTGTTTTCTGACCATTTCCTAATATTTACCTTAGTTGCCCTGTATGCACCGGTGTCCGTGTGTTTCCAGGGTGGTTGTGTCCTGCAGGAAACAGACAGACCCCCGGTCACACGTCACATGACTCAGGGCAGCATCGGGAACCCAGTGCTCACTGTAGGGACCCCATGAGACCGAGGACCCGCGACCGCCATCGATTGCTTGGACCACACGAAATGGCCAATAATCGATCACCTTTGCGTGTGTGTGTGTGTGTGACTCTGAATTTAACCTTATTTTATTTAAGTGTAGTTGGTATACAATATTATATTAGTTACAGGTGTGTAATATAGTAATTTAACATTTTTATACCTTACAGTGTGATCACCCCACTAAGACTAGAACCCAACTGTCACCCTTCTGTCACCCATCTGTCACCCTTCTGTCACCATGCACACTTATCGTGATATTATTGGCTAGAGGCCCCTTCCCCTTTTGCATCCATTGCCCTCCCCCCAGCAGCCATCAGGTTGGTCTTTGTTTCTGAGTCTGCTTTTGTTTTATTTGTTCATTTGTTTGTTTGGTCCACTTACTTATAAGTGAAATCATCTGATGTTTGTCTTGCTCTGTCTGACTTCTGTCACGTATCATGAGGCCCTCCACATCCCCATCACTTCTGACCTACAAAAGTGGCCATGCTTTTCAGGCTGATTCCTGCTTTCTGGGTTAATTTCCAAGCCTTTGGGGTTTCCTGGTTTTGGGGCCTCTGACCACAGTGGTTCGCAGGCTCAGGTGTGTGGTGGGATCTTCTCTGAAGCTTCTAGATATCCTGACCCCGGGCCTTCCCCCCGAATATCCCTTAGGACTGGACACGGGTACCAATATTTTTAGGTGAGTCCACTGAGCAGAAGTAGTTGACAACCCTCCATGTTTCAAATAAAGGCCTCAGAATAGGTCTCATGAGCTCCGCCAAGCTCATCGTTATCAGGACCGAGACACCCGTACAGACCAAGAGACTGACCCGCAAGCTGGGTCTCTGGGTTGGACCCCAAGCCTGCGTCGTTTCCAGTGTGTGATCCCGTGGTCCCAAGGTTACCGGGGGGGAAGGCCAGGAATCCGTGTCCTGCCTGCCCCCTGTGTGCCGTTAGCTGATGCTATCCTTTCCTTTTCCGAATCCGCCAGGCGCAGGAATGGCCTGATGCTAAGCACACCATCCCCACCTCCACTTAGGAAACGTGGTCTGTTGTCGGAGGCGCTTCTTCTAGAAAACACCTGTTTTCCAAAACAGAAAGGAGAGAAAGAAGCCTGCCCGTCCCCCAGTCTCACCGTCTGCGTCCGTGCTGCTCGTGCCTGCAGAACCATCTGTGAGCGGGCCCTGCCCCCATGGGGTGTTTGGCGAGGGCTCGCCTCACCGAGGGGCCTCCCGTTACCCACCTTGGCTCAGCGCCCCAAGGCCAGTGATGTAAGCCAGATGCCGAGGGCTTCAGGCTGAGTCTGACGTCATCCCCTGTCAGGGCCTCCGGCCTCTCCCACCACCAGCCAGCCGCTGCCGTGTGTGCCGAAGTTCAAGGTGGGCGCTTGGTGTATCCTTCCATACGGGGCTTATTAGCAAGCCGGGCTGCGTGTGATAAATTGGCCGTGTGCTGCGTTTGGACTCGCAATGCTCTGCAGGTTTTTCTAATTTAGCTTTGCCATGGCTCAGCCAAGATGGGACTGAGGGCGGAAGAGAGGAAAGGGGGAAACGAGAAAAGAGCTTGTGTTGTATATCAAATCCTCGTTGCGCCTTGGCTGGCTCTGAAATGAAAGGCCTTTTAAGCTGCCACCCTCCAGGCGTCCAGAGAGCTGTCTTCCTGGGGCCTCGCGTTTTTCTTGTGAGTGAAGGGCCCCAGCTCTTTCATGATGACTCCCCCATTCATTATGAGTGGCTGCGGCTTTGCTCCAAAGCCGGCCCTTTCTTCTTTTCCCTTCCTTTTAAGTTTGGACGGAAATGTGCACACATTCACCCCCACACACACCTCCTCAGAACCAGCACCCAGGTGGGTGGGGGGCAGGCGGGGGAGGGGCAGGGGGGACCCGCCAGGCTGCGTCCTGTGTCAGCCGCTGTACTTGCCGCCTTGAGACGCTTGGGATCCTGTCTTCCCAGGCTGTGCGTGCGTGTGTGCGTGCATGTGTGCGTGTGTGCGTGTGTGCGTGCATGTGTGCGTGTGTGTGCGTGCGTGTGTGCGTGTGTGCGTGCCTGTGCAATGGAACAGCGAGTCTGTCTCCCATCAGAGCGACTGATGTTCCTGCCCCCCTGACGCTGGCCTTCCCGACTGTGTTTTCTGAGTCCCTCCTGCTGCACCCACATCAAAGGGCAGGAATCATGTGGCCCTTGGTGCCAGGCCTGCCTTAGTCTGCTATGGCCACTGAGCACTTCCCGAGGGCAACACCTGGGGAGCAGATGCCAGCTCAGTGGCCTTGAACGAGGACAGCCCCAGCCCGTGCCACCTGCCCCCTCGCCTGTGCTGACTTGGAGAGAAGGCGAGTTTTCCTGCTTCCTCTTCCTTCCCACAGTGTCACGGGGTGCTTTACGGCCGTTCTCTGCCAACAACCCCTTACCCCAACCCATCCTATTCCAGATCACCCCTGAATGTACTCAGGCTAGTCCTGGGACACAGAGGAGAGAAGCACACAGCTTAGCGGATCTGTTCTGGGCTTTGGACTGGACAGGCGTGGCCGTCCCAGCTGGCTGCGTCACTGTGCTTTTGTCAGTTAATTAGCTTTCCCTACCTGCACGCTCCCCCACCCCAGGGCAGGAGGTGCAGTGGCTGTGCCCCCTCACACCCGGGTCACCAGGCTCTGGAGCAGCCTTGGCTCGGAAGAGCTCAGTTCCCCATCGTCACCACGATGGTTCCTTACACATTTCCAGTGTCAGAGCACTTCCCCCGGCTGCTCCTTTTCCTGAGAAGGGATTTCAGGTCCTACTTCAATGGGGGAAGGGCAGAGGCTGGGAGGTGGGGGGAGGTCGTGGGCATGGCCTGAACACCTGACCACCCCTGCTCCCAGCGTGACAGGGACCCAAGGTCTCAGGCTCTGTGGCTCTGGTACTCAGGTCTCTCCATTCTAAGTGGACATTTTTCCTACATTCAAACGTTTCTGAAATCAAGATGTATTTTCAGTTAATGTGTAGATCTAATATGGAAGCATTTTTTTCTTGGAAGGGAACCACACTATTGCCGGTGCATCCGAGCACTGATGCGTCATTAGAGTCCAGAAGATGAAGTATTTGGCAGGGAGTGTGGCTGCTCAGCCGTCCTCTGTGCACAGTCTGCTTTAGAATGGCCAGGCGGCAGCTGGCCCATGTGGGGACCCGAGGATTTCCGTACCATTCCGGTAGGAAACGGGCGGGGAGAGTCGGGTTCCGCTGCCATTCCTGGGACCCTCGCCCGTGACCTCATTTAGATCTGACCCTGCCCCTAACTCAAACTCACAATGTGGGGTGACTTGACCAGCTCATAACCTTTGGTGTGTGACTCCCACACGTGAAGACCAGGCTGAGTCTCAGAGCCCTGCAGAGTGAGGACCCCTCACAGGCACCCCCTGCCCCCCGCAGTGTCTGATAGTTGGTCATTTACTGAGCGTCCACAGGGGATAAGGGCTTGGGGTACAGAGGTGACTGTGCCACAAAGTGACAGGCTGAGAGAGGAGATGGGTGGGAAAGACGCGTTTCCTAATTGCACGAGGACCCCAGGCATCTGCTTCTCCCTGTTCCTCACGGTTCTGCGGGTTGGGGTTCGTATTCCCACTTCACAGAAGGGGAGCTGGCACTGTCAGTGGCTCCGAGACCTGCCCGTGGACGGGGCACTGGGTCCTGAGACCTGACGTAATACTGCAGCCAGCCCCGCCTCGGCGCTCCTGACCCCGTTCCCCGGCTCTGCTTTTGCTTTTTTTTTTTCCACTTCTTTGTTTTTTCCATGCCGTTTACTACTTTCTCATGTACCGTATCGCTGACTTTCCATTTTAGTGGTTGTTTCTTAATTTTCTGTCTCAGTCCCCCAGGGTGAAAATGCCACAGGGCTGCTGTTTCGTTCGCTGAGAGCACAGTGTTAATAAAAGTTGTGGAATAAATGAGTTGCTAGATGGTTCCAAAGACTCCTCTGATCCCTGTTGTAACGTGAGTCCATAATAAGTGTTCTTGAGAGGTTTAGATAAAATGCTAAGGGGCTCAGAGAAAGAATACAACACGTTGACCAAACCTGGCTGCACAGTCTGAAGAGAATAAACAGTTTCCCAAAGGATGGCCCGCTGGTGACTGTTTCAGAGCCACCTCAGGACGGGCCAGCAAGGCGGGTTTCTGGATCCCTCCCCACATGCTGTGCGTTACATGTTCTGAGCCCAAGCTTTTTAATGCATTTCCCAGGTGGGCGGTGTGTACCCGCAAAGCCCGAGAGGCGCTGAGGGTTCCAGGGGGGGGGGGGGGCTGGGAAGGAGGCAGGCAGGGCAGCAGTGACGCAAATGCTTTGACAGATGAGGAGTTGAGGGCCAGACGAGTTTAGTCACTTGTCCCAAGTCACAAGCCAACAAGTGGGAGATGGGTGTCGAGGGTCTCCCTGGCGTATTCCACGGGCTGTAGGGATGTTTCACTTCTTCACACCCCTGCAAAGGGGGACTCCGTTCTGGGCGCTCACGGACGTTTGCTGAGCGAGCTGATGTCTCGTGCTGTGACACCAGGGTGACTGATGCTCCAGGCCTCTCCGTCTTGGTGGTGGGGCCTCCTCATTACGTGAGCCTCCGGCCAACCCCCCACGTCCCAGACGTCAGAACCCAGGGCCTTGCGTAGCTGCCAGCAGACAGACCGGCTGCTCTACCCCCTCTGGTGGGAAGGGCGTCGGGAAGGGCGGGGACACGTGTGGGCAGCAGGTAGGAGGGCGAGGCTGAGACTCCCGCGTCCACTGGTCCAGTCTGGCTGGGCCGCTCGGTGCTTGTAAAGCGTCACAACCCTCCCCCATCCTGAGGTTGACAACACGCGCACAGAGGTTTCCGTGCAGCCTCAAGGGGCACTTGCCTCCCCGCCAGCACCCCACATGTCACCCCCAGCTCTGGGGAACCCATCAGCCCTTTACCTTGCCAACCAGTGGCTCAACTCAAAAACAACAATAAAAACAGGAAGACTGTCATAAAGTTTTATTTTTACTACAAGTTTCCAGGAAAAAAGAAAATGAGAGAAAGCAAAGCACACCCTGACGACACCCCACGTCCTGTCACATCCCATTTGTCCCGGGGCAGCCGTGGGGCGTGTGATCCGCAGCCAGAAACAAAGTGGGGCTGGCAGAGCCGGCCGGCCGTCTGTGTGACGTGCCCGTGCTCCCAGATGGCGCTTCCTCTCCAGCTTTCTGGTAACAATCTCCTCCGTCTAACGAAATGAGGCAGAAACTGCCCTGCGCGTCCGTGGGGGTGGTGAACCCCGCCCCCCCCAGCCCAGCTCCCGGTGAGAACCTCTGACCCCAGCACCGCTCAGCCATTCTGTACACATTGTGCTGCCCTTGTTGTCACGGGCCACACTTGTTCCTCTGTCCTTTCAAAGCATGTGTGTGTGAGTTTCTCAAGGGCAAGAACTCTTTCCTCCTCTTCTCGCAACCCAGGCCCAGGCCACCCAAAGGGCGACCAGTACTTCCTCCAGGAAGCCTCCTGGGACTGCGCCCTCCGTGCCCCTGGGCATGTGCCTCCTACTGCAGTCTCCCCCTGTTAGAGCTGTGCAGTCAGCATCCTGAGTGCAGAAGCCACGCGGCACGTCTTGGAGCTGGTGGTAGCAGAAGACAACCTCAACTCACTACGTAGGGCTTAGCTGGCTGCCACGTGCTCTGAGCTGGACCCCAGCCGCCCTGTAGCTCACCCGTCACTGTGCCCCCGGTGGCAGCAACATAAGGCAGAGGGGGCGGCTCAGTGTAGGAGCAGAATGCAAGCTCTTGGGACCTTAGAGTCCTAACCAAGGAGGACTTTATCGTTGTCACTTTATGGCCACTTGATGTCACTCCAACAGTGAACTCTCCTGTCCCATTTACATGAGTTGTAAATGTGTTTTCACACTCCTGCCTGGTGAGGTACTTTCTGTAATGCTGATGCTTAATTACCTGACAATGGCCCCTCTCCTGGGGGAGGGGACAGAGGGGCTTATGTGCCTGAGGCTTGGCTCAGACCCGCTGTCCCCAAAGGGTCCCTCCAGACCTACGCAGCCCCCAGCTCTCCCCAGCCTTCACTTCTCACTCATTTTCCCTCTGTTCCCTCTGTCAGATCCCAGAGCACAGCAAGGAACCTTCTGGGTTTTTAGGAGATTTCATTGTACTTGGTAATGTGTGATTTATAAACATAAATAAAATAAATAGGATTCTGAGGGAATAAATTCTAACAGGAATACAATAAATCTCCTCCCTCCGATGCCGTCTCTCCGATGTTCTCTCCCCATCACCTTTGGTCCCTTCTTTCCATCAGAAGAAAGTTGGGGGAGGGGAGGCGAGGAGGGAGTGGGGGAGCGTGTGTGAGGAACAGAGCACAGGCTGCATTGAAATGTAAATTCCTTCAAATTATTAGGCACCAGAGAGCAGCTCTCACCAGCCCTTTGTTCCTCAGAGTCACAACGTGGAATCTGGAAGAATAAATATCAGTCAGATCTCAGCCACACAAAGACACCCGAGCCCCATGTAATCGGAGCCCCAGGTCCACAGAGAGCCCCGTTCCTTATCAGCAAGGTCCTGGTCACCGCAGCCCCCACCCCTCGCCCCCCAGTCTGAATCCCTGTGCCCAGGGCTTGTCCTGTCTGCCTGCCCGCCTCCCGCCCCTGCCCCGTCAGCTGTCTGGAAAGCTGGGCCTTCTCCTCCTCGGCTGCAAACACAGGCCATCTGGATCACACCGTCTCCCAGCCTCACGCTGGGGACGCGGTGGGACTTCTGTCCACGGGAGGGTCCTTCCCGGGCGTGTTTGCCCAGAGCAAGCTCCTCACGGTGGATGAACAAGCCGTCGTCTGGGTCTGCGCAGAGCTCCCTCGGGTCCATCACCCAAAGCCAGCCGGGCCTCACCTCACCTTCTTCCCACCTCAGACGGGACAGTCAGCTGAAAACCCACAGGGTGGCAAGGGCACATGTCACAGGCGTGCCTACCAGGGGTGCCAGCGCCCCCGCAGACCCCGGGCTGCCTGCCTGCCTCTCAGGTGCCCCCTCAGTGTGCTGGGACCCAGGGCGTGTGTGTGCCCTTTGTCCTCGCTCCACTGCTCTCTGTCCCTATCTCGTCGCCTCATTCCGGGCCCTCAGAACATGGCTGCCAGGTCGGGTCCATCGTGTGATACACTGAGGGACGTGTGCTCACATGTGCTCACGTGAGCTCGTGCGCATGGCTGGACACAGGGCGGCAGCCACGAGGAGGGAATCGCATCGTCTCGCATCTGAACGTCCACACTCACCGTCTTTCTTGGCCGTGGTGGGTTTGCCAGAGCGATGGTTCCTGTGAGAACAGGCCTCCGTCCTTACCTGCCGGGTCTTTGCTGTCTAGCCGCTCTCGGTAACGGTAACGCCTGTCACCTGTGTCAGCACTTGTCAGACCTGCCTCGCAGGATCTCTGTCTGGCTGTCCTTTCAGACTGGAACCTCTCTACGAATGTGGATCACTCAGTAGTCACTTTGTGCAGAGTCCCAGGCACAGCCTCTGGTCAGGGAAGGCCCCAGGACGCGCCTGCGGGGCTGAGGGCAGCTGGGTGGCCGGCCCGCACCCCGTCACAGGCTTCCTTTACCAAATGCATCGTCCCTGCCCAGGGCCTGGGAGTCTGCAGGCTGTGGGAAGACAGGGAGCACAGGGAAAGCGGGTGTGTGCTGCGTCCTATGTGGGGGACTGACACCCTCCCCGGGCTCCTGAAGAGTTATCACCGTGCGTTATGGGCATGTGCTCTGTGCTGTGTGCGTAGAACGTGCCGAGCTGAGAGCAGTCACCAACTGCCTGGTGTCCTTACAGTGCCCCCGTTAGCACAAGAACAGTGGCTACTTGCCGTGACAAGCGTTGAGATGCTCCCGGCCGTGGTGCCGCACTGGTCATCATTGTCGGTCCCTCCGCCCTCCCTGTCGGCCCCCCTCACAGGTCATCTGCAGTGGGGGCTGCATCACGTCCACACACACGTCACATCTTCTGAGCCTGACACAGACGGGAAGGCAGCCAGTGGGCGTCACACCGCTGCCTGAGGACCGTTCTCAGAATCTGTCCGACCGCGGCTCTGACCCCACGTTTTCCAGTCAAGATAGACAGTGAACTCATTAATGTCGTCTTTTAGTTCTGGTTTTCGTGACTGAAACACAGTCAAACCCTGTGTGGCCTTAGTCCATCCAGATTGGACTGCGCCTTCAGAAGGGCGTGAATGTAGTGGACACTGAACCACCGCAGGTCTGTGGAGAGAAGGGCTCCCCGGGGGGTGGCCTCTGGCAGTTTGTCAGGCGCCTCCCCTGGGGCCGCACGAGTGATCACGCTGACGTGTGAGACCCGGGGGCTGTGGGCACGCGTGGGGCTCGCACACGGCGCCAGGAGCATCCCCTTGATTCTGTCTTTTCAACCACATGTCTTTCCACGTTTGAAGCCGCCTACCTCCCTATAAAACCTACGTTTTAGCAAAAAGCCCAAGGCCGTGGAGGGGAAGGGCACTGCTTCTGTCTGCTCAGCGTGGTTCTTCGCCCCGTCCCGCCACTCCCCACAGGTTCCCCTACAGGAAGAGGGAAGCAGACAGGCCTCGTTTCCTCTGCCCGTCACACCGTTCACGGCAGAGCTCAGGACCTGTTAGGACACAGCACAAACGGGCGACACTTGTCTAACGTCTGCATGGACTGATCATCTTCTCTTAAGAAAACAAATTGCTCCCCACAGGCTCCTAAATGCCATGCACGGGCTGGTCAACGGTGGGTCCCCAGTGCTGGGGACACTCCTGAGAGCAGAGCCATGAGGGCTGAGACACCAGGTCCTGGAAAGGGCTCTTCGTGTTACTTGAAAACTGTGCCTGACGATCCTTTGTTCGGGGGGAGGCGTGCTTACCTTCTCCCAACTCACTGTCAACTTTTAAGAATCACTCTCTCTTCAGTAGCACTGCCACCCACGTCCTGAAAGAAAAGATGGCAGCCGCCGGTTAGTATTTTGCTTTCTTTATGGAACAACCACAAATGTTTATTGAGCACCATTTTGCGGCCGACACTGAATCTAGGCACTAAGGACTCAGCAGTGAAAAGGAAAGCCGACAACTATTCCACTCTCGATGAAACTTAGACTCCGGCGAGGAGCAAACAGACGATAGACATTGAACGAGTGAGTTATATAGGGTGTCAGATGGTGAACAAGGGAAGAGAGAGAGGATAGGACATGCTTTTCAAAGGGTGATTAGCAAGCGTGTCTTTGGTATGATGACTTTCGAAGACAGACTTCACCGCAGTGACAGGGTGAGCTCCTGGAAACCCCCAGGAAGGTTCTCCCAGGTGGAGGGCGCGGCAAGTCCAACGAGCCTGGGGGGCACTGTGCTGCCTCGCTGATGTGAGAGCTTTGATTCTGAGATGGAAAGCCATCGACAGGGGAGGCACAGGATCTGATCTGGGCTTTCGAAAGGCTCCTGCTGGTAGCTGGCTTGAGAATCGAGTGCAGGGGGACGAGGGTGAAAGCAGGGAGGCCATCGTGGTGGCCTCCTTAATCAAGGATGGAGAGAAGGTGCCGAGCAGTGGTTGAGATCGGGTGTGCTCTGCCGGTAGAGCGTGTAGGGTGGGCTGGTGGTTGGTCATGAATATGGGAAAAAGGGCCCCAGGACGACACAAGGTTTTTATCTGAGAAAATGTAAGAATGAAATAGCCATTTGCTGAGGTGAGAAGAATGGGGTGTGGAGAAATGAGGTGCAGGGACGACGAGGTATGAGGTTGGAGACATGGAAAGTTTGGGATGCCCTGTGGACATTCTGGGTTAAATGCTGAGTAGGCGGCTGGACTCCGGGGAGAGGCGAAGGCTGCGGCCATTGATTTGGGAATCCGTAGCATACGGGGTCTGCCTGACGTCACGAGGCTGGGTGGTGTCCTGTCAGAAGGGAACAGAGACACAACAGAGTGGGGCTGAGCTCTGTGCCATGGCTTCCTCTCGAGTTTAAAGATCCACGAGGAGGAATCAGCAAAGGCGGCAGGAGAAGGAATTGCCAGTGGGTTAGGAAGTGGACGGGAAGGTTCGTCCCTCTGGAAGCCAAGTGACTAGGAGAGTGAGCCTGGTGTCAGACGACGGGACAGCTGGACGAGGACCGGGATGGACCACGGGACTTCGGCACAGGGATGTCACAGGCCATCTTAGCGAGAGCACAGAGGCTGACAAGCGCGTGTGAAAGGAATGTGGGATCCTGGCAACAGAGTAGAGGCAAGAACTCACGTTTTATCCTAACAGGCAGCAGACATGAGACAATAAATGCACAAGGCGTGGGGTCCAGACATGTTTTTGTTTTCCTTTTTTAAAAACATGGGAAAATCATGCTATCTTTATATCTGGATGGGAATCACCCGATAAATGGGAAATTTGATGGTGCAGCAGAGGGAAGGGGGCATTGCCGGGAGAGCTCCTAAGTAGCAGAGACAAGACTGGGCGTGATTTACCACCCCAGCTAGCACCCCACTGCGCGTTCACTCACTCATTCAGCAGGGTTTATGTGTGCTGGGCCTGTGTGGGAAGGACAAAAATAAGGATTTAAAGATGAGGAAAATATTTCCTATCTGGGGAAATATGCCTATTGCCCCAAAGAAAATTAAGTCTACCGGGGGCCATAGGATATGTGATAAACCTCATAAAAGAGTCACAGCCAAATGCAACAGGGCTTTAGAGAGAAGAAAAGATGTAGAGTCAAGTCTCAAAAAAGATGACGGATGAAGAGCATTTCACCCAACAAGGGAGAGGGAACAGCGTCCCCGGCAAGGCCAGCAGCGTGAGCAAAAGCACTGATGGGGAAACCGAGCCAGTACATGTCATCGTCTCAGTGGGACCTGTCGTCCCCACCACCTGCATCACTGTTGGTGGTGTTTTGTTTTCCACCGTTACAAAGATCAAGAGAGACAGACTTTCTAGGGAAAGATCCGAGATTAAATCTCAGCATTCATGATATGAAATACTCATTACTCAATGTCCCCTTTCAAAGTCAAGTCTAGTTAATAAAAATAAACGCGAGAGATGTGATCTCTGGTCTTTGTAAAGATGGAAACACATTTAAGTGTGGCCAACACATAGCACAAATCCAAGGGAGAGGTTAGCGTAGGGTCGGGAATACTTCTGCCTTATCTACACACACACACACACACACACACACACACGCGCGCGCACGCGCGCGCACACACACAACGGCTGGCTGAAACCACCTTGCTATCTTACTATTTCCGGATGTCATCGTGAAGGCTCCCCTCCCTGTGCTGTATCTGAGACAGAGAGGAGAGAAGAAACTTCCTGTGACTGCATGCATTGAGCCAGCACTGACCACCGCTGTGTGATGGGCACGTGCCAACTCCAGGCAGTGTAGGGACCGTGGACAGGGACGCAGGGCACAAAGCAGTCCTCAGTCTTCTGCCATGCTCCACACACGTGCACTGACGGTACTCAGAAGTCGGGCGAGAGGGTTAGCAACAGCGTTGCAACAAGTCCATGAACTTAATTGTCAGACCTCGTATAATGGGAGCATTATATGTAATGCAGTTATTGTAAAGGTTTTAGATAACATATGTACAGTGCCTGGTACGTAGCACACCGTCAATAAATAACACCGTTTTTGAACATGTATCATCAAGTACGATACCTCGCCCCTTGGTTGGACTGTGCTCTGCCACTCGCTGTGTGACCTTAGAAGAGTCTTACATAGTTCCGCGTTTTCAAAATGCTGTCATAATATTATCAGGATTATCGTAAGGACTGAACGCAGTAGCGCATTTAAAACTGTGCCCCGCGTGTAAAACCATCGAGAAATGATAGCTGTAATTATTCCGTACATTGCAGTGCGAGGGGCTCCTGTTCTTCATGTATAGATGGAGAGAGCGGGACAGCGTGGTCCCTCGTTCTTCCTATCGGTGGCACACTGTGATGACAGGACATGCTCTGCCAAATGGGCCAGCATCCCCAAGGAGAGCAGAGTGTCGTGCAGGGGAGGAAAAGCCAAGAAAGAGGACAGCCACGGAGACAAATTCTGCCACGGCCACACAGCTCTCCTGCAGAAGATGCCCACTCAGTGTGCGACCCCCAGGAAAGGTCAGCCCCCAAAGCCATTCCACAGACGCCCTCAGCCACCAGCTGTCCAGGTCCTGGCTCTCTCCCCCCAGGGCTCATGGACACTCAGCTCTACTCCTGACTCACAAGCTGTCCCCTGGTGCAGCAGGAGAGTGAGAGCTGCCAGGCCCAGGGCAGAACCCGGCGAGGACGAGCTGGCGGCCGGGCCCTCCCTGGGCCTGCAGGAAACCCAGAGAGCATCAGAGGAACTGATCTGAGGGGTGCGTGTGTCTATATTCCAGGCAGAGGCCAGGCCAGCAATATTTAACCCCCACGTTCTCCTAGAGGGTCACCCCGAGGCCCCGCATGTCACAGAACAGAGGTCAGCCCCTGAGTGAGGGAGGTCGCCGCTGACACGGGTTTGAGGCCGAGGGCTCGCAGGCCCTGCTGTGCTGCAGAACCAGTATGTGAAAAGGCGGCGTGTCAGCAGCCTCGCCGAGGACACCAGGACCACGACAAGGGACCTCATGCATGAGGGCTCATCTGTCCTGAGTGGGGACCTTGGCTGGACGGGCCGGGCAGCGAGCGCTGTGACCGTGACCCGCAGAGGGAAAGAGCGGGGGCTGGGCGGTGCCCCGCGTGTTGGCCCCGCGTGTCGGCCCCGCGTGTCGGCCCCGCGTGTTGGCCCCGCGTGTTGGCCCCACGGGAGCTCTAAGCCTGCGGGGCACAGGCAGGGTCTGCCCTGCTCACGCGGCCACGGCCACGTGTAAAGGACAAGCCGCGCACGCTTGGGCACAAACGGGAAGAAACCCTCTGCAAAAACGGCCACGCGGGAGCAAAACCCACAGCCCCGGGGAGGGAACCAGACTCGGCAAGTCCATTTCCAGGCGAGCGACGCCCTCTAGCGGCGCGAGCGCCAGGTGCAGGCGACGGGGACAAAAGGCGCACGAGCCCCAGGGCTGGGGACCAGCCGCCTGCGCAGGGGCTGGAGGCGCCTCTGGACTGAGGGCGGGGGCCCGACCCTTCCCACCCCGATGGGCGGCTGCATCCCTGACCCGTCGTTCTCATCCATTCTCAGAAGACAGAGATCGCTCGGTCACTGCTGTGTCACAGACAAGCTGACGAATGCAGTGACAAAGGCCACGTTCGTAGAGTAAACGTGCAGCTTCAGTCTGTGGCCGTGGAAATGGGCATTTTCATAGGAATGCCACCGCGGAAAGTCAGCACCAGGTGGGAGGGGAGGGAAAGGGGGGGTGGGGGGTTGTAACACGTGCCCTGGAGCCTAGACCTTGGCGAGTCAGACCTTTGTCTCCCAGTAAAGTTCCTTCTGGAGGCGTCGCTTTCAGACGTGGAGGGGTCCCCCGTGGGCCCCTCCTCGAGCCCTGGGGCCACTCAGACCTCCGTCCCTGAGCCCTGCCCGCAGCCCCCCTTCCTCGCATGCTCCCCCCACAGCGTTCTCCTGGGGGCCGAGCACTTTCCCGAGTTTGTCCCCCGCCACGGATGACATCATTTGGTGGTTCTTTTGTAAACTTGCCTGCTTTCGTTCCCCGCCCTCCAATAATGAAGCATTCACCTCATATTTCAGAAAAAAAATGTCTTAACCGTCCATGAGTGTTAAACAGCTTTACACATGTCTACTAGTCTGAAGGGATTCTGGACTAAATTACCAAATTTTGGTTAAATGAATTCTCTCCAGACCAAATATACACATTCTCCGCTGGGGCTCAAATAGGGACACGTATGAATTAGGGAACGACACTCCCAGGTGCTGCAAACACGTCTGCAAACAAAAATCCGTGTTGCTGTCATCGTCATGTTGAAGTTCAGAAATATTTGGCCACTGACTGCAAATACACCTCCTGAAGGTCTGATCTCTTCGCCACGGGGCTTCGTGGTTATTCAGCAGAAAGGATGGAGGGGACAGAGGCCTGGTGGCCAAGTCAGTCCCCAGAGTCTCCAGTGCTAGAAGGTTTCACTTAGCTGTTAATTGCAAAAGAAACAACTCCTCAGCTTGTCCCAACTGAGGGACTGAGTGGCTAAAATGTACGTGGACGCGCAGGGGAGGAGGGGCCGCCCGGCAGCAGCCCTGAATCCAGAGGCACCCTGGGCTCAGAGTTCCTAGCACACATCCGAGCCTGTGGACGTCTCACGTTGGCAGGAGGGGGTCCTTTTCAGGCTCAGACGCTCTGACATGGTTGGGTGGGTACGGTAAGTGGCACATAAAATGGTGGGTGGGCTCCAGAAACTTGGGGTGCTCCTGGATCTTCTAATGGACAGGGCACAAGCACAGCAGGACCTGCTGGGACTCCCGCTTGGCCTGTTTGGTCCCTTTCCAGGGATGTCCCCAGGGGAGGATGGGCCCCAGGACGGTCCCCAGCAGGGCAAGGGCACGGAAAGTCAATCCACCACCTTCCCGTCTTCCCAGCCTTGTCTCAGACAGTCTGGGGACTCCAGGAAAAGATGACATTGAGACAACTTTGAAGGGGAAAGACTCCAAAAGATACCAGGCTCCCGGAGGAGTGGGAAACCGAGATGGAAACATCATGCCGACTGGGCCTCAGTCCCTGACATAATGATTCATTGATTAATTCAGCAAGTATCTGTGAGCACCTACTATGTGCTAGGCCATCACTGGGGGTATGTGGGAGAACAAATCTAGTGTTATTTACGCCTAGTGCCGAGTACCAAGTGAGATGCTGCTTATAGTTCAAACAGTGAAAACGAAAGTGGGTGAGTCAGGGCGCTGGGTCACCTGCCTCACCTCACACTCAGTGTGACACTTGACTGTTCGCCGAAGTTCCTTAAAGACAAGTCCCTCAGCTCCGTGGTCTTATATGCCCACTACCTGTGTGTACGTAGTGCGTCCTCAACAACCGTTTGTTGACCAGGAATGACTTTCTCTTTGGTGTACCCCAAAATGTCTGTGCACACAGCAGACGCTGAATAAAAGCTTGCTGGATGAATTACTGAGGGGGAACACAGTGATGCCTGTGGTTCTGTGTGGAGGAAAACCATACTCTCGTCAGCCACCTGAGCGAGAGCACCTCTGAGGGCCGCACGGTGCTAAGGGAAGTAACACTGAGGTTAGATGCCCTTGCAGGTGAGGACGCGTCGGCTGACAAGCCACACTGGTCCGGGTACCATCCCGCCTATGATGGAAGCCTTTGTCACGCTCACTTATAAAGGACTCAGGCTGGCTTTCCAGAGCACTGGGTCCCTCCAGCAACATCTGTGGGCCGAGCACTGAACCCACCTGCAGAGGTTGCAGAGGGAGCTGCTGACATGTGCTGTCCCCTTGGGCTCCCATGGCCAGGAGCTGCCCTGTGAGAAGTGGTGCAAACCCCCGGGGAAGCGCTCAGGGCCTGCCCTCAGGGGGCCTGAGGAGCCTTCTCAGGCTGGGGCCACAGGAGGCTTCTTTCCTTGCACTTGGCCCCTAAGAGAAGCCGTGGCTTAAACCCACTGGCTCTGTGCACGCAGCTCCGAGACCCGCAGACAGGCAGGCGACAGACCAGGGGGACACTGCCAGGACTGATAAAGGACTGGCATCCTCACATCACTGGAGTTACGCGATGTCACCTAGGAGGTCGGCTTGCGTGAAACAAAAAGAGCTTTGGAGTCTGGGTTGGAGAGCACGAAACACATTCTTCCTGGGGAGAACCAGGGGGCGCTGCAGAGTGCCCCCCCATGGGCTCTGCTCACCAGCCGACAAACTTCATAGGGCACGATCAACTTGTTCTGTCTTCAAACGCTCTTCATGGACCCGTCTTTAAAATGTGGACAATGGGAGGGGGTTAGGCCCTTGTGTTTCTTTTCGCTTTATTTCCTCTCTCTTCTCTTTCACTGTCTTTGTGGAACGGGCTAAGGCATGGCAGTGCCTACTGACAAAGCCCTTGATAAGGATCAGACTCGAAAACCAGTCCCAGACGTCAACGGTCGCCCAAACTAGATTGGAGAGGTGGCTTTACTAGTAATTAACTAACGTTTTTGAACCCCCGTTTTCTTGCCTCAGCTTTTTTTTTGGACCCTCTGTTTGTAAGTCTTCTCAATTTCTCCTTAACAGCTTACAACTATTTTTTACAACTATTTTTTTTCTTTTATATTCCAGCTCCAAGTTGAAAAAGAGAAAGATAAGCAGGAAAGTTCTAACAGTATTCCACTTGGAAATTATAAATGGGAAGGCACCGCAAATCAGCCCTGGGCTGAGAGGAAAGAAAACATTATTGAGATTCTCTAAGTCTGAAGGTGCCACCTGGGAGGAAAAGCTGGGAAGAAACAAACCAGTGTTTCCTTCATGCAGAAGATACTCTCTCCTCGGGAGTCTCAGCAGCCCTGAGCAATTGTACGTAAGCGTCTTGACAGGAGGGAAGAAATTACTGAACTGTGAGTCAGGAGACAGGCGTTAGATGTCTGGTTGGTGTGTGACTCTCACCAAACCCATCAGCCTTTCTCAGCCTCTGTGACTTCGGCCAGTCAGGCTCAGACCCCCATGAGGGCGCACAACCAGTGTCAGAGCATCGCTCTCTGGGGTCTCTCCGTGGATACTCCTCAGGAAGACCTCCCAAGAACTTCTGCGTGCTCCTGGGAGCCTACATTTTTACTTTTGCTACATTCTTGGAGCAGGAAAGAAACTCGAGAAGACAAGATATGAGGCAAATGAGCTAACGTGAATTATCCTTCGGGAGGTGGCCTGCGTTCAGGAAACACTGAGTGCAAGTTCCCGCAGCGGCTCTGTGTTTGCAGAGTGAGGAGTGAGGGACACACACATGACGGGAAGCAGGTCTGCGCTCAGAGGAAGGTGGTGATACGGGAGGACCCTCGGGCTCTGCTCGTCGGCGCTGCACCTTCTCCTGGCTGACCGGCTCCCTGAGATCCTCTGCTCCACACCCCAGTTTGGTGAGCACCCTAATGTCCCGTTTCCGTGACTCCTTTTCAGGTAAATTACTTATCTCCATTCCCTTAGGATTTTTATGGGGGGGGGGGGTCTTCTTGCTTCATTTGAGAGATATTCTTCTGCATTTTCGTTTTGCTTGACCTCCTATGTTTGTTTATATGAATTAGACAAAATAGCCTTCTTTTCCAGTCTCGGAAAAGTGGCCTGATGTCAAGGGCCTCGGTGTGGTGGTGGCTCGGGCAGGTAGCGGCCGAGCGGGTGCCCTAAGGCATCCTGGCGCCCGCTCCCCCTCCCCCGCGGGGCCCAGGTGGCTAGGCCAGGTGTGCGTGGTGCTGCCTCCATCCTGCCTGCTCACTTTGTTCCGGCGGAAGTGCACCCGCCATCTCGCAGGTAGGTCGGAGCACCCGGTGGATGGCGCCCTGCCCACTGTCCCAAATGGCGCCGCCCGCAGCTCCCAGCCCCTGCTGGGCTCTGTCGCGTTTGCTGTCACCGTTCACTCACGCTGCCTGCCGCCGTCTGGCAGGAGTGAAGGCCCTCCGTGGACATGTGGAGGGAGCTCGCTCGTGGGGCCACCGCGCCCTGGGCCTCCGTGGGGTCGTTTCCGGGAGGACATGGGGCGGAGAGGGAGCGGCCGGACACCGTCATGCAGAAGGGCCGTAAGGGACAAGCAGTGGTCCGTGGAGATGGAGCCCCACGCCCTGGGTTGGGAGGCACAGTGCTCCCTGGGGCGCAGGGAGGGCTGCGTTTCCAGAGTGAGCAGTTCCTATGAGGGACAGAGGAGGGCCAGCCAGGCCTAGGACGGAGGGTGTGAGGTGCGGGTGGGGGACGCGGGGTCAGAGTAAGGACCTGCAAAGCAGGAAGCCAGGGAGGGCGTTGGCGTGGGGCCTGGGAGTCAGAGGACCAGTCACGGCAGTGACCTACCTGTCCCACCAAGACCTCTGCCGCTCGCCTCGTGACCCCAGGTAGGTGAGTCGTTGGTGTGGAAGTCAGAGGGCCCAGTCCGAGCTCCCACTTTGTTGAGACAAAGCAGCTTTAGCTTAAGGAATCTCCATACTGTTTTCCATAGTGGCTGCACCACCAACGGGGCCCCAGGGTTCCCTTTTCTCCACATCTTCACCAACAAACAAGTTGTTTGTTGATTTGTTGATGGTGCCATTCTGACTGATGTAAGCTGCTGTCTCGCTGGGGTTAATTTGCGTTTCTCTGATGGTGAGCACCTTTTCCTATGTCTGTTGGCTGTGTGTCCTGTTTGGCGAAACGTCTATTCAGATCCTTTGCCCATTTTTTAATTGGGTTGTTTGGTATTAAGTTGAATGAGTTCTTTACATGTTTGGGTGTTAACCCTTTGTTGGATGTTCCATTGCTGAAGCTTTCCCATTCACTAGGTTGTCTTTTCATTTTGCTGATGGTTTCTTTTCCTGCACAAAAACTCTTTGGTTTGATGTAGTCCCACTTGGTTACTTTTTCTTTTACTTCCCTTGCCCAGTGAGACATCTCCAACACAAATACTGCTGACAGTGATGTCAGAGAGCTTACTGCCTGTGTTTTCTTCTAGAAGTTTTATGGTTTTGGTTCTTACATTCGAGTCTTTGCCATTGTGAGTTTATTCTTGTATATGACATAACAAGGTGATCTAGTTTCATTTTCTGCATGTGTCTGTCTAGGTTTCCCAGCACCACATATTGAATAGACTGTCTTTACCCCAGCATACGTCCTTGCCTCCTTTGTCATAGATTAATTGACCATATAGGCATGGGTTTGAAATCTACAGTTTTGAATGTCGGTGGCTGTGGCAGAGCCCGATGGCCACCCAGCAAAACCCATTTCCGTTTTTCTCTCCGGGCTAAAAGCCAGACTCCATTTCCCAGCCTCCCTGGCAGACGGTGGCCATGAGCCCGAGTGCCAGCCACTGAGAGGGCAGAGACTGCGCAGCACTTTAAGGTCTGCTCCACTCATAGCAACCCTCAGGCACCTTCCGTTCGCTTTTTCCTTCTACCTGGCTGATTTGGGGACAGCCCTCAGCGCCCCCAAATGAGAGTGTGGAGAAGGGCCACCCTGGAGGCGTGTTCTGCCACCCTGTGCTGTCAGGTAAAGAAAAAACCTTCAGTTGGGTTTGAGTCATTATACATTACTGTCTGTTTTAGAAATCAGACTCTCTAACCATGGTCTCAGGGATGGTGACACCACTGACAAAGTCTTAATTTGCAAAGGGAATGCTCAGCTGGGGGTTTAGAAAGTGCCAGAACAGTGTGGACCGTCTATTGGGCAGCTGCGGGCACAGAAGATCAGCGCTGAAGAGAAGTGAGCCAGTGGGAATCAGAGGTTTGTTCTTTGCCAAGAGAAGCCTGGTGATACCACAGAGTATGATAATTCTTGGGTGAAGAGAGTCTGAGAGAAGAAGATCAGCCCCGAGAACCGAGTCTTCGATGGGAGCCCTTACCTGAGGTCAGGCCAGAGGCCAGGGACCAGGGAAGGGTGGAGAGGGGCGGGCTGCTGATCCAGGAAAGCAGCAGGGACTGCTCAAGTTTAAAAGCTCATTGCGACCTTGCTTTGTCCCTGATGCACCTTCCGCAAGCCCGGGTGACGGCACCGTGCTGATCCGGGGACACGTCGCAGTGTCAACCAGCCACCACCGCTCAGCGCCTGATTCCCTCTTACCCTCGGGACACCCGCTGACACTCAGGCCTGTTCCTGGAAACCAGGAAGCCGCCAGCACACAGGCGTCTGGGGAGGACGAGCAAGCCCAGGGCCCGGCTCTTGGAGCCCGCTGGCCCTGCCTCTGCTGGCCTTGCATTCGCTCTCGTCTGTGTGGCTCAAACAACGTCTCCACTGATGTTTTTCCTGTGAAATCGTTCAAGTTGCCTGGCTTTCATTGGCATTATGTGGGCACAACCTCAGCGGCAACCCACAGACCAAAAGAACTAGCTCTAACCATGACCTCGAGGTTTGTTCTCTAGCCATCGTTCTACAAAAGGAATAAATAGTAAATTTGGACTTGTTCACAGCTTAAAAGTAAATTCCTAAAAATGGGTGTGGTTTGCTTCTGAGTTCAGGAAGTAAATACAAGTTATTTTGTTGTTGTTAGTAACACCGTGTTTCACCAAAAATAAGACCTAGCCAGACAATCAGCCCTAATGAGTCTTTTGGAGCAAAAATTAATATAAGACCCGGTCTTATTTTACTGTAATATAAGGCCAGGTCTAATATAATATAATGTAATATAATGTAATAATACCCGGTCTTATATTAATTTCTGCTCCAAAAGACGTATGAGAACTCATTGTCCACCTAGGTCTTATTTTCGGGGAAACACAGTATTCATAATTATGTTTGGGGATAGTCCTTAAAGGAAAAAGAAGAAATTCGAAGCAACACAACTGTCTTTAAATTAAGTGTCAATGGCACAGACATTTCAAAAAAGAGATAATTCTGACTGGAGGGTAGAAAATACAAGCATTTCTGGGTTTCACTAGCAGAAAGGTCTTTTGTTGGTCATTTTCATGAGTGGCTAAAGGAGAAACCGTCAGGCAGAGAGAAAGTGTGCCCGTCAGCCAGCCCAAAGCGCAGGGACAGCAGCCTGGGACACTCAGCAAACACACGTTGCCCCGCTGGTCGCCGGTCCGCTCCCCACCCAGACAGTGTGTCCCAGGCGTGATCAGCACCACCTGCAACCTGGCTGGGTGGGTGGGGAGTAAAACTGCAAGAAGACAGGACTTCTTTAAGGTCACATCTTCGTGCCACCAAAGCAATGGATGATTGCAAGCCATCTCGTCAACAGAATCGCTCAAGTTAGAGAAGACGGACAAGCCACACTGACCACTGAACAGTGAATTGCGACATACTGTCCTTGGCGACTGACTGCACCGTGTGAAGACAGAGATCCAGGACCTACATGGCAGCTTCATGTATTCTCTCCACGGGGCAAATCACCACTTTCCCTCCTTCCTTTTTTCATACGTTATAACTTTTCCCAACTCTCAGTAGACAAAATAACAGTCATGGAAATGACTCAATGATCTTTTTATTTTCTTAGGCTTGTCCAACCTCTGTAGACCCCACTGTAATGCAAATCAAACTTAGGTGGATTGTAGGTTATCTACTGAAAAAATTGTTTCAATTAGAAATTTAATTACACCGTCTTGAGGAAATGGAATTTTATATATTGTGGAAACCTCCGCAGTGCTATAAATCTGCTAATTGATTTCTGTACCTGTAACGTTTGATTAGGTGTATTTTATTGTCTTCTCGGTTTTAATTAACCCTGGGCTTGTCAAAATGCTTCCAGCGACAAAGCATATATGATGAAGTGTGATAAACTCTATTAACAGAGCCGGGCTTTTGTCAGTAATTGCTCTCATGCACAAGAGTTATTAGAAATTAGCACCCAGAAAAAAGAAACTGTACTTTTGGTAACAACTTTTATTGGCAGCCATAAATCTGTGGATTGCCCCTATGTGTGGGCGATAAGCAAATGTGAGTGACCACAGGGTCCTATGGGAAATCAATCACACACTAGGTGTCATATAAATATTAAGAGTGACAAAACAGAAAGAATTATGAAGTCTGAGTGATAAGAGCCAACATTATACCAACATCCCTTACTATCCACATTCACGGACTGGATCCAGAGAGTGGACATAAATGATACGTCCAAGCTTGCCCCACTGCAACTGACCCACAGCCGGGGCCCAATGGGGGTTAGGCAACTGATGTCATAATACATGAATCAACCAATCAATGACTTTCCCTGGGCGATCAGGGTTGGTTTTCATTCCAAAGTCATTTTTCTCATCACTTCCTACAGAGGTGGTCAATACAGGCCCTTCTGTTAGCAATGGAACGAAAAACATTTATGTTCCAGGAGCTGTGCTTCAGAAGCAAAACAGAGGGAAAGAATGATTCGTTTGTCCAGCTGTGACAGCTCACTTCTGTTTGCTTTACAGTCTGACGAGCTAGTCCAATACCAGCAACGACTTCTTGGTTTGAATCTCTATGATAGGGACGGAAGCACTCCCCCAGGAAAGTATCTTATGAAAGCTGTGTTCTACACTGACCTCGTGTTAGAGCCCTGAACACTGGCTGTGGGACATGATTTAACGTAGGGATGACTTTGCCCCATCAGCTGAGACAACGGCCCCTGATGCGTGGATCTTGGGCACAGTCTACAGGTCAGAAATCGAGGCCATGGGGATGCTGGTGTGGGGGGCCCCCTGGCGGTGAATGACCAATCACAGCGAGGAAGATGGCTGCCTATAGCTAGGAGGTTACTCTCTCTTTACTGAATCAAAATTTGCAGGCCACTCTCTGGTGAAATATGCAGTAGGACCTCAAAATTCTCAACCAATGACAGGGTAGTGCAAACTCTACCAACAGGACAACTTTGTTCTTCTTTCTCTCGGGGGGTGTTTACTGAGTGTGTCCTCCGGGGGCAGGTGCTGTGCTAGGCAATCGAGGAGAACAAAGAGGGATTAAAACATTATTTACACTCAAGAACCTTCTTACTCGAAGGGTTAAAACAGATTGGGTAGGAAACAAGTGAATTAATACACACACGTAAAGGTTTAGGAGAGTGCGGGAGAGATCAAAATGCAGTAGGCAGCCAGAGAAGTGTCAAGTATTAGGCCATATTAGGAAGTAATAAGCATGTGTGAATTAAGTGAGAGATTGTTCTTATATGAAGAAAGAGGAAACATGTCATGGGATTGCAGTGTGGCTTTGCAGCATGTTTTCAGTTTTAATAAATAGAAATCGTCAGTGTAATCCAGGCAGAAGTGCTACCTTCCTTATGGCATGGGCAGAGGAGAAATTTTCTAGGCGCCCGAGAGGAGAGGGGTAGGGTTGCTACGATGGGAAAGGTAGGAAGAGGCCTTTCGTGCCAGGCTGGAGTCCGGCCTCGGCCAGTGGAAGCAACACATCTGGTGTAACATCACTGAATGGCTATGCTGTCGCCTGCTCTGTACCCCAAATTCACACTGGCTGGACCCCAAGAACCCTCCTAGACAGAGCCTGGTGTTCCTGTAGTTATAAACCCAGGAGCGAAGGTAGGCAAGTGGTGTTGGGAGGACCGACCGGTCCTGGCAGACGTACCTGGCCTCTGAGTGTGAAGGGCACCTGCCTTGTGGCCCTTGTCCCACAGGCCTACGGAATAGACATGGCTCACCAACACTGACCCCCAGAGAGCTCATGGCAGCTGAGCTAAGGACCGGCAAGGAGGGAAACAGGTTATCCAACATGAGAAAACGCCAGGAAGCACCCAGCACACACTCCTTCCTGGTAAAGAACACTTGCAGGAGTGAGATGGCCACTTGAACGTAATTGGAAAATGATAGTAATAATACTGTGAGCACTGAAGGAACTTTCTAGAACTTGAAGTATAAGTTTTGAATTTTGAAATTCTGTAAATGCAGCCTAAGAATTCTGTGTCCCGCCATGACCGCACTCATCTCTCTGTCAGGATAAGAGGAATGTACACAAGAATTTAATAGAAAACACGCCACCCACGCGCCCTACCTGAGAAGATTCACGTAAAGGACTTTAAACAATGAATAAATCCCACGGAAGTGCAGGGTGAAACTCGCAATGTGTGCAGTTGGATCCAAAAGCTGACGACAGGCCCGTATCACTGTGAAGCGAAAATTCTAGAACAGATGGCACAGGCTGCCAGGAAAACCCTAGATATCATTTGAAATTAAAGGTATGAAACTGCCTCAGCATCAACGCCTGGACGTTGTAGATCTAGGAGATGGATGAGTGAATTATAAAAATACTACTTATTGGGAAAGAGAAACAATGGTCTGTAGATATCATTGTGTTGGGGAAGGGGAATCAGAGTGTCTGTGAAAAGGGAAGGCGGTGCCATTTTGTTTTCAAATTAGTAAAGGAACACACTCCACAAGTAACTGTAGGAATGTATTAAATATTTGTTGAAGTAATAAATTGCACGTGTTGAGAAAAACACCATGGGTCAAAGAGAAAATTATTTTAGAACTAACAAACAAGAGAAAAAGTGAATAGATCATAATTATTTTGACTCAACGAGCACACAAAAAAATGAAACGCTAAGGTAGAGTGGAAAGATTAAAATCAAGTATATACTGTTTTCATAAATGTGACTATGCCAGATTCTCTCATCGAAGTAACAAAGACTGAGTCTTCTTTTAGTTTCTTTAGAAAACAATCTCAAAGAGGAAAAAGCAGAGCTCAGCCACGTGTCATTTAGACCTTGTTACTCACCGGCATCTGTGAGCCTGTGGGAAACGCAGAGTCCCAGGTCCCACCCCAGCCCCGCTCAACAAAGCCAGTTAAAGGAGGTCCTGTGTGATTCCTGTGCACATGAAAGCCTGAGAAACAGCATTTTACAAGATACACACAAAACAAATCTACCAGAAAACATTGACAATAGATGGGCAGAGGTACCAGACAAATGCAAACACGCAAAGGTTGGTGTGAGTATCAGACAAGCAGGTACTTAGCGGAAATACATAGATCAAAGAGGAAGGTGAATGTCGGGTTTTTTTAAATCCCCATTTATTATTTTTATGAGACCTCGGGCTCACTAAAGGGTATTATTTGTAATTCCTGGCTCGTGATACAGTCTCGTGATTGGTTCTTTCATAGCCTACTTTTATTTAATTAGTTATCCATTTTGTTCATTATTTTTAATGATGTTACAAACATCTGAGAAACCCCACCCCAAACAACTGGTAGGAAAGCAGCAATGGCCCGCGTCCACCCCTGTGGTCCCTCCGTCTCCCCCCACCCACGTCCCCACCAGCGAGAAGTATCACCAAGGCTGGAATTACCACACACACCTGCTTCCCTTTTCATGTACTGTCCATCCGTCTATAGGTCTGCATCCACACTCGCACACGCATTCTCTATTGTATGCAGAGAAAGTCCATGTGTGAAACCTTTGGGGATTTACTTTTTCACTGGCATTGCCAAGATTCGTCCATTTGGTTGTAGCCTTGAAGTTCATCTGCTTGGACTTTTGTGGAATATCCCACTGAACCGTAGTCCACCTTCCACTGCTCTCACTGAGGACGTTTGGGATTTCGTAGGCGTAGGTTTGTTGGCCAGTGCCGCTGGGAGCGCTCCTGGGCCTGCTTCTGTGCAGATACAGCAGGAGTGTCCCCTGGGTGTGTCCACGTAGACACACGGTCCACGGCCATGTGACTTTACAAGACGGCAGTGCACGTTTTTCCCAGGTAGAGAGTAAGGAACTCTGGGTAAGGGACCTTCCTGCCCACGTCCTGTCTCACACTTGACCTTGTAGGCTTTAAACAGTTTGTCTATCGAGTGGGGAAGCCATTGTGATGTTGGTTTGCATTTGCCAAGTCACAATGGTGACAGACTTTTCTCCATGTCAGTAACAAAGGTAACATTACACGGTGGCTGTATTTCCTTAAAGCCAGAAATGACAGAAATGCCTGTTATCACCAGTTACACAGCATTCTGGGATTGATAGCTAATTCAAGAGATCCAACCAACCACTATGAAAACAGCTATTAGAACTAAGAATTTAGGAAGCGACTGGATACGAGGTTAATATTAAACAGCTTTCTTTGACCTCACAAATCAGGTAGAAACTGTCATTGAAAAGGGGATCCCACTCTCACCTCTCAGCAGCGAGAGTACAAAGCACCCAGACATGAATATGTGAGGAAATGTGTAGGGTTAACGAGGAACGGAACACAGGGTCCTGGCATATTTCAGTAATTCTAACGTTTATGCTTAGTTGTGTTGGTGTTTCCTTTTATGAACGATGCAAGACAGAAATTTAGCTTTTGTCTTCTCAAAATAGGTGGGTGGCCTCTGGCATCGACACTCCCCATTGCCCGTTATGCTGAAACATTGCATCGATCACCTAAAACATTCCTGTATTGGAGTATTTTTTTCTAGGCTAGTTATGCCATGCCACTGAGCTGATCTATTTGCACATTGCTGAGCTGATACCGGTTGGTGCAAAAGTAATTGCGGTTTAAAAGTTTAAAAATAATTGCAAAAATTGCAATTACTTTTGTACCAACCGAATATATTCATTTTTAAGAGAAAAACATATTTGCCAGAGTATTCCAACCTACAAGTTAATAACTCCTAGTGTAAAACATTTAAAAAAAAATGACTTGGAGAACCGTTAAACAGACTTCAGAATTTTGGACCCAGGTGGCCTTCTGCATTTGAGAAATCCTGTGCACAGGAGTCTGACTCCTTCAGGCTCCTTCGCTGTCAGCATGCCTCCGCCCCCCCACCTCGCTTTTGAAACTGTTATTAAATATAATGCGAAGTTGGTGAAGTTGGTCGTAACAGAAAGTTCCCACTTTCTATGTTCACTGACCTAGTTTGGAGCCCAGCAAGTTGCTCAGCTTTTAAAAAACTGGTGACGCTCTCCAGGGGGTTTTAAACTCCGGTGCCAGGTGCTACTCCTCCCAGGAAGGCTGGGCTCAGCACTTCCAGGGTATTGAAGCTCTGCCCTAGGCTGAGGCTAGCAGTTCTGCCAGAGTGTCCCCACGGTGGCCACGGGTCCCACCAGGAGAGCGAAGAGCCTTGCTTACTTAATTTTGAGTTGCTTTAGAAAGCACACACACACACACACACACACACACACACACACACACACACACACATTTCAGGAAGCACTTACGAGAATTCATTTGTTCACCTGATAACTATCTCATTGTGTAAATGTATGGGCATCATCTTCCTGTTGCCAAGGAGACAACTGTCCCACAGACAAGGCACACGAGGACAGGAAAGCCTCCTCGTGTGGCTCTTGTGGGAACTTTTCCTATTTTGACCAAGGATTTCAAAAAACTTCCATAGAACTGACAGGTATAATCTGGCATTCAGAAACGTTCCAGAGCTCAGAATAGGACCGAGCGAGGGTGCATTGAAAAGTGGGGAACCAGGCACAGTTTTTAAGTTGCTACTGTGAAGTGAGTCACTACGTCAGTGGGTCACTGTGTTAGCTAATGGCCTCCGGATTTTATTTTCAAAGTGGCTGATATGGAAAAAAGACTGTAAAAGTTGTACACACGTCTTGTCTTCAGGAACTAAATCTAGTTTTTTCCAGAAATGTATTTCAAGGAATAGTTGAATTGACCACCAACGATTTCTGAGAGAGGGAGGGGAACCATCAGTGTACTTTTGGCCAAAGTCCAGTCATACAGAGGAGAGTTGGGACTGGCCCAGGACCACAGCCTTTTGGGGACTGGCAGGACCCAGTGACATTTGTTCTCAGTCAGACTGTGGCCCGTCCATCTGGCAGCAGTTGGTCCCTGGTTCTGGGAAAACTAAACTGACCAAGAAAATGATCTGACGTAATTAGCCTGATCATTCTGTACTATCTGGTCAGGGAGGGGGGCCTCATACGGGTCACTGTCCATCAGACAAAGACCTTAGCCATCCAGGTACGGGTGCGAAAGTAACAGGAAAGAATTCAGTTTGAGAAACGTCGACAGACTGTGACTGTGTGTTATGTGCAGGGACCGTGTGTGGTGCACAAGTGTAAGGATCTGACCCCAGCCATCGGAAGTTAGCAGTCACGTGGGAAAGACAGACGAACTTGTAAAGAGATAACGTAATGTGACCGACAGAATAAGACAAAAAAAAAAAAAAAGTCATCACTTCTCCATATTGTTTTCCATATGAAGACACCAGGTGAACTGGACAAAAGGGAGGCAGGAGGGCCTCAGAGTCACATGGCAAGTGACAAGAATACAGGCGGGGCAGGCGTGGAGAATTGGGGACATTTTTGTAATTATCACAATGTACATGGACAAAAGTTGAACGTATTTCTGAGTGGTAGAATTACTGGTGATTTTCAGTTTTTTATCTTTTCCCATTTTTCATTTTCTACAAGCAGATAAAAATGAATATTTAAAAATGGACATCTAGCGTTCTAGCATCTAGTGACAATGGGACCGCAGAGGAAGGCCGTTGGCACCATGGTGGGGGGAGGACAGAGGCGTCGGAGGGGGTGACATTTGAACTGGAGGCTGGAGGTGGACTTGGCTCAGCATGGGCAGGTGAGGGTGTCCCTGGCGGGAGAGGGGGTAACGCTGGGGGCGGGAGTGAGGAGGGGCCCGGGGGGCAGGTGGGGCCCCAACGGGCTGGTATTTCAAGGCCTGAAGTGAGCTGTGAAAATGCACAGCAGCCCTCACCAACTCGGAGCTGGAGAACTTAGAAAGGGGTTCTCTTTTAAGGCTGGACAAATACTCGGTTTGGTCACGTGGACACTGGTGTCGAAGAGGGGGGGTTTGCTGAGCTGAGGTCAGAGCTGGGGGGGCGCTGACAGTCCCTGGCCCCCTGCAGCAGCGACCCCCTCCACCTTTCAAAGCAGAGACAACTGGGCGACCGGCCGTGGAGGGTTGGTTTGTAGGGCAGGACTGGTCAGCACCTGCTGATCAGATGTGGGGCTTTCAAACCGCAGTACAGCCGTCGCGGTGCTCGTGACCGTCGTCTGTGTGACATGTTTTCCAGTGAAATGCTTAATTAAATGCCCAAGTATTTGAGTTCCTAGAGCCAACCAATCAGCTCGTTGTCTCTGACTCAGCAAAGGGCCCGTCTTGTTCCCAGTGTGATGTAGCCTGAGGCCCCTCATACAGGTAACAAACCCCTGAAAACTGAGTTCACGGCCTCACGGTGCTACCAGACGTGAGTGAGGAGGGGGCTGAGACCAGGCCCCAGCCTCGCAGACGCCACTGCTCAGTGCACTCTCAACCCTTCCCTTCTGCAGGAGGCCACGTAACGAACGCTTTTTCCCCTTGAGTCTCTTGTTTTGTTTGTTTGTTTATGCATTTATTTATTTAAAACGATTCGTTTCATTTTTCAATTGCAGTTGACGTACAATATTGTATTAGTTTCAGGCTCCAACATGTTGACTAGACAGTGGTTACTTCCAAACAAGTAACGTTTCTCTTACGTGTAACAGCAATTGTCTCAAGAAACGCTCTCTTCCTGCTCTAACTTTCTGTGGCTTTGTGTGATTGTGGGTGGACAGAATTGAGGAAAATGGTATTTTTTCTTTAATGAGGAATTAATTTTAATTAGGATTGCTAGACTTAGCAACTGAAAATTACAGGATGCCCAGTTAGATTTCAGTTTCACATAATTAGCAAATATAAATATGGGACATATTTGACTAAAAAATTGCTCCCTGTTTATCTGAAATTCAGATTTCGCTGGGCAATCCTGTATTTTATCTGCCAACTGTAACTTCAAGTTTTTGCTAGGATGGCGAAGGCCCTTCCTTAGAGAAACCACAGGACGGCTGATGTGTGAGGTGACACGTCTGGGTCACCCACAGTCATGGCGAACCCCTGCTCTCCTGAGCGTGGTGGGATTCTCTCATGAGAACACCCTACCTGCTGTGTTCGGGCACGTCACGTGATGGACGTCATTACCTTCCAGGTGGTTCCACTCGATCGTATGTAGCTTACCCAGAGAGAAATCAACTTGTTCAGGAAAACCTGCAAATTATCTCATCTGCTCATCTGAGAGCCAACAGATGAGCAGCTACCCCGTCAAAATGCACAACGATGTTGGAGTTGAAAAAAGTACAGAGACTCTGTGAAAACACAACAGTATGAACTGCACGTGAAAATGTTCGCTTTCAGGACCATAACCAAGGGAAGGCCCATATCTCAGCAAGAACAACCACAAAATAAAGTGTGGACAGTCCTCTTCGAGTCCTTCTCGTTAAGACAGTTGGGGGGAACTCTTCAGCTTGGGTGTGACCGAGAGGGAAACAACAGCCACAGAGCCCAGTCCATGGTGGCCTGGCTTCCTGTCCCGACTGGTCACTAACAGAAACGGCCAACAGCAAACGCTACCCAGTGTAAAGATGGATGCAGTGATCTCACCACATTTCCGTGTTCCTTTAAGAACCGTATTCTATTCCCGAAACACACAAGACTGCTCCATCAGGAGTCATAATGCACGTCCCCATCCCCGTGCCATCTCACAAAAGAAGACTCTACAATACAATAGAGGCCCTTCTGTCGCCCCCTCGACGACCAGCTCTCACTGTGCTCAGGGAACCCAGGGAACTGGCACCCTGAAATGGACGTCTGATCCGGCCCCTGTGCGGCTGGGACCTACGAGGCTGGTTTTCCCTTAGCCCAGGCCCTGTGACGGTGGGTGGGACGCCCTCCCGCCACCATGCAAATCCCTGTTATAGGCAACGCCAGGGGAACGGCAAGAACCTTGTGCACGCAAGAGTAGTTGAGTGCACTTTAAAAAATTCAAATTCATTACCATGAAAATGAGCCTCTTCCCTGTCACCGCCAGCAGTTCTGACATTCAATTGACTGATCAGCAGACCTGTGCTTTATTGTAGGCGACATCCTGCTTTCCTCTTTGATCTGATTCCCCCCGATTTAATAGACAATTATAGGCTCTTTGAATCCCTAAGGTTCAGAGACAGCAAGTAATCACCAGTGGAAGTTTTAGCATAAAGTCGCCCCAAATGAGTTCAGTTAAATTATGCGATACTAAGTAACGGTGTTTTTCATGTTAACCAAGGACAGGAATCCAAAAGCCCAAACAGTCTTTAAACTGCCTCAAATTCATCCTGACAACTGCCTGTTAAACTTCTGACCTGTGTGTGAAAACCTGCACACCACCTACCAAAGGGGCACACACACGATTGCAAACTTCTGTTCTGAGGACAGTAAATAAATTATTTCTTTAAGATCATATGGCAGATCTATAATTAATTAAACCCACCATGATATTACGGCACAATAATTCCACTTTTCTAAAAAGGTAAATGGAATTTGCCAATCTGGTATTTGGAAGAATGCTATGCCCAAAATCAATTCCTTTAGTTTCTAGAGAATAGAAACTAGAGGCAATCTCATTTTAATTATATCTCTGTATTGCTAACAAAGGAATGATTTATGCAATTAAATTAACTGGCTAGAAAATTATTCTCAGCTGGGCTGTCCTAATTCTTGGCTTCCTGAATTGCAAGCTCTCACACTTCTCTGTGTAGATTAATTTTTCTGATATGCAAACAATGACTCTTGTGTTCACCTTTTCTTTTTTTCTTTTCTTTTTTTTTTTTTTAATTCAGAAGTCCCTCTTTCTTCTTGCCAGCGACATGAGTAATATTTGTTGAACTGCTGGGCTTAGACTAGTTTTTTTTTTTTTTTTCAATGTTAAAAAGATGAAAAAGATCTTTTCTTTCCAATCTCATTATTTCAGAACAGAGCGAGGTTTGAGGGGCTCTTATCTGCGCTTCTGGAACGGCAGCACAGACATGGAAAAATTGCAAAAGTGTCAAAGGCTGAAAATCTGAAATGGCTTTCAGCAGCCCCAGAAGTTGTAAATGAGCAAATGCTTTTCGGCCCATCTTTCTTCCTTGCTTCCCTCTGTCCCTTTGCCCTGCCTCCACCCATCCTGGGCCCTCTGTCTGCCCCAATTATTTCTGACTCAGTGCCACCAGGTAAATGGTGTGCTGTAATATCACCAGCCACAGTCGGGTTGGTGGGGTGACCTCAGGGGCAGAGACTGAGGAGCCTGGGGCAGGGGACACGGGGAGGGTGGGCTCCCCAGGGATTCAGACAGCCCCTCTGTCCTAAAGTCACTGATGATACAAGAGGCAATTTCCCGTAGGAATTCTTATGAAATGAGATCCATGTTTGCACTGGTGGATAAAAGATGGAAGGATGGCAGTCCTGGGACCTATATTAATTCAGATTAATTATCCTGTTTATTTTGTTATGCCTTCTTTTAGGATACTGTGTTTCCCCGAAAAGAAGACCTAGCTGGACGGTCAGCTCTAGTGCATCTTTTGGAGCAAAAATTAAAATAAGACCGGGTATTGTTATATTATTATATTACCCAGTCTTATATTAAAATAAGACCGGGTCTTATATTCAAATAAGACCATGTCTTATATTAATTTTTGCTCCAAAAGACACATTAGAGCTGATCGTCCGGCGAGGTCTTATTTTCGGGGAAACACGGTAAGTCCTTTCTGACACTTTTGAGCTGCTGTCACTGTCAACGTTTCATCTTTTCAGTTTCCAGGCCTGAAGCTTGTTGTACAGGCTGTGCTACGCCCCCTGGTGGCAATCGGGACAGGACGCCGAGAAGTGTCTGTCAATCAAAGGGACAGCGCTAACTTAATTGAAATGGGTGGCAGGCCCTGAATTTGAAATGGAATTGCATATAAAACGTTTCGGGTCTTTCTAAAAATAGGAAGGGATCCGTTAAACTAAAACCAGACGCATTAACTTCAGCCTGCAAGGTGCATATTTCAATTTCCCCTGCTTTGTCATAAAATGGATTAGCTCCTTGAAATATGTCAGTTGAACTTGAAATTAAATATTTGCCCTACATACAGCTGAGCAGCCGGACCCCTAAAGGTAACTAATGTCTGTTCACGCACAGAATCTCCTTCAAGGTCAGGCCTCAGCATGTCACGTAGGTCGGGTGCCGTTTTCTTGAGAGTACTGTTTTCACAATGTTAATAAACTTGAACATGTATGTGGTCCAAACAGTCATTTTCAAGAAGGCTTTGGAAACAAAGTTCTAAATTTTGTAGTTCTGCAATCAAAACAGCCAAATGCAGGTTTTAATGTGGATGATACTGAGGGCTTCTGAATTCGGCTTTTATCGGTTTGGGGACAAAAAAGGATGCAAGTCTTCTCTAGGACTAGGAATCGACGAGAACATACTTGTTCGTGTGGGACATGCACGGCGGATGAGCCATGCTTGCTGGCTTAAGACAAGCCTGCCTCAGTGGCTGTTAACCTGCTCACAGGAGAGGAGTGGCTTCTCCTTAAGTGACACAAGTGACAGGTGCCCACGAGAGTACTGAGGGGACATGTGTGGGCCCCGAGAAACCACGTCCAGCAGCGTGGCAGACGTGTATAGCATTGCGGTGTAACGACACACGTTATAGTGAATAAGAGAAAAGGAAAACCTGGCCAAGTTTGAAAAGGTTTCACAGCTGTAGACCTAAGAAATGAATCTTTTCCAGTTGAACATTCAAAGGAAAAACATAAACTAAGAAACGTAAACACACAGAAGTGGGAGGAGCTGGGGAAACCCGGATGGTTGAGTGTTGCTTGGGGACAACGTGCGATGACAAGTGTCAAGAGATCGAAGTCCAGGTTAGGAAGGGCCCCCAGACGGTGCAAATTTTCTTTCTCCTGTAAATGACAGTCCCAACACGTGCTCAGTTCACAGAGCCGTTCGTGTATCAGAATGATTTCACCGTGCCCTTGGCCAGACACCAAAACGAACAAAACTTCACGGTTTCATTATGAAGCGATCAGGTGCCAACAACTTACCAGGCGTTTGCATCCTAACAGAGGAGTCTGAGAAAAACACGCAGGCTGAAGGAGTGTTTCTGTTCTGCTTAGGCAGTTGTTCCTTGGATGTGCCTCCTGGGCACTGTGCAAACTAAGGTGGAGGCACACGGGACATTGCCACCCTGGTCTTATTCCATGATTTTCAGTCGATGCTGCTTATCACAAGCACCGAAACCCCAGCTCAGTTTTGCTGCCATTGAGAGGAAGGTGGTGTGACGTGACACTGAAACCAGAGTGGTTTCAATGGCGTCCAAAGGGGGCTACTGCTTCCTTGGCAAATGGAAAATATTCATCCACCCCCGCCCAGGTTCATTATGGCACCATGGCAGCGCGGTTTGAAAAGCCAAACACCTTGTATAAATCAGACATAACCTAACTGGCATGTTTGGTTGGCCCTAATGAATGAATGCTTCTGTACAGGTGGGTTAGAGACGGGGAGGCAGGCGTTACTGCAAGTTTACCAGGTAGGAAATGGTGACCATACAATAGCAACGTGGGCAGAGATGTGGGAGGGCGTTTGGGGACATCACCCAGTTCTCACTATCTGAACGGATGTGAAGGAGCGAGGTGGCGGCAGAAGAGGGCAAGGGGATGCGTCCTCCTCCAGCGTGGGTCAGAGGGCACTCAGTGATGCTCGCTGGCACGTCTGTTTGGTCATATCTGAATCGAATCGGTTTCCCTTGCAATCCTGTATTTATTTCATGCATGAGAAACATAATGAAGGTGTCTTGAGGATTCATTGGAATGGCTCAAGGGTTCCAAACATCCACTGGCTGTTGGATTCGCGAGTGTGAAATTCAGGAGATATGACAACTATAATGAAATATACACAGGGGATGTTTAATTCCAGATTGAAGCCATGGGTGTAGGTAGAAGTTTTCGAGGAGAACGCAAGTTGAGGGTCAAGGGCAGAAGCCTGGAGAACAAACACTTCAGGCTGAACAGAGAAGGTGACCTCGTGGGAAAACACTGGAAATGGTGAGTTAAGGGAGCAAGTCTGGTGTCACTGTGACAAAGGGAGACGTATTGGGCAGGTAGGACGTCAAGAGATGCAGATCCAAGTGTCCCGGGGATTTTGTAACTGGTGACGTCTCGGGGACCTTAAGAAGTTCAGTGCATGAGCACAGTGGGGTGACAGTGGGAATGACGGAGGTTCACACGTGGACAGGTATTCAGAACTTGGGCTGTGAAAAAGCAGCTCAAGGTGGAGACAGGTGCAGGGGGGCTAAATGTTGTTAAAGATGTTTATACTTGTCATCTAGCCTCGTCAACAGGCCTTTCTATGTGTTAAAATGGTCTTTTGAAAGGGGCCAGGAGTGGTAAGATAGTATTTCTGACAAAACAGGTTTCCTTTGTAATTTCAGTGGAAACACATCACGTTCTTGGCTCTGACGATTTAATACCAAGACGGCGACATCCCCACATTGATCTGTAGATTCAGTGTCGTCTATCAGAACCCAAGCTGCCTTTTCTTTTCTCACCAACTCCCTCCCTTTTAGCAACCATCAGCTTGTTCCCTGCATCTTTGGGTGTTTTTTGTTTATTCATTTTTCTTTTTTTCAGATTCCACATGTGAAATCATATGGTATTTGTCTCTCTCTGACTTATTACACTTAGCATCATATCCACTAGGTCGACCCATGTTGTAACAAATGGTAAAATTTCATTCTTTTTTGTGGCAGAATATTCTACTGTGTATGTACCACTTCTTTATCCACTTGTCTACCAGTGGGCACTTAGGTTGCTTCCAAATCTTGGCTGTTGTAACCACTGATGCAGTGAACACAGGGGTGCATTTATATTTTCAGACTAGTGTTCTGGATGTCTTCGGATAAATACCCAGAAGCAGAATTGCTGGGTCATAAGGTAGTTTTATCTTTAATTTTTTGAGGCACCTCCATACTGTTTCTCATAGTGGCTGCACCAATTTACAACCCCACCAACAGTGCACAAGGTTCCTTTTCTCCACCTCCTCGCCACCACGTTTGTTGATTTATTGGTGATGCCATTCCGACAGATGAGGTGACATCTCATTGTGGTTTTTAGATGCATTTCCCTGATGATTAGTGATGTTGAGCATCTTTCCAAGTGTGTGTTGCCCCATCTGTGTCCTTTGGAGAAATGTCTATTCAGGTCTGCTGCACATTTTTTAATTGGATTGTTTTTGGTGTTGACTTCTGAGTTCCTTATACACTTTGGATATTAACCCCTTACGGGATGTATCATTGGCAAGTATTCTCCCACTCACTAGGCTGTTTTTCATTTTGATGGTTTACTTTACTGTGTAGGAACGATTTAGTTTGATGTGGTCCCCTTCCTATTTGTGGCCCTTGCCCGAGACCTAGCCAAAAAGAGACGCTAAGAGTGTTGTCCGAGTTCACTGCCTCTGTTGTCTTCTAGGAGTGTTATGGTTTCAGATCTAACATATAAGTCTTTAATCCACTTTGGGTTTATTCTTGTGTGTGGAGTAAGAAGGGGGTTCAGTTTTCCCAGCACCACTTATCGAAAAGGCTGTCTTTACTCCACTGTGTATCTTTTTGTCTCCTTCGCCATAGATCAACTGACCGTGTGAGTGAGGATTTATTTCTGGGCTATTTTGTTCCGTTGACCTGTGTCTGTTTTTATGCCAGTACCATATTTTGAATATTGTAGCTTTGTTATTAGGGAATGTGATACTTTGTTCTTAAAATTTCTTTAGCTATTTGGAGTCTTTTGTGGTTCTGTATAAATGTTAGGATTAGTTCTAATTCTGAAAAGAGTTAGTATTTGAAAAGAATTGGTATTTGAAAAGGGATTGCATTGAATCTGTGTATTATGCTAGGTAGCAAGGACCGTTTAACGATATTAACGTTTCCCATCCCCGAGCAAGGTACAGCCTTCCACTGACCTGTGCTTCTTCCGTTCCTTCAGTGTCTTAGTTTTCAGAGGACAGGTCTTTTACCTCCTTGGTTGAATTTACTCCTAGGTATTTGATGTTTTGATGCAATTGTAAATGGGATTGTTTTAATTTTGCCTTCAGCTCGTTACTGGTGCATAAAAACAATAGATCTCTGTGCCACTACTTACAGAAAGGGGCGGGGCACTCAGGAACAGCCACACACCTTTATCAGTTAGTAAAGCTCTACAGGAAATGTACTACCTTACAAAATCACAACTATGAGTACAGAAAAGCGGTCGGGCCTATATTGTGCAGTGCTGCTGATACTTCCACTGTTTCAAACAAAATGAACACGTGCAGAGCTATTTGCACAGACGCATCAGCTGCTCAGGTCGGCAGCCTGAGCACCCTCTTCTTCAACTCCCCCATCTTCCCTTCCAGCTCAGCACTGCCCTCCTCAGTCGCCCTTTCAATGCCTTCGTGGTATTTCTCCAAAGCACCTTTCAAGTTCAGAAATATTTCCTAAGTGGAAAATGAAACAGGGTAAGAATTACCATGCAGCCACCGACACTACACTGAGTTACAAGAATTCCCACAGCCTCATTCAGATTCAGTGCTTTGAAGCCTAATCTGTCTTGTGTGCACACCCACACACGTGTGCCCGCTCTCATTAAAACTCATCCTGTAAGCTGTACACACATCAAAGCCTGCTCCTTAGAGGAGGAGGGACAGGTAACAGTGGCCTGGGTTCCAAGACTTGAGAACATACTTGTAATTCGCAAGAAGTGGCCGAGAGGACAGGACCCTGAGCTAATGCCTCTTCGTCAACTGAGCAGGAGGGTCTCTGAGCAATGACTTTTCGTAGAAACCTCTATAGATAAGCTAAGAATTCAGAAAAGAATGAAAGCAGACCCGTTTCCAGACTGTACACATTCCCTTCTCCTTCATTTCACTCACCTGGGACTTCAGCTTCTCTCTGTCGGTGGTATCTCTTAGTTGTTGAATTGCAAATTTCACTTTCTGGATTTCTTGATTAATTGTGGTTATACGTTCATAGACAGCACCTCTTTTCTCTTGAACTTTATTGCAATCTCTACAGGAAAATAGAGACGGCCAAGTTATAATTCCTTTTAAGCATCTAAAAGAGCAAACACTTAACTCTAATTTTGAGTCCAAAGTGATCACGTGTATTTGTTTGCCAAACCTAAGACTCTTCTCAGGATATAGAAGCCAGCAGATGAAGACCCCAGGGCAGGGCTCTGCTCGCGTCAAGCGTCCAGTGGGCGCTTTCGGCCAAAGCGACCATTTCAATGGGCGGGAGTATCAGTGCCTGGAGTGCACGCTTGGGCACTGCCGGTGGCCTGTGGCCCAGAGCGACTTTCCTGCAGGGCCATTTGGCCACAAATCTGACCTCCTCTGGTTCCGCCCTTCTGCTCCATCCACAGGAGGAACAGAAAAGAAAACCTTCAGACGGCCCCTCATGCACCTCTGAGAGGCTGAAATGATGCCATCTCAGCCATATTTGGGGCATTTACTATTCTAAAACCACATTCTTGGAACTGACGGGGCAAGGACTCCACCAGGACACGCCGCCACTCTGGCTGACGACGCCCAGGACGCCGCCCAGCAGTCCGGTTCTTCGCTGAGCACACGACTTCGCAGGACATGGACCTGCCATGTACCACCAGGCGGCTCGCGCTCGCGACCCCAGCGCCCGTCACCACGTGCACTGAAGTGGCAGCAGGCAGAGCCTCTGCGGGGTCGCACAGGGGGACGGCGGTGCCCTCTGGGGAGGACAGACTGGTACCTGGACGGCCTGCGTTAGACGCGGCTCTAAGAGCCACGAGCGCCTGGCCGTGCACACTTTGGTCGCCCTGGACGGGTTGGAACCTTGGGGGACATGCTTCTGCCGTCCCCGTTTCCCAGCACAGTAGGCGGAAGAGAAGGCCGTACTCAAGCACGGTGCGCTTGTACTGCTCCGCGTCCTCGTGCTTCTTGTTCATTCTGAACTGTGCGGTGGCAAGTCTGTCCTTCTTCACGCTCGTCAGCCTCCGCAGGGAGTGTTCCTCCGTCTTCAGCTTCTTCAGCTCTGACTCGCCGCTCTCAATCTGGTCCTCCAAGGTCAGGCTCTGGAATGTACGAGAAGCCCGTGAAGTCGATACAACCAGTAGGACTTACACAGATGAGCGGCTGTTTTCTAGAATGAGCCACAAGAAAATACAATTTTAACCTGAGATCAAGTTGTTAAAGCCTGAACCCAGCAGAACGCAGACTGAACAAAGGCAACCGGAGGCCCTGGGGCAGTGAGAAAGGACGACACCCAGAAAGGGGTTTTCATCACGTCATTTTATCAGCAAGGACTGGAACGGAGATGCGTGAAGACATCAGCCAGGGGCCTAAGGGGAGCGGGGTCTGAGCTGAGGTAGCAGGAGCAGAGACAGGGGCGCGATGACAAGCGCTGGGGCTCCGCCTTGTGTGGCCGACTTGCTGGCAGGTAAGGGCGGTAGGTGGGCAATCTCCCCTTGCACCCCTACTGGCCCCGGAAAGGAAACCTATTCTCAGACGCACCAGTAGTGCGTCTGCATCGGGATGATAAAGTGACGAAGTGAGAAGGACTCTCAGGTCTCCAGCCTGAGAAGAACGCTGCTGTCACGCTCCCCCTTCAGCAGGACAGTCACAACCTTTAATCTCTTTGGATCCCAGGGCCAGTATTGGGCAGTCGGTGGGGGCTCATGCTTAGTGATTAGGGGAACATTTCCAACTGTTAGGAGCCCCAGAACAACTTTAAAATGCCACTACTTTCTTCCAAAATATACAGGGTAATATGCTGTTAATTTATCATTCCTTTCATCTGAAGGTGAAAATAGGTCTTCTCACTACTGTGTTTAAAACGACGTGTTTATTTCTCAGCATACATTTCACATCCGTTATACTGCAGAACGATCCTGCTTTTCTTCAGGAAAACGGTAAGGAAAGGAACACGCACAGCACTGGGGTAAACAGTTACACACCAGACACAGCATCCCCCACACGCACCTCCTTTAAGATGCTGGCCAGTTTATCCCTGTTGTCTGCGAGGTCCTGTATTTTCTTCTGATACAACTGCACTTCCAGCTGACAGGAAGGCAGGCCGTCCAGCGAGTCTCGGTAGAGTTCATACTTTTCCATCACTTCTTGCTTTGAGAGGAAAAGAAACAAAGAAACCGCTTTGACATTCTCCTTTATGGCACTGCCGTCAGGTCAGTGTTTGCTCTTCACTAATTTCTGGCCCTCACACTGAACGCTTAGGAGCCGAGAACAATTCCATTTCCAGCTCAGGAACAAAGCCCTGTTACTGACAAGTGTGTAGCACATAGAGTGATGCTTCTTCATTGTCAAAAAAGCTTGACCAGAGGAAACTGCCACAACTTTACTAAATCACTCACTGAAGTACCTTCCGAAGGTTATTCCTGAGGATTTGAAAGGACTTCATTTCTGCCAGTACAAAGCACTCCGATTACCCCGGCAACCGTGTTACCCATTATCATCTCAGTCCTCTGCGTGGTAACGAGCCCTAGAGCTCCTTTTGAAAGACGGATTCCTCCTCTAAAGTTAGACAACGAACAGTGTAGCACGACCGCTGGGACAAGCAAGGCTTCCTTCTCCCACTAGACCCCCCACCTTCCCACCAGTTGGGTTATGTCCGCAGCAAAATGCCTGATCGTCTCACTGCTCAGTTTCCTGCCGTCTTCCTGGTACGGCTTTGTCAGCGCTCCTTGCACACCGTGGACAGAACCACGACCTGTCATGCACTCAGATATGTTCCACGGCTGCACTTTTCTCTATAGCTTTCGGGTTTCCAGTCTTAATTGTAAAAATCTTTCCCAGTCCAAGGTTACACAAATGCTTTCCTAAAAGTTCTGAAATTCGTCAATTTTTAAATCAAAATTTTTGATCCAGTTAGAATTTATTTTTGTAAACGGTGCAAGGTGTAGACCCAGCTTCATTTTCTTCTAGACAAACAACCAATTGAACCAGAACTGTTTGCTAATAAACCACTCTTTTCTCACAAGGACTCAGATCCTCGTGGGGCCCTGGTTTATCCTGGAGACCTGCCTAGAACCATATGTTAATTCTTAACCATCAGAAATTACCTGGAAAACAACTTCAGAGATGAACCGGAAATGGTTTTAGTTAATAGCTTAAAAGACCATGTGTCATAAAGGACGCTGACTTGCCCACCCACTTCTACTTCTGTCCCACCCTGCCCAACCCATCTCCATGGTAACCGCAAGCTTTCAGCATAAATCATACTATGATCCAACACCCCTTTGAACTGGTCCCTGGTGTGCCTGCCCTTGCTCTGAAGGGCAAATTCAGCACCTGCCTATTTTCCCATCACCTCAGGCCACTGTCCTTCCACACCACGCTCTGTTCCTACAACATTCCTTCCTCCCCACGACCTCAGAGAATCGACACGTGCTGCTGTCTGCCGTCCACGGCCCTCCAGGTACCAGCCAGAACCGGCCTCTGTGCCGCCTGCGCACATCAGCGTCAGTTTCCACTTCCTTCCCATGACCACCGAGTCCCACAGTACTAAGCCAGGTACCCTCAGGACAGCATTTCAAAGCACCCTATGCTCTTTTTTGTTTCTCCTTTTGGTGCAATTTTAAAAAACAGACTTTATTTTTTAGAGCAATTTCACATTCACAGCAAATCTGAACAGAAGGCACAAACACACTTCCTGCCCCGACACGTGCAGACCCTGTACTTTTTCAGAATACGTATTAAAATATGTAATGACATAATTTATTCTAAAATCGTTGAACACCTTTCTCCCTTAAAATAAAGGCCTTAAGTCTTAGAGGACAGGGCATTTCTGCTCTCATCCCCCAGGGCCAAGCCTCAGAGCAGGGCTGCATATTTGAACAGGTGTCTTTAGATTCTGCCTCTTTCCCTGAACCCACTTTAGGGAAGAGCTACATGTTAGAGAGAAGGGCGAAACGCTCTAGGGAAAGAGAAGTGTAGGTAATGTGGAAATCAGGAAATTAACACATGACTAAACAAGACTCGCTAAACAGACAGAACAGCACTGAGATAAAAAGGAAACTCACCCTGGAATTCTTAAGCTTCTGGACTGTATCTTTCATTTTCTCTTTGTAATTCTTTAGCTTCTCTGGAGAATCCACAATTTTCGTTTTCAAACTCTCCTGTGATTCTTTCAGAAAAACCACTGACAATTTTATTTCATTCTGTTGAGAAAACATTTTTATATGTTAGATATAAAAATGAAATTGATTTTCCATTACAATAATGGAAAAGAACAAAGAAATCGGGTCCATATTTGTTGTTTTGGGGATAACACTGAATGATGACCACATCTCTCCCCGATTGCTCGTTTGTCTCCAGGCCCAAGGCTGAGCTCAGGCTGACATTCAAGGTCGTCCCTGCGGTAACTCTCCCGCTCCTTTCCAGTGTCACCTTCCACCAGTGTCCCACTACACCCTGCAATCTGGTACCACTAGTCTTGTGTTTGGACAATGACATGTGACCTCCATACTGTTTCCCATAGCGGCTGCACCAGTCTGCATTCCCACCAGCAGTGTATGAGGGTTTCTTTTCCTCCACAGCCTCTCCAACACTTGTTATTACTGGCCTTGTTGATGATGACGATTCTAACAGGTAGTATCTCACTGGGTTTTGATTTGCATTTCCCTAATACCTTGTTTCCTCAAAAATAAGACCGGTCTTATATTAGGGTTTGCTCCAGAAGACGCTTATGTTCAGGGGATGTCATCCTAAAAAATCATGCTAGGGCTTATTTTACAGTTAGGTCTTATTTTTGGGAAAACATGGTAGATAGTGAAGTTGACCATCTTTTCATACGTATACATCTGTTGGCCGTTTGTGTATGTTCTTGGGAGAAGTGTCTGTTCAAGTCCTCTGCCCACTTTTTAATGGGATTGTTTGTTTTTGTTGTTGAGTTCTACGACTTCTTGATATATTTTGGATACTAGCCCCTTATTAGAGGTGTTGTTTGCAAATACCTTCTCCCATTCGGTTGGTTGCCTCTTTATTTTGTTGATGGATTCTTTTGCTGTGCAGAAACTTTTTAGTTTGATATAGTCCCATTCATTTTTGTTTATACTTCCCTTGTCTTTAAGGTCAAATTCACAAAATCCTCTTTGAACCCAAGGTCCATAAGTTTAGTACCTATGGTTTCTTCTACGTAGTTTATTGTTTCACGTCTTATGTTTAGGTCTTTGATCCATTTTGAGTTAATTTTGGTACATGGTGACAGAAAGCAGTATATTTCTGTTTCAATATTTATTTTTTTTTACAACAATAGTCATCTAGTACATTTAAATTGAAAAATGTTAGTTCCCTTTTAAGGGAAAAAAGATATGGGAGAAACATTTGACTACATTTAACAGTTCAAATACCCATCCACACAAACATTGAAACCTTAAATGCTAGTCAAATGAAAAGATGCTTACCAAATGCTTGGTTTTCTCTAAAATATCAGACTTCTTCTGGGCATTTTTGTCTTGCAGCAATATCTAAAGAAAAAAGCAAACGACTGTTTTATAATGATTCAAAACAGATTTCAATGTTGCCACTGAATGCCTTCTCGTAAAATAAGGGAAGAGGAGGAATTGCACCCCCTCACGACGGCCCAGCCAAGACGAAGATCTAGCAGTTCCTCTGATAAGGAGCTACACCCCGTAAGGGCCTCTGTGTGTGAGTCTTGACCCCTCAGCAGCGCTTTGAAAGAATGCTTTTCTTTCTCCTTCTGCACAATTTCCAACTTGGACGCATGCGCCTACGGGGCACTGCACAAAGTCACACCTTTGAATCAGATTGACAAGACATTCTCGATTCCTGTTCCACAGGATTTCACGTACCACTTGCTTTGGATCCCAGCAAATGCCAAACCTCAGGTTCACAGACACAAAAGGAAGGCGGCAAGTTCACTCAAGCAGCGTGTGACACAGACACAGCAAATACCAGCTTTTTCCCTTAAAAACTTAAAATACCCGGAAGCACCTGGGGTTTGCTGCAGAGCCCAGGACTCCAGTGCTGTGTGGGAACCACAGGATTGGAATTAGGCAAATCCTAACAAATTCTAGTCTACGAGACTCCGACAACACAAGTCAGTAATAGCGGTTTGACGTGGGTGATGGAAGCCCTTGTGCCTCGTAAGGGGCACAGTGGGTCCAGCAGTACAGCCAGTTTCCTCACTTACTGAACATGGTGCTCCTACCCCCTCCGCATCTACAAAAACACTCTCTTCAGTGGCAAGGTGCCTGATAACAAATACCGTTTTTTGGCGAAAGTCTTGATTCAGCAGTTGCTGCAGCTCCTGGATTTCGTCTGAAAGCTGCTTGAATTCCGCCTGCTCTTCCGCTGGAACAGAGCTGAACAGAGCAGGGGGTCACAACCACACAGCAAGTGCCCAGCTCTGAAAGGCCGTTCAAGTCAACCCTCCAATAACCTGAACGGAAACCCATCCTTTCACGTTTCTCAGCTGTCACCCGTCCACGACGGCCACTTCAATCCGACGCCTGGGCTCTGCTCCAGGGAAAACACGGACGGGCCCTGGGGCTTCCCGTCACCCTTGCTAGTAGGGACTCCCGGCGTCCGCCCGCAGCCAGAAGCTGGCACAGCGCTCCCGGTCAGCGTCAGCGCGGGCGCTCACACGTCGCCCACAGCCCCGTGCATCTGCCCCGACCCCCCCACCCCGCCCCCGGTGTCTGAGTCCCCGTCTCTCCCAGCAGCACTCGCACAAGCTCAGGCTCAGCCACAGGAAGGGTCTCAGCGCGAGGTCCTGAAATGGTATATGGAGGTCGTTCTCATTTTCAGTCCCTGCCTGCCAGTGAGTTTAACCATTCGAGCACTTTTAATTAGCCCTTTGCGTTTATTCCTGTGACTCTCATCTGTAGCCTCCGCCCATTTTCTGTTACCTTTTTTCCTACCAGTTTGTGGTTCTTTGACTGTTAGGAAAACCGCACGGCTGGTACTAACGCTGGGCAGCACACGGCACACCGTCTGATGTGGTGAAGGCTACATTGGCCACGTTAGGCTTTAACACGGACCTGCCGTCTAGGCCCAGCCTTTCCCGCTTCCTGCCTGCTGTGTCTTAGGCAGTTTACAGAGCGGCAGGACAGACAGCTCTCGCTGCAACTACACTCAAAGGCACCAACAGGTTGGAACAGTACCTTGTTCCAAACCAGTACATGGAAGGCAGGAATCGTAACTCCTGAATGAGTCTTTTCCTATCTGACCTGCGTCAAAGCAAGACCAGCCACTGAAGGAGTAAAAGCTGTAACAGAATTAGCTGGTCTGGGGCTCACACATGACGTCAGTATTTCAGGTGCAACTTAGGAGTGGTTAGTGGCTTTGAGCACATCGAGCTGATACATTAACCGCAAGCAGGAAGTAAAAGCATGTGTTATGGACTAAGATAGAAAAAAGAAAACTAGGAAGGGAAACGTAAGTGGAGTGCGATCCAGTGAGAACGCTGAGCAGCCTCCGGAGGCCGAGTGGGTGGGAAGCTCCACCCCCCTGGCCCCGCGCTCCTGAGGCGGATTGACTTTACCTGCAAATCTACTTACTCGAGTCTCTCCAGTTTCATCAGTGCCTCCTGGTGTGCGGCATTTAACTGCTGCATTTTGTCCATAGAAGATTTCTATGAAAGCAATTTTAATAACTCCAGATTAGTGCTTTTCAACACAATTAGTGACATGTTTGAAAAATGACCTACTAGTAGACGGCAAAATGCTTGCTCACTACAACTGTCACCATCAGAAATAAACGTCAGATGGAATCGGGAGTTCTGTCCTTATTCCACACATGGCGTTGGGTTGCTACCAGTCAGGCGCCGTGCGAGGTGCCGGAATGACACCAGGACACTTCAGGTGCTGGACAGAGCAGCTCAGTCTCTTTGGAGAGTCAGATGCATGAATATCCAGCGACCGCACAGCTTGTTACTTACTGTGCTGAAATCATAGCGCCCAACCCCACGTGCATCACGGCTGGGAGGAGGTCACAGGGCTTCGTAGAAATGACAGATGTCTGAGCTGCGTTTTACAAATGAGGAACTAGTCAGGTTGCGTGCGTGTGCGTGAGTGGGCACATACGTGTGTCGGCTTTGGAGTGTGAGATGTGTAGGAAGTAGGGGGCATAAGCTCAGCACGATCTGTGCCAGTGTTGATCTCTACAGTCCATGTGGTGGGGGCAGAAGTCCTCTGGGGTTTCTCTAAGAGTATGTACCCCAAAACCGAACACAGATGGGAACAAATCCCAGGTGACCCAGAATCTTTCCAGATTCTCTAACCTGCTGATGAAATGAGTGTATCAGTTAAAATGGTTTCCTTGGACTGACTCTCATAATGCAATGCTAGGCAAGCGTGATAAACGAGACAAAATATCCAGGTAGGCCATTACTGAGAAAGCAAAATAAATCTCATGCGTCCATTATTTAAAGAACACTACACTATTAAATGTCAAAGAAAAAAATGTGGATTTATCACTCTGCTCTTCCATTTCTTAATATAGGAAAAGAAGCCTCAGCTACAAGATTAAAACAGGAAACCCAGCCTCTCCCTAATGTTACCAAATAGCAGAGAAAATCTCATTCTGAGATTGCTTTCCAATAACTAAAATCTGCAACTTCATGTAAATATAAAAATTTGATTCTACAACAATTAGTTATCTGTGACAACCATTTCAAAAGCGATTAGTAGCTCATCAGTGACGTTACTGGTCTGGTACTCAGATGTGACCCGCACACATGAACCTTACATATTGCCACACAAACTCCATGTATGTCTCGCGGCACGCCTCCCTGAAGTGGATGAAGTTGATGATTCCACTCAAAAACCGACTGGTCCGCTTGGCTTCTAAAATAGAAAGCAAGACTCCTTAAGTAAATCTTTGAAACAATGTAATAATGAAAACGCATCGTCTCGCCCGCCCCGTACACTCAACTGATAGGCTATAGACTAAAGCTGTGTCTGTGCTGTAATAAACCAACGTGCAGGAAATTTGTTATAACTTAAAGATCAAGATTATCTTTGCATTAAAAAAAAAGAAATCCTTGACTTTTCTCTCAGATCATATATAAAAATTTAAGCATTAAACAATAAAAGTTAAAACTATAATGTGGTTAAAGTAAAATATAGGAGTAACTCTTAGCAACTTTGAGGCCAAGATTTCTTCATAGGACACAAACAAATGCCTTTATGAATTATAAAATTTAAAAATGGATCAGTTATAATCTTCAATACTGAAACACATTTTGCTCTTCAAAAGACACTGTTGTGAGACTGAAAAGGCAAGTAACAGACTGAGTGAAAAGACCCACATGACATGATAAACATTGGTTTCTAAAATATCTGAAGAAGTCTCACAACTCACTAATAAGACACATACTTGGAGTAAAAAATAGGCAAATGATTCAGACCTATCACCAGAGAAGATGTGTGGACAGCAGAAAAGCATGTGAGAACACGCTCACGGTTATTAAGTCCTCAGGGAAATGCAAATGAAGCCACAAGCACAGTATAGCTGGGGATGTGCCTAAAATTCACCCTACAGCTCCAACTCCAGGGCGGGTGTGGGCAACGGACAAGCCGCACGCTGCTGGTGGCAGTGCAGCCCCTAGGCAAGCCCTTGGCCGTTTCCTACAGACGTCAGCGTGCTCACCACACGCCCCGGCACTCCTCCTCGTGGCAATCACTCAGAGGAATGAAAGCCTAAGTCCACAGACATCCGTATGCTCATGCTCACAGCGGTTTGTGCACAATGGCCAAATCCTGGAAACAATTCCAAATGTCTACTACTGGTCAGCGACAAGCAAACTGGTCTGTACGTACAACAGAATGCCGCTCTGGAATTCTAAGTACTCAAAAACTGAGTGCTCAGCAGCATTTATTAACACAGAACGTGGGTGAGTTGCAAAAGCATTATGCTGAGTTAAAGAAGCCAGACACAAGACTCCAGGCTGTAGGATTCTATTTAATGAAATTCTGTAAGAGTCAGAATACTGTAGTCATAGAAAGCAGATTGGTGGTTTCAGGAATGAGGGGCGGCCCAAGGAAGTCGAGTGCAAGGGCCCTGGGGAACTCGGGGGGCCATGGAAATGGTCTACACGCGATCGTGGCTGTGGTATATAACTGCATACGTTGGTAAGGTTCCCTGAAGACGGTGCTAGAACCCCACTTACTTGGGTACAGAATGTCAGCAGTCTCAAAGTCGTTCACCCGGCAGATGGGCAGGAACGAGTTCCTGCAGATGAAGGAGACAGGACAGAAAACAAGTACTGAAATCACATGCCAAGACACAGCGTGTGAGTGTCTTTCTTTCAAAGATGTGGATGTATCTCTCAGTGTCAGAGGACCAGGGTGGAAGTCTACATGACCCCACAGCACTGACGTCAGCTTTCTCCGGACATCACACACGTGCTCGGGCGATACCAAGGTACAGTTACAGATTCTAGTAAACAACGCACACTCCTGGAGGTACTGGACTCCTAGAGAATGCAGAGCCCCCCCAGGTTTAGATTCACAGCATCGAACTTCTAGGAAAATGCCCCAGGAGGAGGCAGCTATGTTCACTGAAAGTCTGCAGTTTCAAATACACACCGGATGGAATGGGGAGGAAGATGGCAGAAATCCCTTCCCAAAGGGATCACATCACTAAGAGATCTTAACGTAGTGCAGATATGAATTAGACTAAGAAAATAAACGACTCTACTCACAGATGGATAAACAAATTGCTGACTGGTAAGAAGCCTTCCATTAAATGTGGGTACATGACGTCTGAGTTCACTGGCATCTAAACAGAGTAAGTGACAAAATCGAAATTACACATTAACCAGTCAAAATTAGAAAAATCTTCAATTTCAAGAAACCTCAATCACAGAATACGATCAAATGATACTAACTCATTGTCATTACAATAAAAATACTTAACAAACAATCCAGAACCTAGCCTGAAATTAGAGCTGTCGTGACTATGAATGATGCTAGGCTCACAGTAGGTGCTCAGCAGATTCCTCAAATGAAGGAAGCCGGGAAGGGACAGTGGTTACCAGGTACGAGCTACACTCGGCCTCTCACGGCTGCTCTTAAGCCTGGAACAACCCAGCGCAGTGCTCTCCTTGTTTTATAGACAAAGAAACGGAGCCTTAGCGAGCTTTCGTGGGAACAGTGGCACAGCTGTGACTGTACACGGCCTGCTGTGACATTGCTGAGACCTACAGCCGCTCAGCCAGTGCGTCCACACCACGCTCCTGACGAGCGCAGCAACAAGATGAGAAAGGTCTTCCTACCGGAAGCACCTAAGCTGCTCTCAGCCTCGTGCCCTGGGCAGCTGTGTGCAGTCAGTGCACATCTTGCCCTCCGACTGGGAGGCCCCGAGAACAGCCTCTGTGCAGACTGCGTTCTGTCTGAACACAAGCCTGGACGTCTGTGAGTAACTGCATCACATCAATACTTGTGTCATTCAGATCTTCCGGTAGCGTTTGTTTAACTAAAGCTCTCAATACAAGCCATTGTCATGCCTGAGATTCCTTAGTTTTGTATAAGCCTTCGACTTTGGTAAAAATAAAGGACTTCCTATGGCAGAAAGCTTACAGAGGGGGCGGGAGGACGCAGCACGCACCATGTAGAAATGCTCTAGGCGGGTCCCGTACACCATCTGCAAGGCCCTCAAGTAGATCACGTGCAGGACTTCAGGCTGCAAGAGAAGAAGGTGGGGGACACGTGGTGCGACTCCAGAGCGGTCACTGTCCAATCTTATAGCTGACACGCAAAGGAGTGACAAAATCATGCTATTTCCCTTGAAATGTTTCCTAATTTCTCTGTACTTTACGCACCTTATATGCTCACCAGTTTGCTCACAGCTCATTAGTGGTCATTACGATGGCTGTTGAAGCTGACACGGGTGAGAGCGAGAAACCCACTTCCAGTCCAGGCGCCCGCCCACTCCAGGCCGGGACAGGGAGTCTTTGCAAACAGGTTGTCGTGTGTGACAAAATCATGGTGTTTTTCTTTAAAAACAGGACTGTGGAAACCGTGTTTGATGCCTTAGAGCTTAAGGTCTCCTTTGGGGTTCAAGTTAAGGGGACACTGTGAGCGGAGATAAATTTAACAGGTAGTGTGGGGCCTTTAAACATTTTGTCTTTAGATCAGCATTTCCCAAATGCCGACCTGTAGAAGTGGTTCTGATCCATGTACAAGGTCATTTATTTAACATTATTCCTTCCATTTTAAAGAAGGGGCATCGAAACCGAGAAGTCGAGCTCTGTGTCATTGAACCAGACTTCATCATGTTGTCACTTCCACACCAACCCAGGAAACTGGAAGGAGACCTTGGCATTTTGTGTGACTCATAAGTAGTTCATCTTCACATGTAACAACTCCAGATACAAAGAGGAATGTCTGTCAAAACAAGCCAATTCCCGCTGCGGGCAAAGTGCGAGAAAACCACCCTGCGAGCTTCCAGGGGACGGTTTCTGGGAGCTTGCTCTCCACAGGTGTGAACCACGTGGAGTCATTCCATCAGCCCTGCCCGTGAGTGGTACCCTTGGACCGCCACTGCGATACTAACCGGTAACTTAATACATTTGGCTATCACTATGGCTTAGAAGCTTGTTTTTGAAGAAAATGGCCACATTAAAGAACTGGACTCCTAATGGGAAGCCAGACGTCTCTCCACCTTCTAGTCTGAAATTCTACCAGAAGAGATTGTCTCGGGCTAAAACGAGCAGCTGCAGCCGACAGTTAGTTGGGTGTCTGCCCTTCTCCACTCACCGGAGACCTAGCAGTTTCATTTGTTTTCAAACATAACCATCTACACACAAACACAACACATCTTACCTTTGGATTAGGATAAAGATCATTCTTGGAGAGGTTTTTACCATCGGCCCCTGTTAAGATTTTGTTCCGAATATGAGTCACAATCTCCGCGACGTTATATCTGGGGAAAGACAGAGTTTCCATCTTGGGAGTCTCCGGCTAGTCTGAGGGAAGAAAGACAAAGGTCAGGACCCACCGCCGGCATCAGCGCCTAGAAGCTGCTGAACACGGAGAGAATTCATAAGCCAAGGCCAAGGCAGGTCAGGAGTGTCAGCTTCCACCAAACATCCCATTAAGTAGCACCAAGTTACATAACTAATATACAGCACCTGAAATAATGTCTATGCTGAGTTAACATAGTCATTTGCTAAGTGTCCAAATGCTGTTCTCTCACATGGGAAATGGGATTTCGGTTGAACAGATGAGAACCATGTTTTGCTGCTTTAAATTTGGGGGGCACGGATTTAACAACATCCATCCTGAGAGTTAATCCTCAAAGCAAGATACATGGGCAACACTGTCAGCAGAATCAACATAGAAACAATAGCAACGTGGGGTAGATGACAAAATCCCCTGCTATTATACAACATTGTACTCAACGGACACATAGTGAGATGGCTCGTAAGGCTACAGTGCAAGTAGGAGAAATGAAGCCTCGAGTAAAAACGAAATACTGTGCTTCTTCCGGCCACCCCCAGAATTCCAATCACCAGAGAGAGAAACAAGACAACAAAAACCGCTTCCCCTAATGTCCTGATACGGAGCAGGCCCAGCTGTGTCCCCCTGGAGGTTAGTCCTCGTAGTTTTTCCCCCCAGGGACCTGGCAATGGTTGGAGACGTTTTTAGTTGTCAGGACAGGAGTGGGGTGCTACAGGATCCAATGGGTGGACACCCAGCATTCTGGGTAACACCCTACAATGCAAAGCACAGGAGCCCCCACAGCAAAGAATGATTCAGTCCAAATTGTCAGGACCATGGAGGTTAACACATCCTGCCTGGAGCCCGGCATGAATTCCATCACCCCACCTGCCAGTGTACTCGGCTTTTATGCCCACAGAACTCGGGCGCTCCCAGCAAGCGAAGACCTTTCCATGTCCCCCCTCTCTCAGGCTGTCCTAGCAGAATGGCACCAGAAATAGAAGCACCAGCAGAAGCCACTGCCGCGGCCACTCAGATGACAAACAATACCCGTCCTGGCACCTATGAGCCCCTCTCTAGGAAAGCAGCGTGATCCCAGAGACCAATGTGGACACGTGCAGCTCTGCCAACAAACTGAAATCACCCATAATGCTGGAAAGCTATTTCTTTCGGTTCCTAATGTTCCTTAGGATATTGGGATTCAAAAGAACCTCTGACACACGTAGGAAGCCATCCTACAAGGTGACTGACAGGTGACTTCCCAGTTCTGCGGGAACGCCTGCAAACATCACAGAACTCGCCAACTCCCAGACGACTCTGCTCCGCCTTCGTGTGGCTCAGACCGTTCGGAAACTCCTCGCACTGTGCAGAGACCTGCTGGTTGTCACTTTGACCTGCTGGTCCCCTTCTGGCCACCACACCTACATAGGACACATTCATCCCTGTTTGCTGGTCTCCACTTTAAACTGCAGAAAGCTGGCACCTCTCTGCTCAGCCCCTCCTGTGTAAGTGGGATTCAAACTGGCACTCCTTGTGTGACATCGTTTTAGAAATGCTACCATTCTATCCACTTTCCTGTAAACAAACTGTTTTGTCAATGTCTTCTTAAAATGTAATGCTCGAACTGAACACGATCGTCCAGATGTGGGACTAACGCGGCAGGTGGTGACCAGCACAGAGCTGGTCTGCAGTGACAGATGGGTCATCAGCTGAAACCACCCCGGCCCCGACTTCTCCGGACCTGCTCATATCAAGCCACACCTTCTCCATGTTCTCCGTCTCTAACTACTTGAACCTGACGCGAGGATTTGCATTTCCTACTATTGATTTTCATAATTTCAAGCTTTCGTTCTATAACCAGCATCTTTTTGAATCCAAATTCGGACACATCACATATTAGATGACCTTTTCGGTATAAATATGCTTTCTATATTTTCGTCTGGAAATCGCTGAGAAGAAGACTTGGCCAAAGAAAAACTGCAGAAAAAGTGACTGTTCTGAAACAAGGTCTGTCTGGATGGAAGACGGTCCCGGAGAGAGAGCAAGTGCAAGGGCTTGGTCGTCACACACCCTCTGCTCCGTCGTGTCCTGCACACTCTGCCGGCAGGTGAATCCTTGTAAAACAGCGAAGCGCCACGTAACGTCTTCACAAAACTACTTCACAGACACACACACACTCACACACTCACACACTCACAGCATCACCACTTCTGCTCGGTTTCCACAACCTCCCACAACGTAACAGCCTGAAGAACGTTCTGGTCCAAGTGTCTCCTCCGAGACGCTTCTCAACGTCCCCAACGCTTCCGTTTGAATCACCTCCCACACGCAACTTCTATCGTTGCTGGAACTTCAGTCCCGATTCACTCGTGTGGGGGGGGCCCGTCCTTCTGCAGGAACAGCCCCGCCCGTTGCGCCGCATCGCTGTCGCAAGTGTTGCGTTTTCCCGCAAATGACAGGCACGACCGTCCACCAGCAGCAAAGCTGGGACCGGCTTAGGCCACACGCGTGGACCCGGGGGCCTGGCGCCCACCCAGCGGCTGGGCCTGCAGTTCGGGCTGCGACGGGGCCACGTCCGCACCGGGGCGGACCTGGGGTCCCTGCGGCGCGGCCGCCCCGGGAGTCGGCGTGGGCCTCGGCCAAGCGGGTCTGGGCAGCGGCGTGTGGGGGGCCGAGCACCTGCCGCCGCGCTTCCCGGGAGGCGACGCGCACACGCGGACACGGACACACACACACACACACGCCCGCGCGCCCACAGCGCCCACAGCGCCACGCGCTCCGCACACCCCGCGCGGCCGGCTCGGGGCCGCGATCCCCCCACGTCCCGCCGGGTCCGCCCGCGCTCACCGCCCGCGCCAGGCGACGCCGAGACCCCCGAGCAGCCGCAGGCAAAGCCGGACACGATCGGCGCCGACCGTTGTCACAATTTAAACCCGCCGCCTCCCCCAGAAGCCCCGCCCCTTCCGCCCACTTCCGGTAACGGCCGCGCGGCGGACCCGTTGGACTCAAAAGGCTCGGGTTGCGCGGGAGGCGCCTGCTCCAAGGGGAACCTTTCTCGCGGCATCGGCGTCCAGTCGGACCCGGACTCCGCAGGAAGCGGGGCGCGGGGCTCCGGGACCGCATCCGGGTTGGGGGTCAGCGGGGCCGCCCCCGGCTCTTGGACGCGCCTTGGGCTGGGAGCGGTTAGCGATTTCCCGGAGGAGGGAAGCGGGTCCGGGAGCAGTGACATCTCCTTCTGACTGTGCGTCCTTTCGTTCTCATGCTTCCTCCCCCGTCTGCGTGCGTTTCCTATGAAAAACTAAAAGGTGACAAAAAAGTGTTGGATTCAGTTTGTGTGACCCGAGCCCCGCGGGTACAGAGCCAGGTGCGAGCGCGGCCGTGTGTGTCGCGTCGCGTCGCCGCCCGGGTCCCAGGCTCCGCGGTGGGGTCCGCGCCTGCAAACCCGCAGTGAGACGTGTTATGCGCGGGGCGGCGGCTGCGGGGAAACGGCGGAGCCACGCGGTCGGGCGGCGCCGAACCTGCGCGACGCTGAGGCCCGACCCGCAGCCCGAGTCGCAGCCTCGCTCCCGCCGGCGCTTCCGATCGGACGACACGCGCTGGCGGCGGACGTTTGTCGTGGGGCCGCGTCTCCGGTGCCGCCTGATGCGCGAGGCCCTTCGTTCCGAGCGCGTGTCACCTGCGCTCCGTTGGGGACGGAGGGGGACGGAGGGATGAGCACGTGTAACACTTTTAGGCGCTTAAGTTAGTGTTTGCGTGTATAAGACAGTTACACGGTATGAAATGTATACACGTAATGTTTTGTATTTTATGTAAGAAAAAGCTTGGGGCTCTAGACGCTGGAAACGCCCCGATCCCGGTGACTCTGTCGCGCGCAGCGTGTCCGCTGGGCGGCGCCGTCGCACTGACCTGAGCCTCGGCGGTTTCATTTCATTTCCTTGTTCGCACGTCCACAGAGTGACACCCGGGGAACACAATGTCCTAGGCGGAAAAATTGGGGTTTAAGTTTATTGGCTATAAAATGCCTGTTTGGAGTTTGGGCTTCAGGCGAAAAGCAGCGTTGGATTCAAGGGCGGCTTCGCGCCGCCTCTTACATCCCGGCCCGTCCACCTGCTTAGGGGACGTGGGAGCTGAGCTGCGCTTTGCAAGACTTTAAGCACGATCTTTGTTAAGGACCTAAACGGAATTTTTTGTTTGAAACCATAAGACGCACGTCCTTTGCTGGTTTGTAATGAGCTGGAAACTAGATCCAACGAAGCAAAAATGTGGTGGGTTAGACGCCGACCCTCCAGTATCCTCTCCGCAGCTTTCACATCAAGTTACATTAACGTGATTAGTAGAGCGAACCTCAGGAGTTACTCGCCCAAACAAATTGGAGATTGATTAAAATATTTGTTTAACGTGGCATTTTTTTAAACAAAATTTTTATGCTCTGGGTATTTCCAATAGTGGGATAATATCCTGTGGTGTTTCCAGTTATTCCAAGGGATTTAAGGAATTCCCAGGAAGACAATATCAATCTCTTAATGCACACTAATGTCAAAATTAATCATTTGTAATGTAAATTTTGAAAAGGGAATTTTTAAAAAGTGAAGCCAATAATAACAGTGTCACAAATCAGAAGACTCTGGGGATAACTAGCTTTTTTGTCACCGTTCCAGTCTCCTCTTATTATTCCTATGGATTCCTTTACGACAGTGGCTTCTATTGTCTAAGTAAACGTGGTGGGGACTCTACTTAACGAGCCCTTGGAAGGAAATCACTTCTGAGTTCTCATCTCCTCATAGCTCCTATTCCTGTTTTCTCTCAAAACAGAGACCAGTGTTTTATCAAAACATTTCTATAGAAGCACCAAGTAACATTATTTAATTTCCTCCTTAGTATTTGAAAAGGAAAAATTGTCAATTTTCACCCCCCGTTTTTTAAGCAGACTCCACCTGGTAAACAGGTCGACCATATAAATTCAAAGTTGGTACCTGAGCATTGCTCCTAGGATAACGTAGTAGGATAATTTTTCTATACCATTTGCATAGGGTACTTAATAATTGTAATGAATGGCTCGCATTCATAGATGTACTGGGCCCTCTCCATGGATTACTCCATTTAATTGTCACAGCAACTGCTTCAAGTTGTTTCTATTCCCATTTTTTAGATGACAGACTAAAACCAAATTCCTTAAGAAAACAAACAATTTTCTCATAGTCATGTATCTAAGAAACCAACGAGCCAAAATTTGAACCCAAGTAATTTAATGGTAGATTAGATGTTTTCAAGTTCCACAGCTGTATCCCTGGGTCCTTCTAGCGTCTGCAGTGCACACACACACACACACACACACACACACACACACTGACACACACTCACTGTGAAAAGAGACCCTGCAGCCGTAAGCAGTTCTCGGGGAATGATTTAGCCGTCTGATCTTTGATCTAACCACTCAGCTCCCACGTTTGTTCATCAGGTCCCTCAGGGCTGGCAGTGTCACAGGGTCGTTGGCTTTCAGAGATGTCCTATGTAGGCATTCTCACCTCACCCTCTTTCCTCACCACTGGCAGCTCCCAGGGCCCCTCCCAGCCCAGGTTTCCCCAGGACCTAAGATCCCTCCAAAGAGAAAGAATGACGTTCCAGGCCCCTCACAGCTTTGGTTCCTTACTGATTGTCAGCTGCTTCTGGTTCTGCTCGTTGTCTGGGCTCCTCTGAAGGTTTTCTCCTGAAATTAATATTAACTAAAACAAAACACATCTCCTCCACTCAGCGGACTGATTTCCTTAAGAAAGTCACTATTTGCCCGACAGGAGACATTCACGATGATGGTATTAATAGAATATTTTTGGCCATTCCCTACCCTGAGTGACTACAATTCATTTATCCCGAAGTCACTTTATTTCACCCCTAACCACAGCAGGGAGGGAGTTGTGTGGGGGCATGAGGACATTTTATTTCATGCCAGTTATGTTTTCATTTTAGGCTTGACGACAGAAAGCACAGTGGCTAACACAGCTGGGTGGCCAAGTAGGCAACAGACATTTGAACTAAGATTCTAACCCCAGGATAAATCAGACTTGACAGGATTGCAAAGGTTTCATATGCATTATAAATATAATGGCCGTCATGCTGTCAACAGGAATGCACTGAATACTTGTGTGTGTCAGACACTATATTTTCAGAACCAAAAAATGGGAGAGATTACCTACCAGTGTGAAATAATGTTGTACCTTTGTATTCTCTAGATGACAGAGAAGGAAAAGTTCCGTCTGTCCCCTCCGTACTGCTTTCCCTTATGGTGACATGTGCGGTTTTCCCACACTGACCAATTCTCCAACTCCAGCTGGGTGTCCTACGAGTCCGAACTGAACTGAACTCTTCTTGGAGTTAGTGTCAGACCCCACAAGTTAGGGGCTCAGTCCCACAAGACTCCCTCACTTCCAAGGCCAATCCCAAGCCTCAGGTTGTCCCCTGTCCTGGCTCTCCATCAGAGTCCCCACAGCCTCCTCCTTGGGTTCAATAATATGCTAGAGTGGCTCCCAGAACTCAGGGAAACACCCATGTTTTCTCGATTATTATATAATATAAACACTCATGTTTCCTGGTTTGTTACATAATATAAACACTTCTGTTTTCTCATTTATTATATAATATAAACACTCATGTTTTCTGGTTTGTTATATAATATAAACACTCATGTTTTCTGGTTTATTGTATAATATAAACACTCATGTTTTCTGGTTTGTTATATAATAAAGGATATAGATGAACATCCAGGTGGGAGATGCAGGAGGTAAGGGCTGGGAGGGTCCCTAGTGCAGGAACCTCTGTCCCCATGGAGCTGGGGTGTGTCACCCTCGCGGCATGTGGACATGTTCACCAACCCACAAGCTCCCCAAACCCCATACTTTTGGGATTTTTATGGAGATTTCATCACATAGGCACAATTCATCCTAACGCAATTTCCAGCTCCTCTCCCCTCCCCAGAGGATGGGGTTGAGGCCGAAAGTTCCGAGCTTCTAACCATGGCTGGGTCTTTCTCTTGTCCAGTCCCCACTGTGAAGCTGTCCAGGAGGAGGCCACTCAGAGTCACCTCACTAGAAGGAAGGACATGCCTGTCGCCCAGAAACTCCAAGGGATTTAACAGCTCTGTGCCAGGAACCAGGGCAAAGACCAAAGAGTAAAACAGAAGATGCTCCTGGCGCTCTTATCACTTAGGAAACTCTTAAACCACGGGGCTTGGGGAGCTCCGGGCCAGTACCGAGGGTAGAAACAACTTCTAGTATTTCAGTCTCCTACTTAGTAAAAGAGGGACTTTTTCTAGATGATTTGAGAGCTCCTTCCTGCTTCAAGACAAACAAGCAAACAAAAATAAAATGAGAAGACAAAAGGTTCTCATTTTTATTTCACAAATAAAAATTCGGAAGACTAAGTTCTCCAAGTATTGACCACTTTGCCAATACAAAACCCTCGATTTATGCTGGAGAAAATCCAGTTACCATTGAACAGCGTGGGGTGTTAGGGGTGTGACCACCACCCCACCCCCTACAGTCAACAATTGGCATATAACTTTTGACTTCTCAAAATTTAACTAATAGCCTACTTTGACCAAAAACCCTACTGATAACATAAATAGTTGATTAATATACATTTTGTATGTTATATATGATACTCTGCATTCTTACAATAAAGTAAGGCAGAGAAAAGAAAACGTTATTAAGAAAATCACAAGGAGGACCACAAATGAGGTGGCTTTGACAAGAGAAACTCACTGTCTCACAGTCTAGAGGCTAGAAGGTGAAGGTGTCGGCAGGGTGGGTTCCTTCTGAGGCTGGGGAGAATGGGTCCCAGGCCTCTCCCCCAGCTTCTGGCGGTGTGCATGTAAGTTTTGGGGTTCCTAGGCTGGTGGAAGCACCATCTTGATCTCTGCCTCCATCTTCACGTGGCCTTTCCCTGTGTGCGTCTTTCTCTCTGTCTAAATCTCCCCTTCTCATAAGGACACCAGTCATATTGGGTTAGGGCCACCCCAGTGACCTCATTTTACCTTGATTCCTTCCTAAAGACCCTGTTTCCACAGCAGGCTGGATTCTGAGGTTTTGGGGTCAGGACCCCGTATCTTCTGGAGGACACAATTTAACCCAAAAACATGGTTCCCAACCCCAGGAACCAAAATCCCTCTGAATAGGACCTAGAAGTGGCCTGGGGGGCTGAGGCCAGGACCAAGATGCCAGCTCCCCTCAGGGCAGAACCCAACGCCCAGGTTTAAACTGAATACTAATTACTACTGTTTTCATATTACTGATGTTTGGTACACGTGTAAATGATGTTTGGTGCACGTGACTTGTTTTCTTGTTCTCAGAAACAGAACTCTGAAAAAGCACCATCTGGATATCTTCAGAGGGAACAAACAGAATTGATGACCCTTTGGGTTTCTGTCATGGAGAAAAGTAAAGTTTCATTCAACAGATCACAGAGGATTATCCTAATTTACCAGGACTGACAGTGTCTGTGAATTCTAAAGCTGTGTGCTTAGTGAAGACACAAAGATAAAACGGAAAATTGTACACTAAATCGCGGGTTGGCTGTGCGCTTTGGAGCAAGTCTCGGAGAGATCCCGCTTTTCAAAATAATCCTAAGGCTGGAACGTTGGACTCCATTATCCCTCTGACCCCACCTATGCTTTATTTGAGAAGAATTCAGTCGGTGCTAATGACCCCATCGTCAGATTTCACGTAGATGAAATTCATTCCTTTAAACATTGTTTGGTGAGTATCTGTGAGTCAGGTTCACAGATAAAATGCAGCACACCTCGTTAAATTTGGATTTCAGATAAAGGACGAAGACTTTTTTTTTAAAAAAGTGTATTCCATGTAATATTTGAATATTTTGCATATTCAAATATTATACTTAAAATAATTCTTCATTTGAAGATCAAATTTAACTATGCGTCCTTTAAAAACATTTTTCCCCCCTAAATCTGGCTTCCTTACTATTAAAAGCTAGACTCTGTCGAAGACAAAACAGTGACTCAGGCACAGATCCTGCAGTCTGGTCAAGTGAGACTCAAAAATAAATCACCATATTGCAGAGTGGAAAGTGAAGGGTTTACAGGAAATACGCAGAGAGAACGCAGTAAAAGTCCATAGAGGAAGAGATTGCTTCCAGCCTTGAGAAGCAAAGGAGCCGTCTGAGCTGGGCTGACAAGATGGCAGGACTAGGGCCTGTGAGTTGGGAGGAGAGGGACACGGAATTCCGGGCGAGGAACTGGCTTCAGCAGAGACTTGGGGGTGGGAGAGCAGAGGAAGAAGCTAGCTAGTCGCCCAGTCTGGCTAGACCCTGCGTGGTGTGTGAGGGGAAATGAGGGCAGAAGAGACTGGAAGCGTGAGGTCCCACACCATGGGAACCTGGCTGCAGAGATGGGGCGTGGAGGCTGGGAGGCTGAATGGGTGACATCATTTGACTGGATGCTTGAAAGGTTTGGGTCCGGATGACGCTGCATATCAGAGACAGGGAGAGTGGGAAGCGTCTCCCCAAACCATCACCTCCAAGAAAACATGGCCACTCGTACTGGTTTGTTCACGAGAGCAAACACAGGTTTTTAACACATGTACTAAGTGGGGAGGAATTGTGGTACAGGTTCCGGTATGAAAACCTTCTGAGTTGCCATGCATCCCGCTACGTGACCTGAAGTCATTTCCTGGCTCTGGGGGCCAATTCCTCACCTATTAAAGGAGCAAACACTGCCCTAGTTCTGTTGGGAGGCTCTGAGTCAGCACCGAGGTGCCTGGAACAAGTAGGTGCTCACCATACGCCAGTTCTTAAGCGAATTATGTTTTTCCTCACTTCTTGTTCCCCTTCAACCTCCAGAGTCTTATTTCATTGTGACAGGTGACGATGTTTTCAGTAGGTAGACGCTTCCTTGCAACAGACTCGTTTTTCTCTTTATAAAGAAATAAATCTTTCAAAGGAAAGAGCAGCAACCGATCTGAACTGAAACAAACAAACAGGAAGAAGCAAAAAGCCAATATCTGGGATATTTGTGCCAAATATCTGTTTTCAACTGCTTCCCTCAATAGCCAATAAAGCTAATTTCCTTCCTGACGGAACTGTCACAAGGTTGGAACAGGAGCCCTGGGAAGAGCTTGAGTGTTTTGGGTGACTATTCAGAGGAAGTAGGCATTTCTAAGCTACCTAGGGCCCCACTGAGCGAGGTGAAAGTTCCAGCTTAGCTGGAGAGCCTGAGAGTGTCCCAGCAGGAGGCTCTGATAGAAGGAATGACAGAGCCTGGGGCTCCTGGCCTGGGAAAGCCCGGGAGGGGAGAAGTGGCCGTAATAGGATCATAAGTCTACTGGGCAGAATAGAGTCAGATTAGGGCGGTATGTGTGAGGCGTCCACCTTCATTAAATACGATGTCTGTCTTTCTCGGACTTACTTACATAGTGCCCTCTAGGTCCGTCCATGTTGTTGCAAACGGCAAGATTTCATTCTTTTTTTTTTTTTTTGCAGAATAATATTTCATTGTATATGTGGATACATCTTCTTTACCCATTTGTCTATTGATGGACACCAAGGCTGCTTTCCTATCTTGGCAATAGTGACTAGTGCTGCAGTGAACATGTGGATGCATATATTTTTCTATTAGGGTTTTTGTTTCGGGTAAATACCCAGAGCCTGAATTGCTAGGTCATAATGTAGTTCTATTTTTAAGTTTCTGAGGAACCTCCATATTGTTTTTCATCATGGTTGCAACCAATTTTCAACCCCACCAACAGCGTACAAGGGTTCCCTTTTCTCCACATCCTCATCAACACTTGTTTGTTGATTTATTGATGATGCCGTTCTGACAGATGTAAGTGGGTCTCTCACTGTGGTTCATTTGCATTTCCCTGGTTAGTGATGTTGAGCATCTTTTCATATGTGTGTTGCCCCATCTGTACGTCCTCTTTGGAGAAGTGTCTATTCAGGTCCACTGCTCATTTTTTAATTGGCTTGTTTGTTTGTTTGGTGTTAAGTTCTATGAGTTCTTTATATTTTTGAATATTAACCCTCTATCAGATGTATCATTTGCGAATATCTTCTCCCATTGGGTGGATGGTCTTTCCATTTTGTTGATGGTTCCAAATCATTCTTTAGTTTGATGGGGGGCTCACCGGCCCCTTTGACCCTGGAGAGTTCCCTGGGCTCCCCAGTCTCCCCTACAGTCTCTTCCCTTGGTTGTCAGAACGTGGTACCATGTGGAAGAGCCCTCGGGGCCACGTAGCGCTGGACGACCCTTGCAAGGAAGCCCAAGCCCCCAGGAGGCCTCCCAGCCACCGAGTCAGCGGGGAGGGGAGGGGACCCTGGCGCTCGCTGCTGGCTCCCGCCGCTCCAGCCTCTCTGTTTGGTCTCTGTCTCCTGTTTGTTGTCGGAAGCTGTTCATCCTGTGCCCGGTTGTCTCCCCGGAGCAATCGCTTCCCACAGCCGCGTACACTTGCGTTTGCTCGTGGGGGGGGCGAGGTCAGCGACCGCCATCTCGGGCCTGCACTGTGTTCCTTCTGTCGGAGGCTTTTTCCTGCTAGTCACACGCCCTTCCTAGTGCTCAGTCAGTACGTGTCCTCACAAATTGGACTCTGGGATTGTTAAAAAAATTAAACTCACCTTGATATGCGTCATGATGTTTTCTCTTAAACTGATAGGGATATTTAAAGATTAAGAACTTGTTTGATAAATATTTATCAGTGGCTTAACAAGTTTTGGGTTATTTCAGTTTCTTTTCTACTTTTCATTCAAACAAAAGTCACTTTAATTATTTATTATTTTAAAATAACATGAATACTAGGGCCCCTTGATATCAGTTTATTTTCTTCATTGTAATGGATGGACTGAATGATCTATCTACCTACACAGCTATTGGTTTGTCTCCACTGAAGCTACACATGGGATGACGTTCCACTAATGGTAACTTTGATTATTTGTGGGTTGTGGGATACAGGATTTTGTTTCCTACCTTAGCTGTACTTTTCTGTTAGTTTGAACTTAATGCTTTCCACCAAGACAGGGAGCAAAGCAAGGATGTCAATTGTCACCACTTTTCACAATTGCGGTAGACGTTCTGTCCAGGCAAAAAGGCAGAAAAGGGGGAGGGGACATCCAGATGCCAGGATGAGAAGGGAGCGGTGGAAACTGTCTTCCTCACCATTCACGTGTTACTGTCATGTGCAAAATCCTAAGAAATACGCACACACACACACCTAGAACTAATATTTAATGTTTAAAAAATCAGTTATATTTCTATATATGAGCAAATAATCAGAAACTGAATTTTAAAAACAAGTCAATTTACAATTTCATTAGGAACAATGAACTTCTTAAGAATAAATTTAACAAAAAGAAGAGCAATATTTGTACACTGAAACTACAAAATATTACTGACCATAAAGTAGAGAAACATTCTGTCTTCAAGGACTGAAAACTCAATATTGTTAACACAGCAGTTCTCCCTAAATTGATCTATAGATTTAACACAATCCCTCACAAAATACCAACAGGCATTTTTCTGATAAATTTCCAGTGAACCCTAAAATGTATGTGGAAATGCAAAGGGCCTAGAACAGTCAAAACAATGTGTAAAAAAGAAAAAGTTGGGGCGTCACACTACTCCATTCCAACACTTATCAAAGCTGTAATGATCCAAACAACATGGTGCCGGCATAGGACAGGTACCTGGACCAGTGGGATGGAATTAACAACCCAGAAATACACCCAGAAATAAATCAAACTAGGGTCAGTTGATTTTCCACAATAGTGCCAAGACAGTTCAAAGGGGAAAGGATAGTTTTTTCAGTAAATGGTGATGGAACAATTGAATGTCCATATACAAAACATAAATAAAAATAAGTAAGCTTAGATGCCTACCTCATGCCCTATGCAAAAATTAAGTCAAAATAGATCATAAACCTAAATATAAAGGCTAAAACTATAAAATCTAGAAGAAAATATAGGAGAAAACCTTCATGACCTCAGGTTACCCAAATAGCTCTTAGATAAGACAATAAAGGCACAAGTTATAAAAGAAAAAAATGATAAATTTGATTCAAAATTTAAAAACTTGCATGTTTCAAAAGACACCATTATGACAACCAAAGGATAAGCCTCAAACTGGGAGAAAATATTTGCAAATTACATATGTAATAAAGTACTTGTTTCCAGCACATGCACTCTTATAACTCAAGAAAGTAAATAATCCAATTTTAAAATGGAGAAAGTGGGAAAAAAGCAGAAATAGACATTTCACCAAGAAAGACACAAAAGAAAAGGTGATCAACATCATTAGTTATTGGGGAAATGACAAAACCACAGCAAGATACCATCACACACCCATGAGAATGGCTATAATAAAAAAGGTAGACGCCACGAGACACTGGTAAGGAAACGGAGCAAACGGACGCCCACACGTGGCTGCTGGGAACATGAAGTGTATGGCCAATTTAGAGAGCAGTTTGGTAGTTACTTTAAAACATTAAACATACATTTACCGTAGGACCTAGCAATTTTTCTGTTAGGAATCTATTACCTACAAGGCATGAAAGCACACGCCCACTACAGCCCCACGTGCACATGTTCATAGAAGCATCATGACCTAACTGGAAACAATCCAGATGTCCGTCTAGCACAGGTGAATGGCCAAGGGCAGTGTGTCCACACGGGGTACACTCAGCGGCGAAAAGAACAACGTCAGATGCATACTACAGTGTGAGTCAACCTTAAACATACTATGATATGTGGAAGGAGCCACACACGAAAGACCACATATTCTGTGGCCCCATTTATATGAAATGGCCAAAAAAGGCAAACTTGTAGAGAGAAAGCAGTGGTTGTCTGGGAAAATGGGGACGGGGGAGGGCGCAGCAGTGAATAAAGTTCAAAAGCCTGTTAGTGTTGAATGTTGTGAAACTATAAATTTACTAAAAATCATTGAATTGCATTTTTAGAGCAGGTGATTTTTGTAGTATTTAAATGATACTTCAGTAAAGCTATTTTAATAAAGACTTAAAAAAACATGAGGAATGGCAAAGATCAAGGTCTGGTCAAATCTGGATTTGTATATTTAGACAGAGGCTGAGTTGCACAGTGACTTTCTTTCTCATCGTCTGACTTACTCAGCTGTGCTTTCAGCAGTAAAAGTTTATGGGAAATTTAATGCTTAATTCCCTGGAGGACTTTTGACTTTCCTGTTGTCCTCAGGAAACATCCAAATCACAGATGCATGAATTTCATTAATGATGAAAACTGTAGAATATTTTTTAAATGTTTTTTCAGGACAAATTGCTCACAGTTCTGTTTATTTGCCCAATAATCTCTCTTCTCAACAGGTAAAGTCACTTTCTGAAGCTCCCACAGACTAAATTAACTATAGGGCTATGTATTAGCCAGTTCGGGCTGCGGTAACAAACACCACAGACTGGGTGGCTTAAACAACAAACGTTTATTTCTGTCTGTTCTGGAGGCTGGAAGACCAATATCGAGGTGCTGGCTGATTCATTTTTGGGTGAGAGCTGTCTCCCTGGCTTACAGGTGGCCCCTTTTTCTCTGTGATCTCACATCGAGGCGGGTGGGGGGTAGAGAGAGAAAGAGAGAGAGGAAGAAAATGTCTACAAGGATAGGAGATGATAGATCTTGGGATATTGGGAGTTACCATTCCAAGATCAGGGTATTCCAAGGTCCAGGGTCAGCATGTGGTTGCGATGGAAGAAGTCCTTTGGGGTGAAGGCGTTTCAGATCCGGTTGTTGGATGGGTGTCCGTATGCACGATGCCGCGTAGGTGATCCTGGCAGGAGCTGGGGTAAAGATGAAGATGTGAGCCTTACGAGAATGTGCACTGATGGGAGGTGTGGGGTGTAATGCAGCGCAGACAATGCACAGGTGAGCTTTTCTTCACCTCTGAGTCTGTTTACAAAGGTTACTCACAGATGTTGTATTACTTAGTCTTCACAGCCTGTGACACAGACATGACTACTAGTCTTATGTTACAGGTCAAGTTAGACTTGAAAAAAAAAAAAATCACTCAGCCAGTAAGTGACAAAGCTGAAACTCCGGCCCACGTTTTCTGACTCAGGATATCATGCTGTCTTAGCAGACATAACATGCACTACTTAGAGCCTCATTCCACAGGGGGACTCACAGATGTAATGCCTTAGTGCAAACAAAGGATACTGAAATGAAGTGAGGAGCCATTAGTATGCGGAAGGCTTGTGTACAGGCATCAGTTACGAGGCCCTCAGGAGAAGAGCTGCCCCTGCAGACATTCCTGACATTCAACTTGACTCACTCACAGCTGGATGAAAATGCCAGGTGAAGGGTCGGGACAGAGCACGCAACTTAAAAACACCTAAGAAGCTGGATGGCTCGGGCCTGCCTGTTCACCCCTCTCTAATGAGTTTCATTTTCTCTCCGAGGTAAGAGTACTGATAATTAGTTAACCGAAATGTTTCTAAAACACCAACCTTTCTGACAGTAATAATCACAGTCCCTATTTTTAGACATTATGATCATTTACTTCTCCTGTTTGACTCACCGTAACTGTTAAGGCAGGAAACTGAAGAAGAAATAATTCCTCTCTTAAAGAACAAAATTCAACTGAGCGTTAAAGGAACAAACCACAGGCCCCACACGGTGTCACCTGTGCAGAAGCCCATGAAGCCACGCCTGGAATTTACACCGACCCAGCTGCAGGTACACGTCTAGTACACCTGAGTGTGAGGCTTCACATTAGCTAAACTGCCACTGTGCTGTTCCGTGACTTCTCGCATTTATGTCTTGAGTCCCCAACCAGAGACACGTATCACACCAAAACTCATCTCCTGCGTCCCTGCCTTCAGTAACTAATGGTCACGCAGTCATTTACCGCACACCCCTGTAGACACACTTAGTTCCTGGGGAGACGTGTTTGTGGAGCCCAATGTCACGAGGAGATGGACACCACGCCCGGGAAGTCAACCCAATGTGTTGGGTGGGGAAGGTGCATGAGGTTATGGGTCCGGCAAGAGTGCTCACTGACTTGGAAGACACGACATTTGCTCAGTGAAGATGGTGATGAACTGACGGGACTCGTGCTCTGATGCACGGGCAGTAACTTCATCAACCCAGAGCGTTTCCTCCAGAAAGCCAGAACAGGCACATGAGAGACACAGAGGTTTACGTGGGACTCGTAACTAAGACACACCAGCCAAAGGCCTCACTAATAAAGTAAGGAAAGGGAATTGGAAAGAAAAATCGCACAGGACAAGAACAAAATTCATTTTCATTTCTTTAACTCCAAATACGTCTGATTCCAAAGTTTGCAAAGTGTCGGTGTCGTGAACGAAAGCACAGGCTTTCGGCCTGGATTCCTGTTTCCGACCTTTTGGTTCTCTTACCGCAGGCAAGTTGCTTCACTCTTAACCTTTCTGAGCGCCGGTGTTTTTATGCATAAAAGGAGGTTAGTAATTCCAGCCTCACTGGGCAGTTGTTGGGACGACCGAGTTAGCGAATGAAAGCTGTAAAATAGTTAAGATAACGTTGTGATGCAAACATAATGTAAGCAGTGAGTAAATGACAGTTACTAACACAGGGGGTCCATCCCGACTTCTCTCGGTGTCTCCCCTTCATGGCAGAGGGTGTAGTCAGTCTGTCCCCTGAGTGCACTCCCAGACTGGCCTCTGCCCCACCTGCTACTCTGGACTTGCTGACGGCATGTTCTCTCCCCATTTCCAGCCCCTGGGACTCTGCTTTCCAAAACGGCCCTCTTTTTAATCAGGTGTGTGTGGGTTTCCAACAGATGGCTGAAAACTATCTAATTCTGTGTGTGAGTGAGTTTCTGCAGCTCCCAGAAACTCCTACTGGCCCTTAGGACTACGTGATGTCACACGCCCTGTCCCTGTGTGCAGCTGTACCCATGTCCCCGCACACTCACGGTTCCCTCCACTGAAATCACTAGACACACCTTGGCTCCGCCTGGCATCATGCTGGCGATGTCACACGTGGTAAAATGTACATGTTAGTATTCTCCTTCTGACGGTAGGGCTGTGAGTTTGGGTCAGATAACTCAAGGTGTGCGTCTCTAAAAGAAACTTACCAGGTCAAGCCTGAGGGAGGTCAGTGGAGAGAGAAAATCTGAGTCGGGGGAAGGTGTTTGGCTTCCGCCAATCACATGTCAATGCAGCCATATTGTCCCTCCCCTGTGTCATGAAGGCTTTGGCTCTGGGGTTCTGAGTAAGTCACTGTAGAAAGACACACACACAGAGGAGAGGGCTTTGTCGCTGCCATTCAGCCCTCTCTCTTTACATTTACTCCCATCCCCACCCTCCCACAACTAAACTCTGTAAAGGGTATTATTTTGGTAAGTTATTTGCTTGAGACCATCTGAAAAGCGGTCTTCCTGCAGCTGAAAACTTCCCAGGGGATATCCTGAGAAACGAGTAGGGTTTCTTACTCTAATGACATTCAAACCCATCCATTAGTTCTGCTATGAGCAGATTCAAACCACAGAGGTTGAGGATGGGATTGGAAGAAGTCAGATGGCTCATGCACTCATTTCCCCCAACGGGACTGCAGGGCCAGGTTGGTGGGCACGTGGTCCTGAGACCAGCCTCCCTCGCCTGACGTGTCCCCAGGGAGGAGGTCTAAGCCGCCACAGGGCTCAACTAATGAGGCCAGCCTGCGGTGCTCGGGTCATGTGTGAAAGAGGAAACAACAAAATCTTCATGGGAAAATTATGCAAAAAAGAAAAGAGCCAGAATACGCTAGTATTAACTAGCACCCTAGGGAGGTTGTAAGTATTAAAAAAAAGAAAAAAAAGCAGGATGGGAAAAGGGGGGATGCAAAGAAAACTGGGTTAGAAGCTCAGTCCGACCGTGTTAGAATATTCCCGCATGTGTGTCGCCATCTTTTCCTGGGCCTCAGTTTCCTCACTTCCAGTCACGTCTGTCAGATACTTTCCCATGCTAGAATTCCCGTGCTGTTCCCAAGAAAGTTGCCTGGCTAAGAAGCAGAGGAGACACAAGAGAACAGAAAACGAGATTGGTTTTGAATGTGTAGAAGGTAAGAACAGTGAAATAGAAAGAGGGGACACTGTGCCCTTTGAGGGCACGTGGGAGCCTGAGAACCCTCCTCCGACCCCCACGCCAACTATCTCAGAACAAATCCGGTGCTGTGAGATCCCCAAGGGGAAGTCTAGATTTAAATAATCCTCTGAGAAGCCCTTTCTCATCTTACCTCCCCAAACCACAAATCTGCTTCCCATGGGCACTGGCCCAGGCAGAAATGAGCCTCTTCCATTTGCTTTCAGTAGCCCCAGTGCAGACCTCCAAAAAAAAGCACATCACACTATTTTGTGACTTTCTTTGGTTGTCCGGCCTAGGTGGGGCAAAAGACATGAAAACCATGTAATCGAGAGAAATGCACAGCTAGCAGGTGAGCACCTGAATAAATGTGCCACTTCGTTTGGAGATGGAGATTAACCCACGTCGAGACACCACTGCACACGCACAAGAACGGCTTTGATCAGAGACAGACAACACCCGGCGTTGACAGGATGTGGAGGACGTTAATCTCTTATCCATAGCTGATGGGGGACATAAAATGGTGCCGTGGCTGGAAAATAATTTGGCTGTTTCTTAGAAAAGTAAATATACACCTACCATAGAACCCACAATCACATTTCTGGGCATTTATCCCCCCAAAAATTAAAATGTATGTCCGCATAAAACATGCCTGTGAATGCTTACAGGACCTTCATCTATAATAGCCAAACAATTCAGACTTCATTCCACAAGTTACTGTTTAAATGAACAGGGCTACATACGTGGATGGAAGTGAGTGCACTTTGTAAGCCCAGCAGCTTGGATGGCAAGGAAATTATGCTGAGTGAAAAGAGCTGATCTCAAAAGATTACATACAATATGATTCCGTTTACATGAAATTCTCAAAATGACCAGATTTGGGAGTTGGAGAACATGTCAGTGGTTGCTGGAGGCTGAGGAGGGGGCTGGTTGGTGGTAAAGGGGCAGCTGGGTATCTAGGCTGGAGTCATCAGCATACGGATGGCGCTTAAAGCCGGGAGATTCGGGCAAGTGGAGACAGAAAAGATGAACAGTCCTGGGACAAGCCCCGGGTCCGGATATGCTAAGCATTTGTGATAAAAGGAGGGAGCAGGGAAAGAAACCAAGAAGATATGGCCAGAAGGGTGTTAGAGTGGTGGGGTGTGGGGTGATTTTTCCCCCTTATTGTCCTCGTTGTAGTCTCACGACTTTAAAAAGGAACAAAGTGCAGTTCAGATACAGCTGCGATACATCTGTGTACTCCCTGAAGGTGGAGCAAACCAACCATTGTTGCTCCAGGGCCCTTTCTGATAAGAACCCCAACTGCACTGGGAAACCACTGTCCTTCACAGAGACAGAGCTGGGCACTCAGGGAGTCCGTTAGCCAGCTTGTCTGACGGGCACGGTGGACGGCTGAGCACAACTGGGAGACGTTTCATTGTCCACATACAAGTAACTTGAAGAAAAAGGAAAACATCTAGACAACTTTCTGGGTTGCACTTGCCGTCCTCTGGACGCTGCGTCAAAGGGGAGGGCAGTATTTGCCTAATCCTTAGCACGGTGCCTTCCCCTTAGTAAGCGCCCATAATATTAGCAACATTTAGGTCTGTTAGAAACCCAGGAACACCCCAAACCTTACATTTATGAGAAACCCCCTTGCTAGTGACACAGCACCCATCTGTCACTTTTACACCCACGTTTCTTTCCCTTTCTGGCTGGACTTTTACGGGTCATAATTTCAGAGGCTCGGCAGACCTTAGAAGCTGTTCATTTTCACTCCACCAACCCTTTAATGTTGAATTTCTGACTCCACCGAGCTTAGCTGAAATTGGCATTTTTCTAACGCTAAGGACATCTTCTGTTTCTTCGGGGCCTTCTTTGCCAAGAGCTTAGAAGTAGCGAGGTGGGCAGGAAAAGGCATTTCCTGTCCGAAGACCAAATCTCGAGCTCGCCCTTGCAGCGGCCAGTGAGGTCCCCCCGTCCATCCCCACCCCACAGCAGGCTTCCTTGAGCAGAGGTGCAGGGACCCTGGGCTGTGTGTGTGCCCATGAAACTGCCCAGCTGTGTGACCTTGGACAAGGCGTGCCATCTTGAAGCTGTAGAGACTCCGTTGTAACGCCAGAGCACCACCTCCTGCGTCTGCCGAGGACACGAGATGGTGGACGGTGTTCACGACACACAGACGGCCCTGTAGCGATGCCCTTCCCATATGTGTCTTTGCCTTTCTGATTGATTTGCACTCACTGGTGACAATTTCGGGACTGCTGCTGTGATTGTTTCTACAAGATTCAATCTGCAGCTGTGTGTGTGGTTCCCCTCTCCACTGCGGTTCTCCCCTGGCCACACCGTAGCCTAAACCGCGTTTGCAGATGACCTAGGAGTCAGCTGGAAGGCCCAGGGGTCACCTGTGGCGCCTTGCATCCTGGCTCAGCGAGGTCTGTTAGGTAGTGTTCGTGGCTGAGTACCTCCAACCTCAAGCCGGGTTACTCCAGGGCCGGTGGGGATGCTATGAGCTGGGCCGGGGCAGCTGAGGGAAGGCAGCGGAGGGCACATCTAATGAGGCGAGCTGCCAGCACTCGGTCGTGCTTTACGATACTAACCCATTCCAGCTTCACGAAAACCTTGCACGGCAGGTACCATGTTTCCCCATTTTACAGGAGGAAACAGAGGGACGGAAAGAGTGGGTGACTCTCTCGAGGAAACACTGAGAGTTTGGTAGAAAGTTGGCGGCATGATTTAATCTTCTGAAGTGGAGCTCTTCCTCCGTGTTGTAAAAATCACAAATTAGAACAATGACAAATGTGCTAAGTAGGAAGCATATTGCCTTAGTCCCAGTGAGAAAGGAAGGCCTGGGCTAGAAGCTTCCAGAAGGAGGAGTTGACCTTCCTTCCATTTCCATAGAAGAGACACCTTGCTCTCCCCACAAAGCAAAGCAATGGAGTCTGGACTTGCTGTCTGTCCCCCCACTTAGTTCCAGCTCGGGGAGCCCGGCTGGATGGCTGACATCTGAGAGCCTCCTGCCCGGTGGGTGCATGTTTATTAAATTGAGTGTCAGTATGAGCATGTTTCTCATGCTTCTTCCCTCCTGCACTTTCTGTCCTTGTTTTAGAAGAGGGACAGAGCTCTCCCTCTCGTCACTGAGCAAACAGGGCGGATGTCCCCACTCGTGAAGGTGGGCCACTTTCCCTTTGGATGAGTTAAGCGGACCCTACTCTGCCCACTGAAGCCAGGGTCCTCATTCAGGGGGACACGTTCCGAGGGTCCCAGGTTGGCCCAGGATCCCAGCCACAATCTCAAATCCGGCGTCACCAGGAAGCTCTGTATTTTGGGTTTTACTGATTCTTTTCGCTTTTCTCCCTGTAAACCTTCTAGCATCGGAAGGAAACAAAAGGCTATTCGCCCTTGAGATTCCAAGAGAAACGCTGGTGGGGACGGAATGAAAAGGTTCCTGTTCGCGAGCAGTGTTTTTCTAGAAATGCTCACTTCTCATATTTTGAGGACACACTGCTTCCCGGCTTGACCAGTCCCCAGACAAGGAACCAGTGTCTCTGAATCTGAGGTTCCTCGTCTAAAACAAGGAGCAGGGAGAGCTGATTTTAAACCAGGGCAATGCTGTTTTCCAGTAGGACATTCTAGGGCCTGGTAAGTTTGCTGTCATCTCGTCTTGGAGGCAATCAGACCTCCCCGTCAGGGCTCCAGGACACCTGATGGGGTGTCAGAAGTCATTAAAGGAACAGCTAGAAATACACAACAGGAGTCTTTGATCCCTGGGCCTGGCAGTCAGTCCACCACAAACCCAGGGGGCGGGGTCCCCCTCTAACCACATTAGGGCCACGGCAGAGCTGCCTCTCTGCACGTTTGGGGCCTGTTGGCCTCGCCCAGATCTAATAAAGTAGGTGGCTTTATCTCTGCTCTTAGGGACACTGCCACTGTCTATACTGGGGGACATAATGTGGACGGGAGGAAAGAGACCAGGAATGGGCAGCGGGATGGTCCTGCCCAGTCCCTGTGGGCCCAAGAGACAAGCCCACTGCATCTCACGTCTCTTTTCATTCTGTTTCTTTGTTTTCATAAAATTGCATCATTTCAGAGTTTCAGATCCTTCCTTTTCTGTGGAAGAAGTGGAGATATTTATGATATGCTCAGTCCAAGAACAAGTCAATGACGGGGTGGGAAAAACTGGGAAAACTGATTGATTGAAGAACATCCATTGACGGCCTCCCCTGGGCCAGCATTGTGTGGGCTCTAAGTGTGCGGGTAAAAGATAAACAAATATTAGTCGCTGCCCACCCCCAGGAGCCATAAGCATCGGTGGTGTCGTCAGAGCGTTTGTGGGGGACCACTCGGGGCGAGGCGATGCATATACACAATTAATCAGCTTCAGCCCAGTCACACGTACTTTCTGTAACCAATGAGGGATACAGGTGATTTAAAAATGCTTTAGGAGAGTCAAATGCAATTTAATTCAATTCGTTGGCCTGGTAATAGTTACTGGTTACATTCCATTCTCAATTGATCTGAAATAGGGTTCTCCCACGTCCCAGGTAACGGCTCGGGACACGTGGCCTGGGAGTGGCGGCTGCCGCAGGGCTGACAGCTCACCACGTCACGTGGAGAACAAAACTGGTCGTTTACCATCAACGTTTTCTTTACATCATTCTGATGACCTTCATGCATCTTGGAAAGACTTTCCAATTTGGGGAAAGCTTATCGTTGCAGTAAATCGCACAGGAACCAGCAGGTACCAGTGGACTCTTTGTAGCATAACCAGCTCGCAGAGACACGCGGGTCTCGTCAAAGTGCAGGACCTTGAGAAGAGCTGCCGTCCCTGTGGTTCAGAGTCGTCACTGAGGGCGTGGGTCTCCTCCAAGCGCTGTTCCGTGTTTAATTGCAGACCCCACTGAGGGCACAACCTGGCTGAGTTATGTGACAGAGACAGTCCTGATGCCGCCTCAGCTGCACAGAGCACAGGAGCTGGTGCGAGCACATAGCACTTACCCCCTCACACTCGGTCAAGGCCATGTAAGTGCTTTCCACACACTAGCATAGTTGAGCCACACAACAGTCCTGTGAAATTGCTGCTATTAGTCTCATTTTCACAGGTGAAGAGTCAGAGTTCCCAGGACGTAAAACAGTAGGGATTCCTAAATTTCCACAGAGATTTTGCGTTCGTGACTCTTGCGTTCTTGATGCAATGAACAGTACACCCCGCATTTCGGGAGATGCGCCAACGTGCCAGCCCTGGTTCCTGACCTTATACTGTGCGTGGGAATCGGGTATTTATGAAAGTAAGTGACTCAGTGCCGGCACATTCGAAGCGAAGTCTTAACAGCAGAGTTGGAAAAGAAAAGGAGGCAAGTGGGAAGGCTCCTTGACTACAGGGAGGTTTGTGGAACTTCCAAAGAATTATTGGTACACGGTCTCGTGGGGAGAAAGCAAACTCTGGGCCCGGGCACTGAACAGGTACGTCAGCTGTGCCTGGATGTCAGTGGGCGAGCCAAGGTCATGGTACGTGAGGGGCCATCAGAGAGCGTAAGGCCAGCAAGGTGGGGCTGGGTAACAGCGGGGCCACACGTGATTTCCTGAGACGAATACCGGAAGGCATCTGCAGCTGTGGGGTTTCTGATGTATATGAGGATTTGTCAGTGGATAAAAATCCTTTGCACTGTGGCTGTTTAGAGGACAGCTTTTCAGTCGAGCACAGTCAGTAACGGCATCTGAGTTCTTGTTCTCAGGTCGTCTCTCTCCAGGCCCCCCACCCCCATTTCCCTGGATAATACGGGGTCTGAGAAAAGGGGGTGAACCCAAGATTTCTGTGCCTTTACTGGGCTTTCCCAGTGAGCCCAGGGCTTGGGACAGTGCTCTTGTGTGTCCCTGTCACTGGTGAAGCAGACGGGCTGTTACAAGGAAAGTTCTGGGGCTCGTGCCCTCTGACGGCTGTTACACGGGGTCTGGGACGCGTCCCCCTCTTCTGCCTCGCTCTCATGGATTACTGTTCTCAGCGAGTGTGCTGGTTGTTTATTCTCCGTGTGGCACCAGGCGTGCAGCGAGTCGCCAGCCAGAGTCGAGGACAAATTACCCATGTTGTCTTTTCCAAGTCCTTCAATTTGCTTTGTTTTCATTTGTTATAAATGTTATTGTTCCTGCTAAAGTTGTTTTTTAATTCTGGTTTTAAAAAGTAAAATCATCACTAGTCCTTGTAGCTTCTCTGACAGAGAGGCTGTTGTCGGCTGAACTTCCGGGGCTGGGAACAGTATGACAACCTGGGCTGTGTCAGAGGCTTTGAGGGTCGTTCCTGAGCAAGAGCGATGAGTTAGTGGGTACAGACAGAGCTGCTAGGCCGATGGAGTGTTTACTCACTGGGGTGATTTGGGGGAGTGACACTTGGAACAGACCTGGAGGCTTCTGTGTTCTGTGTGTGGCTCTTCTGGTGTTAAAACTGAAAAAGCGCCATCATGGGGACATAGGGCTCCACCCTCCCGATCCTGTAAACCTCAGGCTGCTTCTGCTAAATGGTGTCATTGGTGTACTCATGACGGTGGGGTCCATCTCAAATCGGCAGTAATCGTGACAATGGCACTTTTAGTAGCATTGGTCCCAGCTATTATGTACTTACAACAGACCTGAGGTACAACAAACCCTTCACAGACGTTACTATATTTACTGCTTAACAAAATTGTAAAGTAAGTGTTTGTAACTCCGTTTATACTCAGAGTTTAAGTATCGTAAGCAAAGTTATCCAGCCAGTGAGGAAGCCTGGCCTGTCTGACTCTCACACCGGTGTCCTTAACCATTGTAATGGTCTACTTCTTAGACCTGCTGACTCGGCCAGACCAATGTGAATGTGTGTGTGAATGATTGTGTGTGTGCCTCCTCCTGTGAGTAAAGACACCCATACTAATGGATCTGCTCTTCCGAGTACAGAATATCTGGTAACAAGAGGAAACAATCACCGTCCTTGGTGGTGAGCTGACCATGGAGACGGCCTTTGTTCTCTCCTCCCCGTCGTCCATCCAGCACACCTCTACGGAGGTACTTTTATTGCCCAGATCTGGCCATGTCACTGCTGCCCTCAGAGAACGTCAGTGGTTCTCCCCTCAGCCCGCCACCAGCTTCCCTCTGCCTAACTTTCCAGCCTGACATCTCATCTCATCTCTTCCCTCCACCTGAGTCCCCATCATAATGGCTCCTACCATCCCACTGACACACATGCAGTTTCCCGCTGTGCACGTCTTGTCTTGATGATGACATTCCCTTCCTGTCCTAAAACAACTCCCAGGACTCAGATGAAATCACGTAAGACAGCATCTGCCTTTGCACTGTCTGATTGTTCACCACGATGGATTTCGGTGTGTTTGAAAGTCTGGCTCTGACCCCTCTCTCAACCCCGTCCCACCGAGTTCCTTTCGCTCACGGGGCAGCATGTGGTTCATTCTGTACGTGTTCTGTCTTGGCTAACGCTTAACACAGGCTCAGGAGAGGGCTGTTCAGTGGAGTCACATATTCCCTAATGCTCTCCACTACTCTGTTTCATTTAAATGTGCGTAGAATGGACTTGTGCCGCGAAATGATTAAAATGTAAATCTTTTCTGATTTCTTTAAACAATATGCCATGTTTGATCTATTATCTGTCTGTCTTCATGGAGCCACTAACCTCAATGTTTGGGTCAGAACTTTTATAGAACTCATCTATAAAGCAGGACTCAAACATTTCAGGGACAAGTTATCATTTTCCAAGAAGGATCTTTCTACGTAACGAGGAGGTTTGAGTCAGTGGTCCACTTTCCCGGTCCCAGAGCTGGCTCTGAAATGGGAAGTAGCCGGAGGCGCTGAGATTAATACTTGGTGGTCAATTCATCTGCTTTAATCTCGAGTCTGCAATCCTTCAACCGGTGCTGGACTTTGTGGTCATTTGTTTCCCTAATCGTGATTAATCGTGCCCCCAGGAGGTCGCCCCAAGTTCTCCATCAATGACAGCCCCTGGCCAGCCCTCCATCACCAGTGAAAATATTGGGTCCTTTTCTATTTCAAGTATTTTAAACGTATTTTTATACACAATGTCTGTCTGTGTCAGTGTTTTCCATCCTGCACTAAACATACAGGAATTGAATGGCCCTGCCAAACCTGGTCAGCCCGATCAGTTTGCTCACTTTAATTACACGAATTCAAGCTGAACTGGGATTCAGGTCAGGAGAGAAGAGGTGCCATGGTCTTGAGCTGTGAATGTGTGGCCCACACCTGCCTGGAAAGCACAGCAAACCAGCGAAGCAGAGTCTGAAGCTTGGGCTGGAAGGACACCTTTATCACAAGAAAACAGTTCAAGTCGAGCTCTGGAGGGGGCATGTGTAGAGAGAAGAGATGCCGCTTGCAGGAGGAGGTCTTAGAGCGATGGGACGGGAGAGTGCCCTGGCAGTGTGCAGACCAGATCGTGTGTTTCCAGGTAAAGCCTCGGAGGCATCATTCATTCATTCACTCGTTCATTCCTTCAGCAAGTACTCGCCGAGGGCCTGTTCTATACCACGCACCGTTTTAAGTTCTGGAGACAGAGTGATGAATAATAACAAAACCCCTGCCATTGCTGAACTTACATTCTAGCCCGAGAAGAAAATAAACAGTCTCAATAAATTAACAGATGATGCATGTCAGGCATTCTGGAAGAAAAATAACACAAGGTAAAGAAAGTCACGTAGCCTCTGGGGTAAGTGCAGGAATGCCGTTCAGGGGGACTCCCCTGGGGCCGCTGACCCCCAATCTCTCAGAGACGTCGCCCGCGTCTACAGTGACAAGAGGACCACGTGCAGACCCCAGTGTCCACGCGCCCAGACTGACAGCATAGAGCTAGGTCCCCAAGCCGTTGGCACTGGTCTGTCAGAGCCTGGGGACGGCAGTACCAGAAATGCGCAGACCTTCCCGCTTTCCTCAGGAGGCTCAGGAAGCTTTCACGGACTGTGCGCAGTGAACCAGGGCGACCCCCGCGTACGTCTCTGCTCGTCGCAAACACAGGACTCGGATTTGCTCCTACTTTAAATGTCAGGCGAGTTGACCAGTCTCCACCCATCGTTTTCCCACAAAGCAACGTGTCAAAGAATGATGGAGACATATCTTAAATCCAACCAGCCGCCCCCAACCCCATTTTCCAGGAGAACTGAGCTAAACAACAAGAACGGAGGCCTCAAGGAGTGACTGAGTCACTCGGGTGCACAATTAGTGGCAAAGGTGGGTCTAGAATCCAGGCCTTGTGACTTATTATTTTCTCTGTACGTTGCCCTCTTCGATGTCACCCTTACGTCTGAAGAGCACGCCTGTCAGGTCACAGCCACACGTGTCAGCTGTGACAGTATTCTACCTCTGCACCTGCAGTGGTGGCAGGAAGGGACGACGTCCTGATGTTCTCCAAGGGCTTAAAGGAGCCCGTTAGAACCCCGATGAGAAGAGAATTTCCCGTTTAGCCTTGGTCGGACTTTACCATTTGCATCCCCCGAGGGCACAGGCAGCAGGGCACTGAGAAGCAGGTGGGACCTTCGGGACTGCAGGGCGAGGGTGTGGGTGACAGGAGACAGGCCCAAATAAGGGCAGCGTGCTCGTCCTCACACGGACGCATTCCTGCAGGCGTGCCGTGGCCTCATGCATTCCACTGACTAAAAATAGCCCCACGGCCATTCCCCAGTGCTGTTCCTTTACTGTTGTTCAATGCTCCGGGCAAAGGGGTTTTTCCCGAGCGGCGCGGACGCTGGGTTGTCCCGCAGTTCCTCTGAGAAACCTCCTTCCTCCGAGTCCCTGGCACTGAACTTGGGCCCTGAATCCTGTCACCCACACACTGCAGCAAGCCACCCCTTGTCCCCACACCTGACTTCTCACCGGTACAGCAGGAATGCGATGACACGGCGCCAGGCCTGCCCAGGCCTCGTGCAGCCCTAGTTACTTACACATACACGTACATGAAGACGTTGTACAGATGTCAACACTGCAGACACACAGGCTCCTCACGGCTGTCAGGGTCCCCGAGAGGTGAAGCTTCTCAATGCTGGCAGTTCTGATTCGGTATTGAGAGAGAGAGAGAGAGAGAGAGAGAGAGAGAGAGAGAGAGAGGATGTCGCTAAGTGGTGTCTGCGCACTGTGGTCTGTCCACATGGTCAGTCGCCGCCCGACACCTATGCAGCATCTCTCAGCACCTCCACCTGCTCTGTCGGCCAGAAAACGCTTCCTGACTTAATTTTGTCGGTGAAAGAGATGTCGGTAACTGACAAAGGAGCTCAGATGCTGGGGGAGCAATCAGACGACCGAGCAGGAAGGGGGTGAGGGCAGCATGTTCGTGTGGGCGCTGAAATGTAATTCCAGTCACAGAGAAAGTCTCACTGAGAGACGATGACCTTGGAGTGACGCTCTGAGAGGTTGTGGAGGAAAACTGAACAGCTATCTGGGGACAGGGACCAGGCGAGGAACCTGCTGGGTCGGGCGCTGTGAGGTACCAGCACCCCTGGCCTTGGGGGCGACATGCAGGGAGTCTGGTGTGGCCAGGACAGGTGAGGGAGGGAGAAGAGGTGCAGGTGAGGTCAGAAGGGGGCGGTGCCTGGGCGGGGCTGGAGGGTCAAGGCCATGGCCCTGCCTCTGCCTCTTACTGGGGAGGTGTTGGGATGTTCTGAGCACGGAAGTGACAGCACTGTGACCCAGCTCTTAACAGGGCACCGTCACTCTGGTGGCGCTGTTAGAGCAGATTGAAAGGGACACTGCAAGTGACATGGAGAAGCTTTGGGAAGCTAAGTCACTAATCAGGTGACAGATGCTGGTGGCTTGGGCCGGGCTGCAGCAGTGGAGGGGAGAGGGGTAGTGAGTTCAGGTTATCCGGCTGTGTTGTCACGCATGTCACTTAAATAAATGCCCAGTGTTGATTGATTTTTAAGAAACTTAAGTGGATTAGGAAAGCAAAACGACTTTGGTCCGGGAAGGGCAGGTATGAGTTAGTGAGCAGTTTACTGAGCATCCGCAGGTGACAATAACACCCTAGGTTTCATTGCTTGGAACCCTGTTTTCAGCGGATGTGACAGCAGTCATCGTCACAGACTCACACCCCACGTAACACTCAGCCCTCTTGTCACCACGTCTGTATTGTCCACAGGACAAGGCACACGATTGCCATTTGTGTCACGGGCAGAATCGAGTCACAGAACATTCTGGGACCAACATGTTGTGGGTGTTTACTAGGGTGGACCGAGCTTCTGTTTATTAATATTTATTAACATATTAATATTTATCACATCTGAAATTAAAACAGATGTTTAAAAACAGGAACACGTGGGTCCTGTCACATGTCACATAACCTCTAGGGAATCCCACTGTGTTCCCAGGAGAGAAAGAAAGTGACAAGGCAAGTGACACCTTAGTCCCACTAGGAAAATGTTGAGACCTGTGGACACCCTGAAAAGGTCCCTGGGACCCCAGGAGTCCCTACATCACACCTTGATCTGCTTACACAGCAATGGAATTGAACGAACTACAACGTGCAAAAACACAGATTCATTTCCCAAACGTAATGAAGGCTGACACGAAAATGTACAGACTGTGTGCCCTCATTATTATGGAAAGTACAGGAACAGGCGAAACCACACTGAGCTTTCAGCAGTCGGAACAGGGAATGTGGCTGGAAGGGGCGCAAGGGGGCCTCCTGGGGTGCTCTGAACGGTCCAGTTCTGAACTTGGGTGCTGGCTGTACACGTGCATTCGGTTTGTGAGAACTTACAGGTCTGCATCCTTGTGACTCCTTTCTGCACACATAGTCCACATCAGTGGAGAGTAAAACAAGCCGACAAAGCGGTGAAACACAGTGAGCTGCTGCTCTGCTGGCTCCCGCTCGGAGCCATGGGTCCCACCCGCCCGGGTCAGTCTCGGAGTCTGAGGACCCCAGGCTGCCAGCCGCAAGCTGCTCACGTCCACCCTCCTCTGGCTCCCCTGTGAGGACCTCAGCTTGAGAGGATTGTCAACAACAGTTCTGGCTGTGGAAACGCGGCCATAATGTGTCTCTGGGTCCCCCTCCATTGCCCAGAGCCTTCTTCACAGTAAAGACCACTGTCGCTTTTGTGGGGGAGACCCCTTGTCAGGGAGTTGCCCGAGGCAGGGTCTGCCTCTGACCACATCCTTCCCTAAGGCCCCAGTCTCCCCATCTCCTCTGTCACTGAGTTAATGCTGGGTCCACCTTCTCAATGTTTTTATGTCTCACACCCCTTTGGAACTGGGGTGAAGTTTACAGACACACAAGAATGTTTTAAGTGCATAAAATAAAGGGCAAATTAGATTGAAATACAGTTGTGAAAATATTAAAAACATTTCTGATAGTACAGGTTTATTCATGAAAACTAATATTTAAGATATTTAGAATTAATTCAATATCTAGCAGTGGGTCTAACATGAATTGATATTTTGAGACACCTGTAAAAACCATAATGTGACATGAAAATACCTGTGAATTCTATTGGTGACAGGTAGAGTCACAGATCCAGCAGTGGGTGGGTTGGTTGGTTTGGTCTGCATTAATACTGAAAGGAAATGCTACATTTCAGTTAGCAGGCAGTGAAAAGAAAGATGCAAAGATGTAACTCCAGTTTAAATGAATAAGTGACAAATGTGAGCTTGGTGGGACTTGTATACTTCAGGCCTCACCTTGTACGTGTGATGGTTTACGAAAGTCAGTGAAAGTGTTGACAGAATACGGTCCAGATGTTACATTTATTCTTTACATTTACAACAAAATATCAGGGAGCTTTGTTTTTTGGGGTGTTTTGTTTTGTTTTGTTTTGTTTAAGGAGGATTATCTGATTGTACCTGATTCCCACCTGTAAGGACTGTACTTGTTTTAATTAAAGTTGTTTGCCTGGTACCTGGCAGGGCTCCTGGCACAGATGGCTGTTTCATGATGAAGCTGTAGTTAGTAATTACGTTTGCAGGTCTGTGAAATAGTTTGTGATCGCGTAGTCTTCTTTTTGACAGCTAACGTGACTGCTTAGAGAGCAGCGGCATTTTTTTTAAAAAGCTGAACACCCTTTTGGAAACACCGATTGCAAGCAGACATTAAACTGCTGTGCAAGTCTTTTTCTGCCTCCTAAAGCTTGAAGCATTTGAGGGGAGGGGAAGGCACGCAGTGTGGACTCAGTAAATCTGTACTGAATCTGAGAACGGACAGATCTCCGACCTCCGTATTCCTAGTCTTTTTCTGAAACAGAAAAGAGATGTGTGTGTCCTCTGTTGTTGGTCGGTGCTGTCATAAATGCTAATTTCCTCTGTCCCCATCACTTCCTGGCATGTACTGGGTCATTAATTGTTTGTGACTCTGTTTTTTCTCTAAAACGTGGAAGACAGAGTCATAAATCTCTTTGGAAATTTCCCAGGAAATCGAGGGCACTGAATTCTGTCAGTAGAAATCTGGAGTGAGAGATTTAGGAGTGGAAAAAGTAAGTTAAAACACATAACTGTGTATAGATACCTTTAAAGTATTAAAACAAAGTGTTTCTACACAAAACTAGACTAATCTTGTTTGGGACACACACACACACACCCTTATATGTAGTTAAATGTGTGAAAGAAAAAGATGTATTTCTATGCAGCACAGTGTAAATAACGGCTTGGATGCAAACGAAATGCACCGGCCTGGGTTCTTGGTGACGCATGGGACTATGTCCAGGGTAGACAACAAAGGGAGTTTCTACTTTATCCATAACAATTTGCTTGTTTAAAACAAAACATGGAAGAATCTGAAAAAGTAAGACAACAGGTTTGCAGTTTTTGATTGCGGCTCATGAGCATGTGAGTGTTTAGACTTTTCTTACTTCCACGTTTCCTGGGGTCTCACCTGGCGAGTAGGGGAGTAAACAGAGGAAGGATTTCAAGGCTGGCGATGAGTGGAGGCGTCCCATGGGTTGGTGGTCCGATGAGGGTAAGAGGTTATTTGCATGAGGCCACTTAATCGTTAATCTTGAGGAACAGGAGATGGTGTCAGAAAACAAAAGACTTGGATTTGCGATTTGGGAGGTGGTGCAGGTTCTGGTTACGACAAAATCCTGAGTGAGTCCTCAGTGGAGTGACACAAAGTGAATTAGAAAGGAGTTTTTAGAAGTCTGTGGATGGAAGTGTTGCTTAGGCAAAACAAACTGACGTGAATCGTGGGAAGAACCAAGGCTGGGAGAAGGACCGTGATGCCACCACGTCCTTGGAGAGTCAGGAGGAGAATCCGGAGAAGCTGGAGGTTTTACTTCGCTTCCAACATGGGCGAGATAAACGAGGCCGTCTGTATTTTTCTTACATGACGGGAAGTCTGGCCAGACGCCCTCCACAGGCTCCTTTCTTTTCTCTAACCCACCTCTAGCCTGTGGCTTCTGCCCTCACACTTGTTGCCTCAAGGTTACCACGCTGCAATGCCCACCTAACGCCACACAGCCTCAAGCTGTCGTTACAGTCGGGAAGAAGGGAAGGGGGACAAAAGCAGAGAGCCCGCTGAGTCTGCCTGCTTTACAGGCGAGCTCCTGCAGGTCTGTCCGGAGATTTCTGCCTCCACCACATTCGATAGTCATGTGACTGGCTAATCTTAGCTGCAAGGGAAGTTTACTTTTAATTTTATAAAAAGCTGGGCATGTATTGCTCCATACAAAATCAGTTTTCTATTTGCAAAGGACAAGAGTGAGTAACGCACAGCGGAGTCTGCCCTGTGCTCCTTCCGGGGGATGCACAGCTTAGAGGATGAGCCATTTTTTGCGAGAGCGTGGAGGCTCGCTAACCGCGACGTGACCACGTGTAGCAAGGGAGGAAACTAAATGGCCTCCCGATCCTGAAAGTCTCAGGGTATGAGGAAACAAAACGCAACAAAAATAGCAAAAAACAAAAACAAACAAAAAAACCCGTCTAATTTGAGGAACAGTTCAATGTCAGTGAAGCCCAGGAATTAGTGGGAACGATAAGAGAAGCTACAGATAAGGAAGGGAAGCTAATTACTGAAGAGCCGACAGAAAGGCCAGGGAGGTGAGGGAAGGAGGGGAGGGTGGGGACGCTCTGAGCTCAGTGGTTGCTGAGCAGGAGGCTTTGTTTCTGGTGCCTGAGGCGGGGGGACAGCAGCCATGGCGGTGCCGATCCCCTGTAGAATCTCAGAGGACAGTGTGTGTGTTTGTGGTCTGGTCTACGTTAGTGTCATGGTGGTCCCCGGGACCGCTGTCCCCTCAGGTCACTTGCAGCTGTGGGGGAGCCCACTCCTGAGGCTTCCTGGGAGGTAAAATGACATGCGCAGGACCACCCAGTGAGCCGTGGAGTTTGTAATCTGCACAAGAGCCTGTGACCAAGAAAGGAGGGGGGGTGACAATTAAGCCGATAAGTGCAGATAAGTGTTTGGTCTGCTTGGAATGGCCTCTTCTCTAATTCTCAAGATGGTGTCCTTGAGTAACGCTACAATATTTGGAGGTTCTGCCGTTTATTTACTGAACTCATTTATATTGTCAGTAAAGAGAGTTACTGATACAAGCCCTCCATTCCACGTGCTTTGGGGACCCACAGACAAAATGTGCCCCTATGTGGTCTCAAGAAGCTTAGACTACACTGTGGACGTAAGGCAGAAATCACGGTGGTCACCCAGAGCCAAAGAGCCCAGCATGTTAGACATGGAAGGGGACCTTGAGGTCATCTGTCCAATCCCTCATTCAGATGTGGGAACCAAAGCTGAAAAATGCTCATGAGGAAGACAGAGCACAAGGATGGAAAGACTAACCCTGCATCCACGAGGTCCTGCTTGGTTCATGGAGAGAGAATTAAGTCCAAGATACTTGGGATCAGAGAGATCAAGAAACGGTTTGTTTTCTAAATGTCCTCCAGTGCTAAGTTGGATGACATTTGTAGTTAGAACATGGACTTACAGAATGTTCTTTCAACAGAATTTATTTATCGGGGGAGGATGCTGGTCTCCTGGGAGACGGACAGCTTTTTTAACAGCCACTACTGACCTGGAGGACAAACACTCCGTTAGGGTGATTCTTCCAGAAAAGCAGCTCTCTCAGAACTATGTGGACTGCCTGTCCCGTTCAGAGATGGGGGGCTCTTTGTTTTCAGTGTCTTCTAGAAGCAAAAAGCCCAACTCCACCCAACTTCTGACTTAATACACACAACGAGAGGCTCCTGGAATTTCCATGGGCGCCATCTTGTTCTGCAGCTGAATGGAGTTTAGGGGCAGTGAGGCCATCCCTACGGGAGAGTTCCATCTGTCAGAATATTTAGCAGTTTAACAAAACATGGGGATTGCAGTTGCAATTCTTCCATGAACCGAATGGAAAGAGTGAGTGAGGATATTCCCAAAGCTTTTATGCCTCCATCTCCTCAGCTGAGAAGATTGGGGCCTCATCTTCCGTTCCTGTCTCTGTAAATTCCCTTTGTCTCTGGTGGAAGGTAAATGAAACCTCAGCCTGCCCACTGTCTTCATCCTGCAGACATGCTCACATCCCACCCATCCTTTAAAAATAACTTTCAACGTTATCTGCTCAAGTTACCATGTCGTGTGTCCCCTTCCAATCACCCCCCGCCCCAGACTTCTTGAAAGAAACGTCTTGACTCACTGCTTCCACTTGCTCAACTCCCACTCACCAGCAGATTTCTTACACTTGGAGTTCTGCACCCACAGCTCCTCAGAAATTGTTATCTGCAGGTCGATCTCCCCATCAAGCAGTTGGGGCGGGACCCGGAGCCAACTCCACGACTCTCCCTCCAGCGTCTTCCTCATTTCAGAACGTCGCCCAGTGCTTGTCACGTGGCTCTTCCACGTGCACGGCCCAGATTTACGCTGTTCATCCCCCCACCCCACCGCACCCCCAAGCTCCAGCCAGGACACAAACCTGGTGCAAATCAGAAACCTGGGCATCACGCTGTCTGTGACACCCGGGACACTCTGGGGAGAAAAACGCCCAGGAGGTCATTCGACAAAATGTAAAATCTCAGGCTGGAACTAAAAACCACCAGGACATTCAGGGTCATGGAAAACAAATGAAAAACAACAGGAGTTAGTTTTCAGAGTGAGTCTTCAGTGAGTGCTTCCTGTACGGCCCTCGTACAAGCACTTCTCGGTCAGTCTCTCCTTTACAGTCATTTGTCTGTATCCCAGTCAGTCAGTGGTGGAGCTACCGTTTCAATGGGGCATGTTCTCCCTCCAGTTTGTGCTCGAAACCGCGGGTCACACTGCCCTCCTGAAAGGCCGTTGACATCCCTTAAAATGCAGGCAAGTGTTTTTAAAACATTTAAGGCACTAAAGCAGCACATTATAGTTATAAAAGTAGAACAAGGATCTTTATTCAAATGGGTCATGCAGAAATCTTAGAAATTAAATTGGTGGCCATTAACATTTTAAAAAGAAAACGCCTCATGCTAAGAGTAAACAGTAGAATTGCACAGCTGAATCCAGAATCAGCACGCTGGAGGTAACCCTGAGAAAATCCTTCCGAATGCCACTCAGAAACTTCAAGAGATGAAAGTGTGAGAATGAAGGGAAGAAATGGAGGATAGAAAGTGATACCCAACCTTGTCTACTGGAAGCTCCAAGAACGTGTAGAGACAACGTAGCAATGAGGCAACTTGCCGAGAATTTCTAAAGCCGAGGACAGACGTGGGCTCTCGTGTCGGGAAGTCCTCCACGCCGGGCAGAGAGAAGGCACAGCTCTGTGTGCCCCTCACACGGGAAACGGAGGAAAGCCTGAGGCTCCCAGGGAGACGCTCAGAACAGGGCCAGCGCAGCGACACCTGCAGCGACAGATGCCGGGAAGTGGGGAAGGGAAATAGATAGATGCCTTCAAAACGCTCAGTAAAAAGGAATGAAATGGTACTACAACAGTTCCACAACCAGCCTAACGCTTTTTCAGAAATACAGGGATTTGTAAAGTCCACTCCCCCAGCTCCTTGTAGAAACAAGTGGAAACGTCTGAGACCAAAAACAACAGTGGGCAAAAAACTCTGTTACAGGAGGATAGCTTTCTAGTGACTGGAGGAATTAGAAAAGAGACCATGGCTTACTGTTTTGTGGGGGTTTTGTTTTGCTGGGGGCAGGAGAGACACACTAAGTAATGTGGAGTCTGTTAAAATTAATTTAACCTACACAGTAAAAATCTATGGGTAACCATGAAAACAATAAAATGTATAACTATCCAATGAGTAAAGCATAATAGAAAGGAATAAACAAACTCTGTTTAAAAAAAGGAAAATGTTCACACAAAATAGGGTTGTAAAAATACAGCCACGTGTATTATTGAGCACAACACATGGAAAGCAGTTATACTCACCAGTTATTAAGGGACACAGACCATTGGATTTGAAATACAGAGATTTTTTTTTTTATTATTTAAAAAAGACCCAGAAATGATGAACATAAGCAACGACTAATCAAAACAAAGGTGAGGTAGGAATGTTAACGTCGGACAATACTGACTGTAGAGCAAACATCATTGAAAGAGACAATGGCAGATAAATATATATATATATATATATATATATGTCACGTGATTAAAATGACCATGACCTTGTAGGCGTCTAACTACCGCTTCATAATGTACAGGGAAAATACTGTCTCAGTTACTAGAAGAAAATGAAAAATCTGTCACATTGGGAACATGAAAAGATCTCAGGAACCGATAAACATCAAAAGTAAGTGTGCAGAAGATTCGGGTTTTATGCGTAATTGCAATAGGTAGAGCTGTGAAGCCCCTCGTCTTTAGCTAAGAAAAAGCACATCTACATTTTCCCAAGCACATAAGGACTATTTGCCAAAAACGAATCGACACATTTCAACAGAATTAAAATTTCCAGACCCCATTATCTTGGCTGTGATGCAATTAAATCACACGTCCACAACGCAGTGTTACATGAAAAATTATACTTTTTGAAAGTAAAATACAAAAACAAAATCCCCACATTGCAGTAATCGTGGGTCAGGAGGACGCTGTAATGAATATTATAAAACATTCCATGAGTGTTGATGTGTTATTTCGTCTAAACATTTTACGATTCATCCCTACAAGTGTCCTGAGAAACAGTCTCGCTCAGTGGTCTCCAGGGGCCGTTGCTGCCCTGGAGCCTGTGACAGGCTCCAGATTTCCAGTGAGAACAGACAGACCCTGCCCAGCATATGAGCAGCCAGTGCTCTGGTGGGAGCAGCTGCGAGCCCAGTGGGGCCACCGGAGAGGGACGCACCCCCTTGCAGAGGCCGCTCCCAGCCAGACGCTTCCTGAGCCTCCGGATTGGTCCGAGCCCAGCCGGCCGGGAAGCACCTCTATATAACCATGAGAGGGACCAGCCCAGGCACATCTGAGGTTTGCGAAGACCTGTTCACTCCACGGTTAAGAATTTGAGCTCAAAGCCGAGGGCCACCTGCGAAAATGTGCAAAGGACTTGCAGCTTTACCCCAGTCATGCCTGGAAAGGTGAGACCAGTTCTTTTGGCTGAAGAGATGGAAGAATGGGGGGTCTTTACTCGGGGGAGGTTACCCAGCTGCAACCGAGGGCCCTCGTAGTGGGGACAGGTGGCTGAGGGGTGCCTGACTGCAGGCTGGGAGCTGTGTCCTGTGGAAGTTCCCGGCCAGGACACCGGGGTGTCCATGTTTCCCTCTGAGCAGGTGACTGTCCTCCAAGTGCTGTGCAGTCAGTGCGGTCAGGAGCCTGGTCCCCACGTCTGACTGCTGAGCGTTGGGTGTCTGCATCTCTGTTCCCTATCTGTAAGGTGCACCTACTCAGTGCCAGCCTCACGGGCTGGCTTTGAGGACTGAATGAGTGACGGCACAGCCCGCCCAGAACCCGCAGAGACGGTACCATGTTAATGGTGTCAGTGAGCTCACGTGGGGAGGCCGGTTTGCGTGGAGCCCAGGGCCTTCCTCTTTGTGTATTCTATTGTCACCCATCAGGCAGAAGCAGCCGGACTGCCTGCCAGGCAGAGGAAAGCCGTGGGGACGCGGGGCTTGGCACTAGGTGTTTTCTTTTAGAGACGTGCAGAAACAGGTCTGAAGCTGCCTGGTCACCCTCAAACTGGGCAGTATTCTGGAGGGGATCCGAAGTGCCTGGGCTGCGTAATTAGAAGAACCCACGTCGGGCTGTTAGAAAACTTACTCTAACAATCCTACCTGATGCAAAGAGGTGGGCTGTTTCTCCTCTTCTTTCTTAAGACTGGATTTGATGACATTTGGGGTGAGCCCTCACTCCTGAAAGGAGGTGACGGTGGCCCTCTGCACGCTGAGCCCCCCTTGCCTTCCCTGCCCCAAGGCACTGGCTGCGTCTGCTTAAGAAGGCAGAGCTCTCCAATGGGCACCTGTGACTCCTGTAGCTGACAACCGCAGGTCTTTTGGGCAACTCTCACCCTAGAAATAACCTCCAAATGATGGTTACAGAGGCAGCATTCTAGCAAAGGGATTTGTCTGCAACAGAACTGTGCAGTGACTGAAAATAAAACCTACCCTCACTCCCTGTTGTCAAAAGCACAGAGTGTCTGTAAAGATACACGTCACTGTAGTGAGGCTGTCACTGGCGGGGTGACATGGGCCCTGGACCTGGAGGAGAGAGCAGGTGCTGTGTGGGGACTTCCTGCTCTCAGCCTGTCCCACTCCCTAGGAAGCCGAGGACCCGGCGTTCCCTGAAAATGAGATAATGCACAGTTGGTTCCTTTTCCGTTTTTGCAACTCTGAGAAGTATAGTTTACCTTTCACAACAACCTCAGTGGGTGCCTTTAGCCCACTGTCTCTTCAAATTGTTCTGTGCTTTCGGGCAGTGGGTAAATCTCCAATCTGGCCTTATTAATTAGGGAACGATTGACTCTCAAATTGTCCTGCAGGCACTTTGTGATGCTATGACACACTGCCTGGCATTCAACGAATACTCCACGAATGTTTGTTAAAAGTATGTCGTTGTTCGTAATGTCCCCGCATGTGTTCTTGTCAACACGCCTGCTGTTGACTGAGGCACGTGGATGGGACATTCGTCTCGTGGATTCCTCTTACTGTTTCCTATCTGATTCACTAGCAGCATTAGTATTGAGTCACTTTCTGTATCTTTTCATGCACAGTCGATTCTCGTGCTCCGGGATGTGACAGTGTTTACGTAGAATATAATAGGGGGGGCAGAGGAACAGCTTTTTTGCAGACTGCCTGGACCCCTTTTCATTTATGGGCATGTGTTTGAACCCTGCAATTACTGTGTCCGATTACACACTTTCTCACCATCTGTTACTGTTGCAAATAGAGTCTTATTTCCAATTGCAATCCTTCCTGGGGGCATTTGGCAGCTGGGGAGCTGTTAGCATGCGCTCCTGGGAAGAATCAGACGCTCTGTCCTACGGGAAGAAGCATTCCCAGCCTGCCTCCCCCAGCTCTGCTCGCTGCCTCTCCCCCCCCATCCCCACAGACTCCCCACTTTCCATGTCTTCTCCCCAAGCTACAAAGGAGCAGGGGTGTGCCTCAAGGCTTAGATAAAGACATTTAAATCTCCACATCAAAGAAATTCGGACAACATACATGCATTACAGAACAATCTGTTTTTAACGGAAAGTGCCATTGAAAAGTTAAACTGCAACTTCTCTGGTGCATTTGAAATAGAATTCAGCTGCAGAAGTCTGACCAACATGTTGTCATTTGTCAGAGCGGGAAGCTTGCTGGTAAAGACCAAGGAGCAGACGCTTTGTCATGATCTAAATTTGTTCCCATGAGCAACTCACTTTCCTAGGCTGTTCTCTAATATCCCTCCCAATTCTAAGGCAATTCTAACGTTGTTTAAATAAAGGGAGACACATCCGGTTTCAGTGACTAGCAAGAGACGCAATTAAAAGGAAACTTTTCCTGATGTCTCTCTAAAAGGTTGGGAGCAGAAAAGAGTGGATTCATAAAAAATCATCAAGAACCCCCAACTCTGTGCTAAACTCGAAGCCTTGGCAGAAGCAGTGCTTCTAATGAGATTTACAAGAAAGCAGATTTACTTGGTGTAAGGGGAGTGATGATGCTAGAAAATAGCCTGTCCCAATGCATGGAGAAGCCTTAAGCCAGAGTCAGCGTTGATGTCTTTGCAGAAGCTCTAGTTACGTATTTATTTAGCTCTTTAAGACCATGACTTTCTAAACCTTCAGGTTGGCCTAACATGTTTTTATATTTAAAGAGACTAATAATAGTCCAAACGTGTGAGCCCGCCGTGTGTGCCTGTGACGTACTGCACTGTCACCTGTGCTGTGTGGGCGGGGACCTGCCAGTGGAAAGGACCCTCGAGCCATTTGAAGTTCTTACTTTTACCAGTGATTTTCAACTTTGAATTTTAGGCTTCTTGTGAAAATGTATTTTCAGAGTCTCTTGAATTTCTCTGAACAAGTTTAATTTCTTTTACAAGTAAACAGTGCTCTTTGGAAAAAGACGTGCGTCTTCTCAAGTGAAGTGTTACTGTTACGACTTCCAAAAAGTTGTCACCATAATATAAAGCGACCGGTGTGACCGTTATTATTTTCGTCCGTCAGTGTTGACGAGTCCTGACACCGAGTTCCGTCTCTACTGCAGTGAAAGGGGCGTGAGGGGTAAGAAAACTGAGCTGCTGCCGGAGCATCGCCCGGGGATGCTGATGACGGGTCACAGGCCCGTCAGGGCCTAGGTGTCCGGCTCATGTCACATCCCTGCTGAGGATGATGAGGGCTGCGAGTGGGGGGTGTTTAACCCACACTTTATGGGGGCTGCTGGCCCCGCGCCTGCGTGGCCGTGCTGGCCTTCTCAGGACCTGCAGAGAGTAAACGGGGAAGGTGATGTTTGTGTCTTTACTGTCATTTGACTAAACGTTCAACTTCCCCCCTCCTTCTCTGGTTTCTGTGGGTCTCAGTGTGGACCATTTAGGGCAGAAAGGTACCTAATGAGCAGGGCCACTAACCAACGAAGCTTCTTTCAATGTCGCGAAGCCACGTGGACGCACCACACACAGTGGGCCAAGGGCCTGGGTCTGCAGGAGTAAGTGGGTGGATACGCTTTTTCTCGAGCCCTGAGTACATCCTTGGGTCAAGTGTAGAGAAAAGATAAGCACCGAGGGAATTAAAGACTGGCATTGAACCCGATGAGGTGATAGGATGGGTACGAGATGCCTGGGGACCTGAAGACGTGTGGCAGGGGCTCTAGTTGTGTTTAGGACCCAGCTTTCTGTGCGTGAGTGTGAATTTGAAGCTTGCTCTAGCTAAGGAGACTCTTATGCTACAGTAGCAAACACTTCTGCAATGCATGAGCTGCTTCACACAGCTTGGGAAGTCACCAAGGAAGCTTGGTTTCAGTTCTCACTGAGGAGACAATGTTGATTTTTCTCTGGATTGCCTTCCAGACCTTTAGACTTGTCTTAGGAAGAATAAGGACCGAAACCTTCTCAAGGGAACATCAGCCCAGTTAGGGAGACAAAGTAGAAGAAATTAGCCCCCCTCCCCCCGTGTGAAGATGCCCTGGGAAGGGACAAACGCACAGCTGACAAGAAAGCACAGTGGGAGCAGCAGGGACAGTGTGGGGGGCTCAGGGAGAACTTTGCGAGAAGCACAGGGTCGTCGCCGCACCAAGGCGTAGCCACTCAGCCTGCGCAGGCAGCGGCACGGCCAGGTCCAGGCTGCAAGGGACAGCGGGGACGCAGTCCAGGCCAGGGTGGCAGGTCCAGACGCATGAGAGGCGCTGGCCCAGCATGCCTGGCTGGCGTGGCGACGTCTTTGCACAGCCCATGTGTGCTCTCCCAGGCGGGCAAGGAGGGAGCTGGGACTTCGCAACCACAGCCGCCCTCCGAGCCTCACGCCCTGCGTAGCTTTTCCTTGGAACTGTCATAGCCCATCCTCTCCCGACTCTGAAGACCAAAGAGGTTTGCTGGGGGAAGATTTTTATCCCCTTTGCCTAAAGAAGTCAGTTACCAAAAAGGCAGTGTGAACTCTGCACTAGTAAGCACTCATTGGCGATACCTGTGGAAGGAATGCACAAGGGAACTTGGCAAGTGGAGACGGGCGCGCTGCCAAGCGCCTTGGGAAGCAGGACAGACAGAGAGCAGCGGTGTTTAGGCCATAGTGGGAAACAGTGCGAATTGCAAAATAAAGAGGGCTTCCTGCCTCTTAAGGGGGATGCGCATGGGGTCAGGAGCCGGGGAGAAGCCGGCGCTTCTGTGATCCCCTCAGGAAAGCCTTGGCAGAGGGGAGTCCATTTAGGCCTTTCGCCGGTGGCTCACATCACCAGATGAAACCCTCCGGTCGCTCTCATGTGGCTCCTGTCACAGTGCAGCAAATGACACCCTGCGTTCCAACGAGCTGCCTCTCCCTGCTCTCCTCTGAGTCACCAGGTGGCAGCTCAGACCCCAGACTCTGACGTCTGGAATGACCCCTGAAAGGTTGTCTAACTCGTTTTTCTTTCTTTAGCAAGGACTTGTCCCTATTATGGGACAGGTGATATCTAGGGACAGAGCTGATGGCTTGTCTGTCCTGCTGGCCGGACACAAAGGAACTAAACTTGAATCAGTTCGGTCAGGATCCATCATTAGTAGCAGGAACCAGAGCATGGCTGGAGGCTACAGATACCAGCGTCCTATCTCTTTCCTCCTGTAAATGGCCTGCACTGTGTGTTAAAGGCTGCGTCACCCAGAGGACAAAGACACTGAAAGCCGGAAGGGTTCTGGCTGCCTGAGAACACGACTCCTACGATGACAGGGTGTAGGAATGTTCAGGAAACCCAGAGCAGGAAGGACTGAGTTCCAAGCCTGTCCTCTGCTTTGCCCTCAGCCCAGGAGAGAAAGGGACTTGGAGGGACGTGGAGGTTCTAAGTTGGCCACTGTTACTTCCTTGCTGTGTGAACCTGGGGAAGTACAGAACCTCTCTGAGCTTCATTTCCTCGCCTGAAAATGAGGATATTTATCTTGGTGGGAGAGATGCTCAAAGAAATAAATGAAATCATGTACATAGGTGGCTGGTGTTTAGCAGGTGGACCCCTACGAAATAATTCATTTCCTTCCCTCCTTTTCCTCTTTACACGTAGTCAGGACAATGTCGGAGAAATCTCACTTGTGTGCAAAGCCTTCGATGAAACATTTCTTTTCATCCTTCCTTGTCATCACCTCGTCTCTTAAAAAAATAATAAAGGTGAATTTGTAGGACAGTATTTTTACCAATCCATCCATGATCCTTTCAGCAGATCTCTCTTTTTAAAAATATGCCAACTCTTTAGAAGGCATTGAAGACCATGATCGGACTTAAAAGGACGAACGATTCTTTGATATTAGTAGACATTAGTGTCTGAATCAGGACCAAAGGAGGGTCGTACATCCCTTTACTGTGACTGAATTTTGTCATTATTAGGTCGATACACACCAGCCGAGGACTAGTGTTCTTTCTACCGTCAGCTGGGCTCCAGTTACGCGAAAGCACTTCATGCAAATACACTTAGGACCCCTAGAGACGGGGACAGTCGCCACCTGGATTTGGAGCAGTTTGGTAGAGTGGGGGTGGGAGGCATCCGCTGTCACAAACCGCGTGACCTGGGGGGTTTGTTTCCGGTGCCCTGGTACCCACCCGTCAGCCCCCTCACGGACGGCGGAGGGTCCCTCATGAAGCCCCACCTTCCCCACTGGTCACGTTGCTAAGCTCCCTCTGCGGCCGGAGCACAATCCCTCTGCTCTCCCTTCCGGGCACTGAGGGGCCCAGTCCTCTTCCCTGAGGGCCTGCTGAGCTAGTTCATGGGCAGTCACCCCACTCCCAAACTGAAAAGGTGTCCCCAGGTCCCCACCCAGGTGCCGATGCCACACAAACCCCGGGGCTCACACTGACATCGGCTGAGTCTCTTAAATGCCCCTAATTGTAGGCTTTCTGTCTTGTATTTATTTTCTCTTGTGTGTAGGTGTAGAACACAGCCTTTTTAGATACAAGTAGGAAGGGCAGGAGACCCGGGGGAAGGCGCTGGGTGGCACCAGGCGTCCTGTCCTGAGTAGGTACCTGGGCCCCTCACCAGCTGAGGGGAGTCGGGGCCGTTGCGTCCACAGGCCTCACCGTGGAATTTGGAAAAGGTGCCGAGTCCATGATTGTCTGCACAGGCCCAGCATCCCCAGCTATTGTTCTATTGTAGACGCCATGTATTTTGAGGAAAGAAGGCATTTTTCTTCTAATTTTGCATCTCACCCCACTTCCTACAGGAAGGCCAGGGAACTAACTTCTGGGTGTAGGTTGAAAGCAGCAATCAATTAAAAACACACATTACTCTTCCAGCCACTTTGGATCTCAATGGACTAAATTAGGAACCCCATATTTCTTTAAAAAATGCTTGTGACAAATTCAGAATAAACTCCCAGCTCATGAAAATAGATTCGTACATGCAGTGCGGTGTGGCTTCATTCTGGTGAATTCCGTGAAAGAAAAGACGGTCTCGGTTTCCTGTAAATTTTGATGAGTTCAGAGATGACGGATTCTGACAGTCTGTGATTCTTATACCTCGTTTACAGCTGACTGACCTCCCCCTTAAGAGTGTGAGTGCTTGTGGGTGAGAGGAAAAAGTGAAGCCAGGACAGAGCCACGCCTGACCTTGGGGGTGGTGACACCCGGTGTCCCCTGGGCCACTCGCACACTTCTGAATGCTGCCAGGAGGGTGGGTGTCCGCCTTGACAGTGAGCCTTCCATCCTGAGGCTCGAATGAGGGCAGTCGGGTCAGCCGTTACACAGCTGACCGGGCCGGGGAAATGGGCTCTTCCTTGGAAGGCCTGTCGGGCGCTCAGCCTCGTCCAAGGAGCGTGCGGCACGAGCACAGCCAAGGCTATGTGACTCTGGATGCCTTGCCCGAATGCAGTGCTCCCGGGAAGGCCAGACACGGGTGTCCTTACAAGGCCTGCTCTGCAAGTGCCATATCAAGATCAAAGAACACAGCCTGAAATTTTCAGGGTTGAAAAGACACAGCCAAGCAGTCTTTGAATGCTTTGGACGGTAGTTAGCTGAAAATCACGTTGGCTTCGTGCACAGGAAATGAGGCCACCAGCATTATCCCACGTCATACACGGTTTCCTTTCTCCTTCCCAACTGCTTCCCAGACACCCCTCAAAGCAACACCCCGCCCATCGTAGATCCTTATAACAGCCTGTTCTAGAAAGATGTTGGAATGCTCATACCAGAGTCAGAGGCAGAGATGCCACGCGATGTGAAGTGCTTGAAGACTGTGACGTGGTCTATTCCCGAAGTGCTTGTTACCAGGAGGGCAGCGTGTGGGCCGCTTGGTTGAGCTACTACTTTCTGACATTTACTTGTGCAGGACACCTGGGTCTTGATGAGACACTTGTCCGTGGGGATTCAGGAAGTTCAGGAAGAATCAAGCTGTCCCGTTAACAATGCGCTTTGCTGTATTTTGGCAGCTTCTGTTTACAAGAGATACCTGGCTCGGCAGGAGTGCGGGACTGACTTTCTCAGGGGAGCCGGTCCCCTGCGTCTGATGCTGGGCCTGCCGGGCCCAGACTGTGTGCCTGAATCCCTGTCACATGAACACACACACGCATGCGTGTGCACAGGCACACCTGATTGTGTTTATGACTTAGATAAAAGATGGACCGAGATCCATGTGGACACGTGGAAAGTGAAGCCGTTTTCTTTCACTCCGATGAGTGTAGGTAGGTGGGCAGGGCTGTTTTCCTTTTTAGGCGGATCGTGCCTCCCACCTTCATGTTTTGAACCTTACGCTTTTCCCTTTAGCTGCAACATCCAGGGAAGACACTCACCGCAGGGTAGGATGTTCTCAAAAGTCTCATCTGTGAGCTCAACAAGCCTTTAAAGCTTTTTTATAAATTGCCCTCTAACATTTATCCTCCAGACCCACTAAGAATAGTGTGACCTCTGTCTCCTTCCTGGTCCAGACAGGGTCCTGATGTTTTTAATTATGCAGGAATCCGAGGGCAGATGGCTGGACCATGGTGGGGAAAGGAGCACGCCACTTTCCTTAGCCACTTACAGACCACATTTTTTTTGTTCTTAATGGATATTGGCTTAAGCGTGAAGATGACAAGAATAGCAGAGATAGCTGACACTTGGGATGTTTAGAAATGAGCGCATTGTGCCATTTTGGTCACACATAGGCACAGAATGAAAGTCTAACGACCCTAACTGACCAAATCTGCTCCTTGAGATGCGGCTTCTTCTTTTCTCTAATATGAGCAGCTTAGAGTCACAGACGGAGAGCAGGAGCAGGGTCCCAGCCCAGTTCCTTCTCGGACAGAAAAGAAAATCATGACAGGCGATACTGTAGGATAACTAAGAGCCCAGGCGCTGAAATGAGATTGGGTTGGACTCCAATTGCTGGGTGATTTGGTCAAATTGCCTGAGCTCTCGGTGCCTCCGTTTTCTCATCTGCCAGTTGGGGATGACATTGACACCTCCCTCATCCGACTGTCGGCAGCTCTAAAATGGTTATGCATCTGTGAGTGTTGAGTAAACCACTTAGGTGGCTGGAGAACCAGTGCTTTCTCTGTGTGTGTGGTTTTTCTTCACTATCTGCGTGTTGGGAGACTGTGCTGCCAAGTCTCCGGAAGGGGCCAGAACAGTGAAGTGGAAAGCATCCGGCCATCTCCCTCTGCCCACACAGCTAAGGAGGGGCTGGGGAATGGACTCACATGGAATGGCCCTTTCAAGGGACCTTAGAAAGTAAACGAGATGACGGGACGACGGGGCAGAAAGGGAGGGGGATCCCAGGTCACCCACTGAGCTTGCGGTGACTAGACAAATGGACGATCGGCAGAATCTGGGTGCCTGGAGGGGAAAATCTTTTTAGGAGGAAGAGATGAGTTTATTCTTAGACGATGTCAAGTCAGAACCTCTTGCCCATCCGTACCTTCCTGGACAGTTTTATAGTCACTCAATTAACTCGATTTAAAAAACAACTATAACTGCCATATGCAGGACCCAGGGAATAAGTCAGACAGCGTATGCCGTAAGCATAACGCCTGTTTGTATGCACAATGTATGTCCCACATGTATGTGTGTAAACACGAAGCCTGCAGGACGCTATAGGTCTGTGCTTATAAACGCTGGTCTGAGTTCTGGGGGCGAGGAGGGAAGGAGCAAGATTAGAAAACATAACTAGTCCACCCAGGGCAATTAGGCAGCCAAATGCTCAAGAGCAGACCAGTCAGTAAAGGTTAAAAGAATTAAAAGTACCTGTTAATTGAAAATGGAATGATAGAATCAAAATGAGAGGACAGCGACCCCTTTCAGTCTATTTTCTATGGTTAACTAAGTCTGAAAACTAAAAGCTGAGAGGGCGGGATAGGTTCCCGTAGCTGCTGTAACAATTGCTACAAGCTTAGCGGCCGAAAACAACACAAATGCATTCTCATAGGTTCAGGAGGGGACCCGTTCCTTCTGGAGGCTCCAGGGAGGGGCCGTTTCCTGGATTTTCTCACGTGGGGACCCATCCTCCTGCAGCCCAGTGGTGTGGCGTCTTCCTCGCTCTGCTTCCGTGTCACTTCACTTCTGGACTCTGACCTTCTTGCCTCTCTCTCATAAATCAGGCACCTGGTGGTGGCCTTGGGCCCACCCAGATAATCCAGAGGCATCTCCCCATCTCAAGAGCCTTAACGTTATCAGCTCTGAAAAGTGCCGTGTGCCACACAGGGCCACCATGTCTGACATCTTTGGGGGTGGGGGGCAGGCTGTTTAGCTTTCCCCCAAGGGAGATGTGGGAATCTAACTTCCGCCACGCCACCTGCTCCCCCTTCTTCTGTTTCTGTCTCTGTGCCTTGCAGACTGTCCTTCTGTCACCGTTAGTGAAAACTTCTCAGGTTGCAGGCTGCATCTCAGGCATTACGTGGACACTGTTCCCGCAGAAGGCACTGTTCTTCCCTTCTTTGTCCTGGGGTATCCCTAGTACCCTCTCTGGTTCTGCTCCCCAAGTCCTCAGGTCTTTTCCCCGCTTGTGTTTTACCTCTGCCGGTCTCCTTCCAGCTGTGACTTGCACTGGTCTAAGGCTGCTTGAGTCTGCGTTCTGCCCTGGGGGGTGGCGCCCACCACACTGACCTGCTCTGCCCCCTCTTGCTGCTGCTGGGAGACCGTGTGCTTGCTCCCTGGACCTCGTCCCCACCCTGAGCCCAGACCTCTAACTCAGTAAGTCCTATCCCAGGAACGACACAATTTGGGGGGCCTGCGTCCCTCAGCTCTCCACGTGACGGCCAATGGCATTGCTCGTTGGGAGGAAACGAGGGGATGTTCTGAGAATGCTGGGGAGAAGTCTCCAGGACGGTGACCCTGTGACATATTCATGGACCGGGAAACCTTTGGGAATTTTTAGTACAGATTTAGGAAGAGGTGGGCTTCCATGTTAGACTTCAGGAAGGACCCCTGGGAAGCTGGGGAAAGACGGGACCAGAGCACCTGCGTTGGGTCCAAAGCAGTGTCTCCTCCTCCCCTGTTACTCAGAGCTGCAGCCCAATCACTCACCCCCAGGTACCCACCCTGGGGCGCTCTCTCTGGTTCTCCCCTGGGAGAAGCTAACGCTCCCCTGAGCCCCCACAGAACGCTGCCATCTTCTTGTGGCTCATATCCCGTCTTACCCTGCCTTCCTCAGATTCAACTTTGGTGGGTGTTTGATACGATCTGATTTCATTCTCATCTTAACCCTGCAAGGCAGACGGTATCAGCATCACTGCTTTTCCAGTGAAGAAGCGCATACGTCACGCATCTGGCCCAGGGCCGGACAGTGCACTCCGTGTGCCGAGCTCCGTGCACTGCCTTCTGGCCGAGGGTTCGTTCCACCACGTCCCTCGTGGCTGTGTCCCAATGAAGTGAAGTATACAGACCTTCTTGATAAGGTGGAAGCTACTCGAGGTCAGGGACACTCTGTAATTGATTTTGTAAAACACTCCCCGAGTCTCCAGTACAGTGCCTGACACAGCGGTTTCTCTGTTAGAGTCTGGTAAGCGAATGCATAGAGAACTGAATGCACGAACCAACGCATAGACCGTTCTTGAAAATAGAAATCTCAAGAATAATGAGGTGCCGTGACAAGATGTTGGGGACAGGAGAAAAGAAATGGTTTGACATCTAATTCTGTCCTTCCAACAAGAAACAGTCATCTTGCTCCACAAACCCTTTTAATAATTTGGCAGTGATAAATATTGGCCGAGTGTTCTGAGTACTTGGGAACATGAGTTTGCATCTGCTCCATAAGTTCACGTGGAGGACACACTGTGTCCCTGAGCAGTAGTTTTCTTAAGTGACGTGACACATGTCAATGTCAGTTTAGGTCTGGGTGAATTTTCCTCACTCGTCTTCCCTCCCTCCTTCTCCAGGGCCCTTAGTGCCACTTCTATTTGCTTCTTCTGTAATACATAGAGCAAGTTAAACGAAGTAGGGTCATGAACAACTAGAAAGCATGAGTAGAAAGTCTGTCTTTGTGATTTAAAGCAGAGTAACTTGGAGACACTCAAAGACTGGGTCCCACCCATGCTCAGAGAGGCCCTCGTGGGAATGCCTCCTGACCCTCCACCTCTGAAGCTCAGAATAAGCCATAAATTTCTGTTTTCCTCAGCTTGAGGACCATTTTCCCACTATCCATCATCTGGCTTCCAAAGTGAATTACCAAAATCCAGAACTCCTGCCAACAATATTTGGAATAAGACAGGGAATTGAAGGTCAAAGGGAAGGAAACTGCCTCTGTCCTGTCTGGTCCCTTCAGCACCCCCAGTAACCCCCCCTGAGTGATGAGTGTGTCAGAGACAGGCCACAGAAGCATGGGACACATCTCAATTTCCATGGCAATCCTTGCGTAGGGTGTGGCCATGCTTGGAAAAAACAATGCTTCTAAAAGTTCTCATTTTAAATAGCGCAAGGCCTCCATATATCTCGAAAGTAAGGGGAAAAACTATATAGAGAGGAAAACGTGAATGAACACCTCAGTAAATGTATGTTTTATCTGAGTTACCATCTTTAAGAGCTGCTCCAGACCACCTGTTTCCTGCCTGTGAGCTGTGAGCAGGGGTGACCTCTTGACTGTGGGTGGAGTCCTTGCACCTAGATTCAGGGGTCACATGATTAAAGTGAAAGTCCAGTAACCTCATGGACGTACCAGTGGTCTGTCCCCCAGGTGACAGAGAAAGAGGACACATCCTGAAGGAAGGCCAGACTCTATCTACCTGTCCACATCCGGTCTGCATTTCACCAACAGAGAGAAAGCAAGGGCACCAAAAGATGGCTTTCCACGTGGTCTTGCAGGAGTCACGGCTCACTTTCCTTCTGAATCACAGCGATACGGTCCAGGACCTTCCTGGCTTGTAACCCCTGGCTCTCCTCCTACCTTCCCCAGTGTCGAGCTGCCAGAAATTTCTTCTGACTTTTCCTGATTCCCTCACTTCAGTATCTTTGTTATTTTGCCAAAAAAAGTAATGTTTAAGGCATGGACTTCATTCATCTAACCAAGAGAAAATGATTAATGCAATTAAATATTAATATCCCAGAAGTTAAGGGAAACTGGTGCAAACTAAGACTAGGTGGTATAAGATGGGTAGTACACAAGTAGAGGTGGTGGTGATGGTGGTGGTGATGGTGGTGATGGTGGTGATGGTGGTGATGGTGATGGTGGTGGTGGTGATGGTGGTGATGGTGGTGATGGTGGTGATGGTGGTGGTGGTGGTGGTGATGGTGGTGGTGGTGATGGTGGTGATGGTGGTGATGGTGATGGTGGTGGTGGTGGTGGTGGTGGTGGTGATGGTGGTGGTGGTGGTGGTGATGGTGGTGATGGTGGTGATGGTGGTGATGGTGGTGGTGATGGTGATGGTGGTGATGGTGGTGGTGGTGGTGGTTATGGTGGTGATGGTGGTGGTGGTGATGGTGGTGGTGGTTATGGTGGTGATGGTGGTGGTGGTGGCTACCATGTTTTACATGCTATGTATGCACCAGGCACTGTGTCACCTTTACATGCATCATCTCACGCACTCCTCACAAACTTTACAGCAGGTAAAGTTCAAATTGAAGTAGGTGAATTCAGGAAAATGTTAGATGCCAAACTGATACACTCTCTCCACCAAAATGACCCCGCTCTGCCTCGTCCCTGCACCTGAGACTCGACCTTGACTTCAAAGGGCCATGTTCAGAAGAGCCTGGGGTGTTGGGCCTTCAGTTCCAACATGGACTGGTTTTCCACGGACATTTCCTCATACTGCTCGCAGGGTTTCCAGGTCAGTTATGAATCCCTGTGTCTTGTGAGCCATGAGTAACAACCCCTGCTGACGTCAAGTTTTAGCTGAGCAGCTAGAGAGAGGCTGTGTGCAGCCTCCAACGGAATGAATGTCTCTAGGTGGGTCCAGCGGTGAGCATACCCTGGCTCGCTTCTCCTGTCACCCTCTGCTCCGGTTCTGTCTCTGTGACTCAAATCTGCCACAAGAACGCACAGCAGCTCTTTTCTTCCTTCGCGTCTCGGGTCTGCTGACACGTACTGTCCAGCTTGGAGACTGGTGTCCAACAAGTGCTTTAGAAACTCCCATTTATCCTTCCTGGGTGTGTGTTACATTCTGAGGAGGCAGGAGAGGCCTTCTTGCTGCTGCGGAAACAAGCCTGGAACCGTCTGCTCTCGTTGCTGCCTCACTGATGCGCCCGCCGCCCCCAGCCGCAGGGGCGTCTCAGCACAGGCTCAAGTCGGGTTTAACTGGCTGGTCCCCGCCGGGGGACGGTTGGGAGACCTGTCTTGGACACGTGTCATAAATTCCCTGTCCTGTGCCCCCAACCCCACTCCGGTGGGTTTCTCCCCATCACCCCGAACCCCACTCCTGCCTGGGCCTGGACCGTGTGCGTGGGCCCCGCTCGCCTCCCTGCTGAGCCCCTGACGACGGGGCGGTGACGTCGTCCCGCCTGATGTCACCCGCCCGTCCCGCTCCCTGCTCCCCGGGCCTCCCGGCGCCTTCCCGGCTCGTCTTCGGGGCGCCCGCAGCGCCAAGCGGGAGAAGGGCCGGGGCGCGGTGCAGGCGGCCTGCGCGGCCTCTGTCGCCGGTTGCACGGCAAGTCCTCCGCCCGCCAGGGCGGCCGCAGCCCGGTGCCTGGTCCCCAGGAGGCGGGGAGTTGGTTTGGGGCCTGGAGAGGGAACAGGACGGATCAGGCCAGTGTCCGCCCCTCGTGCCCAAGCCTTTACCCGCTGCTGCCGTTACCTGCCGGGCAGAAAGCCAGTTTGAAGTGAATGTTAGTAAAATTGGTTTTAAAAAAAGAGAAATCTCTTTAAAGTTATTGTGGCGCCGTCACACAAACATTAATTCATTTTTGAGGCATATTTGAGTTGGCTTTTGTTGTATCATTTTCAGTCTAATCAGAAGTTCTGAAAGTAGAAGTTGATGGGATTGGTTCATGGATCAGGATGTAATGGGATCCACCATGTCGCGAGGGGGGTATTATCGCGACAAACATGGCTGCCACCATGACGCGAGAGGAGTGTTTGCGATAAACAAACATGGTGGGTGCCCATGTCGCGCGCAAGAGGGGTGTTCTCGCGATAAACATGGCCGCCACCATGGCCCGAGAGGTTAATCGAAGTAAACAAATATGGCTACCGCCATGTCGCGCAAGGGGTGTTCTCGCGATAAACATGGCCGCCACTGTGGCACGAGAGGTTAATCGAAGTAAACAAACATGGCTGCCACGCACAAGAGGGGTGTTCTCGCGATAAATATGGCTGCCACCATGGCCCGAGAGGTTAATCGAAGTAAACAAATATGGCTACCGCCATGTCGCGCAAGGGGTGTTCTCGCGATAAACATGGCCGCCATTATGGCACGAGAGGTTAATTGAAGTAAACAAACATGGCTGCCGCGCGCGACAGGGGTGTTCTCGCGATAAACATGGCCGCCACCATGGCACGAGAGGTTAATCGAAGTAAACAAATATGGCTTCCGCCATGTCGCACAAGGGGTGTTCTCGCGATAAACATGGCCGCCACCATGGCCCGAGAGGTTAATCGAAGTAAACAAATATGGCTACCGCCATGTCGCGCAAGGGGTGTTCTCGCGATAAACATGGCCGCCATTATGGCACGAGAGGTTAATCGAAGTAAACAAACATGGCTGCCACGCACAAGAGGGGTGTTCTCGCGATAAATATGGCTGCCACCATGTCGCGAGAGGGGTACTCAAGGTAAACAAACATGGTCACCGCCATATCGCGAGAGCAGCGGTTTTCGCGCTAACCATGGCTGTTCAGAGAAAGTCTGCAAACCTACATCTGATAACATGAATAACCCATTTACCAGAGTCATTCGTTGATCGAGTCATCAGTTTATAGAGTAAATCTTTATGGAGCAGTTGTTAAGTGCCGAGCCCTGGGTCAGTGCTGAGGCTGGAATGGACTCTGCCCGGGGGGGGGGCAGCCAGTCTAACAGCAGAGACCGGCGGTGCCCAAGGAAACAGGCAGAGACAGAAGTGCAGGTGGAAGACGGCGGTGAAGGAAAGGGCAGAAGAGGCTCTGAGATGTGGGGGGCACGGCTGGGACAGCCCGTCTCCGTGCATGGGCTCCACGCTAGCACACGAGGACACGTTTGAGCTCCTTGAGGGCAGGGCCTCTGTTCATATCAGCACACGCCGTCCACTTGTACAAATGCCCAGGACACGCCTTGCACACGGGTCACGCGTGTGCTGCTGTGCTCAGCGGTTCCGAGTCGCTGAGGCAAGGAACCTCCTTGGAACCCTTGACTCTCCACACACAGGACCTGTTACTTGGTTATTGATACATTTTACTTGAATATAACTGTGTTCCCACAATTCAGCTATGGTTCTGATTTTAGCGATCGCCTGTCCTGTTTCCCACGTTTGTGCACCTTATGACTTTCACTCAGTTCGCCCCTTAGCAGGAATGAGCGAGGTGGCCAGGGCCTTTTGAAATTGGGTTTCCTGGCCTGCGCGCCCACACAGGGCACGGCTCTAAAACTGCACAACCCTACAATTATTCAAACCCTTGTCAGTTTGAAACCAGTCATGTGAGCCATTTAGAGAAAGCGTTACCTTCCTCTGAACCTTTCATTAAAATTTCACCCAGCCATTTCCAACTGATTTTATTTCCAAAAATCTTTGTAAAACAACGGATAACAAGGGGTGGGGGGGAGGCGGTGAGAGGAGGCAGAAGTTGTTAACAAGCATTAACGTAACACAGCCAGAAAAACTCCCAGTGTGTGGTCAAGTAGAGCCAGAGACTGAGTTAAAATCGTCAACACATTAGGAAGTTTTCTTCTCTGGAAGGGCTTGTTTTTGACATTCAATAACGTCAGACACATTCAAGTTTATCTTAAAGAGGAAAGTGAAGTGGTAGGTCTGAGCCTGTGTTTAGTGTGATTCTTCATTTGGTGCGTTTCTTTCCTACATTTTAAGTGTGGTGGTGGTTGTGGGGGCGGAAAGTGGGAGGAAATCGTATTCCAGGAACGAGCTTGAGAGAAACAAATGTGGCAACACCGATGCTTTTGTAAAAAGAGGAAAATGTTTCAAGTGGTTTCAGCTTCAGCATCTGTCAGCTCTTCAGCCTTTTAACTTGCACTGTCTTGTGAGAAGAGATGTGACACTGTTAGTCATGGTCTGTACTCCAAACCCTAGTGAAACCAAGCAGACCTCTGGCCCACATACACTGACGGTTTAATGTCCTGTGTTTGAACCTGGGTCAGCCAGGAGGTGAAGCCATGGAAAGAGGTACTTCCAAGGCGCTGCATTTCCTTTCTCGCTTACACCCCGGGGCAAACCTGGGGCAACAGCCATCTGACGTCTGCTCTGAGGAAGGAGACGGCTTTCCACGGGCGACGCTCTGGACGGCAGCGATTCCTGCATCACCCCCACGGCACCTACACACAGCGAGGCAGAAAACCGCACTGGCCCACTCTGGTCTGAAAGGCTTTGGGGCACGTCTGGGGATGGAGCCACCATTTGCAGACCATGTTTCTGTGGGGCAGTGCATCCCGCGGTGGCCACAGGGGTCAGAAGCAGGCTGAGTTTGTAGGACAGTGCGGCCCTCTTCACAGAGTGGCTCAAACGGAGCAAAAGGGAGAAGAGAAAGAAACAGAAGTGGAGGGAAAACAGCAAAACCACCCCCCAGAGAACCAGCCACACTCAAGGCTGAGCGCCTGGGAAATGTCCGCAGATAATCGCTCTCCAAGTGTTGCTGACAAAACCGCTGGGTGAGGGCTGGGTCTGAAGACAGGTGCCACCCCACGTGCAGTCTCCATGTGGGGGACATGGGTGTCTGGAGCCTTGAGGAGTGCTGCTGGATGACGTTCTGGGGTGGAGACTGGGACCGTTCCTGGCAGTGGCACCACGCACAGCCAGAACGGGTAGCACGTGTCCCCTTCACACCTCAGAAAGAGGACGTGTGGTGGCTCTTGTCTCCAGAGGTAGAATGTGGGAGATGGTGGGTGTAATTCTTAGGAACCTGTGGGTCGTTTTTTGGATGCTTTGACTTGGTGCTTGAAGCGAGGGAACACAGTTGAGTTTGGGCTGGGCTCAGTGAGCCCCATGGATTAGCACAGGCCGCTGTCAGGGAGACTTGTCAGGACGCCCTGCTTTGTCTGCCCCCAATTCTGGGCAAAGAAACCTAAAGGATAATGCAAGCAACCTGCCGAGCCTGAGGCAAAGTGAGACCTTTTACTCTCAGCTTTATATACGCCCCAGCAGCAGAGCCCCCCAGTTTCAGGCCCAGGCTGTGCTCGGCTGAGCTGACTCAGCTCTGGCGTGGACCCCAGTTGGCTTCAGCCACAGAGAGAGTCCTAGGGAAAGAAGGGACACAGAAAGAAACGAAAAGGAAAGGATAGTGTGGAGGTGACTAATTCTGAATCACAGTTTTAAAGTCATATTTACAATACTAACGGAAACTATGGTATGATTCAGTATTATGTTTTTGGCAAGTTACACAGTAGGTTTTCTTAACTTTTTCTTCCTGACATCCATGATTGCTAATCGTATACATTTTATCTACTGAAATCATCACGTCTGCATGTGAACAGATAAGGAAAGTGTTTTTATAGTAGCAGAACCTTCGTGGGCCCAGCTCTGACCTCATCACGGCTCTTTAAGGCTTTGGTTGTGATCAGCCTGGCCCGGGAGATACATGTTAGCAGGTCTGTGAGGAACAAAACCCAGATATTTTTAGTTCACTTTGGCAAATATTTTTGAAATGTTGACTGTGTTGCCAGGCGCTGTGCTACACACAGGAGTTAAGAGGTATTTAAGATGCAGTTCCGCCTGCAGGGTTCTCATATCCAGCTTGGAAAACAGACACGTAAATCAATAACCATCATGCAGTTTGACACTCATCTTAAAAGCATATATGTAGTGCCAAGGTGACTGTGACGGACAGCAGTTTGGCTCTCCCATATACACAGCTTGTCTTATGGATGCACATTTATGATTTGCTTGGTGCTTTGCAGGTTTAGACTTACGATACAATAATGGACAACTCAGAAGCTTAGTTTTGAGGCTGGGCATGAAAACAGCGGCACCATATGACGGAGGCGAGCCCAGAGCTCTGAGCACCAATCACGAGTGTGTTGTGGGTGGAAAGGACTGTGACACAGCTGAAGTCAGCCACTGGCACTTGGTGTCTGTCCATCGGAGGCTCCCTGTGCGGAAGCTACCCCGGAGGCCATTATGGAACGATGGGCAGGGGCTGGGAAAAACCAATCCGTGTAGATGAAGAATGCTTCATAGAAACATTAATCATGAAGCAGAGTGACTTAAGTTTGCAGCTGGAAACGGCTGGAGAAAACACCTGGGTTACTGTCACATTACCGATCAGAGAACTGAGGTCTGGCAGTAAAAACTGAAGGTTCTTTCAGATGTCATCTAATTAATGGCAGAGCCAGAACCAGACCCTCCGGAGCCAGGTAGGCAGTGCAGGGAGCGTTCCATCTGTGAGCCCGGGGTTGGACGGCTTGAGCTTGCCCACCTCCAGCCGGACTGGCTGGGGTCTTTTAAGTAAGTTGCTTAAACTGTCATTCAATTTCTTCTGTAAAGTGGGAATCATGCTTACAATACCTGCCATATATAAGGTGAAAGAATACATATAAACATAGTTAAGATTAGGACAAGACAATGCAGATTAACCAGGGACGGACGAGTTTGCTGAATGTCCACTGTTAGCACTGGTGCCCCCATTTCTGCACTGGTGTCCTTCCTGCCGCAACAGTGAAGTGGGCTTTTGTTCATGTTTGCTTCTGACGTTTTCAGACCTGTGTGCTCACGTGGTCTTCTCGCCCCCCTTACGTCTCTTCTTTCAGGGCCAAGGAGATTAAGATCAAATTGGGAACTCTCCTCCAGAAGCCAGACTCGGCTGTTGACCTTGTCATTCCATACAATGAGAAGCCGGAGAAACCAGCCAAGACCCAGAAGTGAGTCGTGAGTGTGGAGTCCAGCCCCCTCCCTGCAGAGGGCACAGCACTACTCCTCCCCCCATCCCTGGAGGTCATAGGTGCCCCATTGAGTCGGTTATAAACAGGCATCTTCCCTGACTCCCCTGTGTGTGGAGCGGAATCCTGTGCCCTGGCAGGACCTGCTGCAGGGACAGACCACACCTTATAAAATGGCACCAGCCACCTCATCTCTTGCTGGCCTGCGGCCGGGTCACTAGTCCTGATCTGATTACTGGTGACCAGGGTGCACCCTTCTGGGCCATCTCCAGGGCCGCTTCCCCAGCAGGGAGGTGGCGGGGAGCCCTTCCCTCAGGAAGATACCGAGATCAGGCACACAGTGTAAGCCCGTAGTTTCTTCTCCGAGATACGATCCCTTCCAGGTCCCATAGAGGGACAGAAGACGGGCCCTTGGCGGGGCGTGAGTACTGGAGCAGCTCTTCCGGTTTCGTGCACGTGCCACACGTGCCCCCGACCCATAAATGAGGCTTTCTGTCTGGACTCTGCCGCCCTCCCTCCTGCCCAGCTGCCCACACACGTTTCCGACAGTTTAGGAAGGAGACCGCACCCCTGTGGTGGCAGTAAACCCGGCCCCACAGCATCCACACCATTTACCTTCTGTCCCCTGGCTGCACAGCCTGTGTTGCCTGGGCAACAACAGGCCGTCCCCCCTTTATGACAGAGGAGCCCATGAGCATCAGCAAAGTAACGCGGGAAGGAGAAAAGCCAAGTGTATTCAGATTCCATCGCTCTTCTGCCTCAAAGCTTTGAGGAGATCACAGAGGCTTGGTAAAAATACAGGAATCCCTTTTAACCTCCATTGCCTTCTGAACTTCACATGTTTCTAAATTGGCCAGTTTTTGTCTAAATGACCTTCAACTTAATATAGCTGGATGGGCTGGGAGATAGACAGATGGGTCATTCTTTTTTGATCTGTTTCCATCGGCCTACGTGGGTATTTCCATTCTCCTTCTTTTATTACTTCAAAGTGTTCCCCAACCGGAAGCGAGGCATAATTGATTTTTCCGCATTTGGAAAGAAGAAACTAGTTCAATATGCAGTTGGGCCCCAGGCACTAAGGGAGGGGAGAACCGCGTCTCCTGGCAGCCGTGGATCAGAGAGTCTGTTTTGAAGTAAACGGTGTGGTGCTGACTGCTCTGCTGGAATCAATTTTAAAAACTAAACATAGGACCCCATTTCCTGCTTTGATTCTCTTTAATATCCCACACAGACACTTGAGCTACTATTTGGGTGGACAGGGGTTTGGGGGAAGCAATTTGGAAAGAAAACCTGAGGCTGCCATTTGTTGGATTATATTCTTCTTTTGCTTTTCATCCCTTCCACAAGTGGCAATTGTTTTTGAAACATCCTTCATGTGCCTGGAGGCTGTGTGTGTGGGGGGTGGGTTGGGGGGAACGCCAGGGGGCACTGCAGAGCTGCCCCGCCCACCTCCCACCAAGCCCCGCCCGCCCCACCCAATCCCCGCCCACCTCCCACCCCAAGCCCCGCCCACCTCCCCAAGCCCCGCCCACCACCTTCCTTGGCAAGTTCCCCACCTGGGCGCCCCCGGGAGTCCGAGACGTTCCGTGACCTCTCTTCTCCCCACTTAAAAATGTCTCTATTTTTTTTTTAACCCATGTTCTTCTCTCAGATGAAAACAAACCTCGGAGGATAAAATAAACCTTCTCCGGACAGAATGTATTTTTATCCCCTCTCTTTAAAAAACACAAAAAAACACCAATCCCTTTTTTAAAAAGCATTTTCTATGTTTTAAATATATTTTTATTATTCTCATTAGAAGGGAAAAAAACGTTGAACCATTGAGAAAAACAGAAAGCAGTTGCCTGGCTCCCCACCTCCCGGCGGCTTCTGGCTCATTTCAGAACCGCTAGTCGCTCCTTTGCATCTGGACCCTCTGCCACCGAAAGAAACACGGACCCACGTTCCACTCTGGAAAACGTTCTCCCACCCCGGGCCCATTCTATTCCTGTCCCTTCTCTTGCTTCACTGGGTACCTGTAGACAGGGACACTCACCCTTCCAGCATCTGCTTTAACTGCTCCTTACCAGGTTTGAGCCTTGCGACCCCAGGACACTGTCCTCGCTAAGGCCTCAGCCTTGACTTGCCCCAGGATTTGACTGTGCTGAGCCGTGGTCTCCGTGACACTGTCTTCCTGGCCGGCTATCCCTGTTTCCTCCCACCTTCTCTTTCTCTGAGGACCCCCACGTTTCCCACCCTCTGCCTGTGAGCTTTCCCTCAGACTCTGCTGAAGGTCCTCGTAATAAACAGCAAGCAAATTAATATCCACATAAACCTAGTTTGCAATAACCCTTATCATGGCTTATCCTCAATTGCAAAGTGCTCAGGAGCTGACATAAATATTCTTACAGTTTGTGTTCTAGATGTTCCTTTTCTCCCTGCCATTGTCATTGGTTTTCAGCTCCATTGCTTCTTGTTTTACCACTTTGCAAGTTTAGAATGACATCCACACATAAATGGTACCTACTGTGTTTCCCCAAAAATAAGACCTAGCCGGACAATCAGCTCTAATGCGTCTTTTGGAGCAAAAATTAACATAAGACCCGGTATTATATTATGTTATGTTTATTGTATTATATTACATTATATCCGGTCTTATATTATAGTAAAATGAGACCGGGTCTTATATTAATTTTTGCTCCAAAAGACACATTAGAGCTGATTGTCTCGCCAGGTCTTATTTGGGGGGAAACAGGGTGTGTGCCAGGGACTGTGGGTTAAAAGACAGGAGGAGAAAGAAGGGAGGGGAGGGAGGAGACGGAAGGGCCACAGGTGCTTAGATGAAAATACTCTCCCATGGTTACAGCCTAATACGTACGCGTCAGAGTTGCCAGTAGCTGTAGTGATGCTTCATGAGGTTAAAATTGTTTTAATCTAAGTTTTGGGTTATTTGTGGCTTTCATCAATCAGACTCATTCTGGGCACAATGAACCGTCATTCATGTATGCATTAATTCGACACGCCCTTACGCAGTGTGGATTCCTGCCGAAGGGCTGTGCCATGGGTGGGAGGAGGTCTCGCTGGTGGACTAGCTGTAGCTGCACCTATAGCATCCTTGCCGTGTGAGGGACTCAGGGAGCACAACACAGGGAGAGGCAGAGGTCACTTCCTGGATGAGCGGCGTTTACACTGGGCATTATGCAACCCCCAGTGAATCATCTCTGCAGTGTTTACTTTGCCTTTCCTTAGAACCGGCTTCCTCCCCGTGCCCCACACCCACACACAGGCATTCCATGCCCACTCGCTGTGGTCAGCTACGAGCTTGCAAACCAGGGCACTTAGTGGTCATTTAGATCTGCATCCATCTTGTTTCCAAAGAAGTCGGACTTAATGAGACCGGGCAAATTCTGAGAATCAGGACAGGACGACCCTGCACAGCCTCCCAGGCTGGTGGTCACAACAGTGGGCTTCCTGCTGCGGGATGCGTCTCGCTAACTGTGTCCTCGGGTCCATCTGGACGAATTTAGCCCCCAAGCCGGCTTTGCACATGTTCTTTTCAGGGATTTAATCTTGCCTGTGATGTGCTGCCCAGAGCGACCATTAGCCTGGTTCTCACAAGACCAGCGGGGACAAGTTGGACCTGGGAACATGCTTTGGGTGGATGCACCTGCTCCTGTCATTTCTCCTTCCTCTGTCCCAACCAGAGGAGAAGGCAGACGGAGGGTGACAGGCCTCATGAGAATATTTATAAAATCAGAAAGCGATTCCGAGAGTAAAGCAGGCCTGTTCCAAATTCTGCCCAACACTGTAACATCCTGTTTCAGTGAACAGTCAGTAGAGACTTGGGGGCATCTCCTACATGCAAAACACTGTCTGAGGAAACGCAGATGTGTAAAATGTAGGTGCAAGATAATTACACGTTGGAAAAGTTCTCAGGGGGAAGTAATACAGGAGAGGCAGAAAACAGATCCTTTCCTGGCCAGCAATAAAGAGGCAGAAAAATAAAGGGACATTCCTTCTTCACGGCCTTTCTCCTTCCTGTGCTCCTTTGTACCGGCCAGAAGAAAACAGGGAAGGGAAGGTAGTTCTCTAGTAAAAATAAATTTCCAAGGAATCAGTGTTGAGGTTTTTATGCTTCTATCCAGGAGAAAAGATGATTTCTCCAGGTTGGTTACTCTCATTTTTAGCATGTTTCACGTTCAAATGGTAAAAACATAAAACTGTGTAAAAAAAAAATAATAGAATTAAGACTCCCAACCCATATGTGTTCTACAGTGAGGGAGAGAGAAGTGAAGGAATTATTCACAGCACTTTACCCAAAAAATGTGCTGCCCTCTTGGACTCCCTACATAAATAAAGGCTGAATCTGAGCCTGGGACGGCAAAATAAAAAGTAGAATTAGAAACTGTCTCATCAACCTCAGCTGGATTTCATCTGGCAAAAGACCCCACATGGAGCCAGTGTCGTGACATACACAAGAATATCAAGACACAGCTTCACGACAAGTAGACTTTACATCTCAAAAGGGACAGACCTAACCAAATCATTCAAAAAGAGATGAAAACGTATCAAATAGATGTCTGAAAGCAAACCCAATAGTTAGAAAGAAAATAATTGTCACTTCTCCTGAGAATGGGTTCTCGGCCGTGTCGTTTCTAAAAGCAGGTCCATACAGGTGGCTGTGGGTGTCTGTGTCTGGCTCCCTCTCACAGCCGTCGCCTTGTCCTGTCATTTCCCGGTTTAGGCCGTCGCTGGAAGAGGCGCTGCAGTGGCGTGACTCCCTGGACAAGCTCCTGCAGAACAACTGTAAGTCTGAGCTGCTGCTTACAAAGGCCAGTGGAGGGGCAGAGGCGTGGGCACCCTGTGCTGCCCGAGTCCGTGCCCCATCCTGACGTGTCTTCAGTTTTCCAAAGCAATTTCAACAAGGGAAGGTGCAGAGGGCGGAGGTGGAGAGGGTAGAAATGGGGTGCCCTGAGGACTCGTGCCTGCAGCGTGTGCCCCCCTATCCTGCGGACTTGTGTGAGCGCCTGACTTGCTCTGCGTGCCCCTCATATTTTCATCAGTAACGTAGAGACGCTGCCTTTTTTAGCTTAGCCTCCTTGACAAGGACTGAACAGCAGTGTAAAGACCATTGGGCCACGAGGCAGGGGTGGGGAGTCTGTCCTAGTTCAAACTGCCATTGATTGCTTTTGTGACCTGACCTGGGTTGTGATGTCCCCAGCCTCGGTTTCCTCGTCTGGCAGCATGCTTGTATGTCTTTATTCAAGACGGGGCAAAAGCACCAGAGGGAACTCCTTTCCAGGCTGAGGCCAGCACACCTGAGCACTACCTGCCTTCCCTCATCCGCAGTCCTTACTGATTCCCAAGCCTGCAGTATCAGCTTCCCGTTTCCAATGGTGCAGCTGCTCCGTGAGAACTGGATGGCTGGTCTGCCGTCATCCGTTCCCTGCAGGGTTTCTACACGTGATCCCTTTGGCTGGAATGCTTCGCATTCGTATCTCTGTCTGTTGAAATTCTCCATCCCCGATCAAAGCTAATCTACAAACTGAACGCTTGGTCTTCCTGGACCATCCGGAATCATTTCTCCTTCCTCTGAGCTTCCAGAGACATTCGTCTGCACATCTTTTATGCCACTTAATACTTGCTCCTTTGTACTCTCATCATACTCTCTCCCTCCTGTGATGGAGTCTAAACTCATTGACAGCCAGGGCTATGTCTTTTTAATCTGGATAATTTCATAACAGGAAGTGCACAGTGTGGGGAGAATAAATATGTGTTGAATAGTTCACTCTAAGAATGACTCAATGTAAGATACCCAACCCATACCTCTTCATCTTCACCACAAGAATAAAATAGGAAACTTTGGTAGATACTTCCCAAAAATAAGGATTTAAAAATATTTCTCACAGGACGATTGTGATTGAGAGGCACAGAAGGTATAACAAAGAATGTGTGTTGGATGGTGTGTGAACATTCGCATGGCTTGTTTTCGTGGGCAAGCTTCTGCTCACCAGCGACAGGACCCATAGCTCATACTCGGGGGCAGAACACCATGGCCTCTGATTCAGAGCTTTCTCAGTCTTACCCAATTTGGATTCTCTTTTTGTTTTTTTGTGCTAAGCAGAGTACCCTGCCCTGACACATACAAAGTGTCCAGTAAATGTTTACTGACGTAATGGGTCATGAATGAATTCTTGTTGCTTTTTGGACCCAAAATTCCGTGAAGTCAACTTAGAGAAACACATGGTTCTCAATTGGCTTATTCATTGTCTTCCACCGTGAGTTTGGGGCCAGTGGCAACCTGACAGGTGACACATTGCTGCACTGTGAGTGCTAAGTACCCTGGGTCCAGGTGTCTATTGCTATTGTCAGGGCACCTGAGAACTAGCGCAACTCTTAATATTTCCATGTTTTTAAAGCCATTAAGGAGACGGATCCACACTTACGTGCCCGTATGCAATCCTTTTCAGCCCCGACCACTGCTGAGGACCATATGCTCTTATGTTTCTGGCTCTTAGGGCCAGAAGCTATCGGCATAAGAAAGGCAAGGTAGAAGTTAGGCAGTTAGTGTTCATACTTATCATTTGCTGAGCTGTTCAGATCTTCCAGTCCGCAAACAGGTGTGAACTTGAGGCCGGAGACTTTGCAGTAATATTTCCTACTTCTCAGAGAGGAAGTTATATTAATATATGCCTGTGTGTGTGTGTTTGTGCAAATATGTAGAATATTAAAAAATATTTTATTCAATTTTATATAATGTATATGTGTATATGTGTGTACTATGTAATATGTGTCTGTGAATATATAGTGTGTGCGTCTATAATCTTGAATTTCACATAATTATCCTCTTAAGTAACTCGTATGTTTAAAACTTGGGCCAGTAATTTTCCACAAGCAATAAATGGGAAAGCATTCGATAACTCCTATAGTCAAAATGCTTTCCTTAAAAGGGTGTCTATCCATTCAAGCTAGCTGGAGTGAAAAGAGCTTCTGGTCTGGACACAGAGACCTCAGAGAAGCAAAGGACAGTGGCATCCTGGGGGAGGTGACACCTTCAGCCAGTGGGACAGCCCCTCCCCCTCTGCTGCATTCCTGTTCCGCGTCTGACTCTCTCCTCCTCTGTCTTTCCATCACTTATTTCTTCTTCATTTTCTTTCTATGTGCTTCCCCCAGAATCCACAAGCTCCATCAGGGCAGAACCATGTCTGTTTTCCTTATTATGTGACTTACCATAGTGCCTGATTTGCTCAAAAATCGTCTGTAGAAAGGAAAACAAGGATTGCAAGTCATTTATACATGATAACCAACATTAATATTACTTCCGCTGGCAAACCAAGTTTTAAATGTACTGTTTCCTTTTTGGTCATTAATCAGTCCCCAGAGTTCACAGTATTCCTTGATGTCCCCATAGAAGTAGACCTTTGCCATCCAAGTGCAGACTGCCTGGATTTCAACCCGACTCTGCCACTTACTAGCTGGTTAACTAAGGGCAAGTTACTTGACCTCTCTGACCTCATTTGTAAAATAGGATACTAACAGCACCTGCATCTTAGGTTTGTAATGAGAAGTAAATGAGTTAATGTTTGTAAGGCTCTTACATAAGTGACAGAAGTGTGCAATAAGCAAGCCTAGGCTATGCATCAGGACACAGTGTGGATGGATGGATGGACAGACAGATGATTGATGGGTAAATTTCCTCAGCCGACCTTTTTCCTTGCTAGATGGACTTGCCAGCTTCCGAAGTTTCCTGAAGTCTGAATTCAGTGAGGAAAACCTTGAGTTCTGGATCGCCTGTGAGGACTACAAGAAGACCAAGTCCCCTGCCAAGATGGCTGAGAAGGCAAAGAAAATCTATGACGAATTCATCCAGACGGAGGCTCCTAAAGAGGTAGGCCCTGAGGGCCGGGGGTGAGTGTGGCCCGTGAGAGTGAGCTCGGCAACCTCCCAGGAAGGGCTGACATCATGACGGTTTGCAGCCAAAGGCTGCTTGGATTGGGGACCGGCCGCCCCTCTCAGGCACCACCTGGGAGCCAGACCAAGCAGATAGGAGCCTGAACCCAGTGCAGACCACGGTCTAGCATACGTCAGCAGCAACTTACGAGTTGTGTGATCTGGGAGGAATAAGGGAGTCCTCTCTGAACTTAGGATCTTTGTGAAAACGGGACAGTGAAGACCGTTCTGCAGGGCTGTGGGGCTGGAAGGGACCAGTGGCTGTGGAAACATCCATGTCTGTGTCTGAGCTCATTCGTGCCCAACGAGCGTTCCTACCACTTGTCTTTTCTCTCTTCCCCTCCCCCTTTTTCCCTTCCCTTTCTACTTCAAGAAAACTCCGTTTTTCCCTCTACTTCCCTCCACCCCTTTGTTTGTCCAGCTGGGACAACAGGGTACCTCCTCATGAAAACCAGATCGTTACAGGACAGCACTAGAGACCCTGGAAGGCAGAAGACCGTTACTTGACCGCTAAAGACAAGATGCGTGTTGGTTTCAGAGGCGCTCTGGGTGCTTCATATGCTCTTTGCTACTTACGGAAACTGAATTCAAAAGCCTTTTGTAGCATTCAGGGTGGCCACCGCCAGAACTGTTGTTGATGTTTTGATCGGACCACCCTTCATTCCGTGTTGTACCCTTCCTCCAATCTGGACAGTAAATACTTCATCAAGATTTGGAATCCAGCCCAGGAGTGATCTCAGAAGCCCTGTAGGGAGGAGTCATCTACCTAAGACGATATGAGAGGGCAACCCCCACCCCCAAGATCCCTTTTCTCCCACGGGTGCTCTAGACCTTGGAATTCCACCCTCTGATATTTATTCCTTTGGGTATGAATTACTCGTCACCATCACCCCTAAGGGTGAATATGTTTGAATGGATGGACTAATTATACGCCTTAATATAACCGACAGTTGAGCTCCCTCCATGACACAGGAGGTGGAGGTCAGGGGCAGGAGCATTTTGGGTACCGTGGGTCATGGTGGAGAAAATGAGAGAGTCCTGGAGGAGAACTGGGTTCAGTCTTGCTGTGCAAATTAATTTGGGGATCCGCTCCAGATCTCCTCTTCCGTCCCTCAGCCTCCCACCCCATTAGCCCCACTTCTCATTCCATCAGTGCTAGGTTGTCCTTTCGTCTGTCTGTTTACAATGTTATCAAGGAGATGAATTTTGTATTAAATTTGACAGACGTTTCCCAGCTTCACCAGGGTTCCCCAATTCCAGCCCACCTTCCTGCCAATCTCGTTCCTATTCACGGCATTCTGGGATTTGTTGCAATATCTGCTAACGGCAAGTGACGCATTCAGACTACCCAGACTACAGCTAGTTGCTTTGAACTCTAGGAAAACATGGTTCTCAAGGCTCCTTATGCAAACATTGGTGTAATCATGAAAATATGAGACATTAAAAAGGGAGTTTCAGAGCAGATAAAACCCTGGCTGAGTCACTAGAGCAAACAAATGGTGCCCCACTGTAAGGGGCTGTGGACTCGAATTAAGTAGCCTCGCCCCCTTCTCTGAGCTGCTTATCGGAAAGGATATGATGCCTGGTCCTGGCAGCATTCTGTTAACACCTGCGAGACGAATGCATGCAGGTATCCCAACCCCAGACCTTGCAGACCCAAGGGCAAGGCTCTGCCTGAAGCTCTCTAATGCCCTTAATTGTGAACATGTCATATATAGGTGTGTGTACCCAGAATACGTTTGATAAATTGTAGGTACTAATTACTTTAAAAATTGTCCAGATCTTGTACATTGACCTACACACTTACTATTAGGTTTATGCAAAAGTAATTGTGGTTTAAAAGGTTAAAAACAATTGCAAAAGCTGCAATTACTTTTTAACCAACCTAATATTTCATTTTGATGAGTAGTGGATTGCCGTATATAACAAATTTACCCAGGCAAATAGCAATGTCAGTTTTGTCCCTGAATATTCACCACAGGTCTTCAATGTCAGGAACTAACAGAGACCAAGGGAAAGAATCTGACTGATTGAAAGAGGAGAAGTGGTTGCACGTGGTTCAATAAGGGGGTCATTTGCGTGTTGCCAACTGTCATTTGGCCGTATTTTAAAACGAATGCAATAGCACTTTCCTGGCTCAGTAAACAGATGAATATGTAGCAGAATGCTTCGTTAGAGGGGCCTATGCACATAAAAGTAATAAGTAGCTGTTATCTGCTGGTGGACGGACGTGATGTGTCAGAGAGTTTTAAATGCATTGCTTCTTTGAAAACATAAGATCAGGAGAGAGTTTTACACGTTTTAGACATTTAACCATTTTGAGTAAGACGGCCGACCTAGCTGGTGAATACTTGAGGTCCTAGAAGGGAGAAGCATTGCGTAAGCATGGCGGGAAGAGAAGCCACTGCGAACAGAAATCTACACGGTGGCAGCACGTCTGTCCCACGCTGTTTGCGAGCCTGCAGCTTGACCTCTTGGGGCGAGGAGTCTTTGTGGGTAAAGGCAGGCACTGGGCTAGTCACTGTCACCAGCACCTGCGGGGCTGTCTCCACAGCCTGCAGAAAGGAAAGCACGCCGGCCCCTCCCACCTGCGGGGAGTCTCAGTGTAGCCTCAGCTTCCCCCACTCCGGGCCTTGGGGCTCAGCTCACTCCCCCTGCCTGGCCTGGCCTGGCCTGGCAGGCCCCCTCCTTGCCTTTGTCGCTACGTCCACCTACAGCCGGTCCATAGCTCTCTGAACCCAAATGCTTTCTCTCAGCGTCCAGGACCTCTAGCACCCAGGAGAGACCGGAGGTATTTTGTAGTGTTCCACCTCAGAACCCCTGGCTGGCTTCCGTTCCATTTCTTTCTCTTTTGCACTCAGATCCCTAGGGTCATTAAAGCCCTCAACGTGGTGTACAGTGTCCCCTCCAGTCATGCTCAGGCAGGCATCCCTTCAGGGGACCAGTCACGGGGACTCCAGCCGGAATGGTGCCCCACAGCTGTGCGGTGTATGGCCTCTGAGCTCGGGACACAGCAGCCACAGCAGCTCTCACACTGCAGCGTGCGGGTTAAAAGCTGCACTGCTGGCGTCTGCCGCTCAGGACCGTGGGCCAACATGTAACAGCTCTGTCCCCCACTGTAAAATGTGGGTGTATATCCGCCTTGTGGAGCTGTGCGGTGACGCCCGCCGTTGGCAGTGCCTGCGCAGACCGCACCCCACCCACGTGATCCACTGTTTTTATTGCCGCTCGGCGGTCTCCTGGTGGTTTCTGGAAAGACCTCTTCCTTGCCCTTCTGAGGTCGTGTGGGGGTCTTGTGGCCTGGGCTGGTCAGAATCCCTGTCCCCTTCACTCTCCGCCAGGAAGCGTGAAACCAAGGGCTGTGGAAGGAAGACTGGGGTTAGGACACCTGCGTTCAAAATCTGCCTGTCTGCTTTCAAACGCAATTCCTGGCTCTGTGACCCTGCGACGCCACTGCACCTCGGACCTGTAGGCACACATTTCCCCCTCCCCCAGGAAAGGAAAGCCTGGTTCTTAGGTCGCGGGACCAAATGAGACAAGTGAGCGCCAGGGGAGGGTCTGTCCCGCAGGCACTTAGCGCAGCAGTGGCCTCACCGAGGCCTGTAAGTAGAAATGATCCTTCTCACCTTTATGACTCTTCCCCTCGTGGTGTTATCGCCGAAAAATCCCACTTCTCCCCCTCCCGCGCCCCCGTGGACTCACGCCCCTGCTTCTGGGCCGACAGGTGAATATCGATCACGTCACCAAGGACATCACGCTGAGGAACCTGGCGGAGCCCTCCCGGAGCAGCTTCGATCTGGCGCAGAAGAGAGTCCACGCTCTGATGCAGAAGGACTGTCTGCCGCGCTTCCTGCGCTCCCCCTGGTACCAGGCGCTGGTCCTGTAGCAGCCGTGGCCACTGCGCTCGCGTGTGAGTTACTGCGCAGTGACCCCCGCGTCCCCAGCCAACGAGGACCGTCCGGTCGCTGGGGCTTTGCTCAGCCGCCCACACAGGGAACCCCGCGCTCGCTTCGCCGTCCCTGCGTCCTCCTGGAAGCTTCCTGTCTGAATGCCTTCCTTCCAGTCTTCTTCCCACCCCTGTGTTAACTAAGCCACACTCAGTCTGTTGGACCCGGTCCGACTCCCAGGGAAACGCTGCCTGAGAACATAGGGACGAACCAATGACACCACTGACCCAAATCGCTCTGAAAACGAGCGCCCATGAGGGACGGCCGATTTCTTTTTTTTTTTTTTTTAAGATCTAATTGGCTTTATTTAATAATGTGTTAATCGGGCATCATCCCATCCAGATAGAAAGATGTCTCTGGGACGGCCAGTTTCAAGTGCGAGTACCTGATGGCGTTCGTTGCTGTAATTCTGACCCGGGATCACCCCTCTAAGTACTTCTGACCTTGGGTAGTAAAAGGTCGTAGGAATTTTAGGAGGCAGCCACTCTCTGGCTGTTTACACAAATACATTATTTAAAATACTGTTTTTCCCCTACAGCGTCGTCACATCAGCTGGAGAATACAAACAAGACACATAGCACGAGTGTGTTAGTCTCTCCCAACACAACACTGATTCCTCTTTACACCTCCCTCATCCCCCCCATAAAGTTCTAAATTCTGTATTAAATCAGTGCACTAAGGTCCACAATGGATTATTTTTTAATGTGTCTCTGCCTCCGGTATGCAGGCCCAGAGTTTCAGTTTTCAAATTATTTTCAACCCATCTCAGTTCTAAAATGTTAGCTCTGGTCCCGTAAAACAGTTGTTGTTCATTGCAGTGGTCGCGCCCGTCAAAATCCAGAGGGCTGTGCGCTAGAATGGGGGATTCTGTCAACTGGAAGTGGTTAGTGATCCCGATGCCATCTGTTCAGCAAATGATGACTATCTTAGAAACACCAAATTACCTTTGGAAAAATGAACTTGACTCCTTGTAGCAGCTTTCTATGTGGTGGAGTTTTAAAGTCCCCTACGTTTTGCAGACTGACGTCAGCCTAAAGCACCCCCGTCCCCGCCCTGTGTTAGTGGATTATACTCCTCACCCAGGTTCTCACTGACACCCAGCCCGCCTCGCACAGCTCGCAGAGAGCCCACGGCTTTTTCAGTAGGTTTAAACTTTTCATTCTGTATTTCACTATTACAAGTCTTGCTAGAATTTTTTCCTCATCTTCAGTAGGTTTGATTAAGTCATAATTTACATGATTCAGTGACAAGGAGAATCAAAGTGAACTGTGCTAGAGGGTAACCACCCTGAGGACACTCAGTGAATCAGAAAAGTATTTTCAAGAGTAATAAAGCTCGGAGACGGTTCAGTAGATCACATGGTGTAGTCTTGCATTTCCTCCTTTCCCTGGTTCATTCACACCCTCCTAGTTTCACAAGTTTGTAGCCTGTATATTCAGTTATTTCTTACAAACATGGAAAGCGAAGCAGCTGTGTTCCTGTGTTCTTCTGGGACACACTGGGTGTCTTGGTTGGGTTTTTCCCCTTTTTGTCATTTTTGTCGTTTCAAAGGATGATGTGAACACTTCCCGTTTCACATCCCGCGAATGGGTTGGAGTGACTGGGTCCATGGCCAGCAGCCGCTAGTGAGGTGTGAGTGCTTCCTATTTGTCGGGCCCACTCGCCTCAAAGAAGCCCCATCACCACGTCCCGAGCCGGCACAGCTGGGCCAGGTCAGCGTTGCCATCCTGAGGCCGTTCTCTCCGCATTTGTGTCCCAGTGACAGGCAACTCACATCAGAAACTCCTGGCCCCGCCTCCCCCAGCATCTGTCCACACGGCCCCCAGGCAGCGTGAAATCGCCAGCCCTTCACTTTCTGACGCAGCCAGAAAGCTTAGACCCCAAGAATGTAGGTGAGTTACTTTTTCCTGAATGCCAAAACGTTCTTAAGAAAAGATTTAACTTAATTAAAAATTCAAATATTTTATTCACATTATTTAAAATAGCTAAACGTTTGAAAATGCCCAAAGAGCCGTGACCGAGCTCACGCAGAGGGTGGTGTTGCCGTGACCACACGGGCTGTGTTCACAGGATGACAGCACACCCTGCAGTGAGCAGGGTTGTCAGTGACTGTAAGAGGCCTTTCCTCTGGCCTAAGCTCAGCCCAGGAGGCGGAGGCAGGCAAAGCACCCAAGCAAGGGCAGCGGTGATGGCTGCTGAGGGAAGGGATGCCTTCCAGACACACGGCCACATGAGACGTGTATGCGTACACGTATGTGATTTTAAATTGAAGGCAGTACACACACACACACACACACACACACACACACACACTCTCGAAACTCTCCTAACATAGGAAGTAATACGATTAAAAGGAATGCAAATATCACAGCCCCAAATGAGAAAGCAAGCACATCAAAATTGCCCCGGAAAAGTGTTTGAAATCTTTTGAAAGTGTTTCTAAACTTAGAGAAAAAGAAAAAACTGTGTTACTAGAAGTTTCCGTGGTAACACAAAGGAAATACATTCTTTTAATTCTGGGAAATTAGAAAAACTGGGATGATCTTCAGGAGAGAAACTGTGCAGCCGCTATCCCTCCCTCCTCCTGTTCCTCCTCCTCCTGTCCCCTGAGTAAATCGCCTGGGAAAGTGGTGCGTGGGGTGAAAATGTAACTACAGTCGTAAGTGGACCCGGGATGTAGGGAGGCGGTGAGACCAACGCGTGGTCAGTGGGAGTGGGGTGAATGCTTGTTCTGGAGAGAAAGCTAAGGGTAGGCCAGGCCCATCGCTGCACCCGTCCGCCTGGGGTTGACGGTTTGGGGGTTGGCTCAGATTAGGGTCTACACTGGACCAGAAGAGAGACAGACTGTGGACTCGTAGTAGTAAATTAGGAGTCTGTGTCCCTCGTTTATCTATTAAAGCAGTGTGTTTTCCTGTAAACACACACACACCCTCACACACATTTTCTTTCTCTCAGATGGACACCCTGAAATCTAGGGCACTCAGAGTCCTTTTAAACCGAGGGGATCACACACACGTGGGCACGTCCTGTCCCACTCACTCCCAAGCCCCGTGCACCCTGTTCGCTGCTGTGTAAATCCCGCTCTAAGTCGGTTTCAGGTTTTAGTGCAGAAAGAGACGAACTTGGTGAAGGAAACTGTGTTTTGTTTGTACCCTCCACAAAGCCGTGGCTTTGCTCGGCGGATGTGTTCTCTGTATAACCTCCCTTTCAACAGGATGGACTTAATGATTTCCCAGAGAATAATAGCTGGCCGGAAGTTTCAATAAAAACTTGACCATCAGCCAATCAATTAATCAGCTAATAGCACCCTAGGCGGGACTTGTCAAGCTGTCTGTCCCGTCACAGATTTGGTCATCTGAGCAATCTTGAAAAGGCTGTTTTCAAGGCTGTCAAGGAAACTACTTTTACCCCTGAAGTCACTGCATCTCGGGGCCATTGTCCCTGTTTCCTGGGAATTGAGCAGATTTGTGGGAGGAAGGAGAGGAGGAAAGTGGTAGAGAAGAGAGGGCCCAGGCCTGCGGGTGGGTCCACCCCCAGGCGCCGGTGAGAGCAGCTTTGTGTGACTGAGAAGCCGGCTGCCTCCCCTTCAGCATCGACGCGGCAGGGAGGCACTTCTTGACTCCCATTAAAATCCTGGGGCGCCTGGTCAGAGAAGAGTGGCCATGGAGAACCCACGTCCCCATTCGGTTTGCACGCCCGGAAAGCAGAGCGTGGGGAACTTGGTTTCTGACAGCCAAGTATCCAAACCCAAGGGCCGGCACGTCTGCAGAGTCTGGACGTGAGGTCTCAGTGCGTCCCCACACGTCCTGCCTGACTTGTCATTAACTTGTCTGGTCACCCAGTGTCCCCAGCCTATCAGACAAGCGTGTATGGAACACTTGCAGGGACGAGGCTCTTAGGTAGCAGCTGCGGCTCGTGCGACTCATGCTTTCACCCCAAAGAGCACCAGGCGCCCAAGGGAAGGCTTTCCCAGCGTCGGGCGTCCCTGTGGGGACGGGGCACTTCAAATCCTCCAGCTGAGGACACGTTCGTGGCTTTGAATGGAAACTCAGGGCAGAGAGTGAAGGGCGAAAAACAAAAACCAACCAAGACACCTATGTCACATGCTCACCTCACCCTTAGTAATAACCTCCTTACCTTCTTTTTCTAGTAGAGAAGCTACACATCAAACTCTGAACATTCATAACGTCAAGCTTCATATCATATCATTCATATCAGGTTAATAAACCCCATGCAAGTTACTTATTTTCTCACCTGAGATAGCCCCCCACCTCACACCGTGGGTCCCCCGTCCTCCCCTCCCCCTGCAGGAGCAAACATTTAGCAATTATGTAATCTGGAAGCATTTAGCCTCCTATTTAAGAAAACACACAAGCTGCTGCGTAGCCAGGGCAGCAGGAATTGCTGACAGAGTTGTCATGTAGAGAAGTCATCTGGATAATTTGGGCCCAAAGTTCTTCATACATGGTATCAGGATTCAGGGAACTGAATGTTTTCCAAATGCTGCAGCCCGCACCTCGTCTTCCGGAGACGGGGCCCAGAGAGGGGATAGAAGTGAAAGGTTTGCAAATCTGATTGTCAGCATTTATCCCATATGTTTTTCGTGGGAGAACAGCTGTGTTTCTCTTCTGGCTCTGTATCCAATACGCCGTGTACTATGTGACTCACTTCTTGACAAATAAAGCCCCAAGTGTGTACCTGTAACCGCGGTCACGCATATTACATTAAATGTGTGCTCAGAGCCGCCTCGTGCAATCTTTCCTGACTCTCGCCTGCTCTATGACAGACGACGGCCTTGTTCGTTCACTGTGCTCCTCGCCAGGTGAGCCCTTGGTCGCCTGGGATGGTCCTGTCCTAAGAAGCGTCACCTGTCATGTGGCCTGACGTGCAGGCTCAGGGAGCTACCTGTGCCCCGTCTGCATACACTCTCTGGACTTCCCCGTGGATTCAGGGGACCCAACTGTTCACTGTTAGGGGGACCGACACATGTTGTCACCTGGAACCCGCACTGTTCACTGAGCAACGCGGTCCCTTTCTCTCCACGCCCACTGGGGGAAGGTCAGAAAGCAGGTGCCCTGCAAGCTGCAGCTCAGGTCCATGGCTGTGGGCTGGCGCTCTGATAGACCAGGTAACAAACAGCTACAATCATACACCTGGCGGGCGGGGGCGTGGAGAGAGGAGCTCGGAGGGGAGCAGCCGGACAGGGAGACCCCAGGCAGAGACCCGTGTGCAGAGGGGGGGGTGGACACAGGCTGCAGTGCCTGTCCTGCTCCGGCAACTTCCTGGGCTCAGTCCCAGTTCCCGTGAGGCCCTGCTCTGTTGAATGCAGGTATGGCTCCTGCCACTCTCCTCAACACCACTTCTCTTTAGTTACCTTGGATGCGCTTCGGAGCGTTTCCATCAGAAATGTCGTCAGAGCAAAGATCCCTGACACTTCTCTTCTCGCCCACAGAGAAGTATGCTCTCAAAGTCATCACACAAATCGAAGCCGAGAGTTCAGACTCACCCCGCAGACTGCTGTGGTCCCCGGGCACCAGGCCATGTGCGAACCCCCAAAGCATGAGGTATTGGGGCTCCCACTGGCCAAGAGAAGCACGCGGGGTGTCAGCCACGTCCTCCAAGCCGGGCCATCCCCAGAGCTCATCTTGCTAATGTCGCGTTTTCTAAGTCAGCAGCACCTGGGAAAATTATTTTGCCCACACATCACTCTCCAGACGCCCTAACTCTTCAGTAGGCCCCCCAGAGCCTCCAGAGCTTTCTGCATGTGAGGTGCCCCCCCTGCAGACCCAGCCCACTGCCCGTGCCTTTCCACCTTCGGTCCAACCCTGCCGTCTCAATGTTCTAAGAAGTTAGAAATAATAAAAAATGTGGGTGGGAATCTTAGTGGAGAGCAAAGCTTGTGAGGAGGCGGCTTTGCGCCCCCTTTGGCCTCTTGGCCAGGCTGCTGGGTCCCTGGGAATGAGCTCACGGTTCCAGGTCACCCTTCTCGGGCGGCGGGCATACGGGCGGGCAGCAGGTGACTGGAAGTCTTAGTGACGTCTGAAAAGTGGTGTCCTGTGACTGCTGGGGAAGGAACTGTCACCTGTGAGAAACACACGCCCGCCTGAGTGCTGCTACGTGCCCGAAACAACCTTGCTTCCGAGCAGAATTCCTGGAAAACGTAAAAGACACTTAAAGGGAACAGTACCCAGACGCTCTAATGAATAGGACGAAAAGATTGCTGTGCCCGCGTTCCTTGTAACTGAACGTTTATTTTGACTGCTTTTTAACACAGCAACGAAAACCACGCCTTCCAAATCTACTTGACTTTAACAATTCTACTGACGAGGAGCAGAGAGGTGATAAAGGAAAAATTCGGATTCAGGCAAAGCAGGGCTGGAACAGACAGCGCGATGTTCCCGGGCGCCCAGGACAGCGGTCCAGCCCTGCCCTCTGCCGAGATTCTCTTCAGCTGAGTCCTGAGCCTCATACACAGAGTTCTCTAAGTGCACTTGTCTCCGTGGTCTGCCCACGTGGTGCCCAGCTCCCAAAGGCACACGTCTCCCTGCCCCAGGCCTCACCCAGGGCAGTTCTTGTCACTCTGTTCCCTTTCCCTCACCTGCTAACACAGCTTTCTGAAGAATGAGCGCACAGATACCACCTTCTCCAGGGAGATTTCCTTCCTACCCTCAGACCCCATCTAACTAAGCAGGTGACGTCCCATGAGCTTGAAACGCTCCCACACGAGACGTGGCCCTTCCACCTGGGTGGGTAGTCAAGGAGGAGAGTCAGGAATTCTCGCCTTTTAAGCGTTTGGAAAAGCATGGGTCTGGCATTTTCACTTCTGAAAAAGTCTGGATGTGAAAACTTCCAAACACCCCTCACCCCCCAAGTTCCTAGGATAGGCCACTAAGAAAATTTAAATGATGGTGGCTTTTAACTGTGCCCTCAGGAAACATCACACCACAGACAGCAACGCAGAGAGGAGGGGAGGCTGGCAGCAAGGTGAGTGGGCTGCTGGGACCTCAGCCCAGACCCCTGCAGGCAGAGAGCCACCTCCCAGGTAGCTCTGTGACAGTTTCCTCCACCCGGTGGCTGGGCTCCTCCCCTGTGTAAATGAGTCAGACCTCACTCAGTTCTCTGTCCCTGGGCATCCCCAGGCAATTTGCTACCCGTTAAAAAGAAAGCAGAGAAAGGAAATAAAGTACTGGTGATTATTTCTTGGCAGGTAGCGGTTGTGCCTTTTCATTTTAGAACTATTTCTATTTCACGTTAGGAGGTCAGCAGGGATGGGGGCTGACCTTACCCCTTCGAAACGGCACCTGACTCCTCCAGAAACGTTTCATGGCATTTGGGGGTTGCATGTTCTTATTTTACGAATCTTCCCAACCCTGTCCTTCTAGAATGACTAAGAATAGGCCAACCTTTTATTTATCAGGTGCCTATAGCGTGTCTGCATCGTGAAGATAAAGGCTTTTGAAATCCAGATGGAAGCATTTACTCAGATCTTAGCTCCTCAAGATGCACAACAGATGTACAAGAGATTTCAAAGCTACAGATGGAATATTGTGATAAAAACTAAATGTCTTTTTGAACTGTCAGTGCAGACTTCAGAAAATCACGCGTAGATAATATTAGCCTTTGGGGCTGGAAATGGCTTTTCCAGTTACGACCGTCATTTCCCTCTCGTTGGCTCGGTACTTGGGCTCAGTACTCAGTACTCAGTACTCAGGGTCACAGAGTTGAGTCGTGGGTGAGGTGAGGGTCTTCCTCCACCTCCTCTGGGTGATGTCACAGGCTCCCTGAGACTCTGTTGGCTCAGCTGCAAAAATGGGGCTACTCAGAGTTTCTATCACATAGAACTCTGTGCAGTGGGGGGAGGGAAGGGTAGGAGGGAAGTTATTGACATTATATCCGTGAAAGATTTCATAACCTACGAAACATGGCTTTTGTCCCCAGAGCCTAATCCAGGCCCATTGCTTCCAGCTGCCTTGCTGATGTGAAGGGACAGGATCAGAGAAATAAGCTCTTCTTCAGTGTCACCAGGAGAGAGAGCAATACTATGCTTTACTTGCGTCCCCTTGTCCCTTCCCCCCCCAGACTGGGGCCACTCCTTAGAATCTCTGTGTCCTGAGTCTAAAACAGAGTCCAGCCAACTGACACAGAAGCACAGCCGCTGTCTTTCTGAGATACTGTGTCCCTTGAGTATCAAGTCTGTTCAGTGGCCTGATAATAACTGCTGTTTGCACAGCTTCTTCCTGAGTGTGTCTGATGTGTGTGTAGAAAAACAGAATTGAAAAAATCCTTCTCACTGGACTTCACGCTAATAGAGTCACAGTTTAAGTGCTAAAAACACAGAAGGACGCAAGAGGGCATGCGTGAAGACGGTCTTCATCTGTGACCAGGCTCATTACAACTCGTCTGTCTGGTTCTTTCATTTAAAAAGGTGTTTGACCTCAGATGGCAGCCTCAGCTGGGTCGGGGGTCACGTTTCCCCAAGATCTGGAACTCTTGACTGACACCCGAGGCTACAGGTTTACATCTGTTTGGGAAAGCTGATGTTGGCTCATTCTATTCCTGCTTATTTTGCTGTCTCATCTAATGACTTGTGACCCCTGGGGGCTTCCGTTGAATTCTTGAATCATGTCCGCACGTGTGGTGCATTTGTTGCCCATTTGCAGTTCCTCAGCCCTCGGAGTTTTTGCAGCTCCCCTGTCTCTGGGGTGTGCAATCTGCTTGTGGTAAGATGATATCATTTCTTCTTGGGGTTAATTTCCTTCCTGCCTTTTTCTGAGTTCCTTCGTTTTCTGTCTTCTTTGATGACTTTCCACTGCGTCTCGTCCACAGACCCCACGGGATCCCACCCCTCCAGTTCCCGCCTGCAATCACAGCTGCCACCCACTGCTGGGTGCCCGAGGAAGCCACATATCCTGAAAGCACAGGAAGCGATAGGCTTTGCTAACAGTCCAGAGGTCACAGAGGTTTTTCCAGGACAGTTGCCATTTCTAATTTCCTATCCTGTTTCCCCAAAGGTACACTTGTCAGACGATGTTCTCTGCTTTGGGGTTTGGGAAACACATTTCCTGTCGCCCAGCTGCGATTCGCCCAGACAGACCAGGCTGTGTAACCTTCACAATGTTAAGTCAGCCACTGTAGAAACAGCCATTCCTAAGCTTTAAAGGACAAGCGGCTGAGTTTTCCAGGCCCCGAGGGCTCAATGGGACAAGTCACATACCGCCTGCGACGTGTTCTCTGAGGACACAGGGGCCTGGTGGGAGGAGCACAGAGGTCCTGCCCTGATCCTGTGGCCCATCTGCCTGTGACGCCCGGGGCAGCCCCAGCAGCCAACACAGTGGCTTCCCCTTGTCGGCTCGGACGCTTTGTCTGGACACGCCACAGCTCTCCTTGCAGCCACACTGAGTCCTGGGGACCAGGGCCTCTGGGGACAGGAAAGGGCCCACACCCACCCCTGCTCTCCAGCCAGGGATGCGCGTGCCCGTGAGCCTGGTCTCCTGTGTCACTGCCGCTTGAGGTAGCGCTGCCGTGCCCACCTGACGCTGTGGTTGGGGTCCGGGGCCCCCGCTGCACGACGGGCAGCTCAGCCCTCAGTCCCCACAGTGACTCGCGCCCAGGTCAAGCACTCAGCCCCCACGAGGCCTGGAAGCTCGCCAGGAGGGGGCGCTAGTTATAGTAACGTCTTTGTTTCTGTTAGGTTGGTGCAAAAGTAATTGTGGTTTTTGCAGTTGTTTTTAAACCTCAATGTCTCTTGCACCAACCTAATAAATACTATGGGGGGAGGGGGGTTAAGCTACTTAAAACACGTTGAATTTGCCGTGATGAATGGCACCGTAGGGAACCTTTTCACATGTGCTCATTCTTTCCTGGAAACCTGCCCTGTGTCTTATATTATCAAACCCCCAGCTTACATCTCCCCCTCTCTCTGAGCCGTCTCCATTTCCAAAATGGCGGCCACCGGACCAGGCGGCCTTCTCCGGTCCCCTGCTGTCTTGTCTCGTAAAGTCTGACTGAAGCAGGCTCTGTCCTGCCAGCTTGAACCCTGACTAATGCCTAGGAAGCAATGGAAGGTGGTGCTGGAAATCGACTAGGTGTAAAATGAAGTATCATTACTAGAAAACCATAAATTAAACTCACAGGAAACTTGAGATGCTCAGTGGTGCTCCCTAAATGCCCCGGGGCCACTGCGCTTGAATACAATGTAGTCACTTGTCTGACTACACAGATTAGACAAAGCAGCTGTTTCCTCTTTTCTAAACACAGGGAAGGTGATGCTGGGGATGATTAACCGTCCAGAGAGAAGCCTGTGAAGGGGGAGGGGGCCTAGTGTTAATATCGGGCTGGGTCTGACCCGCTTCAGATCTGCCATTCAGTTGACTTGGAATAAAGCTCACAGCCGCCAAAACAACCCGGGGAAAAGAACACTCGACTTCAGCGGAAATTGTTCAACTCATTTGCCAGAATGTGAAATGACGAGATAAAACCAGGACTCAGTTTTTCAACACAAAAATCAGGTCCCTCAGATCATGTTTTATTCGAAGAAGGAAAAGTAAAAAATTCTGCTTGTCATAAAGAAAACATGCAGAGCTGCTGCGCGTTTCCATCTTTGGGAATTCAGCATCAGGCTGGGCAGAGTGAGCTCAGAAGGTTAGGATTTTCCAAAACAAACACTACCTCTCAGACGGAATGTGACTCCTGTCTAGAATATTCTACATTTCCACCAAGAATCCTGGCTTATCATCCTCACCCAAATGCCCACTTGTGTTTATAGTTTTCTAAGCGTTTTATGTTTTCTTAAGTTTCATATATTCTGCCTCTTTCGAAAACAGGTTTGAGAGGCAGGCAACAAAGGACATAAATGTTTCCTCCCCGTCCCTCTCCCTCTCCCCACCCTGTGGCCTCCCTCCCTCCCTTTTTCCCTCCTTCCCTCCCCCCTCCTGCCTCCTTCCTTCCTTTGTCAGCATTTTTGTCAGGCACTGGACTGAATGATGAGGAAATACACCAGAAGACGTACAAACTTGTGAGGAGCTCACAGCCTGGCGGGCGGGACAGGAGAACTTCTTGTTTCAGTGAAGATGCAAAGAAGGAAATATGCTCGAAGAACTTAGAGAAGAGTTAACCGACTCTGTCCTGGAGAGTCAGACGAGGCTTCACAGAGACGGTGGCACTTAATTATTTAAAAAGTGAAAATTTCAAAAAGTTTGCTGGGCGGCTGGAACAGCACAAGCAGAAGAATGGCTCTTGAGGGGCCCAGCAGGGCGGGAAGGCGGGGACACAGCTGAGTCCGCTCAGAAAGCCTGTTGACTTAAGCAGAGTGGCTGATAAATCACTTTTCTCTCATGCTACAAATATTTGCCAAAGCTGTTCTCTTGTGAAGTGGCAGCTGTGAGCCCAGAGGGGGACATTAACGTCTTCCTTTAATTTTTTGCAAGTTTGTTTCCTCTACTTTTCTCTCTCTCTACATCTCTACTGAGTGACGAAAAATTGGCCTGGCCTAAGAAAAATGAACTGATAGTCTGTGGAGGGGAGACCCTTTTAGTTCCCTGAAGAGGCGAGAAGAACTCAGGGGAAGGAAGCAGACGAGGCCATGACACCTTGTGCCCTGCCAGGCTGGCCTGACACCATGGACACGGACAAACTGCTGTGCAGGGAAGAAAAGGCAACGCTGCTGGGCCGAGGGAGGTGAACATATTGAGTCCGATTTCCAGTCCCGATAGAGCATGATGGCCTTTCCACGCCCTGGGGTTGTGACCTTGTCCCTGGCCACCACTCTGGCCTCACGCCAACTGTCCTGCCATCGCCCCCGTCACACTGGCCCTTCTGTTCTGTCCACATCCCTGTGTGTATTGAATGTGTGGAAGGCAGATTAATTGTCTTGCACGTTTATAGGTCGGTGCAGTAAGATGAACCTCACCTAAACATGACGTGGAGGGAGGGACTCTGAACTCCAGGCTTGAGGCTGGCGTTGAGTGAGACCGTTGGGGGTCTTAGGAGGGGGTGAGTCTATCTCACGTGAGGAAGGACATTAAAGTATGAATGAAAGATGGCGTGTGATCATTTAGATTATTTTACAGCAAACAGGTAATAAGTCCTCTCCGTTCCACCAGAAGCAGAGTTCACTGCCCTGCACGGCTCCCTGGCCTGGCTTGGCCGTGTGACATTTTGGCCAACATTACAGGCTGACATGTTCGGAAAGACATGACGTGTCTGTAGGAAGGCTTGCCGTTGTGCACGTCTGCCACCTCCGAGAGAAGAACGTGATGTGGACTGTCTACCAGCCAAAAGGGAGCAGCAGTAACTTGGTCACCGCCAGATGACCAGCTGGGGGGCACTTTTCATAAACAGGGCTTGTTGGACAGTAAACAGGGTCTGTGCCTTCCGCCATCACGGCCCCCACCCCGTCCCAAACCAAAACAGACAAACTCTAAGCAACAGAAGACACTCAGTGGAGCACAGCTCCGGTTTCAGTTTGTAAGGCCACCAGCTCCCTTCCCCCCTCCCCTCGTTTCTGTCTCATTTCATCTTGAACGCGAGTGGGATGGAACGAAGCTTCATTTTACAGCCTCGAGGTCTTAACTAGAACCACCTGGGTGAGATGCGCCCAGTCTCTGTGGAAACACCGGCTTTAGAATTGTCACCTGCTGATGGGGGTGGCAAAGCATCAGAATGAAAGAGCCGCAGGTTTTTGCTGATAGAAACCCGAGTGGGTGTCTCCCCACGTTAGTGTCAGCAAACTTCACTGAGGAAAGGAACTGATTCTAGGAAAACCTGTCACCCATGTCGCTGCCAGGTGCCCGAAGAGGACTTGGAGTGGCCCCGTCCCCGGGAGGGGCTGAGCCAAGTGAACGATGGCTACATGTACCGTCTTGTACGCCAGCGTCCATAGGCTTTATTGGTGCCATCGGACCAGCTTTCCTCCTGGCGACGTGTGACCGTGGAATTCAGCTGACCGGCTCAGCTTCTCCAGCAAAGCAGGCTCTCGGGCAACCCCTCTTGATAGAACTGGGTTTAATGTTAATGTAACTCACGGCGCGGTCAGTGTGTCCATCTGAGCACCGAACAGTTGCCACACACATCGTGTTTCTGATGTAAACGTGCCCTCCTGACACGCCCGCCTTTCCTGTACAGCTGACGCTGAACAACAGGTTTGAACCGCCCAGCTCCGCGTACACACCGAGTCTTCCCCAATGAATACGTGTACTGTTCTCGTTTCTCCTTTTTTAACATGTATTTTTCAGTTACACTCAACATACAGCATTATATTAGCTTCAGGTGTGCCGCATAGTGGTTACGGTGGTTTTATTTACTTGCAGCAAGTGAAGGAGACGCACGGCTCACATGTACATCTCTGTCTGGGGAAGGAGGCTCAGCTGTTGCTTATATACAAATCTCCTGGAGTAGCAGCTGCCCCTGCCAAACACTGGACTACCTTTTAGCCGTCAGCAAGAGCAGGAAGGACAGCCCGACCTTGAGGCACCCGTCCTACCTGACGGACAGGGTACAGAAGAGAGACCTTCCGCGTGGGGTCTGCCTCCAAAGGTCTTACTCTTCTTGTTAGAGCAAATCAACAGGAATTCGGAAGACAGTCGACCCACAGGCGGTACAGAACCGACTTTTCTTGACGCTGAGCACGCTCGGGATGGAGGTGAGTCACTGCGGACGGGCTCGGGGGTATTTCTAGAAGGACGAGGCTTCGCTGGATGAGCTCTGAGAAGCCCCTCAGTCTCACGTGAGCTGGTGTGGCTGGCGCTGCCCGCTCTGCTCCACAGTCACGGTGGTGTGGACAGCGTGGGCGCCGGGCAGAGGGACTTCCCGCTGGCCTGTCGGAGCCCCGGGCAGCCGCTCGCCCTGCCTGTCGTCCGTCTGGGCCCCACGCGCGACTGCTGCTGAGGTCCTTTGTCCACTGGGACAACACACCAGAGTGTCTGAAGGAAACAACCTCAGATTCCCCGTTCTGGTGGGCTCCCCTACACGAGGGGTTTACAAACTGATTATTTCAAGGGATTGTTAAGCATAGATTTTTTTTTAACAGTTCCCGTCCCCAAAACACCAACTCTGTGCATTTGGACCCTGGGGCCCTGTCATTTATGTGAAGCTTCCCCACGCCTGTGTCACACAGCAGTGTTATTTGTTCCGACCCGTAGTCTGGGGCCGAGTATAAGCGCACATAAATCACCCTTACAGCTGGCACCCCAGGATGGGAGCCGTTTTGGGTGAGTATTGGCAGCAGCATAAGTTGGGAGACAGTCACTAAGACCTAATTGCTCAGGAGGCAAACAGACCTTCCTTTACCCCCGACCTGTTTGCTGGTCCTGCGATCTCAGGCAAACAAGTCACCTGACACCACTCCGAGGTGCCTCGCTCCCCGCAGAGCAGGGTGCTGGGGGGACTGACGGGATGGCGTGGGCCGCGGTGAGGGGAAACGTCACCACTGTGAGACTGTGGATGGACGGCACACTGACCACTAGGTACTCGCCCGTTTGTTTTCATTGTTGCCTTTGCATTGGGCCCGTCTCTCCGCTTATGTGTAAGGTTACTGACGAGACTAAATTCCCTGTAATGTCACCCTGGACGGCACGGACTGCGGGGCCTGTTTTCAATGCCAAGGTCACAGGACGCCCGGCTTATTTCTGAATTATCAGGGCGCAGGCCAGCCGAGATTGACGGAGCAGGACTGCAGGCCAGTGTGCGCACGGCCCCCGTAGCCACCCCAGGACTGAGCCAGGTGAGGACGAGGCCACGGAACACGCATCGGGTCTGTGTCTCAGGAGATCCTCTCTGTCGCTGTGACGACAGGAGACTCTCGTGTGGGTCAGGGGAGAGGGTTTGAGGGAAACGTGGAGTGTCAGCAGCGACTGTCAGAAGCTGTAGAACTTGACAAGGACCAGAGGAGGCAGGTAGACGGGAGCGCAGCGAGGAAGGAGCGCGGTGTGAGGGTCGCAGAGGACCTGGCAGGGAAGCCCCTGTGGAGGAGAGCGGTCAGGCAGCCACTGCTGTGAGCTCACCAGGTAGACAGAGCGCCAGGCTCCCCGGCAGGCGGTGCAGCCGAGGACGGGACCTGCCACCTCTGCTGTGAGCTGTGCGACCTCGGGCATCAGGGGCCCTTGTGAGAGTCGGTTCGTCGCCTGTAACGGGAGGTGGTAAATGTTAGTGTCCCTTCATCACGCGGCTGTGACACGCGTTAAGTCCATCCACAGGGAGAGGTATTAGCAGAGCGTAAACAATACGTGTTAGCTGTTTTATGCTGTGGAAATAAAGGAGAATACGGATTTTAATTATATATAATTATACGTTTTAATACATGTATGAAACCAACAGAGGAACACACTGTTTGCACGCTTGTAACTTCCGTTTTAAAATCTGCTTTTCTCTGTAAAGTGGTTCCAACCAGCTCTTCCTGACTCGGGGTATTTCGCTCCCAGCCCCCAGCCTGAGGCTGGGCGAAATGTCCATGCCTCCCCAAGAGCAGGAGGGCAAGACTACAGGGGACCCGAGAGGGTCAGGCCACATGACAGTCGGTCCAGAGTAAGCACTCAGATCCCGGAGGGGCTGGGGGGTGGCTTCCTTGTGCACCCAGGAGCAGGTAGCGCTGCTCCGTCACTCAGTCACCAAGAGTCCCCTCCCCAGTGTTAGGCCCGTTACTTGGTGCAGGCGTTATGCGATCGCAGGGGCCTGGTCAGTGAGCTAGAGGGGTTGCAGTGTAGTTTGGGGGACACCCTCGTACATCAGTGGTCACAGGACGATGTGCTTGTAGCAAGGAAAACAGGACAGAGTCTGGAGGGAGCCCCACGGAGCAACATTTAAATCATATCAGAAATAGGAGAAGGCTTCCCCATGTGGGTAGGGCTTGAGCTGAGTTTAGAATAAAGAGTAAGAGGTAACTGGGTAAGGGACCCTCAGATGGGGTCTGAGCTGGACAGTGACAGGCAGTGACAGCGCCACTTCCTGGAGTGTCCTCACAGCTGGATTGAAGGGGGGCTTATAGGCCGTGAGGCCAGAACACTCAGCAGAGTTCAAAATCATAGAGTTGAATACCAGCCTCATGAGTTGGGAGCATCGCAAATTTTCAGCAGAAGAGTGAGAGATCAAATGTGCATCTTAGAGCAGACTGGCCATGGTTTGGAGTGAATTAGAGGATAGCAGACGAGAGACGGAAAGACTAAAAGGCCAGGCGATAAACCAGGCCATGGATGAAGGGCCTGCGATGGAGAAGCTGGGGCGGACTTCAAGAAGTGTCACCCCAAGGAATTCTGCAGAGCTGGGTGCCCACTGGGTGTGTGGAGTGAGTGACAAAGGTTCTGGAATCTCTAGTGGGAGGGGCTCCAGGTCAGTCAGATAAGACAGGAATCAGAAGAAAAATGGATCTGGAATTTGCAACCCACATTGTTCTTTATAACACCCCCAAGGCATGAATCATTAGGAACAGGCAAGGGCAGCAGAAAGAGCAGGTCCTTTCTGAGGAGAAATGAGGACAAAGGCAGCGCCCGGGGCACGGTGGGGGGCTGGGGGCAGGAGAGCCCAGCTGCCTTGTTGCTGACGCCACGTCACTAGGACTGTTTCCCAGGACTTGCAGATGCTGCCGAGACGTCTCAGGGGTGTGGGTCCTGGGAGAAGACGGATCCAGAGAGGCAGCACGGATTGCTGGAACAATCTGGGAATTTGACAGACCACACTTTGGAAAGAAATCAACAAAGCTCCTGTTTTACATTCTTCAGAAGCAGTGCCCCGAAGGCCACCCTGGAATGTCATTCTCAGGAAGTGGAAGGTCACCGCTCAGTACTTCCCACGGCCTAACTCCCTGGTGACTCGCACAGGCTCCTGCCTGGACCAGACCCGTGTGGGGGACCATTCCCTTTAACCCCGGCCCTGGGGTCACCGCTGGCTTCCACAGCCGGAGCTGTGTGACCAGGACGTGTGCCAAGTGCCTGTTTCCATCTGGGTCCCTGCCCGTGCGTGGCTCCTGCAGTGGCCGAAGGTCTTGGCTTCCTGGTGTGTTGTCACCTCACTGCAGTGGGAACTGGAACCAAAGGAGAGCTGAGCTATTATTTTATTGTGGCCTTCTTCCTTTAGGAGGGAAACATTTTTTTAAAAATGGAGAATGATTCAGGATCTTGCAAACTTAGAGAAAGAAAGGAAAGGAAACGGAAGAGGGGTGCTTAGCGAGGCCCAGGCCCGGTAGACATCCCTTGCTGCCCAGGCGCAGTTTTCTCTGGTTGCAGAGGGACGGTCCACCTGCCCCAGAAGGAGCAGGACGGTGCCCGGGACGGGTGGCCGGCCAGACACGAGGACCCTGGAGAGCCTGGCTGCGTCTTCCTCCCAATAGCGTCTTTATTTCCTTTTCTTTCATGTTCCTCTTTCACATTCTTTCCCTTCTCTGCGTCCTTTCTCTGCCCTTTCTATCTCCTTACCTCTTCTCTCTATTTCTTCCTGTTGTTCCTTCCTTGTTGCTGGGATTCCCTTCTGCCTTCTGGTCCCTCTTACCCTTTCTCCTTGAAGGGAGTAATTAACGTGCGGACTCTGGAGCCAGATTTCTGGGTTTGACCTGTGCTCCGTCACATGGGTAGGTTTCTGAACTTTTGTGCATGACATTTTCCCCACCGTCAGGGACCGATACTAAGAGTATGGACTTCTGAGTTTTGCTCTCAGGGTTGGTTACATACGGTGATTAAGACACGCAGCGCAAACGTGGCAGTTAATTCACATGCCGTCAGCGTGAGACGCTGCTATTGACGTTTAGGTCTCCTTTGGAAGCCCAGCTCTCTCCCCAGCCATCATTTACCTCCATCGAAGCGCCTGAGAAACGAGGGTCCCCCACCCCGGCTCCCACACGGTCCCTTTGCACGTAACATCTGAAAAACTAGGCTCTTGTCAGGGGAGCCCTTCCTGAGTCATTCCATTTTTACCTCTATTCTCTGTCACGCAAAGGAGTGAGCCGTGTTGTCCTTTCTCATGTCCTATTTGTGGGTGACGTCAAGATGTTAGACAAAGCAATGCGTGTGGAACCAAACGGAGTTAATGACAAACAACCAGCCTGTAGTTTAATGGCCAAGCAGACACAGGATTTGAATTCATCTCTGAATTAAATGAATGGAACTATTCAGTTTTCAGACTGTGCTATTGTTGAGTCTGGCAGTCATGTGAGCCAACTTGTCTGACTGACGTTGCTCCGATGGTATTTTCGCCTGTATGTTTGGCCTGGGCTGATGGATAGTGGGTTTTCCCTTGGAGGTAGTTCTTTTTTGCTTCTCTTGCCTCTTTTCTCCTGTTTCATCTCATTTCTAACTTTAAGATCCATTAACGTGAAGTGCCAGAACACAGCCTGAGGCAGCTTGGGTGGTTTTCCCAAAGTCCCGTTTCTGTTTGCAGACGGCTGTGAACATGATGTGTCCGCTGAGCCCACCCTCCCGTGTCTGTCCCTCCCCGGCATAAACGACCACCATGCAGCCCTGTGGGGAAGAGCGTCCCGTCTGCATTTCTCAGGGTTTGCCAGGCTGTGCTGCAGGGACCAACAGCCTCAGGGACACTCGACTCCCTGCGGTGATGTGTCATTCACATTCTATTCAGAATGAGGCAACAGGTCCTCTGTCTCTGGCTGCCCGATCTGGAACGCAGACTCTCCAAGGTTGCCCCAGACGGAGAAGGGCGAGCGGGGAAAGCACTCCCTCCAGTCCACTCGCTGGTCTCGGACTCTGCTGCTCGCCCAGCGGCCTGGGGAATCCTGGGGAGAGCTGCGTGTCGCTGCTGGGGTTTCTGGAGGCAAAGCCGCCTCCGTTCAAATTGCAGCTTTGCTACGTGATGCCGCTGTGACATTGGCCAGCTCCTTACCTGCTGTGCCTCAGTTTCCTCGTCCATAAACATTAGCAGGTGTTTTGCAGAGGCGATGCCCACAATTGGCATCATGGGGTTGGTGTGAGAAGTAAATGTGTTATTTATATAAAGCGCTTAGGACAACGTCTGCACAAGCCTGGCAAGCGGCGAGAAGGGGTTTTCAAAGTGTCATCCTTGACCCTTCAGGGCAGTCAGCACATTTTTGTTGTTTATTCATAGCCGACCTTCGAGAGGAAGGAAAGTGTGGGCGAGGCAGAGACTGGAGGGAAACCGCTCACTCTGGGGACACGGTGTCATCTACAAGGAGTGGCAGCGCCTCTTTGCAAAAGCCTGACTCCCTGCAGTGTGACGCAGGCGTGAGAACCTCACGTGTTTTCAGGTAGGTTTGTATAAGTTTCCTCTAAGTATTTATGAGAAGTCTGTGTCTTTTTCTCCAGAGACGGCCCATACTTTCATCAGATCCTTAAAAGGATCTGTTATTCTAAGTAGTTTAAGATCCTATGTCCCTAACACTTGGCAGCATGAGTCTTAGGACAGGAAAGGGAGGGCTCGTGACGTAACGCATCGTACTGTGACCCTGAGGGTGGACGTCCTGTGCACCCTTCTCCAGGGAAGGCTTCTGAACAGTCTGGGGTCTGGCCCTCAAGCCCCGACCGCTCCCTCCCACACTGGTCAGACATGTCTCAACCGGGCAGGTGACCGGAGGTTGGAGAAACGCTGCTTGGGAAGGTGAACCCCAACCCTGCAGGGAACCACCACGTCTGTTTAGCTGAGTCTCTGGGGCCAAGATGGCCTCGGTCCTGTGACTAGAAGTAGCAGAGCAGTGGCAGGAAGTGAAGAAGACGCAACAGTCCTTTTCTGCTCTGTCCCCAGAGGTGGCCTGGGGGAGATGGAAGACGGGCCCTGAGTCACCTTCTGCCCACAGACTGCTGCTTCTCTGAACATGTCTCTGGGCCGTTAATGGGTTTCTAAGCAGATGGCTTAGTGTGACGCATTTATTTACCCTTATTGTTGAGCTGTGTGTGTGTCACTGGAAGCACACACCTTGTGGGCACGCACACGGAAGGGGCTCTTGGCCCCTGGGCCAGGAGCAGGGAGAGCTCAGCATCAGACGCAGATGAAATGACAGGAACAACCAACTGAAAAGCACACTGGGAGACGTGTTACATAAAATAATTTACTTCTCATTCCCAACGACCTTGCAGACCCACTGTGAGGACAGGCACACCCGGGAAGTCACAGAGGCCACAACAGGGCAAGACCCACCGAGTGACAGGTGTGGCCCCTGGGGTCATCTGGAGACAACACCGAGGGACACAGGCATGCTGGTAAGAGCTCCGGGGACATGAACACAAGACCGCGCGAGACAAGAAGGTACAATCGGGAAACTGAGTCCTTCACACAGTGTGACTCGTACACACACACTCGGGCGTCTTCACTTTGCAGCCGTCTCTCGGCCTAAAAGCACAAGGTGCTCCCGTGTTCATCGATGCTGGGGGGTCGGCGTGTGTGCCCCTCACAGGCAGGGGTGTCAGGAGGATGAGGGCAGACTGACTTCCTGACCATTCAGGAACCACTCAGGGCTGGCCTGCACCTCCGCTTAGGACACGATACAATAATAAAAACATTGTACAAAATGGCATCATAAATAACAAATGAGAAATCTTCAAGTAGTTCACATGCCTTGAAAAGTTGCAAACTTTTCCAACAATTCTACTGCTACGGTAACAACAGTAGTTCTAACAAGCGATGTCTCTTTTTCTCTCCCTCTCATTCAGTCTCGAGCCTGGAAAGAAGTGCCTCAGCCTCGGGCAGCCCTGTGTGCAGGGCGGCGTGAACACGGTGCCACCTGCCAGCGAGAGCCACGTGGGGCTTCCAGTCTGTGGAGACGCCTCCTGCACACAGCACCACCTTTCCCTTCCCTGGTGCTGGATCAGAGGGTAGGCGGACAGCCCAGAGCCATCCCGGGGACACAGACAGACAGCCACCGTGAAGCAAGGAGCCTCGCGTGACAGCTAACGGTCTCAGGACAAAACAAAATGAGGAGACAGAGCACCTTGGTCAGGAGAGGAAGAGAGAAGCGGGTCAGACGCCCGCGCTCTGTGCCGTGCCCTCGCTCAGCCGGCGTCGTATAGCAGGTGGAGCCCGCGTCCTCCCTCTCACCTGGCCTCCGCCTGCCATCTCCCTGCCCACCCCGCTGCTGACGACCGTGCACCAGCACCCGGGCAAAGAAGGGGAGGCCAGCAGCTCAGGACTCAACGGGCCACCAGCAATCGCCCGCCCAAGAGAGCACGGCGTCGGGCAAGCACCAGACTCTGGGTGTGTACTGCTTGCCAGAGCACTCGTCCTGGCGGCCACGCGGTTACACCAACCACGGCGTCCTGGAGCTTCTCCAGCAAGACCGGAGCCTTCCCTCCGCCTTGCACAGGTCAGCGTCCCCTTCTTAGCCAGTGAGGAGCCAGTCCTACCCGCCCATTCATCGCAGGGTGGACGCCCAGGAATGAGAACATGCGTGTGATATGTAAGTGCACTAGCCCTGAGCTCCCGGGGTCTTTCCTGCCTGTTCGCACAGAAATCCGTATGCGTGTGTATAAACACGCACACACACATCCACGAGATAGAGCCACCTCCTCTAAGTGTCTAGACTTTGGAGAAAGTGCTGGCTAACGGAACCCATGTCCCTATGGATGTCACATGAAGTGTGACCGACCTGAGCTCCAACTGCCACCCATCTCTGAACACCCCGACCTATCACACTGCTTTCTGGAACTTGCGTGACCCTGAAAACTCCAGGGGAGACTGGGCTGGACGGAGGCCCTGCGCTGACGAACATCGAAACAGCAAAACTACATCTAGAAGGACTGGCAGGCGGCAGGCGGCACGAAAACTAGGCTACGTGTGGGCAAAGCGCGAGCTCCACACACGGCGGGGTTTGGCTTCAGGCTGTCCAGGCAGAGTCTCGGCACGTCAGCCCCTCACTGTGGAGTGACCGTTAGGCGTACTGGGGGACCAGGGAGGGACAGTCCGCAGAGCTCTTGGCTGCACTCTGCTTCTCCGACCCACAGCCGGAAGGGCCCGCCAAGTCCAGGTAGAAGCGGGACTTGAGAAAGCGGCGGTAAGAATCCTTCTCCATCAGCTGGAAAACCTTCTTCTGGGCCTCGTCAAAGCAGCTGGCGGTGGGCTGCAGCACGTTGCGGCTCGTCTGCTCCCGGGTGCAGGAATCCAGGTTCACCTGCGGGCGGAGGCCAGGCCGTGAGACACGGTGCCCGTGGAGGACGGGGGACCCTCTCTGCCCCAGGGACGAGGACGGGCGCTGGGCTCCACCCTGGAACGCGCGAGACGGTGGGCAGGGCCGTCTCCTCGATTCTTTGTCACAAACTGGGGAGATGCAGCGGCATCATTCACTCAGGGAGGTTTCCTAGGTCCCCTGGCTGACAGAGCTCTGTCCTTGGCTGGCTCAAGGGCATCGCCCAGGTTACAGTGACCTCCTCCACGGCCAGGCCTCTCCCTTGGACTCACACGACCTACGACCGCGCCGACTGCACCTGGAGGGAACCCACACAGACCTACCTCCTTGGCTGCCTGCACAGAGATGAACTCGTTGTAGATCTTCTGGGCCTTGGGAGTCAGTTTCGAGGGTGACTTGGTTTTCTTGTACTGTTCACAGCTGACCCAGAAGTCAATGTTCTCCTCACTGTATTCAGACTTCAAGAAAGCTCTGAAAGCAGCCAGCCCACCTGTGACAGGAGGAAGAAGCACCAATGCGTCACACTGGCTGGCCTCCTGGACCTTGTGTCCCAGATAAAGCCCAGTGCCTTTGGGGCCCACGTGGAGTCGGGAAATCCCTCATGTGTGTCTGGCGTCTCGCATCCCAGTACTATCCTGTGTCTCCTGCCCAAGGCTGAGAGTCTCTTGCAAGAAGGTGTCCTGTTTCCGAAATGCCTGTGCAGCCGTCAGTTGCCAATGGGTTTGGGAAAGGGCCCCTGAGGTTGGTTCTGCAAGAAATCTCAGTGTTTGGAATTGTCCCCTCTCCACTTTCCCCATGTGGTGACAGGGATGGCTTTCCTGGGGTTTCTGCATGACCTTCCCAGCACAGGTCACAAAGCTTGAGGGCTAAGTGTCTAACAGACTGGTTCTCCTGAGTGTGGGAGTCAGAAGACACCCCAGCCCGGTGCCGTGCCTGCGGCACAAGTGGAGTGTGAGTTAGCTGGGGGGGTGCGAGGGGGGGCGCTCACTTACATTCATGGCTGATCAGGTTTTCCAGTGATTCAGCCCATTTTTTGACCTCCTCTTGACTCACCCTAGAGACATGGAGGAAACAAATTATTTAAACGCCACGATCCAAAATTGGGGCAAGAAATGAAACATCCTGAATAAAATGCGGACATTTGATTTTCCGTGGTTATGACGAGGCCTGCGGCTCACGAGCACCGTACATTGCAGAGGAAGCAACAGACCCGTGAAAATGGAGGCCGTGTCGACCCGCGCCCCGCTCAGCTGTGACAGGACCTGTGGGCCCGTCAGCCACACCTCGGTGGCCCTGCAGGCTTGGCTCTCACCTCTGACAGACGAGCCCTTTGTCCTTCTTGCTGTGGACGGCGTTGTGTTCACAGGAGTGTGACTTGTGCAGCAGGGAGCCCAGCCGGTGCTTCACATCTTTGGCGCTGCAGAGAGAGGAGGACACAGTGAGGGGGACCAGCTCCGTCTGAAAGACGCCCCCGCTCTGGGGTCCGTGACCAGGGAAGGGCAGGCTGCACTTGGCACGAACGCCCAGGAAAACGAGCCTCCACTCTGTGTCTGCCTGTGACTCGGTGCCAGCCAGGGCGGTGACCCTCCTGTTCCCCCAGCAGCTCTTCTGCAAACCTGTCATTTTCACCAATGCAATGTCATGGTACCGTCAACAGAAGCACTTGGAAAACGACTGATCTTTGGGCAATTTGTAGGGACTGGGAAGCAAGCAGTGACTGAAAGGGGACAGCTTCCTATGGTATGTCACCCCCTCAAGGGCGGTGGCTACTGCCACCGTCTGGCCGCTGGCAGAGGGGCCCTGGAGGAGGTGGGCCCTGGGATATGCCCAGGTGTGCGGCTGCCGCAGAGGGGGTGGAAAATGACAGCGGTCCCCCAGCTCCAGGCTGGCCTCTGGGGACGCTGCTGCAGCTGCTTTCATTTGTGACCTTGGCTCTGGGAGGACGGTTACTCTGTAAAGGACAGTTGAGGCTTCAAAACAATCAGGAGAAGCGGGGGAGTCCTCCCTGAGGCTCTGACGGTGTTGTCAGAGCAGCGTCTCCCCCGCCTGCGGCTCTTCCAGGGCAGACAGGGAACCGCAGGGCACGAGACTTACAGACAGCACCTCAACCTGCTGTGAGCTCAGCTTTCTCACTCTCTGTTAATTCCTCTTTTGCGTGGATCTATTTTATTATAAAAGTCCAGACATCATTTTAAGGGAAAAATGTCATTTTAAAAGAAATTAATGATGACAGGATCCGACGCAGATCAAACAAAGCCCCACGTCCGAGGACCTTACATGAGGGGGACTGTGAAACGTCAGGGGCGCGACTGTGCAGGGCTCCAGAAAGCTCGGATTTCTGGGGCTGCCCCTTGAAACACTGCTTTCTCTCCCTCACCAATCTGCTTCCCCAGGTGCCCAGGGGCTGCAAAACCCTCCTTAATGATGGCCAGACATCGTCCTGAAGGCCCAGGTGGTTCCACGGGGAGGGTCTACATGCGCCGTGACTCGGGGGAAACACCGGTCACTTCACGTTCCCACTGAGCCCGGCAGTTACTGCCAAAGCAGCCGTTAGCACAGTTGGCAGTTTGCTGAGGGAGCACATGACACTCGTCCTCATAACACAAAACAACCACAACGATAAACACAGAAAGGACTCCAGGGGTCCTGGACTTCACGTGACTCTGCCCCCCAGCACCTATGTATGTGACCCACAGCAGAGCCTCAGGCGCGGACACCGGCAGGAAGGGGGACCAGGCAGTTTGCGGCTCAGCGGAGGGCAGGGCCGGCAGCCATGCAGTGGTCCCTCTGCCTGCACGGCACCGGCTCCTGACACCCTGCGTTTTGCACGACTCATCCCCTATGTAGGTTGGCTGAGTGTGGGGTATTTGCTGTTTGGGTTCCGGACGCTGCTAGTGGAGGCCACTTACTTCACAGGTGCTCTGTGCCAGACCCTCCCAGCCACGGAAGAATAGGGACAGGGAATAGCCTTCCTCCCCTCAGTGAGAGCACGGCGAAGGTAAGGTGCTAGGAGTGAGTACACAGCAGACGGCTGTCTCTCCAAACTAGAACTGAAGGCGGTTTCTACTCACAGGGAAAGAAGGCCTGGAGCGCCTACAGATTGTCACCTCCACTGTCACGTCACATCACATACACACCCTCGTTTTGTATGTTATGTCAACTGCCTGACACAGAAGCATTCCCCAAAAGCACTTATATAGCTTTTTATAAAAAGCCAAAGACACATGAGTGGCTGCATAGCCTGAAGTTTTCTTTCATCAAGACACAGTACATGATAAAACAATGTGTTTGGGAGGAGACCATCCTCAGAACCCCTAAAAGACGCGTTACCATCAGCATTTCTCAACCAACCACCACTCACCTGAGACATTTGGAGAACGAGAGGGAGGGGCAGAGATGAGGGGTTTGGAAACTCAAGTCGGATCACAAGCTCGCTCCTTATAAGAACACAGAGGGAGAGGGACACTGCAGCACCACACAGGAGCATTGCGCCTTTCCCGGGAGGTGGCCAAACCTCATTCTGGGGGACCGTCCCCTCAGCAACACCTAGTCTGCCATCGGGAGCCCAGTGCATAGCTCTTTGTCCCCAGCGATGCTCAAACAGCAGCAGGAATGACAGACCACGTTATATTGTCCAAAACCTCAGGTCCCTTCTCACTGAGAGCTGGCTTGTCCGAGGGGCAGAACACTCCCCAAACCAAGGTCAAACGCAACACCAGACGGGGGAGAACGCACTCCTCCAGTCACAATTTCTAACTAGTCTGGGAGGAAAGCTAGGAAGTGGGTGCTGCCCTGCCCACACTCATTCCTGAGAACGAGGTTAGGGAGCAGGTAATAACTAAGGAGCCTCTCCCCCAGTCCAGCCCCGGGGCAGGCGGGCGGCGAGAGACTGAGGTCCTCTTACCTCCTCAAGCAGGACGCCGGCAGCCCAGCGAGTCCTTTGCACATCGTGTAGGGGGTCCGGGCTCGCGGGAGGAGGGCGGCAGGGGCGTGCAGAGGCGCTGGCTTTTCCGAGGAAGATGCTGGCAGGACTGGGCGCTCCCTCCCCACCGGCCCCTTTTAAAGCCCAGCCAGCACCGGGCAGCCAATCAGCAGCGGCCCTGCCCCACCAGCTGCTCTCAGCCTCGCCTGCCTGTGGGGGAGGCAAGGAAGCAGGGCCCAGGCACCCACAGCTCAGAGTGCGCCCACGGGAAATCCTCCTGCAAAGCAGACAGAATTGGCTCCATGTCTCTACCGATATCTGGGGTTTTGAATTTCTAGAAAAGAGAGAGAAAGGGGTTTACAAGACTACAAAGCACGGGGTTTATTCATTTTTCTGTAAAAACAGGGAAAGGGGAAGTGGCCTCCTGGAAGGACAGGTGTTAGCAGGAGCTCCCGGGCTTATGCCGGGGCTGACTCCCAAGGCATTTCTTTTTCTGGGGTTAGAAAGAGCACGGCACGGTGCAAGGTGCCGTCGTCACTGTTTTCAAAGGGGAGTGGGCAGCACCACGGTTCCCAGCCGGGCCTGCAGGAGTGGCCTGTGGGTGGTCACGTCCACGCAGGAGGGGGCGGGGCAGCGGGAAGGCCCACGGTCACCTGCCCCACAGCACTGAACACCAGCCCAAGGGGACAGATTCTCTGCCTCGTCCTCAGCCCACTGCGGATGCTTTTCCAGAACTCGCACTCAGAACAGCGCAGCCAGCACCAGCAATGTCTGCTGCATGTGCCTGCCTCCCACAAGAAGCTGCAGCACGTCAGCCTGAGGCCCAGAGGATGGCGGAAGTGAGCACACACGTATAGGGGCCCTTACTTATCTGCACGTGACTTACGTCTTATTATGTCTTGTGTAATTCTCGGTCTCCAAGCCGGTATTTCAAAACATGGAGAGAGGGAACGAGAAGCACAGAGGAGGAAAACATGCAGTTTCCTTGCACGGCCCAGCCTTCAGCGTGAGCGTAAGACCGTTTGACCCTGCAGGTGCTTCTGGGTACCTGGGCGTCAGTGTCTTTTACACACAAGATGAGTGACTGGCTGCGTCAACCAATCACGCCGCCGTCTCCACGGTCATCAGAGTCAAAGGGATCCTCTCCACGCAGCACAGCTGAGAGCGGAGGGAGGAAACCGGTTTCTAGGTTGGACCTGAGCAGCGTGCGTTTCGGAAGGAGACGCAGGGGGCTGTACTTTACGTCTAAGAGGCGAGGCATCAGGTGACCAGGTGGAGACAATAAAGCAGATGGGTGCCAGTGACGTGCGAAGGTGCCCGAGAATGCAGAAGGGAAAGTGGTAAGAGCAACATCCCCACACGTCTGTGACCCCAAACACCCACACGACCCTCCGCTTTGCCCGTCCGCTGAGCACAGCAAAGAGATGGCCGACGGACAGAAAAGGGTTGCAGGGGCCGCCATCTCTCAGAAATGCCTTGAAATTACAGGAAAAAGTCTCTGGCCTTCTCCCAAGGAGACAGAAAAAATCTGTTGGGTTAGTTTCGGGACAAGTATCCTTGATGTACAGCTGAGGACACTGGCTGTGAAGCTGGCAGCACCCTCGGTGCAGAAGGAACTACAGTGAGATACAGAAGTACGAGGCCACCAAGCTGAGGAAGGATAGAGCCGGCCAGAACGGGCACCAACGAGGAGCAAGGAAGTAAAGGAGGGAAGTCACCCGAGAGAGCCATCATGCAAATATGTGGCTTTAGGAACAACACCAGTTAGGGCAGCAGGTGGGGACCAGGGCACAGCACCAGCACTGCACACCCTGGCTCGCGCGTCCCCACGTGGCACAGCGGATGTTTACCACAAATACTTATTAAGTGCCATGTACGAGACGTCCCACTGGCTCTGCTGACCTAAACATGAATCAGAGACGGCCTGTGCTTTTCAGGAGCTCATGCCTTCATGGGGAAGACGTGAAATAACTGGAAAACACTGGGGTGAGCCCCGTTCGTATAAACCTGTTTATACAAAATTCGAGGAAAGCACAGAGGACATGGAATAAACACAGCCTTTCCAATTTGGAGCTCTGTGTCCATGAAGGAGACTGCTGAGGGCTGAGTGGGGAGGCAGTGGCTGTGTAAGGAGGCGAAGCTGGTTTCACTGGGCGCTAATTGTGCAGAGCACTCTGTCAACACTTTATCCGAATAACTCACTTATTGCTCACACGTCGTCCTGAAAGGAGGGCCGACAGTGGGGCCCATGCAGGGTGGAAGGCACTGACCTGATGGCCCATTAAGTGGGGTGACCGAGTCCGGCGCACACAGGGCAGGGTCTCTGCCACTGACCTCTGTGCTGTCACGACCGTGAGGGATCTCAGTGCCCTGTTTGGAGACGTGGAGAATTTGAGTGCGACCATAGGTTTAGGGCAGAGGGAGAGCAATGGCGGGTACTCTGAAGCCCAAAGGGTGCGTCTCGTCACCCTGAAGACCAGCTCGCCCATGGACTTTAAGCGAATCCTGTCAGTGCTCTAGAAGCAGGAGTTGGGAGGCGTGATGGGGAAGAGAATGCGCGGCAGAGACGCAAAAGTTGGGAGGCTGCTGCCATGGTCCACGTGAAAGGTGATGAGAAAAGCAGTGTCTGCAACCACGACGACTGTTGTGAGACTCAGCTGTCACACTGTCAGATGTTGACACAAAGGCCACAGAACTACTGTTTCCTGCTGGGGGACATTAAGCCACTGGGTGTGGTCTGCAGGTCAGAGGCTAACTCAGGCAGAACAAAGAAAACGTAGCTCAAGCCCTAACTGTGCCTGCAGGTCATAACCCGGCTCTCTCCTGGCAGGAGAGCTGTGGGGACTCAGCCTCGGGCACATTCACACCGGCTCAGGTGACAGTTTCCTCTCAGATGTTAGCGGACTCTGTCCCCGTGGATTGGCCACCGCAATTGCTTGGTTGGCAGTGAGAGTTCACAGTTACTGGTTTTGTCTGAAAAGCAAATAAACACGCCTGGCTGGAGGACACGGACTTCCCAGCACTGTGGGGAGTGTGTCACTCGCAGCGTCCGGGGCACAGCAGAGTCCTCAGCCTGCGCCTGGCCTGGCTGGTGACAGACGGTGACAGATGCTCCACTTCCCGTAGATGGCATCACACTTGACGGGAGGAAGCGGGCTCTTTCTTTCCCAAGAAGCAAGGGAAGCCCCACAATAGCCTGATCCCACAGCTGTAGCCTCTTGTGCAGAGCTCAGCTCAAGACAGAATCAATAGTTTCCTAGAAGTTCGTTTACCCTGCGCTTCTGAAGACAGGGCCTCACAGCAGACGCACCTGGATCCTAACTCCAGCTGCTCAGACCCGCTGGTGCCTTGCAAGCCCCCATAATCCTCCTGACCTCAGCTGCTTCGTGTGTAAAATGGGATGACACTAACTTATGGCAGATGCTACGATACACTGTATCCAACAGTCATCAGGAACTCTGGGGAAACTCAGAACTTACAACGACCACCATTAGGAATATATTGCATTTCATATCGAGTGGCGTCATGATCATTACTTATCCCTTTAAAAATCAACCGTGGGGCCCACTCGCCCTCTGAGGGAAATGTGAGCTCCTTAGAAGACTCTCCAGGGCCCTGTAACGTGACCACCTCACAACCTCCGCCCTCCCTCCCTCTGTCCGTCCTCGCCCCACCACCTGCGCCCGGCCCCAGGGCGTCCCACGCGGGATGTGTGTCTTCTCCGCTCCGGCCGAGACTGCTGCTCTGCCACCAACCTGGAACGTCCTGTCGGACACCCTTCCTCTGCCCCCAACTCTAATCAGCGGCCACCCCTGCACGCTCAGCGTGTAACTCCTTACACCTGACCGTGTCTCCTGGCCAGTAAGTTATCGTGAACACTTATGTTGAGCATCGTCTATGAGTCTGAGGACGTGCCCACTCTGGTGGCCACATCAGTCTAACACACACACACACACACACACACACTCACACACTCACACACGGGGCCCCCGAGCGGCGTGCACCCAGCCAGATCCCGCACTCTGCTCTACCATCTGCTGGGGAGATAACAGAAACCAAGTATACAGGCTAATCAATAAAATGATTATAATGTGTGCTCAGTGCTTTTAAGGAAGAGAACAGAACCAGACATGACTGGAGAGGTAACAGGTAAGACTCCCACGTTATGTGGGATGGAGAGTAAAGGCTTCTCTGAAGAGGCAACGTTTGCGCTAAGACCTGAACGATGGGAAAAGCGCTGTTTGTGCAAATAACGGGGCGTCCGAGTAGAAGGAAGCGAGTGCACAGGCCTGAGTGCAGAGGCGGGAGCCAGAGCTTAGCGGGGACGGCGAGAGGCGAGGTCACGGGGTTTGGGGGAGGCCAGGCGAGGGGCTGAGCTTCACCTCCCCTACGAGGGGAGGAAGCAGCACGTCTACTTCATGACTTTCACATCAAGCTTTTCTGGCTGTTTTATGGGAGAGAGACAGCAAGGGGCTGAGAAGTCGTGTAGGAAACTACAGACATTGTCTAGAGAAGCAATGGTGTTGCCCCCGCCGCCCAGAGAAGTGAATAAACCCTCATCCCCAACACCACAGAGCTTGGGTTCTGGTGGCAGAGAAAGCCATTAAACTGTTCATTTCAGCCCAATGTCCACATTCCAAAGCAGAGGTAACCTGGGGCTCGGAGAACAGGGGAGAGAAGCGTGGGGTCCTCATGGAGGTCACTCGCGTTTGGTGCAGCTTCTGTCGGGCGGGATGACCCCCCCCCCCAATAACCTCTCTCAGTGCCCCGTGGGCCCCTCAGCATCTGTGTCTCACGACTTGAGGGAGGGATCAACCAGCAGGAAAATGCCAATGAAGGTCCAAGCACAGCAGCTGCTCAGGGACGTCCCAGGGTGTGGGGAGAAGCTGGTGACAGAGGGCAGGGAGCAGGACACTCATCCAGGCCAGGGAGGGGCAGTAATAGGACCAGACACAGGGAAGGGGGGTGGAGGAGAAGAGACTTGAGCAGGGCCCCTGGAGGAGGGGCTTTTCTACCTGCCCCCCACCCCCGCCTCCCAGCTTCCAAAGCCGGACCTGCCCGGCTGGGGCAGCTCCTTCCGTCAGCGTGGCCCGGGCTGTCCAGTCAAAGGCAATTGTCACATCCGCCCACTCAGGGGACAGATACACCACTTGGCTCAGCATCTGCTTTCAGGCCTCACCGCTCACCCTGCTTTACTGCGTTTCCCCAAAACTTCCAAGTACGTTTTCTGCATTAATTTCCAATCCTTTCACGAACAAACTGAAATGCCTGTTTTCCTGTCCACGTGGCCCATCGTCCTACCACCAGGTTGCTTTTGTCCAGGAAAAGCCATTTGCTCTCAGCCACCCAGCCTCCCAACTCGATAGCCCTGCGCGAAGAACGTCTTGAGCTCGTAGCCAAAAAGGACCAACAGGATCTTCTTCCTTCAATTTCCCAAAGTACCTTCCTCACTACCTATCACGGCATTGAGCAGTTTCTACCACAAACCTGAATGTTTACCTACTGTGTATACGAGGGGTGGTCAAAAGACACGGCGAACGTTTAAATAAAAAAATTATTACAGTAAAAGCCACGTTGCCATCAATCCCCCTCAAACTACCCCCCTTACCTCAAACACACTCATCCCATCGCTCCTGCCACTTCCTGAAGCGGCTCTGGACGTCCTCTTCCGTGAGTGTGTTCACTTCATCCTCCATCATGACAAGGCTCCGTGTCACACATCGCATCCGGTCTGTGGCAATTTCTGTCAAACAAAAACAGTGTGGTGTGTCCTCATCACCTTATGCACCGGATCTGACACCGTGCGCCTTCTGGCTCCTCCCCGAAGTCAAAATGAGGCAGGACATCGAGGCAGCGAGGACAGCGCAGCTACAGACGCACAGCACTTGGGAGTAAAAGGCCAGGGGCGCTCACAGCACGCAGATGAGTTGGACCAAAGAAATATTTTAGAGGTGAAATCAATACAAATGTTTTATTGATTGGATTTAGGGGATGAAAGGGGAGAAAAGGCATCAAAAACGTATTCTTCTTCCCAACTTGGGCAGCAGGATGGTCGGAGGTGCCATTTCCTGAGAGAACATGAGGCGGGACCCAGAGCGTCTGCAAAAGAGCCTCACATCACACAGAACCTGCCTCTGCTCGTTCTAACTCATCCAGTTCCGTGTTTTTACAGAGCAGACGATACATGAGAAACTGCCATCTGTCCTCTGGGGAACCTTCGAGTCGTACAGCAGGAAGAGATTAAAAGTGGAGACTAACAGGACACAGGACAAAACTGTCAGATGAGTGTCACAGCACAGGGACAGAACGCCGCGGGGGCTCACGGGAGGCGGAAGAGCCAGCGAGAGCCTGCCGACTTCGCAAAGCAGGAAGGATTCCACAGAATGTGCCGTTGGGGTAAATCTGGAGGAACGATGAGGATTTCAAGCCCCGCAGCATGACTTGAATTCATCCCAGGGTCCCACTGGTGCCACATTTAAACATCCACAGAAAAGCAAGCAAAAATGATGGAAAATTCGTTCAGTCGTAAGCAGATTCACAGCCGCTGCTGCACAGAAGTCCCCTTCCGGTCGGTCCCCTGGCTGATGTCCTCAGCCGTGCGGGCTCTTCCTCTTGTCCACGTGCACCCCCCAGAACCTCCGTGCCCCCCGACCTCGGCAGAGGGAGCACCAGGTGTCTGGTTTGGCCTCAGAGATGCCTGAGTGCCACAGGGTCCAGGACAGACGGCTTTTCAAAGGGCTGGGCTTGGGGATGTTGGGGGGGGGGGCGAGAGGACGGCTGCTCACCTGCTCGGAAGCATTGTCCTCGTCACAAGAAACAGCGTGGGCAGCATGGAGGCCTGTGTTATAGGAAAGTCAGCTGGCGTCCTGGAAGGTGTAGGACAAACAGGATGGCAGACAGTGTCCAGGACGTGCCATGTGGGTTTGGTCTCAGCGGGCGTCACGGTGTGGGGTCAAGACCGTGTGACGTGGGCACCAGAGGAATGGCTGTACTTCCTGGACTCGGGGACGGAGGGCAGATAAAACCTGACTGGCTGGAGTCCACACACATCCATCTGCCGTGGCCCCAAGGAGCAGTATTCGACTTGTAGGAGGTTAAGCCTGGTTCTGCGAGAACATTTACATCGGGGATCACCTTCTACAAGCTTCCAGAGTAGGGTCTCAGATCCTGGCCCTACCCTGGAGCCCTCGCCCAGCCCCCAGGCCCCCACAAATCAGAATAATGTCCATGCCCAGCCCTATCGGGGCCCTTCCCCCAGACCCGGGGCCCCACTGCACCCACAAATGGTAATTAAGGTCCACGCCCACGTCCCTGCCCAGCCACCAGATTTTCAAGCACACCCTTCACAGCTTTCCCTGAAGGCAGGAAGTGGACTAATGCACTTTAGAAGGATTTGGGGTAATAGGTCTTGATGTTACGATGTTTTTCAGTCTCAGTTTCAGGTAATTGGACAATGAGGCCACGCTTATTACCAGCTATTCCGGTACTTCTGGCCTAATTCTAAGTGTAAAGTGCAGTGCGAGGTGTCGAGTGTGCTGGAAAGACAAGGAAAAGAGGGTTTCTAGTCTCCAAAACGGACACAGAAACCATGACAGGCAGGGAGGGCGGGAAAGGAGTGAGGCCCTGACAACCCGCGTCTGCGTCTCACCACCCACACTGGTGCCGTCCTGAGTGTCCCTGGAGGTAGGAGTTATTAATCCCCTCTTGTTTTTATTGTTTCTGCTGTGTCTTTCTGACCCATCGTGCTGAGTAAAAGGTGGCGTTTAAGGAACAGTGATGACCGGGGAGCGACATCCCTGCCCCCGTTTTAGAGACTCCACTTTCACTGGAGCACTCAGTTCCTTCCAGCTACACTCGGCCCCTACCTCACCTCCTCTGCCCCCCGTCACCGCTACCCACCCCCGGAATCGGCATTTGCTGAGCACCTGCTGTATTCTAGCCCTTGACCTATGGACAAAGGAAGTGCTGTGTTAAGAGACCAGTGGCAATAGCCACCTACGTGTTAACTGTGTTTTTTCAGTTTCCAAAATCATTTCACATTTGGATCAAGGAAATGTGTGTTATATTTTTCCCTTTGGAGAAAACAGAGATGAGCTTGCGTTTGGAAATCTTTGGCAAGGACCTCATTGCTCTTTGAGTCTTCATGCCAGAAAGCATCCTGGGAGGTCTCACTCTGCATGAAATTTTACTGTCCCGATCAGAAGACCTCCTGCTGAATAACGGCAAAGGAACAAATGGCTTTTGCAAAAGCTGACAACCAGCCTCCCAATCCTGACCCCGCCTAGAGCCTGGGGCTTCCAACAAGGTCTCCAGGCAGCCCCACCAGCTGGCCAGTGGGGTGCAGGGGGAAGGAAAGCAATGGGGAGCCTGGTTTTCTGGAAAGGAAAATGCCGTTCACAGAGGTCACCTTAGGACGTTACTGCAGGTAGTTAATAGCAAGTCGTCACTAATAAGTAATTACTGCTGAGACTGGGGTCCAGCCCTCTGCACAGCTCACAGCTGCTCCCTGAAGTGGGGCCTCCGAGAAGGCTGGGCACAGACCCCCGGAGAGATGGCAGGGTCCTTGTGACCTCGGCCACCCGGTTCCTGTTCCACTTCCCAGAGCGCAGGTGGGAAAGCACCGCGGCTGGAAATTATGCCACTAGGGCACTGCGTGCGGATGGGAACCGGGGGCGCCTGAATCTGCTTGGAGATACCACACAGCATCTCACAGCAGGTCGCTATGGCAACGCCGCCCTCATTGCAGTAGCTTTCAACAAAAATACCTCAAGGGCAGAGTAATTAGGTAAGTGGAGCAGGGAGTCTGCGCTCTGCTCCTCCTGGCAGGCATTTTCCAGTGATTACCGGCCTATTGTTGTGTCTCGGGCTCTGGGGCCCTGCCTAGGACAGCAGGGCTCCCCTGGGGGAGGGTGTGCACTCGCTTGTGGGGTGTGGGTGTGATGGAGGCCGGATCCTTGAGTAGCACCTGCCCCAAACCCCCTTCGCAAACGGCACCCACCAAGTACACATGTGACAGGTGAGTCTGCGGGACTGCAAGGCATGCTCAGGCCTCCAGCCCGTCAGAGGGCGCGTGCCTGCGACGGGAACAGCTTCACGCGTGCCTTGCTCTCATCCTGTCGAATTAAATTTAAACGCATGTCGATGTTGCTGTTCATCGTCCCCCCACACACGCTGACTCAGTTGTCACTTCACACACACCCCCCAAGGCTCCCAGACGCTTTGGCTTCTGTTTCCAATGCCTGGCAGCCCTGCCCACCAGTCGGGCACTGCCGTCCTCGCCACCCGACCCCCTCCGCCCAGAAGCACTGTCATCCGTGTGAACTGCGTCTCTTCCCCAGGACAACGGTGCCAGGCAGGCTCACAGGCCCCCCCACTTCCTGTCTGTTGCATCCACTCCCAACACCATGGAAAAGAAGAAAGCAACTGACTTGTGCTGACAGCGCCCTACGTGCCGGCCTTCTGTCAAGCCCTTTGGACGTTTTCCCTGTTGGTCCATCCTCTCAATAATCCAGATGAGAAACTGAGGTTAGAGAAACTCACGGAGGTTAAAACAAGTCCCAGAATCACGAGTAGGTGGCAGAGCTGGGACGCGAGGTCGGGCTGCCCGAGCCCTGGTCTCTGTCCTGCCTTGTGCCCGGCTGCCCCGTGTGGGGAGCGTCACAGATGAGGTTCGGGCCCTCCCTGCTTCCTCTGCCGTCTGGCTTTCTAACCACTGTCTCCATCCATTCAGACCACTGACTCTCAGCCAGGGTGGGTTTGTCCTCCAGGGGACATGTGGCCAAGTCTGGAGCCACTGTGGTGGTCGCGACTCGGGGCAGAGGATGAGGCCGGGGAAACTGCCAGTCCCCCCGGCAGCGTCCACAAGCAGCCCCCATGTAGAATTATTTTGTCCAAATTACCAGTCGTGCGGAGCTGAGGCCTCTGGATTCAGGAGGGGAGACACTGCGCCCTGAAGCGGCCGGGAGAATCCAGGTGTTCTGTTCAATCAAACAATAGAGGGGTTTGTAAGAATGTGCAATACCACTCTTCTCCCTAACGATGTGTCTTGAAAAATACAGCAGTTTTCATTTAAAATGTTATTTCCACGAATGGTAACGGGTTTTTAATTGTTATTTAAAAACAAATATTTTTAAAGGTTTTTAGCTTTAACTTCGAAAGCGATCCACAGGAATAGACACAATCCACTTTACACAAACCTTCGGGGTCTTTAAGACGGTAAAGGGGTTCTGAGGACGACGACTTTGAGAATCACTGGCTTAAGTTTGCGTTTGGAAACCACGCGCACAAGCTGCGGAGTAAGATGTGTCCTAGCTCCTTCCTGGAGGAGGAGGGTTACGTCGAGACTTCCTCCACGCCTCAGAAAACTGCCCTGCCGCGAGCATGTAGGGAGCCGTCCTCATTCCCCGTCTGAAGCCGGCCCCGCTTTTCTTCTCCAGGCACCTCAGGGGCCTCCAGGTGTGCAGGAAGGCTCTTGGGGCGCACGTCCAAGCTGCAAACAGCTGTCCTTTGTGCACTTTGGGCCCCGGGGTACGCACATTACAGCCAGGTCCGCTCTTGAAGGGGACGCTCTGCAGAGACCCACAGAGGCCCTGAGCCGGGCTCTGGGCCACCTGGGAGGAGGTGCAGGGTCACAGGTACCAGGCTTCAGGCCAGAAAGTGATGGGGCTCAGGTTCCCGGGGGGAGAGCCCGCTGCCTGTGGAGCCCTCACCCTGGGGCCAGCGAGGAGTGTGTGTGGGGGGGGCTTGAAGCACAGGGGTCTCTCCTGGGTCTTCCCTGGGTCTAAAGACAGTTCTCTTCAGCGAATCACTTTTCTCTCTGAGCTGCAGTTCTCTGTCTGTAAGCTGAGAGCGTCACACTAGATTCCAGGTGGTGTCAACACTTTGGGACTCCGTTTTGTCCCTAACCTGCAAGATATGGGGCAATACGTTTTTACTGAATAACCCAAACTAATTTGAACAGCTTAAAACACTGTCAAAATGTAAGGACCCATTACGGGAGCTAACCCGAAACGGGGCTGGACTACAAAGCAACTGTAAACTCTTCTGTAAGGTGTGACGCTCTGAGCCCTTCCCCTGAGCAATCCCCGTGGCCTCCGCACCCCGACTCCTGCTGGCAGTGCATTCCAGACACTTCTCTTTGTAAGAGTTGTTTTCACCTGCCCGTCTCATCCTTAGACGATCAACTTCTGTTCGACAGTAACTGCGTTTTCTTGATTTCTGTTTTTCCCAGTGAGTTGGAAGGCAGTCAGTGTTTATTGGATTGAATGGGCCGTATAATTTCCACCGATTGTCACTGTGAAATTTCTGTGGATGGAACATTGTCTCACATTAATTTATCACAATAAATACCAATGGTCTCTCCTTGTCCACTGGGCAAATGTCTCCTCGCCCTTCAAGGAGCCCATGAAGCACTTCTCCGAGGGCAAAGCCTCGCTGCCCTTTCTCAGTCCAGGTGCAGGAGGCTTCGACCGTCAGAACCTTCACCAGGCGTGTGGGGGAAATATCTGAGTTGCTAGAATTTACAGCTAAGTCTTCCTGGAAAGAAGACGTCCGCAGCCCGTGTTCTATGAAACAGGCCTGGGAGGTGTTCCATGAAAAAAGCATCCACAGTCAAGTAAGACGTGGAGATGCCTGTGTTGTCTCCCTCTCAGGGTGCTGAGAAGTCTGTTTAGAGAGAAGGAAGAGAGACTGCTCACGTCTCCACGAGGGATGCTGAACTCTTTTGGTCAAGGCGCTTTGTGGGATTGTTTCCTCCGCGTCCCGCACATTAACACAGTGGGGCGTCCAGTCCTCCGGGGAAATACTGGGACACGAACTGGAGGAAACTCTTGTTCTCTCCACATGTCACAGCTGCCAGGAGTGGGCGTGGTTTCTGCTCTAAGAATTTAGCAGGTGATTAAAGAAGCGACTCAGCTCTACTTTCCTTCTGGTGGATTTTTTTCCCACCACCTCATTCAGCCTTGACGATTTCTGTTCCCAAGGACCTTGTGGGATGGGGAATAAAGTCTCTTTATAGGAAGGAAGAGGTTCGCTCAGGTTGCGTGACTTCTCCGCGGTCCCTCAGCTGGCAAGAGGCAGAGCCGGGGTGCAGTGTGGCCCTCTCACCCCCAAGGGGCTGCTGTGGGGTCCACGCAGCTTCTCCTATGGGGCATGTCAGTTTGGGGGTGTAACTTTTACTCCCTTTTCTTTTACTGCCACATTGAATGTCTTTTCAGTCACAAGAAAGGCCCTTGTGCTGGCTTTCGACTCAGCCAGGTCTGGGGTGAACTCTGCTCTACAAGCCATGCTCCCTGTCAGAGACGCAAGAAGACATCAAATGTCCTGAACAGACATTCGCTCACCAGGGAAAGAGTCCTCACCAGGAACAGGACAGACTTGGGACCAGGCACACCCAGCTTTGATCTGCTCCTCAGCCGTCCTTGTTCATGACATTTGGTGCCTCAGCTGTGACCTCCTTCTCTGCAAAGCAAAATAGTAATGGCGTCTCTGTGGAACCTCGTGAGCTCTAAATGAAAAAAACATGTATCCCACTACCTTTCATACGATGGCTGGTAATTTAAGTGCTAAAGTTCTCCCTGTAAAATTGTCTGAAAATCTGAAAAGACACCCATATTTATGGAGGTCTATGTTAGAATTCACTGCAGCTGCTTATTTAATGAAATAACAGAGACTGAAGCAAGATAGACTTTAATTTTCCCCTCGTGTAAGAGAGCTGTGGACATGGTAGCCCAGAGCTGGACCCAAGCACTCAGGTCCCCCCCATGAGCTGATCTGTCATCTTTAGGGAGTTGCCTCGTGTCCGTCATGGTGGCTTCTGCTCCAGCTGCCACATCTCAATCCCAGGCAGAATGAACAAAGGTGGAGGGGAAGAGGCAGGGCCAGAGAGCGTCCTCCTCTGAACCGTGTTCCTGAAGCTCCACCCACAGCCAAACTGTCTTGGAAGAAGAGTGAGGTGTACAGATTTGTCTTGGGCACAGAGCTGCCCCAAATAAAAACGAAACCCTGCGAATAAGGACAACAGGAGAACGACATTGGGAAGGCAGTCAGGAGTGTGCCACAAACAACTACGGTGGCACCCTCGCAGTGGCCTGTGTGCAGTCGTCACTACTGAGTGAGCTGGGGACCCATGGTGACGGGACAGCCGCTGGAGGCTGTCAACTGTGTGGCAGGCCACGGTGGCCACAGAACGGGAGAGAGGAGCCAGGCAGCTTCCTCGTGCTGTGGTGCTGCTGCAAATGGTGTGGGTTTCCAAAATCTCAGAATAACACATTTTGTGAGCTGCCGATGACAAATCTTCTCCTTAGCGAAATGTGAAGTATCTGTTTGGAATTATGACTTCCACCCTCTTTAAAACAGAACATTAGGAGCTGGCTGCCTGCCACTCAACAGCCACGCAAAGCTCCCCATGCACACCGCACTGAAACCTACCCTTTTCTCTCTTCCTTTTTTGATTCTTATGCGTGGGAACTTTTCTTGGGTGTTGGCTTTCCCAAAATGGAAATGCATGCATTTACTTGGAGAGTTTCAAATTTGAATATTTATGAAAATATGCCAGCGCAAAACATGTATTATTAGCAGGATTTAAACTAGAAAGAATGATTCCATTTCTATTGACTGGCTAACATCTCTTGAAGTTCCTAAACAAAGAGAAAAGAAATCATGCAGCGTGGGGGTCGCTGATGGTCCAAGGAGAGCCCGTGGCTTGTGCCTGCAATCGGAGACCATGAGGCAACACGGCAACACTGCCCTCTTTACATTTCCGTGTTTCTGGCAGCCTTTGAAGGACGGCTCTGCTCTATGACACACACCCACCCTGCAGCATTTCCTTATACACGTCTCGGTGACTGTCGTCAACCCCCCGAGGACAGCTCCCCGTGGAGATCTGGCGTTACTGAGTGCACTGGGGTCCACCTCCGGGGAACCTCATGAAGGTATAACACTGCACAGTCAGCTCCCAAATCAAGGGACTGCGTGACCAGCACCCCGAAGCTCCTAGGTTCCTAAGCCTTCCCAGGACAACCACCACCCGACCCCAGCAGCACAGCCCAGGCGTGCCCACTTTGCCCTCTGAGCAGACTCACACAACACACAGTGCTTTATGTGTCTGCTTCTGTCCCTCAGCATCATGAGTGCCGAGTCACCATACCTGTCCATCATTTCCAGCCACGCCCGCTGCTGCTGGTGTCATGGCAACGGGCACTGGTGGTCTGAGTTTTGACCACCACTTTGCTCTCACCACGCCCGTGCACGTCTTCTGGTAAACGCCGTGTGTTCCTAGGGAGCACGCGCCCAGGGTGCGATGGCGGAATCTGAGCAGAGGCACGTGTGTGGCTGCCCCACCTACACATGCACCTCCGGTGGGCAGTGGCACCCAGCTTGGAAGCGTCCCCAAAGTCCAGGGCCCGGCCGAGTGTGAGGATCACTCTTTAGGAGCTTCCCTGAAGCCTCGGCCACTACTCTGCACTGTTGCTCAGGAAACTCCTGAAATCGTTCTCTTCCACCCTTGGAACTTCCAGCTCTGGTTACCACACAGCCACTCACGGACACTTGTCACACGTACGCACCACCAGCACCCCCATGACTGCCCCAAGTCACCAGACGACCTCCTGTACGTCCTGACCTGCCCCCGAGGAACTGACCTCCATTCACATTTGCTCACACCCCCCTGACTCCCGGGCCTCCCGTCAGATCCACCCAGAACCGGGTCCACACACAGTGCAGACTCTGCAGCAGGTTCAGACGACCCCTCCGCCCGCCATGTGCAGTTACTGCCCCTGCCCAGGGGGTTGTCAGGGGCACCCCTGGGCCCCACCGCTCAGCCTGCAGGGGATGGCTGTGCTTGTGTGACGACCAAGAAGGCACGGACCCAAGAGGGGACAGACAGTGACCGATCTTCTGAAAACCGCATGAGGTTGTGCGCTCTCTGGGGCTTCGCAACGAGACTGCACGCGAGGGAGGAAGTCACATGGGGACCTGACTCTGGAGGCAGCAGAGGCAGGTCACAGAAGCGAGGAGGAAACTCAGACTCGGCTCAAGCTCCATGTGATGACATTGTGTTTTAATGGCTACATTTCTAGGAATCACAGTTCTTGTTTTGCAACAGTTGGGAACCAATTTGTTTCCCTGAAGTGAGTTGAGAAGCACAAAGGGGCAGAGAGCCTGCAGCAAAAGGAAAAGAAGATAAACAGACGCCCCACCCCGAAGCTTCCCCACCGGTGGGGAGAACAGATAGCAGTTATTAGAGAGCGAATGAAATCGGGTGCAAGGACTAAGAGGAACTTTGTAAAACCATATAGTTCTAGGGCCCAACCTCTGCATTTCGGTGCAAACACATACAAACTGTATTTATAGTCTCATGAGCAAATTGTAAGAGTTGAGTACACACTGTTGCCCCCCGTTTAGTACAGACCCACAGCGTTCACGGTGCTCCCCAGTCTGAGTCCAGCTGTACTCCAGCCTCACCCCCTTCTTTCTATCCACCCAACGTGTCACCCTGTCACACCGCTCACTTTCCCCAAATATGCTTCAGGTTTCCGTGACATTGTGACTTCTCCACGCGGTTTCCTCTGTTGAAATGCCTTTCTCCCCTCTTCTCATCCTCCATTTTTATTTCCCCAGCTCACATGCCACCTCTTCCAGGAAGCCTTCCTTGAATTTTCCCAGTATTCTAAGGCATTGGTTTCTCTTTGCTCCAGTACTATTTCTTCCTACTTCTGCTTAGTACTTGCTGCGTCTGGCCTGTTTATGGTTAGCATGTTTACAGTTCCCCACGCGTATTATAGGGTAATCTTCTTAGGGGCATGGTCCTCTCTTAGGTATTTAAACTTCACGTTCTCCATAGATCCTAGACAATGTCTTGGACATAGAAAGTGCTATATTAATTCGAATCAGATTTGTCCAAGAAAAAAGACAGGGGTTTATGTTACGAGGTTAATCATCGTAGAGGACTCCTTGAAAACAAAAATAGACAATGAGTCATCCCTGGAAAATGTGGAATGGTCACGGGATTTCATCTATGATCCTTTCCTTCACCAGTCTCACTGCAGCTCTCACCAAGGTCACCGAGTGACTGTATGGCCGGCAACGCCTGACGTCTTGAGGATTAGTTTCCCTAATGAAGAGATGAAGGCCTGGAGTGGGCACACGGGGGGCGGGGGGTGATGGAGACGGACGGAGACCACCCATCCTCCCAGGGTCAGAGGACCGGAGGGGAGGACGGGCAGGACGTGTCTTCACGGGATTTGGACTGCTTTTGTCTTGATTAATCCCGGGAGGAAACAGGTTTGCGTTTCTATGAAATACTGATTTTCTTTGCAGACCTGCTGCTGACACCACGCCACGTGCACGGGCTCTCACATGGACACAGCCCCTGCCTCCGCTCCACCCCCACTCCCCGGAGAAGGGACGGCCCTGGACAGTCCACGGCCTGGATGCATTCGATTTTATTCCAAAGAAGGATTAAGGCCATAGCCAGGAAATTTCCACTGCATCTGGAGAAGTAAGGACCGGAGGACTATGGGAGTCTGTAAATGCTCCCTGGTTTATCTCCCTGAAGGTGTGTTGGAGTCTCTGCTTCTCTCCACCCCCCGCCCCCAGGAGACAGGACTGCTCACGACAGGGGTGGGTTTTGTTAAAAGTGTTGGAGGCTTATTTATCTATTGGCCTGTGGGTTTATCTACTGAACAGTCCTCTTCTTTGTCTCTCTAAACTGCGCCCATCATTTAAATGACTCCCCCTGGCCCTGCTCTGAAGGCCTCAATGGCAGAATTCCGTACTCCAGCACTGAGAGCGCAAATGCAGCAAGGCTATGCTCCCAAACCTGAGTGCGTTTGGAAAACACCTGCAAAGAGGACCCGAGTCTCTGACTCAGCAAGAAAGGCCCTCTGCCCTTGGAAATGGTTCCCAGCTGGCGCTCACGTCCCCATGCAGGAAGCATCCTTTCAGGACCCGGAGGCCCTGGCTGCTGGAGAGGGCGCCGAGTCAGGCAGCAGGTAGCTGATGGCTGCAGGTGCAGCGGCTGGTGTGCCTGTGACTCACAGGCTGACTGTGATTCAGTGCCATCACCCGTGCAGTTTGCAGCCCTGCAGGCCTGGCTACAGGTGGGCCACAGCTGCGGCTCTGGGGAAGGGTTTCTGACTAATGTCACTGGCTCTGAATCCAATTTCCACACGTTCATAATCACTTCCCTGGAGCAGCACATGGCCACTGCTGCCGCCAGGTAAGAGGCGTACAGAGAACAGAGGGTCATTTACCACCTTCTCAGATGGAAGCAATTTGCGACCTAGATTTTTGAGTACCCTGAACTTCCTTGAGGCTGAAAAGAACACAGGCTTGAAAGGCTGCAGTGGGGACCCGATGAGGAAATGAAACGTCCTCCACAGCCCCTGGGCTCCCTGCTGGTGAGCAGGACGGCAGGCAAGGGCCCACGCCGTGTCCCCAGCACCCAGGGGCACCCACACGAGCATGAGGACCATGCACAGACGCGGATGCCCTCACTGTTCTGACGCCTCAGGGAGCGGCCATCACTCCACCCGCCCAACTCCTTCTCAGCAGGTGTCTGACTCAGGTCAGTTTTAACTCACAGACCCCCAAACACAGGTAACAGTGAAAACAATTCCAGAGGACGCACGAACCCATTGAAAATTGGGGGGAACGGTAACCAGCTCCGCGTGGATCCACGCCAAGCCAGGAATAACAACGCAGGAAACGTACTGATCAAAGAAGCCCAAGGAGGGGTCTGCAGCCTACACCCCACCACTCAGTGTCCCCCGGACACACTTAATCTGAGGGATTGATTTTCCAAACATCTCAGTGCAACGGAGCCCTTTAACAGGGTACCCCCCTTAGTCACCCCTCTCCCCAAATTCCCTCTGGGCTAAGTGGCTCCTGCGGGCAGATGGGGAGCTTCTGCTGTGAGACTGGGAGGGGAGGGAGAAGTGATTGGAGAAAGAGGGGGACAGAAGCTGGAGGGAGACGCAGGAGCGGGTGCGTCTTGGACCTCCCTGAACCCTTAAAAACAAATCCTGCGACTCGCCGTCACAATACTCACACTGGCCGTCACAGCTAAGGGACATTACTCCTGTAAGGAGGTCCCGGGCAAGACCTGTGCTTGTCTTTCCGTGTTGCGGGAGCCCTAGAAAGGGGTCACTCCACAAAGATCACGCAGCCACCGTCAGAACCCCAAGTTAGAACGGCCCTCGACTCCAGCTCGGAGCTGTCACTCATGCAGCTCCTGTCTCTCCAGGTGCGTCCCCTGGACTGGACCGGGAACGGGGACTCCCACAGGCCAGCACATCCCCCCCAGTTCCAAAGAAATGAGATAAAACAGGGCGTTCGCTAAGTGCCCGAGTGCAGAGATATCCGGGCTCCGTCTGCACCAGCACAGCCCTTGCGCCCTAAAGCCCCCTGACCAGCTGGTCCGTCTCCGCTGCCCCCCCCAGGCCCCCCCACCCCCCGGCCGTGCCTGCAGGTGTGGCCCCCTCTGCGGGGGGCGGTACCTGTGGGGCCTGCTCACCACACGCTCCATGCAGTGGGCACGACCCCTTCCTTTCCAGCACCTACTCTGACGGGCATGAAGGAAGGTGGACCCATGCCCCTGAGTCAGGACCCTTCACATGCGTGTCTCACTAACCGTGGAATAAGAGATGGACATTTTATAAAACCAGAACACATATGGCCTGAATGAGAAAGCGGCACTTTGACCCCCACAAATTCTAACACATTTCCTCCACGCTGGGTAACGTCGGGGTGACGCCACAGACTGAGGCGTCACCTCACTGAAGTGAGGATGGTCTCCGCCTCCCCCCGCCCCACCCGCCCAGTGTGGGTGAAGCTCAGGGGATCTGAGTTGCTATGGGAACGGAGAAAGGAGTTCCTGGAAATGGAATAATTGCTGTCATCTGAAAGGGCAGCTCTCTGCTGCCATAGATATACTCCCCGAAGTCTGCATTAAGCTGTGTTAACAAATGTGTGTCACAAGTCACTCCCTGAGAATTGCTGGGGGCAGGGGGTGGACTTTGCCACATCCGGTGCTGTGCTACTGAGCTGATTTGCTGAAGGACAATTTTTCCATCACTGTTTTGGACTTGAATTCTCTTCCCAGAACTAATCTTGCACCTCTCACCAGACACAAACTCAGGTGCATGTCGGGCTGGGAGCCCCACGTCTGCGTCTGGTCAGGGGGTGTAGCTGGGTTGTTCACGTGATGGACAAACATCCGACCAACACTGGAAACTCCACAGGCACCTCGACCTGATGAAATGTTTCCGAGGAGGCGGGGGAGAGGTGCTCGCAGGCACAGAGTGCAGAAAACCAAGGGGATCAGAATCCGGGGCAGAAGCGTGGCCCCGGGCACCACCTGGCTCTGTGCCCTTTATTCAAAGTGCACCAGCAGCAGGGGGGGAGGGGGTGGGAGAGGAGACACAGCCCCGCCCGACTCACGAACTACATCCACATTTCAGCAGGGCCCCCAGGGCACCTATTTTCACACGGGTCTGGGCAAGACCTAACTTTACAGATAAGACGCCTCAGTCCTGGAAGCAGTGACTGTCCCAAGGCCTTGCTGACAACCATAGTGGAATCGGAACAAAACCCCAGGTCTCCAAGGTGACAGTGTTGCCAGTGTCACCGGGACTTCTCTGTAGCCAAGACTCTCCGGCCTTGTCCCTAGGCCTATGCCACCCCAGGCACTGTCCCTTCCAACCTCAAATGTGCACATGTTGCTGCCCAGGAACCGCTCCACCGGCCTGTGAGATGTCACCTCACACCTGTCAGAATGGCGCCATCAAGCACTCAACCAACAGCAAGTGCTGGTGAGGACGTGGAGAAAGGGGGACCCTCGGGCACTGTCCGTGGGAATGGAAACTGGTGCAGCCACGATGGAAAACAGCGTGGAGGTTCCTCAAAAATTGAAGACAGAACTGCCACATGACCCAGCAATTCAGCTTCTGGGTTTTTAGCCGAAGCAATCCAAAACCAATTTGAAAAGATAGCTGCACCCCTACGTTCACTGCAGCAGTATTTACAAGAGCCAAGATGTGGAGGCCACCCGAGTGTCCAGTGACGTATGAATGGATCGAGGAGAAGTGGTACATCACTGACGCCGTGGAATATTACTCAGCCATAGAAAAGACAAAACACTGCCATTTGTGACAACAGGGATGGGTCTTGAGCGTATTACACTAAGTGAAATAGTCAGATGGAAAAGGTGAAAAGCCCTATGATTTCACTCCTATGTGGGAGATAAAACAAACCAAAAAACCCAGACTAGCAAAACAAAATGAGAACAGCCTGACAGATACAGAAAACTGAAGAGGGGAGGGGCGCTGGGGGTGGGGCGATATGGCTAAGGGGTCAAATGTGTGGTGCTGGAGCAGACGACACTTTTGGTGAAGGGAATACTCTGGTGTATACAGATACCAAATGATAATACTGTATCGGAAACTTATATGTGTCATAAACCAATGTTACCTCAATGAAAAAAAAAAAAAAAAAAAAACTCCCACAAAAAGAGGCATCTCCGGGCTCTGCCTTCCCTCTAGTGGGGTCCACGACCCAGGGGAGGCCCCGGCTTGCCAACGTCTCCGCTTTTAACATTTAAGTAAAATGGCTGGAACGTCCATGGTAATGACATAATTCATCACTGCACCAAATATCCAATTGCTTCCCCAATTTCCCCGGCTATACTTTTCTGTGACATCGGCTTGTGCCCATCAAGAGCTAAAAAGTCCACATGTTACTTTTGTCTGTAGTGTTTCTTAAGCCTCTGTTAGTTTTGAGAGTACCTCTCCCTCTTGCTGTTTTTCTTGACATTTCTTTATTGAATACGTGGGTCATTTGTCCCACAGAGTTCCCACTGTCTGAATCTTGCTAATTGCTTCTCGGTGGTGTTAACATGGTCCTTTAGCCTCTGTATCGGCAGGTCCAGAGGAAAGATCAGATTCTGGCTTGTTCTGAGGGGGCAGGATTGCTTCCTACCTAAGGCTGTGTTCATCTGACAGCATCACAATGGGAGGTGGTGCGTCTGGAACCCACCTGGGGCGTTGCCATGAACTTCTGCGCTCAGGTGTGGTCAGCTCAACCTGTGCGTCACGGGGTTGCCACCAACCTTTCACTCGATGAGCTCGGTCCACTCTTTCCTTGTGGTGACAGACAGTAGACATAGATGACGGCTCTCCACTCCGGCGACTTCCAGTTCCTCTTCATTTCCTAAGTAAGGCTTAGCGGCCCTCGTCTCACTCTTCCCCGAGCAAATTAGACGCAGACGCCTGGTCGCCAACCTCCCCATCCCAATAGCTTCTTAAGCAGTGAGCTCCCGGGCTCTGCGAGGAACTCTGAAGTCAGCTCCGCCAGGAACGACATATTCCATCCCTGCAAAGTTACAACCATCATGGAATGTGGGTACTTGTGTTCCCACTTCACAGACGAGGAAACGGGTCCAGGTGACACACGTGGAGACGTGCTCCACTCAGCGAGGTGCAAAGAGGGACAGAGAAGTAGCCTCAGAGATGCACACAGATTAAGGCCTGGCGGGGGGGTGGGCTGAGGCGTCTCTCTCTGCAAACGCACCCCACAGGCTCCGTCCTGGGCACCCCTGGGGAAGAGATGCACAACCTGGGACCCTGTAAATGTGACTGGCATTCAATCCCCGAGAGCCCCACTGCCTCTTCCCTTGCCATGGTCCCAACGGCTCCTGCAACATATACACACATCAGCAGACAGCTGGCCGCCTACTTCCTGTCCTGAGAAGGTGACCAGGAAAGGAATGAAGTCACACATAGAACACAAATTATTGGCTCTTGGTCGTCTTCAAAGGGCTCCTTAGTCCATGAAAAATACGTGCCCCACTGCCAAGTCGCCCTTATTCCATATAGCACAGTGAGCGGTGCCAAGGACTGTGGGTTCCTGGTGAGTCACAGCTGAACCGAACACCAGGTGTCAGATGGCCCCCTTCCGCAGGTGGTGCCGATGGCGGGTTGGCACATTAGAAACCTCCAGACAGTAGGTTTCTAATCCCAGTCCCCCCAGCTACCAAGTGTGACCTTGGGCGTGTTCCCTGAAATCTCTATACTTCAGTACTTTTATCTGTAACATGGGAATGATTTCTTAAAAACGAGTGCCTGTCTTCGGGGGCTGTGGTAAGGATTGTGATAACCCATATCAGGTCCGGTGCACGATTCTGGCTGACACTGAGCACACAGAATCACAGAGTTTATTTCTCTTAAAAAAAAAAAAAAAATCAGGGTCAGCTTTTCTCCAAAAAGGGCAAGATTCAAGGCTGCCTTTCTGTAAAACACTTCGTGTTGCTTAGAGAAAGATGGAATGGCAATAGGGTTAATATATTTCATTTTAAAGTAGAAAATGGTGTGGGATTATCTTCCAGAGCTTAGCCCCAAAGCCCACATCTTGGAGTGATTTCCAGCACATACTTAGTTGGTGGGGGAGTCAGTGACGTCATTCATCGTTGCCATGGTAACAACAAGGCCTGTAGCTTGAACTTGGATCATAGCAGCTAAGAGGAAGAGGAATGAACTTGGAAATAATTCAACGGAAATCCATGGCCACTTAAGACTCAAATGAGACGCCTGGAATAGTTTGGAATCTGCTTGAATCAAGATATTTCTCCTAAAAGAACAGAGAATAAAAAACCCAATCATCTGTGTATACGGTGCATTTTTGCTCTGAGCCCCAAATAGTTCCCATGCGCCGAGGAACAGACATGGCCCCCGTTTCTTTCATTCAATGGATAAAATTGACTCATGATGAGTCTCAAACCTCTTTTTTTCATTAAAACAAGGCAAATGCGCCCATTTTTGTGTTGAAAATACGGACCCATTGTATTTTTCCTTCTTCAGTATTGTAGATTTCGGAATTATAGCATGTTAAAATTAGAAGAGGTTTTCCAACATGATTTGACAGGTTTAAGAAAGGCCGGTGTTCTGAGGGTGCGTGTGAGGTGACCAAGGTCCCCGCATTTGTGACACTGGACTCAGGTCTGTCTTTCCGATTCCACCAGCTCCCTTCACTGGGAACCTGACACTGGCCCAGGTGCTGCTTCAACAGACCTGTCCATCTAGTGAGGCGGTGAAGACCCTCCTGAATGCCGTTTCAGCCGCCCACGTCCGGGAGAAACACGGAGTGACGGGTGGCGTTTGGCAGCACGTCAGAACTTCCAAAGGTGCCTCTGACCTGAGGGAGGCTGCGGTCCTTGGGGTCCCGGCTCCAGGTGTATTTCCAATCTGCGCCGTCTGATTTGGGCTGAAAGGGGCTCTTTGCAGATCCCGTGGCCCCCCTGTCCCACTGCATTCTCTGCCAAACAGAGGTGCTGGTTAAGAGGCCCTGCCTGCCAGATGTGAAGGGCGCAGGCCGCCCTGCTCTGGGGCCACAGTGACCAGCGGAACCAAGGGCCCGGGGACCCCCACTCTGCACTGTCCGGTCCACGTCTGCCTGTCCGGAAGCCTCTGTTCTGCGTGAGGTTAACTGAATGGAACAGGTACCAGGTAGGCAGAGCAGGGGTTCCAAGCGCCTCACTTCATATCCTGATGCCCATAACCGGTGGCAACGTGTCCCCTGATCCCCCACCACAGCCCTTGTTTGCTCATCGTCCCCGCACCTCTGATCTGTCCCCCTCGTGGTCATTCAAAGTCCCGTCAAGCCTGACTTTGCATCATCCCTCTTCCTCTTTGCTCGATAATTACTCCAAGTGATAAAACCCAGACTCCTCCCCCAAGACACACCCTGCCCTCCAGCCAAGCCCACCTCGTCCCTCCCTCCCTCCCTCCCTCCCTCGCTCCCTCCCACCTGGCTCAGGACACAGCCTTTCACTCTGGTCCTTCTTGCCGGCCACACACCTCCCTGTGCGCAGCCTCTCTTTCCCATTGGGCCCACGTGGCTCCTCCCGAGAAGAGGGCGCCATGGTGCTCAGTGAGGCAGACAGCACCTCTCCGTCCTCCACCGAAGCCCCCCAGCGGCTCTCGGGTCCGGCCGGCCCGCAGGCCACCCCAGCTCACACGTCCAGCTGCCGTGCAGGGCCTGTCCCCAGAACGGACCCTCTGTCTTGTGGCCTTAGGTCTGGCGGGGGTACCCTGCCCACGAGGGCACGGCTCCCCTCAGTCTTCCCTGTTCCAGAACCTAAGCTGATCGCCCAGGCACCACATACCCTCAGCCTGCAGACTGTCACCAGCTCGGGCCACTTAAGGGAGCATCTGATGCCCATGACAAGGGCTCCCATCAATGGGTTCACCCATTTAATACTTTATTTTACGTTCTTTATTTTACTTATTCGCAAGTGGTATTTACGTTTTTATCACATGCTCTTATCAAGCACCTTATCGACATTATCTTCTCTAAACACGCGATAACTCTGACTGTAATATATGAATATCTGAATTGTTCAAGGAGAGATCAATGCTCAGACAGGTGCAGTAACTTGCCAAGGTCACAGGCGTGTGCGCTATCATCCCTGTGACGGCCTCGCGCTCGGCCCAGGCTCACTGTGCTGTCCCACCGGGGACTCAGCTCTTTGTGTCTCTCCCTCTCGCAGGTCCTCAAGTCCAAGCATCTTTTAAAGAACAAAACCATGCTGTGTGTCCTACTCCGAGGACAGAGAATAGATTTGTGGGGCTGTCAATGTCTGACTCACTCCACCTTCATACACGCGTGAGTGGGTGGGAAGCAGAAGGATACGCTGTTTGGAGACATGAATTTGTCCCTTGGGCGGCCTCCCTGGGGGTGACTCGCTATTCATTAGACGGCACAGTGATGCCCCCAGGAAAGGCCCTGCAGCCCCTGGCAGGAAGCATTCCACCCTCGGAATAAATCTTGGCAGCTGGCAGGCGTATCCATCGTCATTTAAAGAAGAGGAGACAGATGTTCGTAGCATTTCCATAATTTGTTCAACATTACTCATTAACACAGAGGCAGAATTCGCGCTCACACCCGGGTCCCCTGCCCATGCCCGGGGCTCCTGTCGCACGACCTGGCTGCGGCTTCCTGCGTGAAGGAATTCAGCGAAGACGGAAAGCAGCACGAGAATTTCTATTTCTGAAGATAAATCGATGCCAACAACTGCCCAATTCCCCAGCTAGAAATACTGTGAAATAACTGCGCCTGGACCGCCACTCACCACAGCCGGACGGAAAGACCACCTTATTCTCAGCCTCCTGGACGTTTCCTGCAGCAGCCGTGGCCCTCCCGTGCCCTCCCCCTGGGCCACAGGCGTTGCAGGACCGCGGCTGGGTGACAGAGGGCCCCAAGGATCCATGATAATTCAAATGCCCAAGCAGGAGGCCTGAGTTAGACTTTCCCAGGACCCCAGATGTCCTGGGTCTGAAGAGCCTCTGCTGTGACCGCTGGGTCCTGGCTTCTTGCTACTCAGCCAGGTGGATTTAAAGGTCCCAAGCAGTCAGCCGGTCGTCCCGTCCACAGTGGAAGAAGGGCTGGCCAGTCAAAATAACAAGCCACGAACTGCATTTGGAAACAACATTTCCACGGACAGGCAGAAGCCCTCCCTGTCCCGTTGCAGGGGCTCTGACAAAGGAGCCTGCTGTGCCCACCCTGCTGAGGACCAAGGCCTGGTTTACTCACGGCAGAACTGTGAGGGCGGGTGGGCCAGTAACATGGAAAACGTCTTCCCGACCCTCACCTGAGACGCTGGTTCTACCTCTGGTCTTTATGACCTGCGGGAAGGGGTCTCCATGCACCCAAGGACCCTCGTGTTTTCACAGGGCTGCTCGAGCGGTGGGGATGTCAGCATGGGACTTACTCCAGGACGGCCAGCCTGAGACAGAGGCGGACAGGGACGCCTGAGTGGGAGGGGGTCCGAGTGGCAGCGTCAGGAGAGCAGAGACCATCAGCGAGGACATGACCTCCCAGTCACACCATTGACACACAAACGTGCTGTTTCCGATCCTTAGGAAAGAGGGAAACGTCCTTGGTCCTGTCCTATGCTCCCCTTGCCAACACGGCTGTGCCTCTGGCCCCCACGTCCTCTCTGAGCCGCTCTAAAGGGCTTTCTCGCCACCCTGCGTGGCAATTCTCATCAAGATATCAGAACATCTGTGTTTCTGAATCTAATGATGACTCTGTCTTCACCTGGACTGTTTGCAGATTTCCACACCCCTGAACAGCCCCCTCCTTTGCACGCATTCTCCACGGGGCGTCCAGGACGCCTCGCCTCTGGGATTTTTTCCAGCCTCACTGGTCCCTCCTGGTTCAACAGCTGCGGGGGAGTTGTGGGGGGTTGAGGGGGTGTAGGAAGAAAAGCAGGGAGGAAAGTCACGGCCTGACCTCACGGTGCTTATTGCCAAGAGAAACGAGCGACTGCAGCCAGAGCCCAGGAGCGGGAAGCCGCCCTCCTCTGGGCGAGGACTGGAAGGCACTGGGACCACTTCCCCCACTTTCCTTCAGGTGAGGAGCGTGACTGACACCTGTCCTCCCCTCCACTCCACGTCCACACCCTGGACTGGCTGCTCCTTGCAGAGCCCTGTGCAAAGTGGAAATGCAGGGGCTCTTGCTCAAAAGTAAGAATTTCAAACCAGCAAGAGCAGAGCCCTTGGGAGCCAGGGCAGGCGCTGTGGGGGCCCTCAGGTGGCAGACCCCACAGCTGGCCCTGCTCCCTCCCTCACACCCCTAACAACAAGCCTGGCCAAGAGGGATGTGGCTGGAGCAGAGAGAGCGAGCAGGTTGGGAAGTCTGGGGCCCACACGCTGGGTGGCACGTCCCCTCCTATGTGTGTGTGTGTGTGTGTGTGTGTGTGTGTGTGTGTGTGTGTTTATCAGGCCGGGTCTCAGCAGAAAGAGGCAGTGTCCTCAGAAGGTGCTTTAAGAAGTGTAACAAAGGGACACAATACAAAAGTGTGGCCAAGGGAAGATAGGTGGGAGGCCACTCCCCTTCCTGGGCCTGGGAGGGCAAGGGGAGGCCCGGCCACCGGAGCGCAGGGGCAGTGTGACTAAGAGAAGACGGGAAGCTGCCTGCAGTGCAGGAATACGACCTGGGAAGGGCTCAGAGCACTGCCCCGGACTTTCTCCCCACCCCACCCCCAACCTCCTGCCCTGGAATCAGAAGCCATGACAAGGGAGCTGGATAAGGCGGCCAAAAGGTCTTCCTGTGCGGCGGGGAGCAGAGTAAAGGAAGGGAATCAGGCAGGCAGGGCACAGGTGGCCCCCAGAAGCTTCCGGAAGGAGCTAGAAAGAACACCAAGGGAACTTCCGGGCCACACTGGTCACCAGTATGCAACACAGTCTCTTTGCTCGCTCAGATTACTTGGCACACCAGCCGTGTGAAAATTCCTCCGGCTGAGATAACACGAGCACCTCCTGGAATGAGGACTCAGGGCACAGAGTAGAAAATGTGGTGACAGGGGACAGCACCAAGGGACATCAGCTCAGAAACGGGGACTTAGGGACCGCTTGGTCGGTGTGACTCCTGAAGGAACATCTAAAGAGGCCAGGATGGCAGATTCCAGGAGGCGAGTACCCAGGACAGCAGGCACCACTGCTGTTCCCGTGTGGTGACAGTCTGTGCCCAAAGCCTGAAGCAATTACTTTTGTTCTCGGGCCTTTGAGCACCTCCTTCAATCAGAGGAAAAGGTTACAACAAGGGCTCACTCCACCCGTTAGTCACCAGCTGGCAGCAGAGCACTCACACGGCCCCTTCATTCAAGACTTTTGGGGGCAGGAGCAAAGGAGGTCAACTGGGACACTCAACAACAGCAACGGCCCAAACAACTGGGAACAGGAACATTTGAAATCAATATCCGTTGAAAACTAAAGTGCAGCTCATTGCGTCCTTATTATCGTGTTACTTTGGCCAGGAGGCAGTAATGACCTGAAAAACGTGTATTTACTCACTCTTGCCCTTGCGGCGTTTTGCCTCGTTTCCTTTGTTTTGCTGCCTTTTCATCTCCAGCTCCATGTAGGACATTTTTATAACAAAAGTCAAGGCAAAATATTTCACTGTAATATCATCTTCCAGTTGTGTGACCTCAGGTAAGCTGAATCACAGGAAAACAGCCTTCAGGAGCGGAAATAAATTGCTACAGCATCTGCAAATGCTCCCTGTGCCAAAGGCACACATCCAGGCAGAGAACACCAGCGTCTCCAGGAAATTAGGGTGACAGCCCCATCCCCACCGTCCTCTAGAACCAGCCACCCCCCCACCCCACCCCCGTGAGAGCTCCGTGCATTTCCTCCCAGTCCAATTCAATTCCATTTGTCTCAATTCTGTTAGCATCTGAGGCGTGTCAGTCACACATGGGCACTCCCTTAACTGGCATTTGAAAGTTAACAATACAGGACAGCTCTTGTCACCACATCCACGGCACAGGGTGTGCGTTCTGACATCAGAATCGTTTCTGGTTCCAGCTGAGCCCCTGCTGAGAGGTGACACAGTGGGGAAGTTACCGGGCCATTCCTACTTCTGTTTCTACCCTTGTAAAATGGGACTCCAGCCTCCCCCCTCACGGCTGTGAGAATTCAGTGAATAATGGGTATAAAATCCCAGTGCGATGGTAAATGGCTTGTCTCACCCCCTTTTGGTCCCCGGGTTCCCAGCTGGTCCTTGTCTATGTCTCCAGAGCACTCTGTAAACCGCGTGGGAACAAGTGTGAAACTGCCCTGCGGCCGGTGGTCTGCTTCTGTCTGCTGAGGGCAGGAACACGTCTCCTTGGTTCCTGACCTTCGGAAGTGATAAGGTACACGAAAGCGCTTTGTTCACTAGCACCGGTGATGGTTAAGGTCATGTGACATGAAACCTCGAACTGGGAAATGAGGTGGTGGGAGGGAGGGGTATCAGCGTGTCTCAGTTTCCCCCTCAACCATAACTGAAAACTGGGATGTACATGACGGCACATGTAGGCTTTCTGTGCCTTCCCCTCCTCTGGGAGGCAGGACGGGTCCCCCACCCGCCCACCGCTGCTGGACGTCCTGGGGCTGCAGCGCCTACGAGGCAAAAGGGTTACAATCTGCATGGGTCACATCTAATCAGTTGAAAGGCCTGTGGGTAAGGAATGGATATGGACTCAAATTTAAGACTCCAAATATTCTTACACAAAACAGTATCTATATGCAGAACTGCGTTTGGTCGTTTGCGCTGTGAACTTGAGACCTGATGCCGAGGGCTCCCCCAGCTAAAGACACTGCCTCTTGCTAAACAGCAGGAGTCTGATCTGTTTCCTCTGGATTTCCTGCCCTATTAAAACCAACAAATGTAAAAACAAGAAAGAAAAAAAAAAGAAACTAAATCACATGGCATTGGTCTAATGTGTAGTGTTTTGTTGACAATTACGGCAAACACCTCCTAGGAGAAGAAGCCCCAGGCCTTTCAGTGAGGCCGTCCTCCTCGTCCTCACCTGTAAGACTTCCTGCCCGGCTGTGCTGGAGGATCATGCAACCACGTAATGTGACGTAAGGTAAGGTAGCGAGAGAACAAACAGAACAAACTTTTTTAACTTTGTAAATCCTGGACGAGCTGTCACATCAGCCAGACCAATGACATCCCAGAGAAGGAAAGCCCGGCTTCCACAGCCACCTTTTCCTTTGCAATCGTTGCTAACTTTGGGCTCAGGGTGGAAGGCTGAGGGGCAAGACCGACAAAATTTGATTTCAACACACACTCCTGAGTGCGAGTCAAGGGCACAGGCACCGCTGGGGTCCTGGGGTGCCCCAACCTAGGAGGGGGCGTGACTGAAACTTGGGGTTTCCACTCCCAAAGTCCTAGCCGTCACCCAGAATTCATACACCAGCGAGCATCTCAAGGACGTCACCTCTCCCCCACGCCGCAGCCCCGCCCAAGACCATGCGCAGACCCCAAGGTCAGAAGCATGAAACCCAACACCTCAACTTTCACCTTCATGTTCATCTGTTATTTCCTCTCTCGGTGCCTCAAACTCTGTTCTTCCTTCTCCCTTTTTGAACCCAGTGTTTCACTGAATCAATTTTTCTTTTTGTCGTTTGCCTTTTCTCGGGCTCACCCATGATCATAACTGGTCTTTCCATGCATTGGAAAGGCTGTGGGTCCTGCCTACCCCTGTTGAGAGAAATAGGAGGAGGAGAAAGAAGGAAAGAAGGGAGGGAGGGAGGGAGGAAGGAAGGAAGGAAGAGGGAGGGAGGAGGGAGAATCTAGTCTTGTCTCTTCCCTCTTTCGACATCTTATTCCTTCCGCTCCACTTCTAAACTCTCCAGCAACAGCTAGGGAACCACAGCCAGGCCATTCATAAAAATTCCCCTCAGGAATTCCGTCCCAGAACTTACTTTCTGGAGCATTTCTAAATACAGAAACAGACCCCTGGCATTTCCTCGGTGTTGCTTCTGCTATAAAAGTCCAGGCCTGTCTGAGCCCTGAGCCACCAGCGTCGTCAGGATTTGCCTCCTCAGTGCCAAGCGAGGGTTCCCTGAGCAGGTCGTGCCATCGCTCATTTCCAGTCTGATTCCTGGTGGCCTCAGCCGGTGGTGCCGGGTGACGCCCCGGGGTCTGTAGGACAAGGGCGTCCTCAGAAGCCTCTCGCATTCTGGTCCGTTTTACTCCACATTCACCTCTGCTGACTCCCAGCATTCCTCCTGGCACACAGTAGGTGCTCAAAAAATACTTGTTGAATGAAGGAATGCCTGACTCATCAAAAAATCCCATGAGATAGATTTTAGCACCTTCATGGTGAAGGTAAGGAAACTGGAACTCATACAGGTTAAGTGGCTTTCCTACAAGGTTAGGGCTGTGTGACTAGTAGGGACCGAAGTAGGACTGCAGTCCAGGCTTCCCGGATTCTAATGCCTCTCCAGGGAGCCGCTCACTTGTCCCGTTTGTGTCACACGACTGCCAGAGACACGACTTTCAGAGACCAGGCTGAGCGGCAGGGGCCACGGGCCTGTCACTTCTCACACTCCAGTTCAGGTGTCATCTGTTCCTGACAGCCTGGCTCTCCAGTTCACTCTGCTGTCCGAGTGTGACTCACATTCTGTGTCTGTCATTACACAGCCCTCACAGCCTCCTCTGCCTTAAACCTCCCTAACTGGAAACTGGGTTGAGAAGAAACAGAAAGAAAGAACAAGCCGTCTCTGACTTCCTAGCAGGCTGTGTTCCCAAGGCTATTTAACTATACTGTTCAAAATTCAGAATATACTTTTTCATTTAAAAATAAAAACTGGAGGGAAATTTATATCATTACAGGCCTATCTCAAGAAATAAGAAAAATCCCAAATAAATAACCTCACATTACACCTTAAAGAACTAAAAAAAGAAGAACAAATGAAGCCCAAGGTCAGCAGAAGAAAGGAAATAACAAAAATCAGAGCAGAACTAAATGAAATAGAGAACAAAAAGACAATAGAAAAAATTAATGTGACAAAGAGCTGGTTCTTTGAAAAGATTAACAAAATTGACAAACCCTTGGCTAGACTTACTAAGATAAAAAGAGAGAAGACACTGATTAACAAAATCAGAAACGTAAAAGGGGACGTTATCACGGACACCACAGAAATACAAAGGATCATCCAAGAAAACTATGAAGGACTATATGCCACCAAATTCAACAACCTAGAAGAAATGGACAAGTTCTTAGAAACATATAGCCTTCCAAGGCTGAACCATGAAGAACTGGAAAATCTAAACAGACCGATCACCAGTAACGAAACTGAATCAGTCATCCAAAACCTTCCCAAAAGCAAAAGTCCAGGACAAGATGGCTTCACTAGTGAATTCTACCAAACCTTCAAAGAGGATCTAATACCAATCCTGCTCAAACTCTTCCAAAAAATTGAAGAAGAGACACTACTCCCTAACTCATTTTATGAGGCCAACATTACCCTGATACCAAAACCTGGTAAGGACAGCACAAAAAAAGAAAACTACAGACCAATATCTCTGATGAATACCGATGCAAAAATCCTAAATAATCCTAAATAAAATTCTAGCAAATCGAATACAACAATGCATTAAAAAGATTATTCATCACGACCAAGTGGGGTTCATCCCCGGGGCACAAGGATGGTTCAACATACGCAAATCCATCAATGTGATACATCACATAAACAAAATAAAGGACAAAAATCATATGATTATATCAATTGATGCAGAAAAAGCATTTGACAAGATACAACATCCATTTATGATTAAAACACTTAATAAAATGGGTATAGAAGGAAAATACCTCAACATAATAAAGGCCATATATGACAAACCCTCTGCTAATCTCATAATTAATGGAGAAAAACTGAAGCCCTTTGCTCTACGTTCAGGAACACGACAGGGATGTCCCCTATCACCTCTGCTTTTCAACATAGTGTTGGAAGTCCTTGCCAGAGCAATCAGGCAAGAGAAAGGAATAAAAGGCATCCAAATTGGGAATGAAGAAGTTAAATTATCACTCTTTGCAGATGACATGATGCTATATATAGAAAACCCTAAAGACTCCACCAAAAAGCTATTAGAAACAATCAACGAATACAGTAATGTTGCTGGCTACAAAATCAACGTACAAAAGTCCATTGCATTCCTATATACTAACAATGAAATCTCAGAAAAAGAAATAAAAAAAAAATTATTTGTGCAATTGCCACAAAAAGAATAAAATACCTAGGAATAAACTTAACCAAGGATGTGAGAGACCTATATGCTGAAAACTATAAGACGTTTTTAAAAGAAATTGAAGAAGACACAAAGAAATGGAAAGACATTCCATGCCCATGGATTGGAAGAATCAACATAGTTAAAATTGCCATATTACCCAAAGCAATATACAGATTCAATGCAATCCCATCAAAATCCCAATGGCATTTTTTAAAGAAATAGAACAAAAAATCATCAGATTTGTTTGGAACCACAAAGACCCCGAATAGCCAAAGCAATCTTAAGAAAAAAGAACAATACTGGAGGTATCACACTCCCTGACTTTAGCTTGTACTACAGGGCTACAATAATCAAAACAGCATGGTATTGGCAGAAAAACAGACACATAGACCAATGGAATAGAATTGAGAACCCAGAAATAAAACCACATAAATATGGACAGATAACTTCTGACAAAGAAGCAAAAAACATACAATGGAGAAAAGACGGCCTCTTCAATAAATGGTGCTGGGAAAATTGGATAGCCACGTGCAAAGGAATGAAACTGGACTGCTATTGTCACCATGTACCAAAGTTAATTCAAAATGGATCAAAGACTTAAGCATAAGACCTGACACAATAAACTGCATAGAAGAAAACATAGGTACTAAACTTATGGACCTTGGGTTCAAAGAGCATTTTACAAATTTGACTCCAAAGGCAACGGAAGTAAAAGCTAAAATAAATGAATGGGACAATATCAAACTTAAAAGCTTCTACAGAGGCAACCAACTGAATGGGAGAAGATTTTTGCAAACAGTGCCTCCGATAAGGGGCTAACATCCAAAATATACAAGGAACTCATACAACTCAACAACAAGAAAAAAACAACTCAATTGAAAAATGGGCAGAGGACCTGAAGAGACATTTCTCCAAAGAGGATGTACAAATGGCAAATAGACATACAAAAAAACTGCTCAATATCACTAATCATCAGAGAAATGCAAATCAAAACCACAATGAGATATCACCTCACCCCAGTCAGAATGGTTATCATCAACAAGACAAATAGTAACAAATGTTGGAGAGGCTGTGGAGACAAAGGAACCCTCATACACTGTTGGTGGGAATGCAGACTGGTGCAGCCGTTATGGAAGGCAGTGTGGAGGTTCCTCAAAAAATTACGAATAGAATTTCCATATGACCCAGCAATCCCTCTCCTGGGTATCTACCCAAAAAATCTGAAACCATTTATACATAAAGACACGTGTGCTCCAATGTTCACTACAGCTTTGTTTACGGTGGCCAAGACATGGAAACAACCAAAATGTCCTTCGATAGATGAATGGATAAAGAAGTTGTGGTATATATACACAATGGAATACTATTCGGCGGTAAGAAAAGATGATATAGGAACATTTGTGACAACATGGATGGATCTTGAGAGAGTAATGCTGAGTGAAACAAGGCAGACAGAAAAAGCAGAGAACCATGTGATTTCACTGATATGTGGTATATGAACCAAAAACAGCAAAAGAACAAGACAAACAAATGAGAAACAGAAACTCATAGACACAGACAATAGTTTAGTGGTTACCAGAGGGTAAGGGGAGCGGGGGGTGGGGGGGTGGGAGATGAGGGTAAGGGGGATCAAATATATGGTGATGGAAGGAGAACTGACTCTGGGTGGTGAACACACAATGGGATTTATAGATGATGTAATACAGAATTGTACACCTGAAATCTATGTAACTTGACTAACAATTGTCACCCCAATAAACTTTAATTAAAAAAAATAAATAACTGCTGCCATAAAGAGCTGATGGGCGGCCAGGTGAGACCGCGGAGGTGAAATGAACGCGAAGCCCGGTAGCCTTTGTCCAGCCCCCTGCAAGTTGGAACAGAGTTTTTAATGGGTGAAAACACTGGTATTTTAGTTAGCCCTTTAGACGCATGAGTTTCACTAAAAATGTGACTGTACAGTAGGGATGATATCTGGAAACTACTGCTGGTCATACTTGGCTGGGCTGTTCAGTGGGTTTTTTGAGCACTGCATTCAGACACTAATATTTGGTATCAAATAGACAAAGTTTTAAAATGCAAAAGTAAACTGCATGTTTTATAATTATAAGACCAGCCTCAATAGCAAACACATCTAAAACTTGCACCGCTGGTGACATGGAGGATTTTGACGCAGGGGCAGAGAGAGGAGCTTAGAGGCTGCCCACCCTCCTGTTGGTCAGTGCGTGTTCAGGCTTTCACAGGTTACAAGGGAGCGTGTGAGACGGTCCTGATAACCGCAGGGGCTTCGGGGGTTAGAGACGGCCTGTGGACCTCAGAACGGTGGCTAGCGCAGGCGGAGAGTGAAATGTGTCGGGGCAGCAGTTGGAGTGAGTGGGGCCATGAGGGCATATCGGGGGCAGAGGTGGACGGGCAGAGGCCTGCGCCGTCCAAAGGTCGCAATGTGGGGGTCGGCTACCCTCAGATCGTTAGAAAAACATTTGGGTCATGAGGATATTATAGTCTGTTTACCGTTTGGTGGACTAACTGTGCGTGTGTGTGTGTGTGCCCACGCGTCGTTTATTGTGTCCCCAGCACTGCCGTTTACTAGCCTCCACGAGCACGGGAGTCTGGGACACAGGCAGGCACTATGATCTCCTCTTAGCAGGTGAGAACACTAAGCCTTGAGAGATTAGCGACTGCCCACGATCGAGCGCACAAACGATGACAGCCGAAGTCAGGCCGGCAACCAGATCACACCACTCCTGGTCTTGCATTTTCCTCTGACTCTGTATTTTCAGTAGTGCAGTCTTCTAGCACATTCCACTCAATCCTTCAAAGTTGACAGGATCAAGGGGTGGGAGTCTCTCTGTTTGAGCACAGGAAATAACGGATGGAAACACATTGAGTTTCTCTGGCTCCTCAGGCGGGAGGAGCAGGGCCTCCACACCTGCACGTCTCTGCCTGTGTCAGAAACACCTTCCTTCCCCACATCACACAGTCATCACCGCCTCCAGGAAGACTTCCCAGATCTGCAGTGCGAGGCCCGTGGTCTTCCTCTGCACTGTGACACTACGTCGTGTTGTCACAGCACTTGCACTGTAATTATTGTAATTACGGTTCTGCCTCTGCCTTCCCCACAGACAGGAAATGCACCTCTGTCACTACCATATCCCCAACCGCCAGCACCAGGCCTCAAGCATGGTAAGTAGTCAAACACGTTTTGGTGGTTTGAATTTGTTGGATTACATTTGCTAAAGGAGCTGCATGCAACCTACCCAGGTCAGAAATGAAACCTGTTCCTCATTAAAAAAACAAACAAACAAACAAACGGAAAAACAACAACAAAAACCCTGTACTTTGCACCAAACTCCCTCGCCTAAGCTCTAATCTCCTGTACGATCGTCACCAGAGCAACCTTCTGAAAGCAGCTCCAAGCAAATGGCAGTGTTTTTTTTCTCCTTCTAGTTTTTTCTCTTGCTATTTTCCCCCCTCTGTTTACTTATCTACCAGCCACCAGGAAAGAAAAATGACTCTGATCTCCATTTAGATGTTTGCTCTCTGGCATGTTTGGAGAGGCGCAGCTGTAAATTGCTGACACGGCACAGCTGGAATATCTAGCGCTTGTCTGGCCTGTTCTGGATTCCATTATGGCAGAGAAAAGAAGAAGGGAATGAACACACACCACATGTGGGGGACCCAGGGGCTCACATCTCTACTATTTCCAAGGCGATTCTGAGAGCACGGTCAGATCAGTCACGGAAAGAAAGTCGTCGGACACCAACAAAGCCGGAAATGAGAATTCAGAACGCAACGCAAGGTGCCGTGGCTGAGTCCCCACATGTGGCCTGTCTCTGCACCCCCGTTTTGTCCCCTGTAAAAGGAGGGTTGGGCTGGATAAGGCTCCCGGGCGTTGCTCCCTCAGCTCTCCCTCCACAGCCGCCCCTGCCCTCCTGCCCACTCACAGCTTCCCCAAATGCCTTCTCTCCCCACTGAACCCAACTAACTCGTTCGCCCGCTCTCCTAACACTGTACTTCCCACCTCCACTCTGCTCGCGTAGCACCCCCAGGCCCCCAGCGATAGCTGCCCTGAGTCGTGCAGACATTTCAGTGGCACAGTCGTGTGACCCCTGCAGACAGTGGGCTCACACAATAGGCTCTCGGGAGGGGATGGGTCTTGGCTCACTCATTCGCTCTTTTGTGGTTTTCTTACACTGTCAACCAAGCTGGCTCTGGTGACACGAGGGTCAATGAGAAGAGACGGGGCTACAGAAGGTGTCAGCCCAACACGAAATGGAAAGTCAGGATCTTAGTTTTCAAATTACAAAAATTTCAAGACTGTGACAGCAGTGTGTGACAAGGAGAGGGTCCCTCTGAGCAGGGGGCCCTGTGTGACTGCACAGGTGACATGCCCGGGACACAAGCCCTGAGCAAGACACTGCCTGTGGCCTCAGCTGCCTCAGCTCCAACGTAAAGAACCCATGACCGCTGCCCACGTTAGAACCTATGGGAACATGAAAAGCAGTTTCTCCCTCCAGTGACGCTTCCTCCACAGACTAACTTAGACTCACCCACTGGATTGCAGACGTCACAAGGAGCCTGGGCTGGCTTCACGGACGTGTGAAGGGCCACACTCAAGGGCCTGTGCTTGGTTTAACACTTGCCTGTTGCCCTCTTGAAATTCTTGATGATTTTCTCACAAGGGGCCCTGCGTCTTCATTTTGCACTGCAGTGCACAGTGAGCTGGACCTTGTGCAGGTGAAAGGATCGTACACTCTGAAAGTGCTACACAGCCTCGGCCCCCCACACCCTCGCCGCCCGAGGACAACTTCACGAGGGGTTGAGCGGGGGTGGAGAGCACTTCGCAAAGGTCTCACTCCATGACTTAGAAATGATCAGACAAATGGGCTCCCGTGATGGGACACATGCAGGAAGAACACTGAAGGGGTTTCCAGGACTAAGTATGAATGATTCACCTGCATCTTCTAAATACTTCATCGTATTCAGGGTAACTCACAGGCTCTAATTCTGATAGCGCAGGGGTCTACTACCTGTCTGGCCTTTTACACAAATCTCTTATTCATCAGAATTTCTTTGCTAGCGTCCCAGTTACAAGCTCCCCCAATTTACTCATTCAACAGATATTTGGGCCAGGCATTTTTCCAGGTTTCTGGAGATCCCACAATGAACAAAAAAGACACAATCATTACCGCGTGTTGTGCAGGGGCCCCAGCGAGGGCCATAGGAGCACAAGATGAAAGATGTGGCTCTGTGCGCAGGGAGACACCCCCTCACGGGGACAAACAGATGAAAATAACGCGAGCTGCACAGACCCACAAGTCCCGGGGATGAGGAGGGGTCCCGAGATGCAAGCGACTAAGCTGCTTCTCTCCGAAGAGAACAATGGCCCGTCACTGCGTGCAGGTGTGATACTCAAAGTCTACGCAGCTGATGCGACAGATTCGAGTTAAAACGGGAGACTGATCAGAGCTTCCACGCTGAATGTGCTGCCAGCAACAGAATTAGAAAAACACACCTTCATGGAAATTGAAGTGGTAAGTGCTGCTGTGCATACATCTAGGGTCCGTTAGCAGGTGGCTAATTCAGGGGAGGCAGCTCTAGGAACAGGCTGGCAGGGAACACAGGTTACAAATAAATTCCTAGCCCCGTATTGAGAAAACAACTGGTTCGTCCATATGAGAAAAGTGAGAGATTGGAGATTCGACACCAGAAAGTGCTGGAGCTCAGATTTAATCAGCAAACAGCACTTGTTACAAAAGGTACAAGATTAGCTAGTCTTTTGTGCCGAGACTCAATTTGCAACATGTATTGTATGTGTGTGTCGGGGGAGGGAGCCCACACATCCAACAAGCGATTCTGGGTGTCCTACACTGCAACTCAATTTCAGGCAGTGCTGACACCATCTACCTGGAGACAGCGCCAGATTCCACAGGTGAAGGGTTCAGTCCCACCAGACTGCCCCCCCCCCCCCAGACGCCAGCCACAAGCCCGGCTGTCCGCTGTGCGGCACTTCTGACCACATGGCCACGTTCCCCCAGAGAAACATTTTACTCACTGGCTCACCGGTTTATTGTAGAAAGACATAACCCAGGAACAGCCAGGGGAAGAGATGCATGGGCCAGGTGTGTGAGGGGCTCGGGGCTCCAGCCGGCTCCAGGGGGGCCACGCTCCTGGAATCTGCACGCTCCACTTGCTCACCACCTGAAAGCTCTTAGAACCCATGGAGGCTTCATTACATGGCACTATTGATTACTCATTGGCCATCGGTGATTGGTTCAACCTCCAGCTCCTCTCCCCTCCGCAGAGGTCAGGGGGTGGGACGGAAAGGTCTAACCCTCTAATTAAGGTTGGTGCCCCCCCACCCGCACCCACAGTTAGGTTACTTAGGAGTTTGCATAGGCCATTCATCAACACAACAAATGACATCTGCATTGTTCTCCCCACTTAGGAAATTCCTCCGGAGCTCTGTGCCAGAGACCAAATATAAATTTCTTATTCTGCATCACAGCAGGGTCGACCCCCCACTCCAGAGCTGGTGGGACCCCCAAACCCGAGAACATCATTCATGAGCAGCTCCGTGTGAATGGCAGACAGGGTAAACGCCACCCCTGCGTAAGCGCCACACGACGCTGTGCCCCGACCCGAGCCTGCCTCGTTCTGACATGTGCTGAGTTCCCAGGACAGGCCAGGCGGCGTGGCCACAACTCTTGCTGAACAGAGATGCCAACGCATGGAAGGCCTGCAGAGGGGACAACGCAGTGCAAGTGTGACATTGGTCCCCTGTGGGTAGACCCTCAGCCCAGCTTGGTTTTACAAGGCACCATGTGTCTGGTCCATCCATTCTGGGAACCCAGGTTTTCACGGCTGTGATCACAGAAACTCTACCTGCTTTAGATCTAGTGTAAGGAAAACGGCTTTGGGGAGCGTCCTTTGCTCAAAGAGAACAAGAAAAAAATCCAAGACGTATGTCCAGTGGGTGAAGCTTGTGTAAGAGAGTGGCTGCCAGTGAGCCATGTTTGGGGCAGGAAGCGGGGGTTACCTCGGAGGATGTGAAGGGTCAGACAGAAAAGCCCACAGAGCCCTCGAGGGCCGTGCTGGGGTCTTGGTGGCCACTGGCCCGTGTGCCACAGCCATGTGTGGCATAGACACACGGAACTGAGTCCCGCGTCAGGCAACAGCCTGGCAAAAACCCACAAACCCATCTGGTCCAATGCAGGTTGGAGAGTGTTGTCAAGAGGCCTGAACAAAGCCTCTTCCTTTCTCCCCACAAAACCTGTGCCTCCTCCATTACCGACTCCAGAGTGACAGTCACACGCAGTGACACAGGCCAGTGACAATGACAGGCATGCAGTGTGTTTGTCCCAGTGCCGTGTGAGGCAGCTGTTACCACCCCACGTACAGGAGCGTAAACCAAGCACAGAAACTGTCACTTGTCCACACAGCATGGCTTACCAGTGTGACAGCGAGGATTGGAACGCGGGCACTCTGGCTTCAGGGGCCTGAGTCTACACACCGCCCCCCGAGGATACCGTCCAATGCCCCCTAAAACACGAACATCCCCCATGGTTAAGTTCCCACACAGAAATGAGAATTTAAATCAGAATTTAAAGTTAAATTCCCTTCCTGGTTCAAGGAAATAATGGCAGCATCTGAAAACCATGGTCCAAAGTCTCTCCGTCACTCGTTTCTTACTGCGTTTGGTCTCGCCGTGACGTGGCTTTGTCCTCTGCCCGCCCGTAAGGCTTCCTGGCACTTCGTTTGCACCCCCTGCCCAGCAGCAGCTGCCCCGCTCCCCTCGAATCCGCCCGTCCACCCCTGTTCCTGTGTGGACAGTCCCACGCCCACTGCCCAGGTGTTCAGCTGAACGCATCTCAAATACGCGAAAGTGCAAACTGTACGACACAAAGGGGCGATGCCAGCAGCGTTATCACCATTGTCACCTGGTGGGCAAACTAGAACAGGACAAATCAGAATGCACCTCGTCACCCCAGCACGAGCATTTCCAGTCCCGCTAGACAGCTGAGCTGTGGCTGCCATGGTCTCCCCCAGGGACCAGACAGGAAGGGTGGTCCTCAAACGAGAGAGAAGGGGACAAGCAGAGGTGCTGGTGCCTCCTCAGTGGCAGGAGGGCACGAGGGCTGTTGCTGGCATGGGAAGCACCTGGCAGTAAGCGAGGGGACAGTGACCGGGGACCCCCGGAGCAGAGACTGAGCCCCAGGGGACGCACAGATGGTGCAGGTCTGCAGCCTGTGGCCATGCGAGTAACAGTGAGGCAGCTGGGCCCCCAAAGTTAGAGACACGCTGGAGACGCCTCATTCCATGGGGTTAAATGAGCCTGAGAGCCGGTCAGCAGAGGTGACAGGGGCAAGATTCAGGGCTCGGGCATCACCTGTAGCCGCCAGAAGCAGGTGGGACCTGTTGGCAACATGGTGACAATACTGAGCGTCCCTGACGTCACGCCTTTCCCCTGGGCTGAGGGCTGGCGCAAGTTACAACCTCAGGCCACAGCTGGAACATGTGGCCTCAGGACCTCCTCGCCGAGAAGGCGAGTCCAAGTCAGACAGATGGAGGTGACTGTCTCCTTGTTACTACCGGGCATGAGGAAGCACCCGGTGTTTTGCAGACGTGCCAGGCTGCTGGGCGATGGAGGGAGCAGGACTGAGGAGGAAGGGGAAGGGCACCCCACCCCCACCCCCGGGGAGGTGGCGGGAGGAGGACCCTGAGCTCAGACCATGGCCCCCAGTCCCTCCAACCACGGGCCCTGCCAAGGGGCTGAAATCCCTTCCAGAGGCTTTGTCTGACTGTGCAGGAGGAGACATTACGTAAAGAGAAAGCTCCGGGCAGACGACGGCATTAACCAGCACAAACAGCAAGAAAGCAGAAATGGCTGAAAACACGTCCTCACCTTGGTCCCTCAGAGCACGCGATGCGGGCACAGCCCCCGCCACCAGCCCCACTCACCGGGCCTCCGGGAGTCGGACACTCCGGGTGTGGGCACCCAAGCCGCCCCTGCGCGTCTGACAGCACGAAAAGGAGGCACTTGTGTCACCAGCGCCACCACCACCAGCAAAGCTTCTTCTCGCTGCACAGGTGACAAAAGAACAGAAAAGGTTATGCTGACATTTTTCTGCTGATGAGCCTTTTATGGACTGTGACCCCCCAAATCTGACACATTGCAGTCGGGCCCCCTGCACCCCAGAATGTGACTTTATCTGGAAACAGCTGTTGCAGATGTTATTAAGATGTGATGGAGTCAGATGGGTCCTAACCCAATGTGACCAATATCTTTATAAAAAGGGGACATTAGGACACAGGCACACACGGAGAACAGCACATGAAGATGAAGCAGAGATGGGCGATGCTTGTACAAGCCAAGGAACCCGAAAACTGTCAGCAAAGCAGCCGCCGCCAGGGCAGGGGCGCTAACAGGTCCCCACAGCCTCAGGAGCCAGTGCTGGCGACTCCCTGACTGGACGCCAATGCAGGACACTGAGAATAGACGTCTGTCGGTGAAGCCACCCTTGTTAGGCTTGAAGCACTTTGTCACCGCAGCCCTAGGAAATGACAAGCCCACAGCTTCAGGAATAAGGCCGGCACCTAACACAGCTGCAGGTGCAATGCGGGACGTCCCCTCAGGCTCTGTGCTGACGACCCAGGTGCCGGAGGACAGAGCCGGGACCGTCACTGTCACCGCGACGCTCTGAAGCCACACCTTTCAGGACCTCAGCTCCCTCAGCTGTCCAATGTGTGTAACGATGCACAGCTGTAGCGTGGCCGGCGCTGACAGTGGTCTTAGCCTGCAGTACGGCACGTGCCCAGTAAATGTCAGCTGCTGTCAGTGGCATGGCACCCTGTCAATGACAAACCACCTTCACAGGGTCATGTCACCGTCCCCAGGTTGCATGAGGGGACAGTGACTGTTCACGGGTTACAACTGCAGAGTCTGGGCTGGGTGTTCAATGAGACAATACGGGTGGCTTTGGGGGACAGGTCCATCTGGGCTGCAATCCCAACTCTCCCACCTCCTGGCTCTGAAACTTTGGGTACAATTCTTAGTCCTCCCTAAGTCTCTGTTTTCCCAGATTTCCAAGGAAGGATTATGAGAGCTATGCATGGTCAGTGTCGGGCTTGTATTTGGCCTTGGACAAATTAGCTCCACTATTATTCAGTAACTGTCCACAGTCACACCAGCAGGCGCCACTTGCGGGCAGGACGCTGGCCGGACACATGTGGGCTCGGCTTCATCCTGACTTTGTCTAACTCGCTACCCTGACAGTGAGGCACTGGGCCTCATTCTCGGCTCTTTCTGTGACAAAGAATTTTTGTCCTTCATAATTTACTCTGTGTGTGACCAGTTCCCCTCGGCCTTTCATTCTGTCTGTCCAAGACATTAAAGAAACTGAAGGTCACCTGTTCCACAGTCTTTAAAACTCATTCCCCCCAAACCTTTCTGGACCAGGCCCCCCCAGACATTCCCGTCAAGTACCCTGATCGGACCCTCAGCCTCTCCGCTGCCGTCCCGACAGCCCGTCGCCCCTGGGGACGCGGGCTCGGCCTCTACAGCTCTGTGTCCTCCCCGATCTCACCCTTAGTTACTCGGTGCTTTGAAAGCTTTCCTGCCACCTTCAGACAGATTTTCTCAATAAAGCAATAAAGCAACGTACGAGGTCTGAAGTACATAGTCCGCCATTACTTGAGGCAGAAATCCCGTTGTCTAATGCATAAGTTATCTCTTCTTTCCTTAACGATTTAGATGGTCTCTTTGTGAATTAAGAATATTAGTTGCCGTCACGTGTGCTACAAAAATATTTTCTTCTCTGTGGTTTGACTTTTAACATTATTTGAGGCATATCTTTTTGCCAAATTTTTTAAAAGTTCAAACATTTTCCATGTAACTTTTAGCTTTTCGCTCTCGTTTCATGTCTTTGCTTATTCTAAGACCTTCAGTGTATCAACCAGTTCACTTTCGGGAATCTTAAGAGCTATTTTTATGCTTACATCATTAAACTATCTGTAACGCCAATTTTATTTTCCACCGGAAGAAAAGGGTGATTTTTAAAAAAGATTCCCCAAATCTCTTGCATTTCATTAAATCAGAAAGTGCCAGATGCCCTTCAACTTCCTGTTTCCACATAACAGCTTCTAGTTTAAACAACAATACACCTTCAATGGCGGAAAACTTAGAAAGTACAGAAGAGCTTTAAGGAAGAAAAAAAAGTCGGCAGTAAGCCCAGCAGTCAGACAATCCCCGCTAGTATTTTGTCTGTTTATTTTAGGCACCAACTTAATTTTATAAAATCAGGATGATACATCATAATAGATTTGACTCCTGATTTTTTTATCAACTATTGGATTTTGGCTCTGTATCATTATAGATATATAGGCTTCAGAAACATACTCTTACAGGGCTATCTGTATTATTATATCACCTGGAATCAGTACCCTGAGAACTACTGCAACAATTTGGAAATGGGTCAATAACGACGAAATTAATGAATCAAAGATTTGCCCGTTACCAGTATTTTCAAGTGACCCTTCTGATAAGTAAAACCAATTTCTACTTCTGCCACCAGGTGCCACATAATTAACTGGTAGGGACTGTTTACACCCCGTGACTGCCTTGAAACGCTGTGTGAACAGAAGGAACGTCCGGGACTAATTAAAAAAGAAGCCCTGAGGATCTCAAGTCTCCGGCTGCTCCAACCCTGAGAAAACAAACTTTCACCCCAGATTCCCACGGACGCCTGCAGACCCAGACTCCAAAGCTGGAAGTGACTGCCTTCCCTTCCCAAAGGGCTCGTGCTCAGGCGGGACAAGGGCCCATCATTTTGGGGTTCTTGTGCCGCAGAGACATTGGGTCATCGCCGCTTCTGTCTCCTGCATGGGAAGCGTAAGTTCAGATGGAGACAAACGTGAGACCCACAAGGCCAGTCCGGAGGAGAGGAGCAGAGGGGCGGAAGAAAACCAGAAGAGATGTTTGTGGGGTCACTGCCGGCTATCATTTGTCCTCGTGCATTTGGGGAACGCCGGTGGCCCACACTTTGGTCTGGCTCCAAGTGACAGCCTAAGATTGGCGTCTCATTCAAGGAGCGGCTGTTTGTCCAGAGGTTTGTCTCTCTGTTCTTAAGATCAGCCGAGACCAGCAGGGAGGGGTGGGTGAGGCCTGGGCCCCGAGCCTCCAGGCACTTACTCCTGGGAGGAGCTCCCGCTGGGAGAGGCCAGTCAGCACCGCCAGCCTCACCGGGGAAACAAAAGGGAAGAGGAGGAGAGCTGATGACTCGGTACCAAACTTATTCCCATGATAACGTATTCCCAGCACAGGCCAGCAGCACAGCGGCTACATAGAGGACACTGAGATCTTATTTAAAAAATTCAAACACTTAAATATAACTACCTACCTAAACAAGCTCACATCTCCATCAACTATCAGTTACGCAGTTAAGAACAAGGCGAGTCTGGTCCAGCAACCAGAGTGGGACCTACCGCTGACCTGCCGCTCTGGGCGGAGGCCTGGGGTTGCCGTCTGCCTCTCTGCTCTCCGGCCCTGTTCCCGTCCCTCTGCCGCTGCACTGCGCTTTCCCTCCGCCCATCAACACGCCGTCTTAAGAGGCTTAGCATCAGGTGTTCGCAATTTAGGGTGAGTTTTCCACAGGGTACGCCTGGAAATTTAAATTAGCTACAGGTGGTACCAGAGGACGGCGAGGAAGTGAGGCTTTATTCTTTATGCTGATAGTGACATTGTTAAATAAATCCCCAATCCCCAAGAAAGAGACAAGGGAGAAAAGTGAGATTTCTTTCCTCTCCGTAGGAAGACGGCAGACATGGTTCAGGAATGTGACAAGGGAGGACAGGGGCCTGTGGGTCCTAAGGCCTGGAAATTGGCTCGTCCTCTGTCACGTGCCACCTTCACACTCCAGGCCAGTCACTCTTCCTCTCTGGGCCTCGGTTTCTTCAGCTGCAAATTTGAAAGGTTGAAGTACAACTTCTAGGAACGTTAGCCTTTGATTGTCCGTGATTCTAATACCTGAGGGTCCTTGAAATGGCAGCCTGTGCATTGGTGACTGTTTTGCTTATAACGTATAAATAAGCAGGTTTACACAGCAAGGGCTCCTAGCACACGGGATAAGTCCTTGCCTGCTCACATCACACTACATTGACCTTTTCACCCGAACTTCTACCTGTGAGGACATGTCATTTCCTCCAAAACCTGGGCCCCTCCTTTTGCCCACATCCCCCCTCTGCACCCTCATTTCACAAGCACCCTCCTCCCTTCATGGGCAGTAAAATGAGACAGAATTCCGCCTCTTGCCAGTTGCTGCGAAGTGAAGACTGGGACCGTGGGCTGACGGGGTCTCACGCCTCCCAGGACCTCCCAGGACAGCAGGGGACAGAACGGAGTGAGCGTGGGTGCAACAGCCCGGGCAGAGGGCAGAGCCTGCGTGGAGGTGATGGCGGCGACAGAAAGGAGGGGAGATCCACGGTGCTTTGAAATCCCCTCTTCAATAACCACCCCACTGTGATTTAACGGTGACGTACATTTTCGTAATCTTTTCTCCATCGCAGAGGTTTAGGCAAGCCTGTGTCCTGGTCCCTTTGTGTCCCTTTGTCCCCTTTCCTCCGCCACTTGACAGTATTTACTACCTTTGTGTTGAAGTTTGGTGGTGACCATGTGACTTCACTGCTTGAAATACACACCCCGTCGGCTTTTTGGATTCTACCAGGGAGATACAGACACCTGCCACTTCAGATGAAAAGACTTAGTTATTCTTTGAGTCGGCCTGGTACTGCATTGGGGCGAGCTGTGTGGTCGCCAGGCCACGGGGGGCAGGTGGGAGATGCTGGCACAGTGTCCCACCCTCGTCTGCTCTCCCAGGGAGCGCTTACCCTCTGTGCCTTGGTGTCTTCTTCTGTAAAATGGAACTACTGTGTCCCAGTCTGTAACACTGACAGTGGAACGGTTCAGGCCGCGTGTCTGTCCCACGCAAGTACACGCTACTCACGGACCACCCAGTTTTCCTCCAGTTACAGCGATTTGAGACTAAAGCAGCAGGAGGGCCCCGGGCCTCTGGGCTGCCCCTCGGCGATGCTAACGGCAGCAAACCACCCTCCAGGTGCTGCCTGAGAAGAGTCCTCAAGCCACAGCCCCCCTGCAGACGTCGTCCCTCGGGCTCCCTCCCCCCCTCCGCCCAGCCCTGCCTGGGTTACTGACAGCAGGCTGCGGAGGGCAGGGGCGCTTGGCTCCTCTCCCACAGCAAACAATTAGGGACGCATTACGGTCCCTTAATGGGCAAAGTGATGCCCCTTAATGGGCAAAGTGACACGAAACAGACGGAAGCCCAGACCCGGCACCGGGCAGAGCGCAGCGGCTGGTGCTTGCATGTGACCTCGAAATTGAAACTTAAGTGGCCATTAATGGAATTCATCTCATTAAAAACACTTGTAATTAAGCATGAAGCAGGCAGAACTGCCTGAATTTCGGACTTGGAGAAAGCAGCTACATTTGCTGTGGTCAGTCAACGCAGACTGGCGAGGACACAGTGGCTTCTTGTCCGGCCACAGCGTCCCCCACTCCCTGGCTGCAGAACAGTGACCATGGGGGCAGTGGGAGCGCTGGGGTGGCCCCCAGCTAGGACAGGAACCATAAGGAAAACCTTTGGAAGTAGGACAGGACTGCCGCTGCAGTCGACACACAGCACCGTCCCCTCTGGAGCCCAAGGCTTACGGGGCCCCCAAGAGAAGAACGCAGGCTCATAAACTTACTTTTCTGCTCTTCAAAAATGAAAATAGAAGTAACATTTCAACCTGCAAGGAGGAGAATTGAGGAAACGGGTTCTCAGGTGGAGTGGCTCGTGCAGTGTCGCCAACGTCATGCTGACCCTGCCTTTCCTCTCGTGGATAATGCGTAAAAGGGTGAAACGAGGTCAGAGGCAACCAGCAGAGCCCATGTTACGTCCTTGGAGTGAGACGATGGCGTCCCAAGTCCACACCTCACGATACGGCCCTAGTGTGCACGTAAAGCACCCAGCTCGCGCCGTGTGACATCAGAGACCGCCGCTCGGCGTCCCCCCACCTACAGAGTCCACCCAGGAACGGCCAGTGGCTGAGCCCGGCCGGGGGCCTTGTACTGGACATCAGCCCGTCCAGCGCCAACACACGCTTCCCAGGCCCGACAGGGCGGGTCTTACCTGTTCTGCCAGAGGGGGGACGCCAGCCTTATGACTTGTCCCAGGGCCAGCCACTGCCACGCTGGATTTGTGGGCACGTGGTGGGTGACATCACACAGGCCCGACACTCAGAAGGGCCACACGTGGGCCTCGTGCTCTGTGGTTCCACGTTGACAGTCCTCACAACGCCGTCTAAGAATGTGCGCTCTGCCAGTGGGGTCTGACAGGACAGTGGGACCTTGGCCCCCGGGATCCCGCCTCCTGTCACCTCCATGTCCCTGGGACGGATTCTGGGCTGCTCTCTCCCCACGGGTCCCTGATGGTTCCCTGTGCCACTGTCGTTTTAAAGAGCAAATTTTGAAGGAGTTACTTGCTTTTTAAACATGGACACAAGTTGGGTTTCCAGGCCGCCCTGGGTAGGGGGTGAGGGGCTGCGCTGTGTTCTGGCCACGCAGCAAACGACACGTCCTTACTTACTGGGTCCCTGTGCTCGAATACAGCAAGCATCTGACCATGAATTTGCTAGTCCTTTTTTAAAAATAAAAATACTTATCGAACCACATAAAATCAACAAGTACTAAGCAACCGTTAGTTTTAAAAAGTGATACTTTGTAGCCGTGCACGATGCTGTAACTGTCTCACTCATGTTTAACTCTCCTTCCAGCCACTCACCCTACATCATCATTTTAGGGTCAGAAACCTAGGAACCATGGCAGGTGGACCGGCTCCAAGACTGTGGGGACGACCCAACAGCAGCAGCAGGGTCACCGACAGGGAGGCAGAGACCAGGGGCAGACCTGGAGTCCCAGCTTCGGTCTTTGTGCCCTGGGGTCAGAGGTGGGGAGTCAGAGGTAGGGGGTCAGAGGTGGGGGGTCAGAGGTGAGGGGGGCAAAAGTGGGGGGACAAAGGTGGGGAGTCAGAGCTGGGGGGGTCAGAGCTGGTGGGGGTCAGAGCTGGGGGGGCAGAGAAGTGTCCCAGACTCAGGACAGCGGCATGAACCTCCCGCAAAGCCCCCCCCACCGCTCCGCCTCCCGAGGGCCAGGCCCGCGCAGGCAGCTACATGCTTCGCTGAGCTCCCCTCCAGATGCCAGCTGACCGGGGCAGCCCTCTGGGTGCTGGACGCCCCTCAGAGGCCACAGCACCAGACCTGCTTGTGACCGACAGCCTCGCCAGCTGCCCGTCTTGGGCTGAAAATCACACACTCAGGGAACATCTGCTTGGGACTGGAGACGCCCCTCCCTTGGGGACGGGGAGAGTGTGAGGACGTGGACACAGGCACAGGCGGCTGGCAGGACGCAGGCTCTGGGCCAGGAGCAGAGCCACCTGGCCCCCACATCCTCCTGGCAGGCGCACGTCCACACACGCCATCTGCCAGGGACAGAAACGGGGTTTACAGCAGGAGCACAGCAGGGACACCAGCACGTCCAGGACCCTGAGCAGAAAGCCACCTGCTGTCACATGTACAGACAGCCAGGCCTGAGATAAGAGGAGGCTGCTCTGGGGCCACCGTGGTCGTGGGTCGTGGGGAGAGCGGTGGTCACCTCCACAGCCCTTTGTTCACGAGCCTGTAGCAGCCGTGTGTGCCAGCAAAAGGGCTGACGGCAGGTGGTGGTGGGGCTCGGGGGAAATGCTGCCCCTCTGCTGATGGCACCGTGCCTCCCTCCCCAGGGATGGGTCCGGGACCCCATCTGAAGTCAGCCTGATGCGTAAACCAGGATTAGGCCAACCGACGTCCTGAGACGTCCTGCGGGTCCCTGGTCCCTCACGTGCCGGCTCTGTCCCCACACCTAACGGGGCCTCCGTGAAGACCCATGTTCTCTTGCTTCCATGACTAGCACAGCTGGTCCCCTTTCCTGGGAAGCCCTCCTGCTCCTCCCACCCCAGACCCTGCAGGGCGGCCAGGACAGCACGTCCGAGAGCCCGGGCTCCTGGGCTGGGCCCTGCCTCTGCCACCCTCGCCCACACCATTACCCTTAGTTCTCCAGCCCTGTGCTCAGCTCCCAGGCCCCAGAGCCGAGTTCGTGGTTCAGGGGCGCCCCCGTGTGTCAGGCTCAGAAACTGCACGTTCTCACAAGGCCCAGAGGCCCAAGGCCAGGAATCAGGTAAGAGGCGGTCACCCTGGGTCAGTGCTGCTGAGGCAGAAACGGAATCCTGACGCTCAGGAGGCGGGGGTCAGAGGGCTCCGTAATGGGGAAGCAGGTCAGAAAACGAGGAATCAGCGACGGTGACAAGTCGCAGGAGCTGGAAAAATCAGAGCATTGGCAACAGAAACAAGCAAATCAAATGGCAAACACGGCACATTTGGATACCTGTCTCCTTCCTGGGGTTGGACCATAGGTTAGCATGGGGTTTTGCGTTAAACAGTCGCTCCCAGGACTGCATACAGTCGACATTATGACAACAGCAATTTTTCATTAAAAAATACACAAATCACCTATTTGTACAAAATGCAGATAAACCTCGGGCAGGCAGCACTGACCCAAAAGGAAGGGCTCCAAGGTCCTCACAAGCCTGGTCACGGGTGAGGCCTGACCCCTGGCAGCTGCAAATGTGACCTCGTCTAGAAGCAAGGTCTTTGCAGATGGGATCGGCTTCAGATGAGGTCGGACTCACTCAGACTGGGCCCTGCGCCAGTACAATGCTGTCCTTGTGAGACGGGAGGGACACAGAAACAGCTGCAGAGGCCCGAGTGACACTGCCACAGCCAAGGAGTGTGGGGGACGCGACAAGTTCCCCGCACAGCCCCGGCCTCTGGCGTCTGCATCCCAACCTCTGAGCAAATGAGCCTGAGGTGTTTAAAGCACAGGCCTGTGGTCTGGGTCACGCCACCCGGCACAGTGACGCAGCGCTCGGGGCGGGGGACAGGCAGGCGTCCAGCTTCACAGGTGGGAGGACAGAGGACCGACCGGGTCCCTCTGGAGGCCGCATCCCGTGCCACGGCGCAGTAGCCCCCTGGGAGGTCAGGAGCATGTGGGCTCCGTGGCTGAGCGTACCTTTCCGGAGTCACTGATGGCTGTGCCCTGAAGGCTGAGCTGCCTTCCCATCCAGGCGTCTCCTGGAGAAGCTCGTCCTGGGCACCTCAGCTGGTTTCCAGAGACCTGACAGCTCACTGAATGTTTATTCCCGCATAAAACAGAAACACAAAGGACAAGAAACTGATCTCGGAATCAGGGATGGGCCGGCGGGGAGCAGAGGGCAGTGAGTCACCCACGGCACATGAGCCCAATTGCAAGCCATGGGCCCCCCACGACAGGAGCAGAGCATTGGCACAGAATTAAAAACACTCGCACCTTCTCGGTCTGATCAGAGAAGCGCTAAGTGCCGTTGGTTACTCATTTAACAGGAAAATTGAAAGTTTGAGTTGCTGTGTTCTCTGGAGCGAGTATTGAACTTGCTTTTTTCTAACCAGTCCTGCATTCAGCAAACATTTATTAGGCACTTAACATGAGCAGGTGAGGTGACAGGCTGAAGGTGTCAGGCCTTCCCCGAGCAGTTTGCACGTCATTGGCAGAAGCAGTGGAACAGCTGAAGAGTAAGAACCGAGGCTCCCGAAAGCCGCCTGTGATGACGGCTGCTGCTGGAGGAAAGCTAACAAGGACGTGAGCCGTGAAAAGCCCACTGTGCGTCACGTACTAAGGCAGCAGAGGAAACGCCTGCCTCTGCCTCTGGGGGAGCTGCCCGCCCGGCCCTCGGCTCAGACCTGGTCCTTCAGGCAACAGGCCGGGAGAGCACAGCGTGAGTCCGTCTCTGTCAGGTCTCTGGCCCTCCAGGCCATCTCCGGAGCCACTCAGGAGGCACAGGGGACAGGAGCATAACCTCCAAGACGACGCAGGGCCCGATGCTGACATCTGTGTGAGCTGCACTCTGGGCTGTGCTCACACTGGTCCGACACAGAGCAGCACTGTGATTCTCCGAGTATGTGACCGCGTGGGTGGTGCCTCCTCGCAGGCAGAACCTGAGAACATTCCTGCCAGCAGATCCCGACCAGCTCCATGAGCCCCCTCTGTGGGTGCGGCCACATGACGAGACTGCGCTCCTGCCAACATACCCAGCCCTGTCTCTGTGCCGCGTCTCCCCTACTAGGCCCGTCCTTCTCCCAAAGTAATGGAGCCCCCGCGGCTGACGGGCACACAGGCCCCAGCTGTCCCGTGGGGCTGGCTGTGGTCTCTGGAGAAGTCCAAGTCAGTGCATTGCCAGCAGAAGCATCTTGCCGCAGCTTCCGGAACCTTCCTTCCAAGCAAGGTGACTGTCCACTTGCCATCGAGTTGTCCGAATATCCCACGTGCTGACTGGCTCTTCAGGGAACTTCTTAATTGCTGATCCTCGTGAATGATCCTGTGATTGTGGGTGTCGGTTGTTTGCTATAGTCATTTCTCCTTGTTTGTTTCAAGTCCGTGTTTTGGGGGCAATATCGAAATGTTTGCATCATCTCCAAAGATTTAACCATCATTTAACTGAGCAATGTCCCCGATTTCATTGTTTCCATTTGCATTTGTGCTGATAACCAGTTTGGCGTTGGGGAGCATTCCTTTAACATCAGCCTGACAATTCTTGATATTTAGTAAACCATTCAGTCGTCTGTAATACATACCAAGTGTCCCCAAAAATAAGCTAACCGGAAAATAAGCCCTAGAATGATTTTTCAGGAGGACATCCCCTGAACATAAGCCCTAATGCGTCTTTTGGAGCAAAAATTACTATAAGACCCGGTCTTATTTTCAGAGAAACACGGTAATTACAGATGTAATTGGGCTTAGACTTCGTTCCATTCTGCACTTTCCGTTTCCCCATCTTTCTCTCTGCCTTTTCAGAGTCATTGCTTTTTTATTTCAATTCTTACCCTCTGTTCCGCCTCGCATCTCAGTCCTACGTCTGGGAACATTTCTTTCTGCCCTAAGTACATCCTGCAGAACAAACTCTATTTTCTGATTATATGTCTGAGGACGTCCTCATTTTACCGTGTGTCAAATTTTAGGTTGACACCTATTTTCTTTCAGGATATTGGAGAAGATAATCCACTGTTCTCTGGTTTCCATTATTTCTGTCTAAAATTCGGCTGGAAGTGTAATTGTCACTCCTGTGAATATAATAAGTTCCCCCTCGTTCTGGCTGCCTCAGAAAAAAAAAAGTTTAACTACTTATTATGGAAAATTTAAAACATTTTCAAAATTAGAAAGGATCATCTAATAACCCGGTCTGTGCCCATAAGCCAGCTTCAGTAATTAACATTTTGTGCCATCTATGCCCACATACGCAGACGGTTGTGCACGACACTATTTATCTTATTTCTGCTGAGGATTTTGTAGCTGACACACCTTTTTGACACATTTCTGGCCACTTTGGTTATAAGACAGGCCCCTCCACTTTGACGTTCCGAGCTCGTGTACATTCAAATGCTTCCTCACGGGAATGCAAGGGACGCAGAGGGGACGGCGGTGGTCAGCCCTCGGGGCTGAGTGGGGAACCAGCATTTGCGTCCTCCCCTTCCTCGTCTTCTCAGCGCTCAGCCCCTCTGAGGTTGGGGACAAGGGACGGGTAGAGGCAGGCCCTTCCTGGTGACGGCTGCGCTGCTGGCACTGAGGCCGTCCAGGTCTTGCCCTGCGCGCCCCACGTGGCTGCTGTCCTCTGCTCGGACGCCTGTCGTCCCCATGAGGAAGCTCTCGTGCCATCAGATGCCTGCGGTCGTGTCCGTGGCTCAGGCCGCCCTGGGTGAGTGGGACCCTATGTGACTAGACTGCTCCAAGGGCAATGGCACGCTTGCTGCTTCCCCGTGAGACCCGTGCCCCTTCACAGGAGCCGGGAAACCCCTCTCAGACTCAGGGGCCAGGGGAAGAGGGATGGGTGTGGCCCCCTTCCCGCCCAGGCCCACCCTTCACACTGGGGTCATTTCTGCAAACTCCCCCTCACCCCTTTCAGCTCACTCTCAAGAGGACGTGAGACAAACAAGCTCTTCTGAGAAGCCCCTCACTGTCACCAGCTCTGGTAGCAACAGAAGGTGGCAGTGGGGGCTGCGGTGTGGTCCTGTCACCCCATGTCCCCCACTGGGGACGAGGTGCCCGTTGTCTCAGACGCTCCTGCAAGTGGACCGCACCCCACTCCTTAAGTTCTGGAGGAGAGAGAACTACCTTGTGGAAGGGAGAGAAAGGAGTCACCTCCCGGGGAGAGAATGAGCCCGCCCGCCCTTTTGTAACCTTGTTTATGGTGCTAGGGGGCGGCTGAGGTAACTGTTTAGCTGCCTCTCAGTGAGTTCTGGGGTCGCAAGCCCCAGCGGGACACAGAGCCTCTCCAAGGCGACAGGAAACCCCCCTTTGTCCTTGTTCTGTAACCAGCACCTCACAGGCTGCCTGCGACAGCTGTGCCAGATACGATCACAAAAGCTGATGACACTTCACTTTGCCGTGTTCTGTGGCTACAACTTGACAAATCTTAATAGGCACCGAAGCACAGGAACCACGTGCAGGCCTGGGAGAGGCCAGACGGCGTGCGGCAACGCCAAGTACACCGATTATGCACCGATTACACGCGATTAACTCCTCCGCTGCACAACATGTGCAGGGCCAAGAACAAAACAGGGGGCTTGCTTTTGGGGCCTGACCTGGTTTCCAAGAAGTGGAGACGGGGGAGGGACAATGGCACAGGTGGGGGCACGAGGCACAGGCGTCCCCTCTGTGCTTGGTTCCCAAGGACACAGCCCAGGAGGGGGGTCTCTGGGGAAGTGGGACGCGGGCGGGAGGGGGCGCCCGCACTGGGACCGGTGCCCGGAGAGCCAGCATTCCAGACCAGGGAGGTGTCGGACAACAAGAGGCTTTCAAGCACACTCAGTGTTCTCGACGGCCCCTCCCCTCCCACAGCCCCAACCCCACACTCAGAGTTTGCTGAACAGAAACAAGCTCACTAGCGCAGGCTCAGAGACACGCAGGAAACCAGCAGCACTGGCGGCGAGAAGCTGGGCGTGTAGGTAAGCGCCACCCCCAGCCCTCACACAAGCTTTGCCTCCACCCCCAACTCCAAACGAGCTGTTACCGCCTCTGTCCTGTGTCCTGGCCTGAGCCTCCCTCCCAACACCAGGCCTGTGCCCGATTGCTGTCACCCAAGTCCTTTCGTGCTCCTAGCTGAGTGTGGCGAGGGCGGAGGGGGGGACGCTGGCATGGGCTTGGTCCTCAGGGCCAAGGGGCCAGTCCAGCTCCAGGCCCAGGGCTGCCCAGATGGGCTGCCTGTGCTATTTTGTGGCCAGTAGGTTCCACTCCACACTGCTCAGATTTGGCTCCAGAGTCACAAACCTGAAAGCAGGAGCCGTGACCGGCCGCTGTCAGCAGAGGGCCTGGCACCTGCCCGGGTGACAAGCCACACGGACCCGCAAGTGGCAGCTGAACTGAGGGGGCCCGGGGTCCTCAAACCCTCTCCAGACCTCTGAGCAGCTTTCAGGGAGACCAGAAGGGACTTCTCTGATCGGGTGGAAATGCCTCATATATGTAACGGCTTCCTGTTTTCTCAGAGTTGTTGGTATACTTTGCACTTGATCGTTACAGCTCTGGGGTGGGGAGCCATCCAGGGAGCCTGTCATCTGTAACTATTTCACAGCAAAGAGACTGTGGCTCAGGGACCAGCTTCACCCCCAATCCTGTGTCTCTCGGGGCCCGTTTTCTTTAAGGCCGACTTCCCATCGTGTGAGTCAGGTGACAGGCAGCCATGGATTCAATACACACGATTCAAACACTGACGTCAGACCAACTCAGGGCTCAGGTTCCGGCCGTCGGGGTGCCTGGGAGAAGCTTGTGTGACTGTCTGGCCACGAGGATGAGCAGCCGCACCGTCAGGGCCCAGCTGTACAAGCGCTGGGACGCGGAGCAGAAGGCGGCCAAACAGGCTGAGGCCCGGCTCAGCCAGTGTCTGCAGAGGCTGGAGGAGACCCGCCTGCGCCATCTGGCACTGCTGGCCCGCGAGCAGAGGCAGCTCCAGACACAGCTGCAGCGGCTGCGGGACGGTGAGCCCAGGGCACAGCAGGGACCCTCCACGCACACCCCGGGCGCCCAGGCAGCGCCTGCTCCCACCCTGGTCCCCGGTCCCGTCACACGTCCCGTCACGTGGCCACGCCCGCATACTCCTGCGTGAACTCTTCTCAGTCTCCTCAGTCTTGCTGTCAGCTTCTCGCGCCTGAACCCTCCGCTCTCTACCTGCTTTGTTTCTCATCCTGCTTTCCCTCGCTGCATCTGGGTTCCTTTGGTTTCACCTTTTGTCTGCGCCTCCAGCATTCCCACTTCCAGGGGTTGTGCCACGGCAGGGCCCACGGTGCTGCCCTCGCTGCATGGACCTGACCTCAGCAGCAGGTGGTGTGGAACAAGCAGAAAACATTTGTGTGTGTGGGTTCTGGAAAGTCTAACCCTCTGGGAGCCTTGACGCTTTGACAGTAAATTTAGGGAAAAGGAAGAAAACAGTATGTGCGGAGTCTCAGTGCTTTGCAGGTTTCTTGTCCCAAAGGCCTCAGGTCAGACCACCAAGGCAGGCGGGGCACATCGGCGTAGGTGGAGTGGGCAGGGACGAGTGGGCAGAGGCACAAGCACAAGGCATGAGGCCACCTGGCCGCAGGGCCAGCCCAGACGCAGCCCAGCCTGACGTGGTCACACAGAGCTCGTCCTGCGGGGTCTACAGGCCAGGAGCAGCAGGTGGCGTCAGTCAGCAGGGCGGGCGTGTCCCCAAGTGCCAGCAGCTCGTAGCTTTTGCAAGAGCTTAGATTCCACTCTCCAGGGTTTGGGGGGTGCGGGGGGAGAGTTCACGTGCTCTTTGTTCGAAGGGTCACTGGCTGCCATAGTTAAGGCAGGCCCAAGGGCAGACCCCAGCGTTCCGGCCAGACTTCCGGCCGGGGTTTGAAGGCCTAAGGCAGTGCTCTGGCCAGCGGAAGTGAACATCCTGAGATATGCAGAAAATGCCCGGCACAAAGCGGGCGTGGAAACATGTTAAATCGGGTAACTCGATACAGGCAGGTGCCATGCCTCCCCTGATGGGCCACTGGAGAAAGGTCAAGTGTCAGACACAAGCCATGTCCCTTTCTGAGCCTGCTGGCCCTGCAGGTCTAAATGCAGACGTGACCTGGCTGGGAGGTGACATTCCAAGTCTCAGTGTGCAGGGGACAGGTGTAGGTCTCCCACAGAGCACACACACACACACACACACACACACACACACACACACACACACGACCCTCTCCTCTTGCCTACCTACCAAAGACGCAATCAGATGGAAGGGTTTTAGGAGTCTGAGTGAATTCTGGGCCGGTCCAGTCATGTCACCCATGGTGCCTACGAGCGGCCATGGCCGTAGGGAACTCAGTGCCTTAGAGCAGCTCTCATGCAAGACGGTTGCCCCAAGTGACCACCTGGTGGCGTCTGGGAACCAGTGGGGCCCTATGCAGCGGCCACGAGCTGCAGAGTGGAGGACAAAGGACCACGGCCGAGGCCCCATGACTGAGGTGAATGAAATGGCACCGTCCGTGGGTACCGTGCACACCAGTCATTTATCTTGTTTTGAAAACACCGTGTTTGCCAGATAAACACTCGCACAGCCACCCCGGGCCGGCCAGCTCAAACGTCGGTCTGGGTGTGTCTTCTAGTCCTTGCCAGCATGTTCTGGAAAGCCCCTGGGGACCTGCGCAGTGTTTCAGCTTGCTTCCATCAGCCAGGGCAGCCCACGGGGCAGTGTCATCCAGGACAAGTCCCACCCTGCTTCTCCGCCCATTTCCTTCTTCTCTCACAGTAGGAGATTTTTCAGGGCGGCCATAACAAAGTGCCACAAAGTGGGGCTTAAGCGACAGGACTTCCGGTCTCAGTCTGGAGGACCGGAGTCCAAGACCAAGGTGTGGGCAGGGCTGGCCCTGGGGCTGAGGGAGGATGTGTCCCAGCCTGCGTCCTCGGCTGCAGAAGCCGTCTTCTCCTGTGCCCTCTCGTCTTCCCTGTGTGTGTGTGTTCTCATTTCCCTTTGTCACAGGACACCAGTCATGCTGGATGAGCGCCCACCTAATGGCCCATCTGGACATGATTCCGTCTATAAATGCTCTCTCTCCAAACAAGGGTCACATGCTGAGGTCCTGGGGTTCAGACTTCCACATGCGACATTTCAGGGAGACGCAATTCAACCGGTAACTCAACTTTTTAATTAACTCAAAGCAGATATCGTCAGGAAAAAGCGCTCCTCTTATTTCGGGAATGGAATTCAGAGGAGACTGGAAGGCATCCCTGTGTCCCCACCACGGGGAGAGTGGATGCACGGAGCTCGGCGGGCTGGTCAAGTCAGGTGAGACTCGGGCCCTAACTCAGGCCTCTTCCCAGGTCTCTGCACGTCCCCTCCCTGAGCAAACACGGCCCCTCCTTAAGCTCAGACGCTTCCCACATCGGTCTCACCCTTCACCCCCGTCAACCATCGTCACCCCAGCCGATACCACACAAAGGGGCCGTACGCTGACAACTGAAAATTCAAAATATCAGCTTCTTCATGGGTTTTCAGAGATCCTTCTTCTCCTTTCCTAGAGCACCAGCCACCAATATGGTCCAAGAAACACACAGGACCAAGTCCCAGAGGCCTTCCCGTCACACTGGCCCCAGGGACGCCACAATAAGCAAAGAACAGTCGCTATCTCAAAATCACAGAACTTCCCGTTGCAGAGAAGACAAGCCACCAGCCCGAGAGAAAGCGTCTACAAGGCCAGCGAAGGGAGTCACGCCAGCGGGGTCATCTCTGCTCTGCCAGGGTCAAGACATCCCAGCTGGCACCGCAGACCCAGGCCCCGGGGCCAGCCAAGTGGGTGACAGTGGAGTGGCACACAGTGACGAGGCCAGATCAGGAGATGCCAGCCTGCAGCCAGACCACAGCGCAGGGGAACAAATGTCCCCAAATCCCCCAGGATGTGCAGAAACCCTCAAGGGTGCGTCCTCAGCGGCCACCCACCTGGAGCTGTTTGCAAAGGCCGGGCAGGCCCACTACCTGCGGCACAGGGAGCCCCCCAAGTCTGAGAGGCTGCTCAGCATTGGGGAGATATTCGGGACCAGGGGGCCTGTGCCCCAGAGCAGGGAGGGAGGGGAGCAGGGCGGCCGCCCAAGCCACCTCCTGTCTCCGCACCTGGTGTGGCCTCAGTGACATTCACCGCTCGGGTGGCTGCCGTGAGCGGTCGGCCACACACACGCACATTTCATTTTAAACCGTTTTTCCTTTTGACGGAACATAACCTTTCACTGAATGAGCAATGCTGCCCACGGAAATGAGGGGAGACGTTTTAAGTGATGCACTCGTGTTGCTAATGTCACCAGGATATGAGTCGACACTGACAGCTGACTTTTCCCGGAAGGAAAAATTTCAAGTTCCTGCTCCCCGTTTCTGCGGTGAGTCACCTGCTAGCCACACGCACAGCTCCCGTTTCAGTTCACATCCGGTGGTCACAGCAGGAACTCATGGAAAACGCGGTCCAGGAATGAACCCACCGTCCTGCCAGGGCCTGAGCTGCCGTCGCCACTTCCAGGCCGCTGCACTTCCATCTTCTCATTCCCACGCCCAGCCTGCTCACATCAAACCTTTTGCACCCTAACAACGAACACTTCCAACCTGTGCTCTCTCACCTCTCCTTCCAAGGACCACAGCCACGGGGAGGCAGGCCAGGGCCACAAAGGGGATTCATGGCCACTGAGGTACTGGCACCGTGAGGCTGGGCCAGCCCGCAGCACACGCCACAGCCCGGCCCGCCCTCCTCCTCTGCCCACTCCCATCTGACTCATGTGAGTTGTGAAGAAAGACCAAGCAGGTCTTGCTCTGGGAGCCACACCCGGAGGACAGGGCCATCACCGTGGCCACAGCCCAGGCCTGTCCCACTGGATTAACCTTCTCCAGGTACACCTGTCTGTGACCTTGAGAAATAAACGCTCTGCACACCCGTGCCTGCATCTGGCAGCCCCTGATCTGCAGTATTTCACACTCTGTTCCCGGTGACATTCGTGCAGTGCCAGAGCCATGCAGTCACGCCACTGTGGCTTCGAGCAGTGACATTCCGACTCCCTGGTCTCTTACGGGAACTCTGCCATCATTCTCAACAACATGCTTCATTCCCTGACATGTGTTCCTGAATTCAATGTCCACCCTATGGCCACGGACGGAGGAAGCGGGCAGACAAGTGCCCACGTCACACGCGAGGGACTGGTCAGTCACAAGCTGCTTCCCCAAACACACGTGAGGGCGGGAGGGGCGAGTGCTGGGCTCACACTGGATAGCGACGACCTCGGGTTCTGGGCACAACGTGTAACTTTATTACCAACTCCGTGAGCAACACAATTAGAGACATTGTAACGAAAGTTCACACTTCAAAGTGTATGGAAATCACATTTATACATACTTTTCACTTTCACTAACTCATTTGTCACTCCCTTCACTGCATTCCTGTTGGTTACTTAGCATAAAACCATCCTGCATTTTAGTGTTTTGTCTTCACACATGGGAACCAGTCCTGGCCAATTCCACCCCCGGGAAGCCAGCAGCTGCCCCCAGCAACGATGCAGCTGGAAGATTTTACTGGGACACTGTGAGCAGATCACTGTTCGGTCGCAAGTTCACATCCATTCGAACACGATCACAAAAACGCACTGGTCAGTAAAGTACAGAGTTGTCGACAGTGAGAGAAACCAGGCCCGACACAAATGCAGCTCCGCGGTTCGGCTTAAAGACGCTCTTAGGTGACAAGCAGCTGAAGCAGCACACACACCTCACGTCCTGTGACTGGCCACACGGCGCCTGTACTCGGACGGTCAGGACCAAAAACCTCGGGACTGTTAGCAGCAGCATGTGGGGAAGAAATAAGGTCAGACGCTGAAAGGGCAACGGCTGAGCCTGCACCCAAGTGGGCACGGCCCCTGTGAGGTGCGTGCTTGTCCCACGGGGTGGCTCGGGCTCCCAGGGGCAGGATGAGGTGAGCAGGTGCTGTCGGGAGATCCAGGCGTTTAGGACTCGGGCTGTGACCCTGTTATGGAGGCTCTAACGGATGTTTTACTCTATGAACGTCTCTCACGAGCACACGGAGTCCCAGAGGTGACACTAAAGGCAGGCGAGGGCCTGTCACAGCTCACCACCCACAGATGACAGCACCCCACACCCCAGGACACACAGGGCGCTCCATGTCCCCGTCAGCTCTGCGTGTCTGTGTCCTGAATCGTGCCTTTAACGTGCTTCTCCAGTTCCAGCAACTTTTGGTAAAATTTTTCAGCAGTGTCTCCATCTATGTCCATCTGGAAAAGAATCAAAGATCAGGATGACGGGAAGGAAACGCCATGAACGCCGTTTGTGCAACAGGAAGGCCTCCTACGTTCGTAAGAGAACTGGGGAAGGACGCGGGGCCGCGGCATCTGAACCCCGAGATCCCGAAGGCACCAACTCTCCATCCAGCCCTGACACACAGCAAACCACTGACTCTCCCTGAACAGCAGGACTGCAGGGTCCAGCCCGCTGTCCCCAGAGTCCTGTGTCCCAGTCACAGAACACAGCAACCAACGTGGGCCAAAGGCCCAATGAAACAGTCGAGACATTTGCTTTTTAACTCCAACCACCTCCTACCATCCACCTTCTTCAGTCAAAGAGCCCTGGTGCGGGCAGCTCTCTGCCCCCAAGGACGCCACTCCAGCCCCTGCCCAGCTGGTGGGCAGCGTGTGCCCAAGCTCTGGCCGATGATACGAGAGTGGACGGCTGTGCGGTGCCCCCCAGGCGTCCTTGGCGCCTGCCGTCTGGGGAGCGGCCATGCCAGCTGAAGGCCACCTTCTCCACGTGCTCGTCCACGCGCAAAATCTCAGCTTCCATCCTGCTTAACCCACTGGCGTTTCATGAAGAAAAATCTGATTCTCACCGATACCCACGGTGTAAAAGCAACCTTTCAGCCACTAGAAAATAAAGCAGTGACTGGTCCAAGTCAACACAGACCCTAAACCTCAGAAACTAAGCCTTTCTTCACAGCGCCTGAAATTTTAAAAAACAAACCTTTGTAACATTCTGAAAATAGCACTTTCATCCATTCATTCAACGTTAGCTTCTCCACACTGCAAGGGGTCTGAGGATCTCGCCAGCTCAACCCCACCTTCCAACAGAGAAGGCGACCTCCCCGCGCTGATCGAGGTGAAACGCTCTCCTAGGCCTTTCCAGAGGCTGACAGAAGCACCGTGTTCTCCCCTCGTGAACTGCCCGCCCTCCGGGTTAACAGGGAGGCGGCCCAAACCAGCTCTGAGGGCCTCCAGCTTATCCCTTTGCAACCGAGCTCCCAGGAATGCTCTGGGGGTGTCAGTAAGTGTCGTGTAACATCTGAGGAAGGAAAGTCACACGTCAACGACATTTGGAAAACCCCGTTTTAAACCTGTCACACACCCGCGTCACCTCTCACAGCCGTCACTGGGCGAGCAGGTCCCTGCAAGGGACCGACAGGAAGCATTTCTCAGCCTTACTCGCCCAATGCGGTTTTTTTTTTTTTGCAACTCTTGTCAAGGAGCCAGGGCCCCACAGAGCTGATTTGGGAAAACGCTGGAGCTTCACAGGTTCCTTTTCAGAGACGGGCACTGTGGGCAGCACGGCCCCCGGAACTCACGCTACTCACATCAGACACGAACGCCCCAACCCCGTGACTGAGCTCACGACGGATTCGCCTCCTTGTTGTTGTCTTTACGCCAATGCCCCCATAAGCTGGGCAGTGAAAAATGGGGGGAAGGAGGAAAAAAACCTCACTCATGACAAAAACACAACAAAAACAGTTTTTGTAGGTTCAAAATATACTTTCTCATTTCCTAACAGGTAACTCTGTGTGTGATTTCTTTTTAGAAGATGAGACAGGGTCCAAAACACACAGCACTGGTTTGTTCCATCCTCCATCTGTTGCCTCCTCACAGCATCGATGTACTAAAGCTAATAATCGTCAAAAGCAGAACTGAACACCTGAGGGGAAGTCAACTCCATGCAGACAGAGATTTTCTATTCCGTCCAACTCGCGGTGCGCTTACTGAGCGCCTGCCAGCTGCTGGGAAGGGGTCTCAGCCTCGTCGCAGGGCTCACATTCACACAGGGGAGCCCATGCTGAACGAGCACGGCACAGGAAGGAGCTGTCGGGACAGCCTGTACTGGAGGCACCGGACCGGCTGAAGGGTCCCGGGGGCTGGGGTGGGGCACAAGCTGAGATTTTAAGGATAAATAGCAGAAACCAATCAGTGGAAAGAAGGAGGGTGAAAGCAGTTTGGGTGGAGACAAGATATGCAAAGGCCCAGAGGCAGGAGAGAGCAGATGGAAATGGAGGCAGCCCATGTGATGCCAGGGGACAGCGAATCCCAGGGAAGGTTCTCTGGGCAGCCGTCCAGCGGCCTTGTGTAAACCTCTCCATGTAATGGTGCAAACACCTTTACCTTCTGGGTCGTTACATAATTGCTTCCAAAGCCCGTGGTGGCGCTCAGGTACTTGCTCAGAGGGTTCAGAGACTCAGGATTTTGGTGGAAGAGCCACACCTGGAAAGGAAGGGGTGTCCATGTGTGTCTCGTTCTGCCGGGCAACTCACGTGCACATGCGCGAAGCGGCCGCAGAAGTGACCCCCACGAGCACATACCAGCGCTTCGGCCCCATTGTACGGCGTCAGAGTGAAGGCATTTGCGAAAAAGCGGATCTGAGAAAAAGAAGACAGTGGTCACTTTGGGGAGCTTGGACTAGAGCTACAAAAGCCTCACTCGTTCACAAACTTAAAAACATAACCTGCATTTCTTATTACTGAACATTTTTTAAGCATCAGAAGCCTGAAGGAATCTAAACTAGGGACAGCACTGGATGTCCACCGCTCCCAGCGAAGCCTTTTAACACGAAGGCCTATTCCCTCTCGTCTCCCTCCGATGCCTGCCCTGCGGGGACAGTTTCCTGAGCTCTGCAAGCGAAGGGCGGTTCCTAGGGGTTGTTTTCTGTGTGTGCCGGAGGAACAGCGCCCTGCCAGACACTGAAAACACAGAACAGAGAAGCAAGCACACAGGCCGCGTCCCTGGGAACTTCTAATGCACAGGCCGCACTGAAGCTCAGTCTGGTTAGCACCGCTTAGCACAGGTGCCCCACATGCAGTCACGGAAACGCCCACATGAGAAGTGGGCGCTCAGCCGTGGCACATGGGGCAGCGGCAGCAGGAAGCAGAGGCCACGTTCTAAGTGACTTCAAAACCTCCAGGGGCACGGGACCCAGCCACCTCTGAGCTCAGCTTCTCAGATCGCTTCCCAACCTCAGACACATCTTTTCGGTCCCAAGTGGAGCAGCTGAAGTGAAGTCAGACACGTTCAACGCTTACCAGCCATATGACGGGCATCATCAGGGTCCAGAGAAAGGGCGGCAGAATCCCGTAGGTCAAGTTGGTCAGCATGGTCCCTGGGCACGCCACACTGGAGTACAGGCCCTGGGGACAGAGGTCGGTGTGTGACTCGGGCCAGCGCTATGCTCACCCACCAGCGACGCGACAAGCGAGCCAGCAGCCAGGGCGGGACGCAGGGCCAACCATGTCAGCCAAGAATCGGGGACTGAGAGCTGTGTGAGATGCTCGGGATGCCACATCAGTGACACGCAGTGCCATGCGAGGAGCTTACAGGACACAGAGGGGCCAGGCTGAGGCCGGAGAAGACACGTGGGCTGCTCCCCTGGGGGTCCACGTCACCAGCCACAGCAAGCACGTACCATAAGGAAACACACTGCAGTCTCGGCCCCCGAGCTTCTGCTCTAGTGGGTGCAGACCGCAAACCTCCTGTGCGTGTCCTCGCAGGTGCAGAAAACGCACACCCCTGCCCTGACCTCCAGGTGAAGGTGGGAGCTCCTAGCGTCACAGAGGATGGAGGGGTCTCCCGAAGACCTTCTCCCACCAAAGGTCTCCAACCAGGGCCTCAGCCTGGGACTCGCCCCTTTACAAAGACCCGTCCTGAAGACAGAGCCCCCATAACAAGAGGAAGGTGACTGGAAGGGTCGCTAACAGGTGGAGGAGCCCCCGCAGGGGTCCAGTCACACAAGCTGCAAGGGACGTCTCCATCTCGACCCCAAGCCTGGCCCAGGGCCCTAAACATGGGGGCACCTGGGGGCAGATGGGTTAGTGCAGAAGCCCAGTCTCCAGGGTCAGACAGCGCCAGGCGCTACCCTGGGCTCCATCATTTACTAGCCGTGTGGCCTCTGGGGAGATGCCTTAGTCTCTCCTATGAAGGTGGGAATACTCAGCCCTGTGTCATTGTGACACAGGGAAGGGGTTAAATGACACACACAGGTAAAGAGCACAGCACCTGAGACACTTCACAGCAGCTACTGGTCTGAGACTACAGCTCTGGAAGAGCAACAGGCCGGGGCATGGAGCCCGTACCTGAGAGCTCAGGGGCTGGCCACCTCTGCCCCGAACGCTTCGTGAACACCCACTATCAATGTCACCGTCTAACCACGTCTTCACGGCAACCCTGCTCGCGGACAGCAGTGCATCTTCTGAGCCACGATGGTCACCAGAAAGCCACGTGACTAGGAAATGAGTGGTCAGACAGCGCTGCTCCACGTGTCACAGCACCCTCACAGGCCTCACCCGCTGGCTGAAGTGCTGGTTCAAAGCCACACTCAGAAGGTCAAGGGCGTATTTGGAAGAGCTGTAGGGCTCCTGGCCCCTGCTGTGCTGAAAGTCCTCCAGGCTGAAATTAGACCTCCTCGCGTTGCGAGAGGACGTCCAGATGAGCCGAGACGGGGTGTCACTGTGAGTGAGGAGAGGTTCCAACTCCTGAATCTGAATGAGAAGTAAAGTTAACAGGCTACGCATATTAATAGTAATACATTAATTATCCTTTATCATTACCAATTAGCTTAATAATTCAAAACAGGACAAAGAAAGAAGCTAGGATAAAAAGATAAAGGAAAATATCAAATAATATCTATAAAAAGATAAAGGAAATATTAGATAATAATTTCTAATTTTTCAAAAGGCTGGATAAGAATTCAATCCCATCCTGACTTTATATTTTAATTATCTTTTGATGGAACAAATGATATCATTAAAAAAAATAGTGCTAAAAAAAAAAAAGTGCTGAAGGAGACAGAATGGAACGTGCCTGTCCCATTCATGCCGGCACCCCAGCGCCTGGTCATCAAAGACAGCCAATGTCCCCATTTGTCTGGGACATTATAGACGTGTGTTAATCCGTAAAGGTTAAATAAAAACAAAAAACCCTGCACCCTGCCGTTTCTCCTTAAAACACCGGAGGCTGTCCCACACTGGTGCAAAATTTATCTCATTTAATGGTTTCATGATCTCCTGATGTTTGAGGATGTCTTAACTTATAACAAACATAAGCTAGTCCACACAAGGACTAATTTTGAGGGAAAACAGGCTCCAGGGGAAGAAGAAATGTGACCGAGAGGATAAAAGTGTCAGAGCCCAGGTCAGGAGCAGTTCCTCCAATGACAGCAGCTGGCTGACTCGACCTGGACAGTTATGTCGTCCTAGGAGACGCGACAGACCTGGGGCTGGAACACGGCACACGCTGGACAAGCCCTACATCTGCCGCTTCATGTCATGTGTGCACCTGGAATTGTAGCACGCAAGGACGGAGGCTCAAGAAATCAGACATCACAGTAGAAGGTGGGCCAGGAGTTACTATTACACCCTCCTCTCGGAGGCCAAGCCCAGCCCAGAGCCGGGCAGGGGCACCTGCTCTCAGCTGTGTACTGTTTCCAAAGGCACGTGTGTGTCTCGTCACTGTCTCTCAGTCTCCAGAGTCGTGTCAAATACTCTCCATATGTACATGTATATCAGCAATGTTTTCAGAGGAGAGAGGGAACGTCCGGTTGAAAGCGCAGCCACACACTAATGCGCGTCCCCGAGCAGCAGGGTGGAGGGCCTGCGCAAGTCCCCAGGACCCCAGTGCCAAGTGTTGGCTTGGTGACACTTTACCAGGATAAAGTGGCCAAAGACATTGGTCGCAAACACCTCCTGGAGCCCATCAGCCGTGACCCTGTCCTCCTGAGTCAGCAGCCCCTCAGCTGTGGAGAACATATGAATCACTTTTCTGAAACAGCAGAAGACAATTGCATGACTCGTAAAAGCCTCCTCGACTGAAGATACTGAAGAGACAGACCCAGCTGGGCAAAACCGGGCAGAAGAGTCATCACCTTCCTGCCAACCAGATTATCTGGAGAGTGGAAATTACCTTGAGAAGATGCCACAGAAAAGTGCTCTGAGATTTAGGTGTGGGTTAGGCATGATCCCAGCGTTCAGATACACACAGTCTAGCCTCTGAAACCTGCAAGAAAGACACCGAGACAAGAGAGTCATGTCAGTCTGTGAGGGTTCGATGTTGATGGTGGCTGCAAACAGGACGGCGCTGCACTGGGCGCTGAGGCCAGGCCTCCTGCTTCCAGCCTCAACCCCCAGTTGGGCCGCGGCAGCCCTCCGTCTATCAATGCCCCCTTCTTCTGGTCTAAGGAAGTTTTCTGGGGTTTTTTGTTTGTTTGTTTTTAAGATTCACATCTTCCACAGCCGAAAAGTAAAATTTGTATAATACTGACATACACACTCACCTAATCTGACCCACCCACGCTGGAACCTGAACGCCGAGACACCTACTAGCGCCGAGAACCGTGAGGACACCTTTCCTGCCAGGTGCTCTGCAGCCTCAGAAATGACGAGGCTCCCAGGAATGCAAGAGGACCACAGATGCTGGAAGCGTAATGTGCTGCCAGCAGGCTCCCTCCAGCACACTCGCCGTGGGGGGAACTGTGAAATGCTGACTGAGAAAGCTTGTTCACTATTAAACCCACATACGCCTGAATCTCAGTGTATTTCTTTTGAACTAGATTCAAGACAAGTAGAGCCTGTGCTGACACTATGGCTAGTCAGAGTCTCTCCTGGAATTCTGTGCAGCACACTGTCCCCTGTCCTCTGTCCAGCCCAGGACAGGACGGGGCCACAGTGACTAAAGCTGGGACCTTGACACATAGGAGCTACGATACAGATCACCCACAAACGTTTCTTCATCTTCTAAGTAATGGGTAGCCCAGTGACTCTAATTATTAAACTGAGTGTTAAAATGCTTAAAATAGTGACACCATCAGGTCAAAAGGCAGCACCATCTATTGTCAGCTGTCCCACAATGTAATTTGCAAATTTCATCTGAGTGTGTTAACAAATTTTGCTAGGGAACAAATATATGGTGATGAAAGGAGAACTGACTCTGGGTGGTGACCACACAAATGGGATTTATAGATGATGTAATACAGAATTGTGCACCTGAAACCTATGTAACTTCACTAACAATTGTCACCTCAATAAACTTTAATTTTAAAAAAAATTTTTTTGCGGGGAATGGAGAGGAAACGCTCAGCGCAGAGTGGACACTGCACCAGGACAGCAAATGAAAGTCTGGCTTCAGGAGAATGGCGCCCTTACCTCTCGACTAAATGACTGACGTCACGGCCCTGTCCTGCATGAGCCAGAAGCACCACCGTGCTTCTCAGTTTCCATCTGCCCAGAACTCACTGACCAGAGTCCACAGGGGAGTCGGGGTGTCAGCAACTGTGCAGCGTCAGCTAAGGGGACCCCGGCTCTCTCACGCTCTCCTGGGCTCTGACCACTTCCAGTCTGTAACCCAAGATGCCCATTTGGGCCATCACGTGCAGGGCACATTTGACACGAGCAAGAGATGTGTCCGGACACTGTCCCGTATTCCTGAATCTGTGAGTGTCACCACAACCATCATTTCCTAAATCTGGATACCACCACCCATCTCAAAGCGAGCTGGTCAGAGGGTAAAATAAATAACTCAGCGCTGCAGTAACACTGACCTCAGCTGGGACCATTCGCTGATTTCCTCGGTGCTTCCTTCTACCCCACAGCCTTGCTAAGTCACTAAATATTATTAAATACCAAATAACTAATGTGTCATAACTAAATGTGTTCCCTGAAGACACAGCGAGGAGACCTGGTTTCCAGAGGTGCTGGAACCCAGGTCGGAGTCACTTCGGTTTTGAATATCAGCACCCGCCCCGCCTACTGCCTGATGGGAAAGATGCAAAACGCACTCAGGTGGCAAAGGAGTCACAGCAACGTGAGGCATCGACCTGCCGCACAGGAGCGGCGCTCACTCCCGCGTTAGTGTCCACGAAACCACCAAGGTCACGCCGGGAGGGAGAGAGACCCCCGGAGCGTGAGCACCGCACTCCGCGCCGCCCCTGCCCGGGCCTCCGGCCCTTCCTGGTTTGCTCCGCGCCGTGTGGCCCAGTCGCGGGGAAAGCCCGCCGGCGGGGACCCACCTGTGCCGCAGCTCCCGGGCGGCCCGCAGCACGGAGCGCAGGTCGCCGACGTCCACCTGCACCACGGTGACCTGGGCGCAGGGGCGGGCGGCCAGCAGCGCGGCGCGGGCTGCCTCCGCCCGGCCCGGGTGCCTGCAGGCCAAGCACAGGTGCAGCCCGTCGTCCTCCTGCAGCAGCCGCTGGCACAGCGCTCGGCCGACGCCACTGGCGGGGTCAGACACGGACCTGCGTTACCCGAGCCGGTGCCCGACGGCACGTTCCCCCCGCCCCGAGCGCAGGCGGACAGAGGTGCAGGGGGCGGACAGAGGTGCAGGGGGCGCCCAGGCACCTCCTCGGACCCCGACCCGCCGCCGCCACCGCCCAGGAGGCCTCACCTGCTCGCACCGGTGACCAGCACCACCTTCCCCATCGCGCTGCACCGACTCTCCGCGGCGAAAGACCCGCGCGGCTCTCGGAGACGAAAACCAGATCACCCGGCCCCGCCTCCCCGCTCTGCCATCCAATCAGAGCTGGGAGCTTTCGCACGGCCCCGCCACGCACTCCAATCAGGGTCCAGGAGGAGTACGGCCACGCCCCCTCCCGTCCCTCCAATCGGGGCCCGGAACGCAGCGCTTCCTGGTGGGGTGAGATAGGCCGAGGGGCGGAGCCGCGGGGCCCGGAGCCGCGAGCCAATCCCGGCTCCGCCGCCGCCGCTGCACAGGTGCCCGCCCGGGACTCCGGCCGCCCAGCTGGGCGAGCTCCCCGGCCGCGCTCGGGTCCGGGGTCGTGGGCACGCGCGGGCTCTGTGCTCCGGCCGCTCAGATTGACAGTCGGTGCACGAAGGCCTCGGGGCGTTTGCAGCACAGGCGAGTTTCGGGACGCGGAGCTGAAGCTTGGGGACCGTCCTCCCTCGAGGTGTCCCCTCTACACGAGCGGACCCAGCACTGTGCCCCTTTGCAGCCGCTGCTGCGCCCAGACCGCCTCCTCTAAACAGTCACCTTTGGGACAGTGACTTTATGAGGAGTTTTATGCAGAATCGTGCGAGAGTCACCGGTTTCCAAAACGCGGACTGGACGGCGCGCAAGCCCAGGATCCCAGAACTTCCCAGCCCCGCCTGGGTCTGCACCGTGGCCGCCTCCGATGACCTCCGTTCCCTTCTGTCCTGGCCATCGCTGAACAAACACGTTCGCATTGCTCAGAAAACTAAAAGTGTGAACACAGTGCTCGGGGCCGGGGGAGAAGCGCGGTGCTCTGGGCGGCTCCACCCTCCGGCTCTTGGGGCGTCTGCGTCTGTTCTGTCGTTCGCAGCTTTCGGTGCCTTCCGTGCACCGGGCGGGCGTAAGCGACCATGTTTGCACTTAGGAGAGATTCCTGTGTATCGAAATCAGCTTTGTGACAACCATAAAGGATCCCCAATTAATTCTGGACTGGAGTCCCCAGAACTGGACTGATGTGACACCATAAAGGACCAGTCTGGTCCGTTTGGATATGCCAGCGCCCCAAACGCATTTCTTCCGGTAAACAGGCAGCTACCGTGAGAGGCCTGTGTGAACAGCCCTGCTGCACACCCACCCCACCCCCAGCACCCCCAACAGGCGTCCCACACCCTCAGCTCCACCCCATGCCCCCTCACTTCTCCAAAAAGGATGCAGCGTGCAAGGAGTAAGGGTTACAAAGCCCAGAGCTGGTGCCATTTGCCCAGAAAGGAGGACCCATCAGTAGCATATTTCTTTAATCGTTGTTATTTACAATTTATCATCTGACAGACTTACAGAGAATAAATAAAGAGAAGAAAATATACAATTGGTATCTCGTTTCTTTTCCTAATACAGAGAAATTTTACGTATTCTATTTTGGAATGACTGTGATAGTTTTAAGCAGGAATGAAATCAGTTTGCTCTTTACCCCCTGACAAGACACATCCTGGTGGAAGCCTGCAGAGCAGAGCCCAGGAGCCAGCTCCATGATGTTCGCACAAAGTCAGCGGGAGAAGAGCAGGTTCCACGCACAGCAACGGGCATACAGTCAGCAGCCAGATGACAAACTCTCAGTGTGTCTGCAGGCGTCCTCCCCAGGGGCGCTAGTTCCAAGCCTCTTTTTAGAAAAGAGCCTTCACCCAAAGCAGTTACCTTATCCCACCTTCTCTCTGGTCTCTGCAAATCCTCCCTGTAGGCCTAGTGTTAGGAGAAGGCTACCTCCTTGTGAATCTCAAAGTATTTCAAAGTAACAAGTTTACAAACGGATGCACAACTCACAATGCAACGATTCCCCGCTGTGTCTGCCAGGAAGCGCTGGGGCAGAAAACCCAAAATGCCACAAATCCAGTCCCCGCTACCCATCCCGGCCTCTCCCCATGTCAGTTCAGCACTCCAAGACATTTACTAAGTGGAAAAGACATTCCTCTGTTTCTATAAAATGTTAAGTTTCAATGCAGACGAATTTCCCAGTGCGGACCAGGATCCGCAACTTCCAGAAACATCCAAGGACCTGCCGCATGCAGGCCAGAGGTCAGTGGTCCTCCTGAGAAGGCGAAGAAGAGGCCTGTCAATTCAACCTAGGATCAAAGACTTAACAGCCACGTTTTGGGAGTGACCTAAGCCTTAACTGTCATTTTCTTCATTTTTTTTAGAGTTTGGGGCAAGCCAGGTGCCATTCTGTTTTAGACAATATCCTTGGAACGTCTTCCGCAGTCTCCCCTCCTGACACTCCCCTGCTCTTTCTCCTTCACTCAGAGCATGTGGCTGAGCCCCACTCCCGGCTTCCTGTGGGAAGCCTGGCTGGTCCCAGCAGGATCATACCCCTGTGGGCCTCAGACAAGGTGTGGTCAGCCTGGCCAAGCCCACAGCTTCCCGTGCCCTGTGGCCTCCTGGGCACAGCACTGATTCATTCACAGAAGCGAGAGAGCGGGACATGTGTTTCGTGAACCACCGTGGGTCCCTGTATCCAGGGCTTCGTTTCCAAGCCCCGTGCGGGCAGACTCGATTCCTCCTCAGAGCCCAGTGGTCCAGGACACAGGCGTTCAGACTCCCCGGTCTCCCACTTCCTCCCTCCCCGTGGGTGCTCGTGCACTTGACATTCACGATGAGCTCCCCCTTTCTGAAACTCTGCAAAGCTCCCCTCTTTCCGACCCTGCCCCAGGCTTCTCATTTGAACAAATACTTTTTAATTTCCATCATCCAGGATTTCTTTTTTCTCCACACAGATTCATCTTTTACCTTCAAGACACTTACTTTTCCCTGCCCTGTCGCAGGTCAGCCTTCAGAATGGACTCTGCACAGCACCCCTTCTGTCTTGCCTCCCCGACGCCCCAGGCCTTCCTGTGTGCGCCCCACAGCCGTTCCTCTCTCATCTGTTACTCTACTCCCATGCAGTGCCGTCACGGCCTCACGCCCTCACACGTGATCTCGCCACAACACCCAAAGCACCTTCCCTTCGGGCCTCTTTCCACTCAGACCTTTTCTGAGCACACACGTCTGGACGGCACGTCAAGTTTCAGGCCTGGCTCTCAGCACCTTAGCCAGCAGGCGTCGGAACTTAAACCTGACTATCCCAAACCACAATCTGAACAGGAGGTACTTCACGTCCATCATGGAGAGCACAGCTTACCACAAAGGGAACAAGGCCCCTAGTTTCTCATCCCTTTCCTACCTACTTTTCTAAATAGATTCTTAGCTTCATTCTTCTCATTTGGATTCGAGCCACTTTTAAGTTCTACACTTTAGACCATGCCCCCTGCTGGGGCTCTTAGGTTTGTGCCGTAGACTCAGTGAGCATGACCAGGCTGGAGGTCAACCCACGTCTGTAACACAACGTCTGCGAGCCAGAAGATGGAGCCTCCCTCCTGCCAGAAAACGGTAACTGTGCGTGACAGTACATTTTTGCTGGCCACCTGAAACAGATTACCTCTGAGTCGAGGCCAGGAAACTCCAGATACACTCAGTTCACGTTAAAGAGGATTATTGTCTGTGGGATCGAGATGTGCAGTGTATTGAGGCAGAACTGTCAGAAGAAGTGAGAGGAGGTGCTAGAGCAATCAAGGGGCAATCAGAGTATTTTCTCCTGCCACATAAGCAGTGATGGCGTGGTCTGGACGTGGCCCTGCCAGAGGCATGTGGATACAGGAGAATTAAAGGCGGGGCCCCTTTAATTCTAGTGAGATGTGATGGTTAACTTCATGTGTCCACTTGACTGGGACACGTGATGCCCAGATTAAACATCATTCCTGGAGTGTCTGGAGGTGTCTGCAGACGAGATGAGTTTTGGGACCGGTAGGCTGAGGGAGGCAGAAGGCCCTGCCCAGTGTGGGCGGGCAGCATCCAGTCCAGATGGAAGAACAGGAGGAAGGGGGTTCATTCTGGCAGACAGGGGTGCTGACATCCCCGCTGACCCCCGGCTCTCACGCAACACCAGCAGCAGCCCCGTGTCTGCTGCTCAGCCGTCACTGAGGATGTGCGCCAACTCCTTGTGTCCACCTATCGGCTCTGTTCTCTGGAGAGCGCTGACACCTGAAGTTAACACTGACCTTGAAAGCGGGGTGTGGCAGGTCCCAGGTGTAAGAGCACATGTCTGGCCCTACACACATCCAATGGGGCGAGGGATTGGAAGCACTGCACACATGGCTGGTCACCGTCACTGTCGTGGTGACTTCCTGCCAACCTCTTCACCAACCACAATTCTCAGAGCTGGAGACAAGCAGGTCACTGAGTCCGCGTCAGCTGTAGATCCATTACCCAGCGAGCACAGAACGTACCAGAACCGGAGGAGACTTCCCGGCCATCTACCGCCATGTCCTTCTCACGTTACCGACGAACACAGTGACATCCGGAAGGCACGGTGACTTGTCCAAGGGGACACACTTGGCTTGAAACCAAACTGGGATCAAGGTCCCAAAGCAATGCTGTCCTGATTGCCACCAGTGATGTCACCAAGGTTAGTCCAGAGTCACAGGATACGATGGGCTGGGCACTCATAGGGGAGGACGCTGACCTGAAAAGTGACCTTGGGCTGTGGGGTTTGGGCTCCTGCTGTGGCCGGGAGCACGCTGGAGCTGAACAAGGAACACACAAGTTCCCGAGAGGCTGTGACGGGCCATGAGGGGTCAAGACTCTTCCTCTGACTTGGGGGCTCACTCCGCAATCTTGCCTTGTTCCTCCCCAGCGGGAACCAAGGACTCCCTTTCCTGCTTCCCACTGAGTCAGGATTCGTGGAGTGAAAAGGCTCAGAGCCTGTTCTGAGGGGACTCTGAGCTGGCAGTGCGTCAGTGCCACAGCCTCCGCTTTCTTCTCCGCTGATCAGAGCCCCTCCGAGGACGAGTGTGTTGTCTGGGCGACTTCTCTGTCGGCCTGGACCTGTGCAGAAGGACGTCCGGCCCATCTCACACCACCACTTCTGCATCTCAGAGCCTACGTCTCCCTTCCCCAATTCTTCTGCCTGAATCTGAGCCTCTTCAGTGACAAGGGACCCCACCTCCAGACACAGCCCTCGTCTTGTACAATCTTCTCTAACAAGGAGAGGAAATCCATCTCCCTGTGACTCCCCCTCCTGTACTGGTCCCGTCAACCCTGTGGGAACACTCAGATCAGTCGCTGTTGTGCTTGCCTGAGAGATTCAGCCCCAGTCCACAGGTCCCCAAGGGGACTTATCCACTAAAAGAGCCAAAGATTCGAAGAACCAGAGGGCCTAGGATCAGGCTATGGAACACCCGCCAGCACTGCTTCAAACTCAGGCTCTACAGAGCGGGGCCTCTGCAGAAATGAGAAGCACCCGTTACCCGCCCACAGGCCACTGCCTGTGGCCACACTCCATCTAAGAAGCCTTCCCTGCGCCCGGTACATTTCTGTTCTGTTTTGTTTTGTTGTTTTGTTTTGCAAATGACCACTTCCTTCCTACAACTTTGCAGCAGACATCTTTCCCTCCGCACATCTCTGTATATCCTAGGCACACAGACCTCAAGCCCAACCCTGCTGCGAACGAAGAAAACACCCACTCCGAGGAGCTGTGTCATCTCCTTTGAGAGGGAAGGCAAATGCAGACTATGGGACGAGTCCAGAGGCCACGTCAGGAAACGAGAGCATCTGTGATCAGTTAGGAAACCATCTCCTCCGTCTCCACACTTGCCAAGTGTTGTTTTCCCCAAGCCTAATTGCATGTTTCCTAAGACGTTAGTATTCTTCAAGTTTTTCTTTCTGAAACTACTTTTTTAACGGTGACATGGAAAAAATATTGTAGCATCTGCACATGTATAAACACAAGCGTATTTAACCTTTATAAATTATCTAAATCATCTAGCCTCTGCTAGCCAGCACTTTGGGGTGTCAAGTAAGACATCTTTACTAGATCATATCTGCCCTAGGCTTTTCTTTTTTTTCTTTTTTAGTTCTTTAATGTAAAAAAATGTATATATGGGTCGGGGGTAGAGAGTGGGGAGTGGAGTGAAGGGAAACGAGGGACAGACAGAGAGAAGCAAACGAGCCTGTGTCCCTCAGCTCATTCAACGTCCAGAGAGTGGCTTAGGCGTGAGTGAGCGGCGGCCTGGAGAGGAGGGCGGGGCCTCCGGCGTGGACCGCGTCACTCGTCCCCCTGTTGCAGGAGCAGAAGGTGGATTTCCTGGAAAGAGGGCCGGTGCTTGGTGTCTCTCCTCCAGCAGCTCAGCATCAGCTTATACACAGAGTCGGGGCAAATCGCCGGCTGGGGCAGGTAAGTCTTTGGGAACACAACAAACAAACAAAGAATGTTAAGAAGAGAGGGAAAGCACAGTTGTTTCCTCATCGCTTCATTTGCCCACTTCCCACTTCCTTGAACTTGAAACTGAAATGGGGGTGGTGTCCCTGCTTCCCATCACGAGTTCTAGTGCCAGGCACCCCTGCCACCCCACTTGTCTTTTCCATGGTTCCGGAGCAGGGTTTCCTGATGCGCATGGGGTCCCTACCATCATGCAAAAGATGCGACAGGAGCAAAAAGACGTCTCAGACGGAGACTGGGTTCCTTCTCGACATTACTCCGTGCACCGGGCACTGACCTAATTACCACCCGCAAGGCTCACTCTGCTCCGCCCAGGTCACCTGCTTGCCTGCAGTCTGCTGCTGTCATCTCCCCTCCATGTGTTTGAATTGACATATTCCTGCATGGACCTAGGTGCCTCAAGCTCCCTGAACCGGCAGCTGGCTCAGCATTAACCCCACCCCTGGCTCAGCATTAGCCCCGCCCCTGGCTCAGCATTAGCCCCGCCCCGGCTCAGCGTTAGCCCCGCCCCCGGCTCAGCATTAGCCCCACCCCCTGCCTTGCCTCTACACCCCCGCCGCAGGCAGGGGAGAGCATCAGCGCGGGATCACTGGGCAGTTCTGTCTGTAATGTTCTAAGGAACCGCCATACTGTTTACGTCCCCACCAGCAGTGCACAAGGGTTTCCTTTCTCCACACCCTCACCAGCACTTGTCATCTCTTGTCTTTTTGATAATAGCCACTCTGACAGGAGTGAGGCGACATCTCACTGTGGGTTTGCTTTCTGTTTCCCTGATGACCAGTGACGGTGAGGACCTTTCCTGTACCTGCTGGCCAGCTGTGTGTCCTCTTTGGAGAAATGTCTGTTCAGATCCACTGCCCATTTTTAATTGGATTATTTTTTTCTACTGAATTATATGAGTTCTTTATATATTTTGGATATTAGCCCCTTATCAGAGAGATGATTTACAACCACCTTCTGTCATTTGGTAGGTTGTCTTTTCATTTTGTTGATGGTTTCCTTTGCTGTGCAAAGATGTTTAGTTTGATGCAGTCTCACTTGTTGATTTTTGCTTTTGTTGTCTGCATTTGGTGTCAAAACCAGAAAATCAGCACACAGGCCAATGTCAGGGAGCTTTCCATCTTCAACTCTCCATTAACAAGAAAAAAGGCAAGTAACTGACTTCTGCTGGGATAGCAGATGAGCTCTGACAAGTCTCAAATCAGTGTGTCACAAATGACTATGGCGAGGAAATAGTTTTCATTTAATAATATTTCATTTAGAAGGAAATATTACTAACAGGTGAGGATATGGGTGACAGGCACTCTCCTTTCCTACCAGTTGGTGTTCACTAGGTAACTTCAGAAAAAATATTATTATATGTTTTGAGCCAACAGATGCCAATAAAATTGAAATAATAGTTTAAATTATCAGGGTTTCCCTTTTTCAAAATTATATAAACTTGACAAATAATGGAAGTTATATTTCATGATAATTCTTATTATGTTTGTATAATTGTATTGCTTTTCATAACAGTAAACAAAATAAACTTTTAAAACTGTATTTCATTCCATTTAGACCTTGAGCTTTCAGGAAAAGTACTACCTTGGGATTCATCACAATTTGTAAAGATAAATTGAAAACAAAAGTGTCAAGTACATCTTTTAATTACTGATGTCCTTGTTGTAGACTTCCGAGCGCTTTCAGCTGAACACAGAGGATTTCAGCCTAAGCTATGAACCCGAGGTACACAATTCCTCCTAGAACTCATGTTACTGGAACGTTTTCTTCTGCATTTTATCTGCTACGTTCAGTAAGTTGGTGACATGAACTGGGCCATTTAAAACAGAATTAGACGACACACGTGCAGTCTGGTGACCACAGAGCCACCCGGCAGCTGACAGCGTTGACAAACTACTGCCCTACACGCCAATGTCAACGTTTCAAAATCTGAACACTGAAAATTTAATAACAGTTAAAGTAATTAATAAAAGGCAAATTATAATAAATTTATATAACATAATGTAGAATGCACTAATATGTCAATGGTAATAAAATGTAAAGTTAGGAAGTCATGTTGAGTTAGCTCACACATTAAATTCAGTACATTTTTAGCGAAAATTTCAATGGAAGCTTAGAGGCCAGAAGGTCGCTCAGCACATCCTGAGACTTTCCTGCCTCGGCCTGGGCTGTAGCCAAATATTTGGCTTCACTACTCAGTCGTTTAGTACTTGCTCAGAATATATTTGGTTCGCCACTAGTATTTAAGGTGAAAATGGTGGACGTTTTTAAACTGAATATTTAAAAATAAATAAAATAAAAATAAAAATAAGAAAAGTGAAATCCCAGAGATTATTAGACATGAAAACTTCGTTAAATGATAAAACAGTATTTTCTTGTGAAACTGAGTAGCGTAGCATTTGAAAGATTCATGTGTGCCTTTTTAGTGCTAAGTCAAAAGCTGTCCAGGATCAAGAGTGGTCCACATGCAAAGCAGGCAGTACACACAGGGACAAGCGTGCCCTCCTCTCTCAGTATCCGCTGGTCCAGTTTTGCCTACGGGATTTCAGTCCTAATGGTGACCAAAGGGAGCCCGCAAGCTTTACAATATTCGTCCCTTTGCCTGTCACTCCAGGACATGCTCAAATTATAATGTGTTATGATAAATAAGATGAATTTTCTCACTTGATAAATAAGATGATTGGCCACGGGACTTCCAAGAGGTCAGCCTCCTGGTCGGGATGTCTTAGGCCAGGAGAAAAAACATTTTCCCTGGGTTCACTCACTTCCCTCGTGCCCCCAGGGAAATCTGCCCTTTGCAGAGGGAGGAAAGCAACTGCCTGGTAACCAACATGGGTAACGCAGACCCTGAAACCCAACCTCTAGGGACCGGGACCAGGTTCTGCTGTTGCATGTTCTGCTGTTGCATTGTCCCGTCATCCCCTGATCTTCTGCTTGCTCGGCTCTGCTGAAACCACACAGGACCCACTTCCCTTTTTCTGCCGTTGCCTTCTCCCTCGCCCACCTGTTATCACTTTCTGGCTGGAGATGCCACACCCCACAGGTGTGCTGCAGCCAGGTCACTTTGGGGACACTCAGAGCTCTAGCCACCACAGAGGGAATTTAAAAACTGAGCCAGCCAAAGAAATCTGAGAGTATGTTGGGCAGGAACGGGGACCCGTGTGAGCTTGGAAACCCCGCGTTTCCTGAGTCCTGAGAGGTCCCAGCAGCTGGACGCAGAGGCACCTGCCCAGAGCCGCGTGTCCAGCCGCATGACTGTCTCTGCCCATGTACGTCCAGAGACATGGCTGGACAGTTCAACCACATTTTCAATGAATGCAAATAAATCACTTAGTCATTTTCAAGCTTATACTTTTCCACCAGGAAGACAAACCTCACAGTCTAGATCAAGAAGTAGATCAAACATGAGCGATGGGATTTTATTTCCTGGTATCTGAGTTGGAGAAGTGCCTGACGTGACGCCCTCATGCCCTCCAGGGACCCTGGGTGACACATGGATAAAGCAGAGTGTATGGATGGATGCCTGGGGAGGACCTCGCGCTTTCACATGTCTGGATGCTCAGTGGCCAACGACTGCCTCTTCCATCCCAGGCCTGACTTTCCTTCAAGAGTCCCAAGTGCATGTCTGCCCCCCCCCACCCCCGCACCCCCGCCAGCTCTCACCTGCCTCCCTTGGTCTCGGAAGAACTCTCCGGTATTCTCGATGACCTGCTCATCTGACAGCTGGGAATAGGGTTGCTCTTGGCAGAAGGTGAAAGTCTCCCACAGGGTCACCCCAAAGGCCCACACATCACTCGCGGTAGTGAACTTGCCCTGTGCAAATAAGGAAAAGCAGAGAAAATCAGAAGAACCCACACAAGAGCAAGTTGGGTTTCCATACTGAGGGCACAGAATGCTGAAACTGCCCAGACACGCGCAGAGGTTTAGAAAGGGCAGCGTGAAGCTGCTGACACCATCCTCACACTCTCAGTGAGGGCTGCTTCTCTTGGGGATGACGGCAGGTGGGAGGCAGAAAGGGATGGAGCCACGCCTCTGACTCCCACTGACCCCGGCTCTGGGGTGGTAGCGGTAAAGGCAGAACCAGAGCGGGAATCAACCATTCTCACGTTAGAGACGGAGGAATGCAGTTTAAGCGCCAGGGGCAGTCCTGGGTGAACCCAGGACGCTACCTCCCAGTTCAGTGACAGTCACAGTCCCGAAGAACAGACTCAAGGGACAGCAGTGACACTCGATGGAACTAGCAGGCGTCACATACATGCACGTTTCCTGCTCAACTAGGACACCGTGACACACATGACAGTATGAATCCCATTTTTCAGATCAGAAGAGTGAGTCAAGGCTCTTCCTCCATCCCCTGGTTAATAAGACCAAGAGCCTCTGACTCTCAGCCTAACAGGCTTTTACGGGACCATACGACACTTAAAGAGAGCAATGCTTAACAATCACATTAGAAATGGGTAAAAGACGCAATTCACACTCGTAGATAATAAAGCTCTTCATAAGGATTTATGTAAAGTGGTGTATATCACAACCTCATAGCAGCAGGAAACTGGAAAGGACCTCAATACCAAGTAAGTGAGACTTATTGTTATAGGATATATCCACACAATGGAATGTTATGCAGTCATTAAAACCATGTTTTTGAAGAATATTTAGTGACATAGGAAATGCCAATAATAGAGAATTGTATGTGCTAGTGTCATCCCAATTATGTAATATGATTTCATATATGATTTCACACACAGAACTACAGGTATAGAAAAAATTCTGAAAGGAAATATGCCAAAATATTAATAATAATGGCTGTCTGGGTGAGAGGGAGGAAATAACTCTACATTTTTTTCATTTCAAAAGTAATTCATGAGTCCTAAGAATATGAACACCAAATAAACATGTTAACTATAAATGAACAAAACTAGATTTCGCTCAGACTTTTTTCTGCAATAGTAAATGACAAAAGACAAAATTACAGCATATAACATTGTAGGAAATAAAAGTTTATACTAATAATTATATAAATCAGCCAAGTGATATAAGATCAAAAATAAAATATCTCAGATATATGTGTGGTCAGAAGAAATGGCTGTAAGAGAGACATCTGCAAACAAATTATTCACGCATGGTCCAGAATAGCAGGAGTTGAGTAAAAATTACAAAGCAAAGAATGATGAATTTAAGAAGTAAATGGTGATAATCATCAAAATAAACACAGAAATCAGTCTAAATAATTAAAAATATGAAATTAATTCAGAGGAAAAATACCTTGTGTGCACAAGATTTCTTTAAATGATGAGCTTTTTAGTACCCTTACTTAACTAAGACCACTCAGTAGGTGGAAAAGAGGGTGTATCATTACGGGTGCATCTCAGTCAAAAAAGATACCAAAGCCTGAGCCTGCCAGGCAGTCTCACGCTGCTCCCCCCACTCCCCCCACTCCCCCCCAGCCCCAGCCATGCATCTGCACCACGGTCTAGGGCGGCTGGTCTGCCCCGCGCCCCGGGGCCCCGCCTTCTCGGCCTTGCCCCGCCCCCCGGGGCCCCGCCTCCTCGGCCTTGCCCCGCCCCCGCCCCGGGGCCCCGCCTCCTCGGCCTTGCCCCGCCCCCGCCCGGGGCCCCGCCTTCTCGGCCTTGCCCCGCCCCCGCCCCGGGGCCCCGCCTCCTCGGCCTTGCCCCGCCCCGGGCCCCGCCCACTCACCAGCAGGATGCTCTCCCAGGACATCCAGCGAATGGGCAGCACCGCCCGGCCCTGGATGCGGTAGTAGTCGCCGCTGTACAGGTTGCGGCTCATGCCGAAGTCAGCGATCTTGATGGTGTAGTTCTTGCCCACCAAGCAGTTGCGCGTGGCCAGGTCTCGGTGCACGAAGTTGAGAGAAGAAAGGTACTTCATGCCAGAGGCGATCTGCGTGGCCATAAACTTCAGGTTGGCGTAGCTGAGGGAACACGAGAGAAGAGGCCGTGGGGCGGGGGCGCGACAGGCGCAGCCCCCCCCCCCCGCCCCCCCGCCCCCCCGCGGCCTCGACCCCCGCCCCGCCCCCCGGCCGCCTACCTGACGGTGGGCGCGCTGCCCGCAGGGCCGGGCGGCTCGTGGCGCGACAGGAACTGGTTGAGGTCTCCGTTCTCCATGTACTCGGTGATCATGCACAGGGGGTCGTCGGCGATGCACACGGCCAGCAGCCGGATGATGTTGGCGTCCTTGAGGCGCGCCATGATCTTTATCTCCTTCAGGAAGTCGTTCCTTCGGGGGACACGGGGCGCCGGGCGCCGTCAGCGCTGGGGGGGCGGGAGGCGAAGCCCCGCGCTCCCCACCTCGCTCCCCGCCCGCGACCTTTGAGCGCACAGAGTGGGCACCTGGGACAGTCTCACTCCCTGGCCCTGGGATGCCACGCGCCTCGCTGCACTGGCATCTTTCTGAGAGCAGGAAGCGTGACCTACTCACGCGTGCATCGGCGGTACCCAGCAAACCGCCTGCCACACCGAGTGACCCATGTCCGCTGAGCCAAACACCGGGGTCCCCAAGCCACCCTGACAAGGGGAGAATCTGTCCTTTTAGAGAGCCAGAGTCACTCTACTAATACAGCAAAGAAGCTCTGTGTAAAGTGACCGTCCCCTCTGCTTTAGCTGCCGGTTCTTTCCTTCTCACACTGGCTTTTCCTCAAAGGGTCGCAACGTTCCAAACAGAGCTGCTTCAAGTTTATGGTGGTGTCGGGGCATTTCAAAAACAGTGCTCACTTGGCCAAGACTAACACTGTTTGGTGACAGCCACCCTGGAGTCACCAAGTGGGCTGTGGCCTTTCCAAGGGCAGTGTGTGGCAGCGAGGCCACCAGCCCACATCCCCACACCTGCGGGAGCAGATCGGTTGTGCCTCCTGTAAGTTCTCTAGGATCCTGCACCGGGAGGCGGACTCCATCAGTGTGAATCCAGAACCCCAGGCACCGCGTCAGCCCCAAACAGGGCCGAGAGTCAGGCCGTCCACCACTGCTGAGAGGGTGGACACAGGCGGAGGGACGCCAAACGGGCCAACAGAACAGTGGGTCAGGTCCTGAGGCTGCACGTCTCCCACTCTCAGGCCTGTGCTCAGATGGATACGGGGCTACTCCATCTCTCCATGGGACCCAGATGATGTCACCTGTCATTCAGACTGATGTCCCTAAGACAGAAATTCCCAAACCTCCACAGCTCAACTCCCTCGCCTTCTTTCTTCTTCATTCCATATTCTGTCAACTGCAAGACTTTTCATGAGACCCTATTGCCATTTTTGGAATTTACGGTCACTTGGAGACTGGGGATAATGAACTGTCTCTTGCTCTGAGAACAGCGAGACAAATGGCCAGCGCCAAGGGGAAGGCGCTCATGTCTCGGATGTGAGCTTCCTGGGACACAGCCCAGCAGCTTCCAGGCAGCGTGCCTCCCTGGGTGAGGTTTAACTCACCATCACTGTCACGGAAAGGCTGTCGGACAGCGCAGTGTGGCTGGAAACTGCAATTTATGCAGGAAAACTGCTAAAGGACTGTGGGTCCTTTTGCTTTGAGGTCCATGGGTACTTTTCCAAGTAGAGGTAGCTTCTCATTTTGGGGGGTTGCTGGACATAGAAGAAAAGGAGCATGAAAGAGAAAAAAAAGGGAGAGAAAGTAAATGGAGATGTGGGAGGAAGGAGAACGGGGAGGTTTAGGAAGGGAGGTGTGTGTGCTGAGAAGCTTGCCGAGCGGAGGGAGGGCCGGCAGCAGCACAGGCAGACTGCCGGCCATGTCGGTAGCACAGCTCTGTGCAGAGGTGGGAGGTAAACACGGAGCAAATACAGCGGAACGTGTGCGTTTGTGTTTGAGGGAAATGGAGAACAGAGAGGAGGATTGGGGACCACAAGAAAAGGAAGGTGCAACCACGGAAACGCGAGGCCGCTCCAGACCTCCCAGGTCACAGGGAAGGCTGCTGAGATGTCTCCAGGAGTGTGCCTGGGCCTAAAGAGGAAACACGCAACGGAACATTCAAAATGCAGACCACAGACCTGGCGTTCTTGTTGGCGTCCGCTCGGAGCATCTTCACGGCCACGAGCACAGGCTGCTTGGCACTGACGTCTGGGGCGAAATCTTTGTCTTTGAATTTTTCCATTCCCTCCACTTCACAGAGATGAACCTAGAGAAAAGTCACCTAGTCTCAGCCTCGTCAGGTCTCCCGAGGGCGTCTCAGTGCTTGCTGGCACTTCCTGGGGATAAACTAACGCGTACAACTCAAACAAAACAATCAAAGACCAACGAGAAGGTAAGTGTCACTATCTTTGATCCAAAATAATTGATAAAAACAACATGTTACTGTGCTGAAAAGGAAATACACACTGATCGGAACATTAGATATGTGAGTGGATGAATCTGTAACAGTATTTTGTGACCACGTAGCTTATGATAAAACGCCACTCGGTATAAATGCTTGAACTGGGATTCGACATTGAGTCACTGGATCATAGACAACATAAGGCGAGTCCCTCTGTGCGGTGACCCGTCAGTATGGCGTCAGCATTAGCACCACCCACGTGTTACCATGGCATAATGAACCTGCGTTTTGAGCCCAGGGGACAATGAGTACACATCACACCAGAAACAGATGCTGTGGACCCTTCCACCTCCCCCAGCTCCAAACCACCCCGAAACCAGGAGCGCGTGCTTGTTAAGCCAAGAACGACACTTGGAGTGGGGGCCGCCATGCTCCCGAGCCCCCATTGCAACTGAAACCACTGCTTTGAGTTCTCGAAGGTTCATGTGGCCGACAGAGGAGTGACAAGCCACATCCCCATGCAGGACTCAGGGCCCCCCGAGAGGTGCGCACCTCCTCATCGCAACTGGTGATTCCCGTCCTCCCGGCCGATCCTGGGGCCAGCGGCAGGGCCAGGCTGTTTGTGACCCTTTTACACAGAACTCCCATTAAAAGGGAAAAACAAGGCGGCTCACGAGTAGCAGGGTGTCCTTGGACAGTTTAGATGAGATGACCGCATCTGTGGGGCCCCACCCTCTGAAACCTATTGTAAAAGTTTTGGAAATATTGAGTTTTTCCCAATATCTAGAGTCTGGTGACTTGCCTGCTTCAAAAACTCCTGCATAGAGTCAGAGCAGCCAGGAACTGCACCCGTGTTTGACCAAGGTGAAAGTGTCTGAGTCTTCTTGAGGACAATGCGAGGACAGACAAGGGCAGGAGACAGCTGTGTGTGACTCCCCTCTGGGGGGACATGTTGCTCTGCTGGCCATTTTTATTTGGCCACAACCTGTGAGCAACCAAAGACTGGAGGCCCCACTCAAAGACTCAACTCACCTCCCCAAACTGGCCTTCTCCCAGTTTCTCCTTGAAAGTTAAGAGTTTCCGGGGGAACTCTTCCACGGCCACGTCCTTCCCGGAGAGCAGGTCCATGGTGACGGCTGGCACTGAGTAGGTGTTGCCACCTGTCACCCCCTGGAGGTTCACGATGTCAGCCTCTGCGTAGTGTGGCACGCCCTCGGGCCCACTGGGCTGGACCGGCTTCACGACGCCACTGCAGCCTGCGGGGACAGGGGCGGGGGCTCATCCCAGGGGCGTCTCCAGAGACTCTTCAGGGAAGGAGGCCTGAAGAGGCTGCTCTGGAGCACGACCCGGGCAGCCAGCCTACTCCTGATGTCCCTGGTTTTCTAGACACTCTTTCTGTGGCCTTCAGGACACAGCCTCCCGTGTGCGTCCTGCGCTTGTCCTCAAACTACAGGGCCACCATGACTCCTCAGATGGCCGTGTGCTGAAGCCACCACAGGACGGGCCACATTTAATAGCACATTCCTTATCTCTGTTCACAACCTAGTTGAGGTATATAGACACTATCTGATTAAACTTATATGATGTAGTTTAAGAAACTTCCTAAGTTAAACAAAAAACATTAAAAGGAGGTAGACTTCAGAAAATAAATGACTGCAGTCCAGCCCAGGAAACAGTTCAGCTTCGATCCTTTTTCTTGCTGCCTGTAAAATGCCCCCTCAATGCTTGCTGTCCACTGAGTGACAAGTTTGTGCCAGTTTCCCTTCTTCCTTCAGAAAGAGGCCTGGAAAGCCGGAGCTGTCCCAGGGGGTCCCTGCCTCTCAGCCACCACACGTCCCTGTCCACTGACTGGGTCGCTTTTCATTTGCTGAGTTTACAGAAAAGCTGCTCTGAGCCTCAGTGACCACCCAGCACCCCTTCCCGTGTCATCTGCAGCGATTCTCTGGGAAGTGAGCCAAGTGGCACTGTTTTACCAAGCAAGGCTTTTATCGAGAAAAGACAAGAAATATTTATTCTCATGATAAAAGCTTGTGTGATTCTAATAAATCTTCACCAAGGAGAAATCAACTAAAACGAGATGCAGTGAACTAGATGGCTAAACAGGTGGGAAGCCCAGGATGGAGTAAGCGTCATTTCTTTCTTTTTCTCCAGGTGAAATTCTAGTCTGAATTGACCCCAACGACATGTGGCGTTGGGTAAGTGCCTTATCGGCGCTTCCTCCCTTTTAAAATGCGGATGTTGGATTCGGTGGACGGTTTAGGTTCCTCCGGTGGAAACACCTTAGTAAGAGGGCGGGGCGTCTCCAGACTAACACCCGGTTGGGCTGAGCACACGCTCGTCCTGGGCCCAGGCCCCGCCCCCGCCACGCCCCCGCCACGCCCACCTGGCTCCTCCTCCCCCGGTGCGAACTCCGGCAGTTTGCGGATGAGCCGCGAGGGCTCCTGATAGTCCGGCCGGAGCGGGAAGATGCGGTCGTAGGTGGAGTTGGACTCCTGCTCGCTGGGCGAGGACGAGCGGTTGTTGTTGAACATGCTGGACTCGCTGGGCAGGGACAGACTGACTGTCATTTCGTCATCCAGCATCCTCCGGGAAGCCTGGAGGGAGGGACAAGGGCAGCTGGCACCCGTCTGTCCCCGGCGCCCCGACGTCTGTCCCTGATGCCCCGACGTCTGTCCCCAGCGCCCCGACGTCTGTCCCCAGCGCCCCGACGTCTGTCCCCAGCGCCCCGACGTCTGTCCCTGATGCCCCGACGTCTGTCCCCGGCGCCCCGACGTCTGTCCCCAGCGCCCCGACGTCTGTCCCCAGCGCCCCGACGTCTGTCCCTGATGCCCCGACGTCTGTCCCCGGCGCCCCGACGTCTGTCCCCAGCGCCCCGACGTCTGTCCCCAGCGCCCCGACGTCTGTCCCTGATGCCCCGACGTCTGTCCCCGGCGCCCCGACGTCTGTCCCCGGCGCCCCGACGTCTGTCCCCAGCGCCCCGACGTCTGTCCCCGACACCTGCTCGGCTCACACGAGCTGCAGACGCCCCGCCGGAGGGACGCTGCCTGGAACCCCGCACGAGCACCCCACTTCTTGGAGGCGGAATTTGAGCTAATTTCTGGGCCGCCAACGCTCTCTGATGCGCTTCCAGCGTCATCGGCCTGAGAGGACCTGCTGGTCGCCAGCGGGAGAGCGTGGCAGTCTCGTGTGTTCAGTGTTCTAGGAAACACCGGCCTTTGCTGACTCGGCCTGCCACCGATTTCGATGTGTGTAAGCAAACATTTACACGCTCATTACTCAACAAATGTGCCTCTACACGATGACGAATCAGGCGTCCACCTGGCCTTTCTGGCCCTGTAGTTCAGGGTAACACCGCTGGACCCCACATTTCTACTAAGCAAAAATAAAATGGCTAGGAAATGGAAAAGGAAAGCCCTGAGTGTCTGGGGATACCTGGGTGAATTACACCTGATACAGGAATAAAACAACGAATTCTCGGGTCAGCCCAGCTGACGTGACCTGCCTGCTCCTTCAAAAGTACGCTGGAATCGGAACATATGACAATGTGACTCCAGTCCAGCTCCACTCCGACAAACGCGCTGTGGGTGCTCAGGGGAGAAACTCAGATGCCCGCTTCATGCCCTAGACTCGAAGCACATAGTAGGCACTCAATAAATATGGCTGAATCTCTCAAAGGAAGAACGCTGAGGACACCCCCAAATATGCCACAGTCTGCCGCTGCATTGAGGAAGGTTTCTTGGACTACGGGTATATGCTGAAATGTTTTCCACAAAGAATTCTGTCCCCAGGAAGAAATCCTGTGTCACTCGAGAGCCTCTTGAGTTTCCTCACTCAGGACGTACAGGGCAGAAAGAATTTTTTGAAGAACAAAGTTAAGTATTCGAGGGCAAGAGTTTTGCTGCCCTTCACCTGGAGTCTCTAATCCAGCATTCCTCTCACAGCCCATGAATACATCCCACTGGGTTTCAGAAGAAAGCCCCAAGAAGTGGGGTAAATTCTGGCTCAAATAAAGAGAAATTGCTCAGGGAATAGAGAACACAGGCCCTTCCGCCTCAGCTAAGATTCAGCCAGGATAGACGGTTGCGTAAGGACACACTGCAGCTTCCGTCCCCAGCACCTGTGCTCCCCTCACCTGGAAGCCAGGTGCCCAGTGCGCTCCAGCACTAAAAGGTGAAGGCTCTGCTACAGCCTCATCGAGCCAGTGGGCAAGTTCTCTGGATGCTTCCTTTCAGTCTCCAGTCACTATTTATGGATCAAAAGCTTTCATGTACCTAAGTGTTTACAGGTGCTTATGGGAAGCAAGGAGAGCATCTCTTCTGCGAAACCTCGCTGCCTAAAACCCTGAAAGTAGGCTCACTCCTCTCAGAACTGAGTGTGGGACAGACCAGAAGGAATCACAGGCTGCTCGTCTGGTCCTCCTCCCAACTGCTCTGATTTCAGCCCTTCCCTCATGTCCTGCATCCGGAGCTCACAGGTTCCAGTCCAACCTCGCAGTGGCCTGTCCCCTCTCTGGTCCCCACTCCGCCTGGGCACTGGCCCCTGTGCGAGCCCATCCCCAGCACGGCCCCAGTCAGGCCGTGCCCCTGCCTCCAGCCCAAGGTTTCTCATAGTCCACGTCCACACGAGCTCACAGACCAGGGAAGACGTCCACGGCCAAAGAGAGAAACACTTAATCATCAGAAGACCCCAAGAACTTAGCAGCAGTGTCCAGAAAGTTGTTATCTGTCCTAAGAAACCAAAGTCGTAGTTACTCCATCTTTGGTGAAATGTATGTTTTGGAAGAAAAGAAGGCAACATACGTCAAGCCTGACAATTGGAAAGCACATGGACGACAGGATATGGGGTGTGTGCCCTTGAGCACATCACGTCTCCCCATCACAAAGACGGTTAAATGTAAGGACTGTGCCCAACTCACCATTGCGCAGTGAGGGTCACGTAAAATAACACACGTGAGAAAGTCTGTAGATGGAAAGTGGAAGAGACATGTAATGGAAACATTCAGATGACCTGACCTGGACAGAAAGACTGAGGAGGGACTCGGAGACAGGGAGTCACGACCTCCAGGCACAAAGCAGCAGGACTAGAGTCACTATGAACTTGGCTGGACGTTAATGAGGCTGGATGTTTTCACACACACACACACACACCAAACAAGCAAACAGTAAAAGAAGAGAAGGAACGTTGTTGTCCGAGATTTTAGGGAGGTATCAATTAGGGATCGGAACCACGCGTTAATTTTTTTGAGAAACACGGATGCCTGCACCCCTCCCCCCGCCACACACCCAGTGACTCAGAACTGCAAGGGCAACCTGCACTGAGATTCCACATGGTGGGAGTTTTCTGGGGAGGCTCCAAACTGCATCCTAAAGCCAGAGCATGGGCTCGGCTTGTCCTTCCCCCACCCTGGGCTCCTCGGACCCCAGTGGGCTCACCGCTTACACATTTACATGCTCAGAATTTGCCTTCCACTGCTGGGTCACAGCAGCGTGGGACAGGACGCTCACCTTCTCCAGCATCTTCTGCCAGAACTGCCGCCACAGGATGATGACAATGATGGCCAGGAGGATGAAGATGATGGCCACCAAGCAGCCAATCAGGATCCGAGTGTTGCTGTCGTCGACTTTCAGCATTGGATCTACGACCAGGAAGAGAAAGGCGACAGGGCATCCCCTCAGGGGCTGGACCAGGGACAGGGAGGCAACGCTGTCCGTCCGGGACAGTCCCCCCAGGTGCCCCCACAGCCCTCCTGCTCCTTCCCGGCCATGCTGCACTGCTCCTGTACCCTGCACGTCTCCTAGGGAGCATGGCGGGTAGAGGAGAGGTCTTCCATCTTCCCCAAGTTTGTTCCTTTATTACCACGGCCTGGTCTGCTGGCCCCGGTCACACCTCATGAAACACCCGTGCACCACGTCCCACTCTGCATTCTTGAGACGAGCATGGGGGCCAAGGGCCTCTTTGGAGACACTCGACCCCACACTGGCTGGCTTGTGTGGCCAGTGGGGGCCTGAAGCAACCTGTCATATTTATCTACAAGTAGAGAGACTGGCACTGTGTTTCACAGACTCCCCCCCAGTCTCTGCGACCCCCACTGTGGGTCTCACCTAGAAACGTCCCCTCCCCTGTTCCTGCTAGCTTCGCATGCTCTCATGGAGCGAGTGGGACTCAGCTCCGCCTCCGTGGGGGTCATGTGACCCGCCCGACAGTGGACAGGGGGAGTCTGGGTGTTGGCTTTGGAGCTGCACGGCCGGTTGTGGAGCCCCGCACACAGACAGCCGGGCCTTTGCAGACCCCACCCTTGGCTCCTGCGCGTGCTCCCTCCCACGGGACTCACACGTACCGTAGGTGGTGGGTGCCACGGGCGGCGGGGGCAGGGCTCCAGAGTTGTTGTACATGGCAGCATCTGTGAGCAAACACGGGGGCCAGAGCGGACCGTCAGTAGCGGGTTTTGGAAGGCGGCTGTGCCCCAGCACGCCGTGACGTCAACTTCCTGGGTTGCCACCAGCCTTTCTTAACACCAAAGCACATATTATATTAAATAAAAAAATATCTCCCTTCATCTGTTTAGTAAGGGCAACTCTTCTTTTGTAAAAGTTTTGTTTAAATTACGGCATCCTGGGTGCCGTAGTGCAAAGACGTTTAAGAAGCAATGATGTGGGGCCATGACGCAGGTGTCACAGGGAGGCACAGGATGGGAGACGCGATTCAGCCAAATGGAGCAGACACAGTGGGCAGGTGGGCAGGCGGCAGACAGCTGCCAAGAAGCTCCTCCTTCCAGGAAACTCAAGTGCTTTATAAACTCTGTTGTTTCACTGTGTGTCGCTGCCCCTTAATTTGTCAATTAGCCTTTATCCTTATAGATACTTATGGATATTAGGGTGTCCTTCCTGCGATGTCGCAGCTTCTAAGGTCAGACCCCAAAGTGTACCTGCAAGACTGATGCTGGCAACTAATGTTCTCCTCTGATCTGTCTGACCAAAGAGGTGAAGCGTTAGAATACACATTTCCCTTCTAGGAGACAATTCCCACCCAAATCCTAATTTTCCTTCTTCACATTGTTATATAGGGAGATGTCTGGCGTCTACATTATGTCTCTGAATTGGGTCCTCAGGCTCCAGTGAAAACTAATATTATCACGAAACTGCATTAAAAGCTCAAGACATCCCTGGCACTGAGAGCAGCCCAATGCTGTAACCAGCTGGGATATGATCAGGTACCAATTAATTACTCTGCAGACGCAGCCCCTGGCCATGGACAGCAATCGGTTGTCGCCCAATTAACACAATGTAAGTGACACTGCTTTCGAACATCCAAATTTCTGCTCTTCATAAACACTTCCCACAAAGTATTCCATCCATTTACTCTTAGATTAAATCTGTAACAGGAGGCCTGAGGCACCAGACCTGCTGCTCCAAACAGCTCTCTCTCCTTGTCAGTATGTCCGAAGGAGCAAACCAGCTTGAAATTCTCTGCCTTTAAAAGTCAAATCAGGAAGTGGGTCTTCTGGTTTATCTTTGAATCATGACCCAGGTGATAATTCAAAGTCTCCTGCTCTCAGGTACTTTTTGCGCAGAAGTTTCTCCCAGGCCAGTGCAGCTCTCCCTCCTTTGCCACTGTCCATTCCCAGCCACTCTAGTGGCCTCTTCTCTCCTCTGACCACGTGTCATTGGTACCACGTGAGCGTCTTTTGAAAATCACTGTACAGGCTTGTACTCCCATCTGAATTGTGACAGTGCAATGTCCCGAGTGCCTTTGAACTTTCCCAGACCTGCCACGGTCCCTGTTGCCCAGTCTGTGGTCTCCTAACACCACCCCCCACTGGAAGGAACCACATTTGCTCGAGGAAATCGTGGTTCAAGCGCTGGAGCAATAAATGTTCGAAATGAGCTTGGGGCATCTTGTTCCTTCTAAAAACGGGACGGTTCTCAAAGGCTATGGGGTCGGATCCAAAGAACACAGAGCAGTTAAAGGTGTGTGCTCGGGTCAAACGTAGGACAATCTGAGCATCAGCAAGAAGAATCACTGTAATCGAGCTCATAAAAAGCAATGAGTGCGTGATGACACTAAGACAAACGCACTGGCATTGCTGATGGTTGTGAGGGTACCAGCTCCTCACTGTGAAGGTTGGTGAAGAGGAAAAACGGACCCTGTGCCTTGCCCTCTGACGTGAACAGGGCAGGAGGGGCAGTTCGTCCAGTCGGAAGGAAGGCAGCAGACAACAAATGCGGAGGGAGAAAAGGGTTAGAAAACCACCACTGAGCAAGGACTAGGGGGACACGATTCGAGCAGTGGCCACCCAGGGAGGGCAAAGCGAGAGTGAACGACCGTGGGGCTGCTCTTAGCATCACCAACAGTGAGGGAACGGAACACTGCAGCCCACGAGGAGGCTGGACGTAGCACACAGCACAGGCTGTGAAAACCCGGGACAAAAGTGGACACTGAGCTTGGATCAAGCCGGCCTGAGGCTACCACCCGTGTGCAGGAACGGCAGCGTTAGAGGCGCTGGGAAAGTCATCAGCCAAAGCAGAAGAGAGTTTAGAAACGGGCCTGTGTGAGACTAAAAGAAACACTTAGGAACAGAGTAAAGGAGACACCCCAAGAGGGCCTCATTGGGGTCCTAACGCGACCAAGCCCATGGCAGGAAGACAACACCAGACAATCAGGCCCTGCGGGGACAGGCTATGACATAGTTGATACGAAGGAATTACTGTAGCTGTGAGTAAATGTCAGATGGCATGATGGCACGATGCTTAGAAAGATGTTAATGTCTTTAGATGCATCTAAAATTGTTACTAATGAAATCAAATAACGTCTCAGATTTGCTTTAAAATACGACAGCAAAAGGGGGAAAGAGAAGCAGCAAACACGGCTCAATCCCCAAGCTCAGCAAGGCTGATGGCAGTGGGGCTCGCTGTTCTCCTTGCTTTGTGTATTTCAGAAATCTTCATTTAAATACTTTCATCGTGCGAGGTGGGCTCCCCCTTAACTGGCTTCAGGCACATCACGCTTGACACGTGGCACTCTCATTGTAACCCTTCGTCTTACAAGTCCCTACACAGTATGTGGAGCCAGGCGACACTCTGTCCCCCCACCCACCCCGTGCACCCTGCCCGCCCCGGCACAGCAGTCACACAGAAGACCCTGTGTCCGCACTCAGAGGACACCCGTAACCGTCCTCCCACACGCCTGCCACGCCCAGGGCCCCGGGCTCCCGACCTGATTGGAAGGTGATCTCACTGAACATCATCCAGGAGTCAGCGAAGTGGTACTGGCACTTGATGGCACTGGCCATGCGGTGGTGGAGGGGCACGGTGACGAAGCGGGCACTGGGGTTGGCGTCGTCCAGCACCAGCGGGAAGGACACGGAGTTAGGCTCCCACTCGTTGGCCTCAGAGCGGAAGTAGCACTGCACCCCCTTAAAAATCTTCACCCCTTTGGCGAACATGTTGTTGCAGTGAACCTGGGAGGGCGCGGGAGTGAAGGGCCAGCGTTCAGCGGCTGGTACGCGGCCGCACACGAGTACACGACAGAAGAATCCATGTCTTAGGGTGGTGGCACTCGGGGTAAAACTCCCCCACCCCGCCGCCAGCTGGGCTCTCAGCCTCCGGTAGCTGCCCGAGACCCCACAGTGAAGGGCTGAGCCTGGCCAGACGCCTGGAATCCTGCTGCGGCCCCGGCTCTCCGTCAGCTCCATGTAGAGTTCAGACACTGCTCACCAGGGGCCTCCTCCCTCATCCTCGTAGCCAAGGTCACAGAGCCGCTTATGACTGCCAGCGGTGACAGTGGGCAGCGAGGAGTCTGTGATCCAACCACAGTTACTGAGCCGGCACACCGTACGTGCCAGGAACACAGGTCAGTCACTACCTTGGAGGACCTTGAGGTCCAGGGAGACACCGGCACATAAATGACGACAGACGGGCTGTTACACAGATAAGGGCTCTGGGAACGGAAGGCTGTGGAATCTTCTACCAGGATTTCTCAGTGCTGTGGGGGGAGGAAGCACTCCAGGGGGGCTCAGAACACACAGCCCCGCGCTCTCCATTGAGGGTCAGACTTGCCCTGAGCCTCCCTCACCGGCAGGAGTGCCAGTCCCTGGGGAGTGGGCAGGGCCACAAGTGGCTCCCGTGGGCCTGGCACTGCGGCCTTGGTGGGCCCCTCCCTCCGTAAAAGTATATTAAAATTATATTTTACAACTGTGTCGTTAAAAAGATGAGAATAACTTTTGACCGTAAAGTTAACTTTGTTTCTTCTGACAGTTGAAGGAGGTAAAACCTTCTCATGGGCCCTAGAGACTGCCCGCTGTGCCTAACGGACATGTCGACAGAAACACGGAGGGCAGTGGCCGCGCCCAACCCCCGCCTTTACCGCGGACACGCGAGCCGGCGAGACGGAGCGACTGGGGAAGGACTGCGGGCGACTGAGTAGCAGGGGATGCGCGTGACCCCGTCCTGACGGCCCCACCCCGGCTCTTTCCAGAACCTTCTCTCTACGCCATGATTTTGGCTTCCTGGAGACGTCCCACCGCCCTGAGCCCCACTAACCTTCATGGTGGTGAAATTCCTGACTCGGTCGAATTCAAACAGAATCTCGATGTAGCCGTTGGTGGCGCTCTCGTTCCTCCAGCCCACGTAGTCGTAGCCGGGCCACACGTGGTACTCGTGGGTCTGGGTGAAGTCGTCCAGGCCGAACACCCCATCTGTCAGCTGGCCCAGCCCTTCGGTCATGCTGCTCGGGCCAGGGCAGCAGAAGGAAAGGGAGAGGGAGCCTGCGGTTAAGGATCCACCCGCGGGGGGCTTTCAGCTGCCTCTCCGCCCGGGCTGCGTAAACGCTGATTATCTTGGAGGCCGAAGGATTATGAAAAACCCGACACACTTTAGTGCTGACTCATCTGTGCTGCCCCCACGAAGCAAGCCTCTCACTGAGATGCAGTTCACGGGGTATTTGATGCGAACCCCTTCACTAGCAAAGCTTCTCAACAGCAGCCCATCGTTTTCGATGGAAAGGTGTCTGTCACGCATTGCACGCGTCCTGCTCTTACACGCTGACATGCGCCTTTGCAAAATGACTCAACAACCCCAGACGTATTTGGTTAACGAGTCCCCGCACGTGCGCATGCACGAACGCACCCGCCAGGGCACTCGCCCCGCCTGGTCCCCGAGGGGCCTGCAAAGCGCTCGAGTCCTTTGAGCGCCTGCTGTCATCCATCCTGCAGTGAGCGGGCCCAGAGCTGCGGCGTGCACCTGTGCCCCGCATCGCCAACACCCCCATTTGATATCAAACTGAAGGGAAAGAAAAAATGGCCTCTGCCAAATTTATGCCAATTACCTGGCACTTGAGTCAAATTTGTAGACTCGTGGAGGGAGGCGCGCGGACCACACAGGCCCAGGCACTGGCTTTGGCCGTGTTCTCGCCCCGCACCTTCCCCCTTCTGCGCGGACGCCCGTCGGGAATGGCTGCGTGGGCCAGGAGCCGACTGCAGGATGGGCCGTGCGTGCACTTATGTTCACGGGACTATTGGAGGAGCGTGAGGACACCTTCCTTCTGTTTGTGAGGCGCCCGCAAGAACCATCAGGCGCCGCTTCCCCGACTCGAGCTCCAGAGATCGGTCAGGAGTTTCCCAAATGAAGACGATGGCATGTCCACCCACCAGCTGTATGTGTGAGGTCAGGGCCCCACCAACAGGATGTCAAGTTTGTGAGCTACAGAAACGGTTAAGTGTGACTACGCCAGCCTTAAAGACACATTTTTAAATATACTGGTTCATTGATAAACGTTTGGCAAATTATAAAATTTGACTGGCCTTTTCCACAGTGACCAGAGTCTGGATCCCCCTTCCAAGGTTTTGCCATCTGTTTCTTCTCTCTACAGATCAGAAGGCTAGGAGAACATAAGTTTACTTGCAATAAATGTATTTCCCATTGTCCCCAGAAAAGTAAAACCTCTTAAAAGTCATGTGAAAGCAACACAGATTCAAAGGAATACGTATCCAGTTTCTCCTTAAACAATGATAAATCAGGTGGGGACGGGAGAAAGAGAGACACTTTCCCTGCTCACTTCGTTTACTTGAGAACTCTGAGGATTCCCACAACAACCATATTCTACTTTTAGAAAATGTTTAATTAGAAAAAGGCACTTCTGCTCTTCGGACTAGTTCCTGAGGTTCTGAATCGGTAACGCGCCTCCCACCACTCAGCCACACCCCAGCGAGACATCTCCTCACGTCCGTTATTAAGTGGATGCTGATTGGGTCTAGACTTCTGGTGACGTTTGGCCTTCCCCCTGGGGCTTCGTCTCTCCATCGGAATGGCTGTCGGTCCCCGAAACTCATCCCTAGCTAAATCCATCCTCATCGCTTCCTAACCTCACTCGTGCACCTGGCTGCACTCCTGTCAACTCCACTGTGCTTCCACCGTCCCCGAGAGCACCTGGTGCACAGTAACCATTAAGTATTTATCTGTTGAGTGAATAAATGGCATCCCCACTGTTTCAGTCACCTAGACTGTCATCAGGTGACAGTTTCATCAGGTGGAAATGCCACCTACATGCATGTCCATCCCTATCCCTGTCCTATGGTCCCCATTAGGGCACAGTCCTTAACCCTCCTCCTGGCCTGACGTTCAAGTGTCTCCAAAACACGACACAGCTGCCTGGCGCTTCTCACTACGGCTTTGCCACGGCAACATGCCCGTGCTGAGCTGAGCTGCTGGTTTTTCCCTGAGACCGCCCAGCCATGGTGTTTGCCTAAAGTGCCATTTCAGGATTCTGTGTCTGTGAGATCTGTGGGCCTTTGGGGCCCACTCTGATGACATCCATTCCATCACGTCTTTTCTGTCCTCCAATCAGGTAACAACTCACACGTACACAGCTCTTCACAAATGCTTTTCTTTCCCATCCCCAACATGTAAGCCCCACAGCGAATGCAAGTGACCAGACTCCCAGCGCTCTGCGTGCCTCCTGCCGCTTTCTCTGTCCTCTGAAGCAGAGTGTGCTTACCATGCCCTATGCGTGGTACTCACACCCCATTTGAGCCGCATCCCTAACTGTGAGCTTGGCCACGACCCTTGCACAGGATACCAGTTGACTAGCAAAGATTTATTAAACTAAACTGGATTCGACCACTCTGTGATTTCCTCTGGGCCTTGAGCATGTGCCGGATGGGGCTGAGTGAAACGATACCAAGACAGCGGAAGTGACTGGGGGAGGAGCAGTGACCAAGTAGCAGAAAGGAATTGCCAGGAATTGAGCCAGGTGTGACGTGTGGGGCAGCAGTTCTTCACGCCTGAGCCAGGGGACGGACTGTAACGCCACACTCCTCTTCCTGAGGCTCACCAACCTCTCTCTCTCTCTCTCTCTCTCTCTCTCTCTCTCTCTCTCTCTCTCTCTCTCCCCTCTCTCTCAGGCCTTGCCATGGTCTGACCTCTCTGCCAAGCTCAATCTTTGCAGACAAAGACAGAGCTAAGAGAGAGAAGAGTGTCCATGGCGGGCAGAGGGAGAGTGGCAAGGCTTGGAGCAAAGTGAGACAGGCGGGGACAGCTCTCCCCCCCACCAACCCCCCTGGACCTGACTGCTGCGCCGTCGCCTCCACTGGCCCTGCTGTCCCCTCTACTGTCCTCGGAACCTGCGTCTGTGCTCCAAATACCAGCTCAACCTGGAAACCGCCTTGTCCCCCAAGAGTCTCCTTCTCGTCACAATTTCTAAAGCATTTACATTCATGGGGCTCACTCGTCCTGAATGTCTTGATCTGTGACATTTATTACACTCGTAACTTCAACTCCTGTGGCCCTTTGTGACCCCATAAGCTGGCTGCCATTTGTGTCAGACCCTATGTCCTGTTTTAAGCGTCTAAAGAGTCCCACCATGAAATTCAGCCCGTGCTCTGTTTCTCCTGGGACAGCTCCATCGTCCCAAACCAGGCTCTGCGCTCCTGGCAAACAGACTGTGTGTTTTATTCCTCTCAATTCTCTCTCGATGCTCAGGTCTCAGACAACACTGGCTGGCTGGTTGACGACAGTGCCCCCAAGCCCTCATAAGACATGGTTCTCTTCTAGTGGCCACTGGCCCATTCTGATGGCCAACGCTCCGCAGAACTTACCTGTACCCAACAGCTCCATCGTAGACAGAATCGTTCAGGTAAATGACGGAGCCCCCGGGGAGCACAAACTGCTGTCCGGCGGGAGCACTATACGACACCAGGCCATCTGCCCGAGGAAACAGGCTGGTCAGCGCCTTGCTCAGGCACACCTGCTGCTCAGGCCACCCACCCAGGAAGCCGGCCCAGGCTCCCAGAGTGTCCGCCAGGACTCAGTCAGGGCACACGGGAGCACGGCTGGGAGAGGGCCGCAGGGACAGTCAGCGAGGCCCTGGCACACACCCCCAGGCATGGGCCACCACGCCCCACGGGGAGGAAGCCTTGTCCTTTCTTAAGCTTCGACCCCACCCTCTCTGGTTTACCGCCTTCATTTCCCGTGGCCACAGCTCCCCCTAGAGACCTACCCAGCCAGACGCAGCCGTAAAGCTCCACCCTCATGCACACATTCATGGAGTGGTCGGTGACCGGGATGAAGCGGACAAATCTGGCCACGATGGGCGGCTCCAGGTCCTTGAGGAAAATGTCATAGGGGTTACTGTTCCCATCCAGCACCTGAGGAGAGAGAAGGGAAAGAGTGGGCGATGCTACGAAGTTATGCTGACTCCCCTTCACCCCCAAGTCATCCCGCATGATGGGACCTCTCTTTCCACTCAAGGGGCAGAGCGTATCTGAACGTAGCACTCAGCTTTCTCGGCGGCCTTGGCACTCCTCTCTGTCCGCCCTCCCCGGCCTGGGCCACACACTGACGGGCGGCCAGGTCTGTGGGCACAGCGGCCTACAACCTGTGCGTTTCCTCTTCACAGACCTCTCGCCCTCCTACCTGTCTCCCGTGCCGGTTCCGCCAGGAGATCCAGCGCGTGCCGTCCCGACTGTACGTGATCTTGTACATGGGCGCGAACTCAATGCCATGGCCTCCCGCGTGGCGGCCCTGGGTCCCCACCAGGGTGATGAAGTGGAGCGTGTGCAAGTCGATCTGCAGGAACTCCTTCAGGTCACCTGGCTCCACGGGGATCTTGGGACACCAGGCTCCATCCCCTTCCTCCGAGTCCAGCCTTGGGACAGGAGGGTTGGGGGAGAGGGAGGAACCATGAAACCACAGCCCTCTCCTGGGGAGGGAGTGGGCTGGGATCCAGTCCACAGGGATTTCGGGAGTCCACCCCCCATCTGGCTGCCACCACAGTACCCACTGGGGTCAGGCCCCTCTCCCTGTGGAGCCACGAGTCCCAGAAAGACAACCCCTGCCAGGGAGCCTGAGGCCTCCGTGCCCATGGAGCCCGAGTGCCCATCCTGGTGGAGAGGTCTCAGGGAGGTCCCGCGCTCTGAGACTGTTCCCCCGCCACGCCCCACCGCATCGCTTTGCCATCACTTTGCCACCCCTCCGTCGGTCTCAGCACAGGAGGTGGGCACTCCCGCGTGGATATCAAGTAATAGGAGGGGGAGGGAGGGATCGTGAGCCTCGCATGTGGGTTACGTAACACAGAGGAATGTGAACCAGAAGGATGGGCATGGCGGCCAGCAGCAAGCTGTGGAAACCCACGCTGGGAGTGAGCGGTAAGCAGAGTGTGTCAGAGAAACAGTAAATAATCTGGTTTCATATTATTCCCTCCAGGCTGAGCAACCAGTGAGCAGAGTTGTGAACTCAGTATAAGGTTTGTTTGGGGAACGTCTCACCACGTTCCTTGTCCTGCAGTGAGTGAGCCTTTGCTCACAGATGTCACCTACTCACTCCCATCCCCCCAACCACCGCTGTCATCCTTCACACACTGAGACAGAATTTATGGAGAAGGTTTCACAGGTTTTCTTATGGGTGACTCCATTTTCACAGAAAGCAGTACTTTGCACCAAAAGGATTCGCTTCCAGGAGGAGGATTAGCCCTAAGAGCAGAGTCCTTTCTGACAAAGGAGCTTATCGCTTTCCAGGACCCTGATGTCACACCGCACTGAAGAAGCCCACCCCCCGGGCTGTGGAGAGCTGGCCCCTCTGTGAGTGCCGTGACAGAGGGAAGAGCCTGCTGGTGGCCTCGCTGTGTCTGAGGTCCTGAGCTTGCACCCTGAGTGGTGACGTCTCACAGACCCCCATGAGAAGGGGAATGGGGCTCTAACTGCCAGTGTCCTAGCTAACGTTCACCACCCCACCCACCCCCCAGCTTCCTGCAGCAGCTCCTGTGAAGGGAAAGCAGGCCCCCTGCATGTCCGAGAACCCACGGCTGTGCTGTGGCTCTGGGGCCTGTGGGCAGGAGGGGTGGCCTGAGCAGCGCACGATGCCAAGGCCTGAGCCTGCTCCCTGAGAACAGACAGAGCAGGACAGGCCCTCGTGTGCCAGCCCCCACCAAGCCCCCGCCAAGCACCGAGTCAGGGTCTGTGTCCAGGAAATCTGTCCCAGGCAGAACTCAGGCTGTCTTGGGCATCCATCCTCACCTTCCATATTTGGCAGCTGTGGATTCTGACCACTGACTGGAAGCTGTGATGTCCTCATCTGGAATGTGGCCTCCTGACATGCCCAGAGGGTAGCGGCATATGTCTGGACCAAGAGAAGCCAAAGAGAGGAAATCCTTTATTTTTATTTCCAGAGAACCACAGGAAGAACGCAATTTATTACTGGACATGGAAAAGACGACTCAAATCTTCCTAAGTCCCTCTCTGGCCCCAGCTTGGTCACCATGCCTCGCTCAGCCTCTTCTTCCTGGCCCCGCCTCCAAACTTATTACCACTCAACCGTCCCAGTGCTGACCCTTAGCCAAACCTACCTTTTGGTCCAAACTCTGCCAAGCACCGTGACATAACGTATGGAGTTGATTTTTCCTTCCGTTTGGTGATAACCCCATGGGCCGTCCCCATTCACTCACTGGCAGGTGTGCTGTTCTAACCAGTTTCCCAACAGCAGTGATTATCACCAGATACTCCTTGTGATCCAGAACATTCTGATTTCATGAAATTATGGAGCAAAACCAACAGGCTCTGCTACGAAGGTGTTGAACATACAGCTTTGGCCCCATCTGCACCACGTTTCTGCCCCTGGCTATAAACAGTCACCTCCGGAAAGGCACCTCCACTCCCACCCAAGGCAGAGTAGTCAGGACCAAATTTACCCTCCTGGGTGAAACAACCAAAAAAAAAAAAATGAACAAAGCATATGAAAGATTGGGTTTCAATATAATGAATATCAGACAACAAAGAACAACGGGCCTTCAGAGAAGGGAAACAAAACAGATGAGGCCGACACCTGTACCAGCGTCCTGCTGGGGTGTCCAGGCTGCAGCAGGATGAGTGGGGACTCAGGCAGAGGTGGGAACATTCCCTGAGTTGAGGAGACAAAGAGGAGAGTATGGAAAAGGCAAGGGGATGAGATCTCTCAGGACACAGAGTTGCCAGATAAAATACAGGATTCCCAGCTAAACTTAAATTTCAGATAAACAATAAATATTTTTTAGCATAATAATGTCCCATGCAATTAAAAAAAAAAACAGGCATGTAAGGAAGCAGAGAAATAGAACCTATAATGAGAAAAAAAATCAGTCAGTTGAAACTGATTCAGAGCTAACATAGAAGCTAGAATTGGAGAAGAAGAACATTCAAACAGTGATAACTGTATCGCACGTGTTCAAAAATAGGAGAGCCATAGACAACATAGGAAATATGTAAATCAAATTTCCAGAAATGAAACTAGAATGTGAGAGATAAAATAAAACACACTGGATGGGATTAAAGGCAGATTACACACTGAAGGAAAGATTTGTGAACTTAAAGACAGGAACAGAAACTATTAAAGAGGTATGATACATGAAACAAGACAGAAAATCAATCAATCAACACACAAAAAATAGAACATCAGTAAGATGTGGAATCATTTCAAACCTCCTGGTATATATGTAAACGGATTCCTCGAAGAAGAGGTGGAAGGAAGACAGAAAATTATTTGAATAAAATATGATGGAAATGTTTTCAAATTTCATGAAAATTTTAAATCCAAGAAGCTCTACGACCTAAAGCACAAGAAACACGAAGAAAACTATCCTACAGCATATCATAATTCAATTGCTTAAAATAGGTGACAAAGAGAAAAATTTAAAACCAGCCAGAGAAAAGGGACACATTATGAAGAGAGGGCCGAGATAGAGGTGACAGCTAACTTCCCCTTCACACCGGTGATTACATAGGGAATAGATAAGGTGGTTTTTCATGTTACTTATATCTCTTTAAGTCGTAATTGACTATTTAAAGAAAACTGACATATTGTGGGGTTTACAACACTTACAAAAGTAAAACGCATGACAACAGTAGCACAGAGGCTTAAAGGAGAAAAGCGGAAGTTATCCTGCTGAAAGCTTCTTCTCCTCTGTGGAGGGATGTAAGAACCCGCCAACATAGGCTTTGTTTAGTTAAAGATGTATGATACAAACCCCAAGCAAGCAGTAAAACAATGTTTTTAAAAAGACATAACTAATGAGTCAAGAAGAGATCAAACAAATTCATAAAAAGAAAATCAATTAATTGAAAAGAAGGCATAAGAAAGGAAACAGAGAACATAGGATAAACAGAAAATGAATACCAAGAATACAGATTTAAAATTAACCATATAAATACTCCCATTAATAAATAAATGGTCTAAATCCCTAATTATTAGGTTGGTGCAAAAGTAATTGCATTTTTTAACCTTTTAAACCGCAATTACTTTTGCACCAACCTAATACAAAGTAGAGATTGTCATATTGGATTTTAAAAACTATATAGTTTAAAAAGTTAAACTATATATTACCTACAAGAAATACACTTTAAATATAAAAACACAGATAAGTTACAACTGAAAGGGTAGAAAAGGATATCCATGAAAACTTAATCAAAAGAAAGATGGAGTGGTTATATTAATACCAGACACAAAACATTTCAAGACAAGGAATACAAATGGTGTCTCATAACGATAAAGAAGTTAGTTAAGAACACATGACAGTCCTAAATATTTATGCCCTAATAACAGAGCTTCACAACCAACGAAGCAAAAAATCAAATGATTATAAGGGACAATGGACAAATCTACAATTATAGTTGGCGATTTCAACTATACATCAACTAACTTCTTTCCAAAGAAAACATACAGATGAAAAAATGTTAAACGTCACGAGTCATCCGGGAAATGCAAATCAAAACCACAATGGGACATCACCTTGCACCTGTTAGAATGGCTGTTATAAAACAAAGACAAGAAATAACAAATATTAGCGAGGACGTGGAGAAAGGGAACCTTATGCCCCGTCGGTGGGAATGTAAAATGGTGCAGCCACTATGAGAAACAGGATGGAGGTGCCTCAAAACATTAAAAATAGAACTACCTTATGACCCAGCAATTCCACTTCTGGGTATTTATTCAAAGAAAACAAAAAGATATGCACCCCCGTGTTCACTGCAGCGTTATTCGCCATAGCCAAGATATGGAAGCAACCTAAGTGCCCATCAACAGACAACTGGATAAAGAAGATGTGGGTCATGTATACAGTGGAGTATTACTCGCCATAGAAAAGAATGAAGTCTTACCATCTGCACCAACATAGATGGACCTAGAGGGAATTACGCCAAGTGAAGTAAGTCAGACTGAGAAACACAAACACCGTATCATCTCACATATGTGGGTTATCTAAAAATAAATAAAGAAGCTCATAGATACAGAGAACAGGTTGGTGGTTGCCGGAGGCAGGGGTTGGGGGATGGGAGTAAGGGGCGGGGGCGGGAAGTGAGAAGGCCCCAACTTCTAGTTATAAAATGAACGAGTCCTGGGGATGGAATGAGCAGCACGGAGACTTAATACCATCCTGCATATTTGAAAGTCGCTAAGAGAATAGATCTTAAAAGTTCTCACCACAAGAAAATGTTTTTCTAACTACATATGGTGATGGACGTTAGTTAGACTTATTGTGATGACCATTTCACAACAGACACAGAATCATCATGTTGCACACATGAAACTAATATACATGTCAACTATACCTCAGTGAAAAATACCACTATAGTGGGACGTCCAGCTGGAGCAATAAGGCAGGGAGAACGACACCCAGCAGAGCAGCCCCCAGGGGCCTGGGGCAGAGCACCAGGAAGCGGCCGAGCTGATCTTGGATGGCCTTTCCTCCTGGTGGGTCTTTGGCACCAGGACAAGCCTTGGCACCGGGTGCCCAGTGTGGCACTTCTGAGCAGTGCCAGGGTGGTTTTCCTCCTGAACACGCCTATTTGGGGTAAACTCCTTCTGTGGAAGGGATCCCAGCCAACAGCCAAGGCGCAGTGCCAAGTCCTGTGTGCCAGCCACCTCGCCCCCCAGCCCCCGTCACCTGTCCTCAGCGCCATCAGCCTGACTGCAGACACCACTGCATGAAATACCAGGAAGCACGACAAGTCAGGATTAGCTGGGGACACAGGACACGCTGCGGGAACTGGGTGGTTTCCTGACGCCCCCACTCCCCACCAACCCCCTGGACAGACAGCCAACTCCCGCTTCCAGATTCCCAGAGTGGAAAAGTACCGGGCCGGCTGCCTCTGCCTGGCAGGCGCCTGGGACCAGCAGCTGCCACCAGCTCAGCTTCCCGAGAGCCGCGTTCACAGGACGCAGCCAAGGTAGAGAGCCTGCAAGCGCTGCTTGTCCCATGCAGCTCACTGCCTGGCTGCCAGCTCCAGGCCACACTGTCAGCGAGGGTCCCACAGGCAGCTTCCAGGAGAACATGTGAGGCCCGAGGCAGGGTGACACCTGAGCTCTCTGGGCACAGGGAAGACAAGGCTGAGTGAGAGGGGACCCATGACAGTCCCTGGTCTGGGAACACCCGCTCCTAAGACCTCAGGGCCACGAGGAGACACAGCCCTGCAGCGGCCCATGTTAAACGTCAGAACCCATGCGGCGGAGAAAGGGGAGTGAGTTACCCAAGGACATACAGCCGACTCATGTATCGGAACTCAGGTCTTGGCTCCCTTCTCCAATGCCAGCTACCAGAATCCAGCTCTTCCCAATCCAGAAAGGACAAGGGGGTCCAATGAAAGAAGCTGAAACTGGGAGCCGTACCCCCACAAGGCCCCCCTTGCAGGCTGTCACCCTGGTTCCCTGCTCAGGGAGATCTCTGCATAACGGGACCTGCTGGCCCAAGGAGGGTTATGGGGGTTCCCCCAGGTACAAAGAGGCTGTGTGGCCAAAGCCTCTTTTGCCCAAGTTGAAATCCCCTTGGGAACTGCCCTGTAGAATTCCAGTTTTCCTACAAGCCCCAAATACTCCTCAGAGACAATAACTGCAGAGCTGCAGAAAAGGGGTGTCAGGGCCCCGAGGGGGCGGAGGGCCGACAACATGCCCACAAAGTCCAGGCAGGCTCCCCCTAAAACCTTAAAAACCTTACGTTCTGTCTTCCAACATGGATGGAAGCTGGAGACGGCTGAGCAGCCGTGAAGGTTGGGAGCTGAGATGACAGGGACACGTCTGGAACCACACAGCTCTGTGCTGAAGCACTCCCAAATGGTGGGACTCCAGGACAGGTCACCAGAGCTCTCTGAACCCCACCTTCCTCATCTTCAGTAAGCAGGTTGTTGTAGAGATTTAACATGGTGTGATGGGGCTGAGTCACTGACATCCAGGAAAGGGGGTGTCACTCGCTCACTCCTAAGCAGTCCTGAGGCTCCGTGGCTTTGGAAAGATTATCCAAGCTTTCAGCCTCTCGGTGCAGTGGTGACAGCTTGTTTACAGGGCTGCTCTAAGGCAATCCGAGTTCACATATGTCAACTGTAATACTTAAGAGTAACAGCAACATTAATAAAGTGACGTCTTATTTCCTTTGTAGTTATTCTTACTCTGACCCATTCTACAAAGAAGATCGGAGTTGGCTTCCAAAGTTGTATATGAAAGAAAGAAAAAAAGAAAGGAAGGGAGGGAGGGAGGGACGGAGGGAGGGAAGGGAGGGAGGAAGGAAAGCGGGTTAAGGGGAAAGAAAGTGGGGACAATAAGACAAGCTGGAGCTAAGGTTAAAATTGAAAGTATTCTGCCTTTGATTCTATTTGCTCTGCTAGCGATGGGCCTCAGGTTGGGCTCTGAGTCCCGCCCGCCAAGTGAAAAGTAAAGTATGATCACTTAGCGTGAGTTACCATGGCCACAAAGACCAGGCAACTTTTACTTCTGTTTGCAGGCGGGATGGAAGAGCTGGCAGAACTTCTGAGCCGCGTCCAGCCATTCGTCAGTTTGGGGCAGAGGCAATAGGCTGACTCCGGCTTTGCAGAGGGTCCCTACAGGACAGAGTCCCCAGGCCAGGAGACGCGGACCTCCCCTCTAGAGACAGCACTCCTGTCTCAGCACAGCACGTTTGTTAGCCGTCGGTTGTGTAGATGGGCAACAGAAACACCTGAGGAGACGCCCAGTGAAAACTGAGCTGAGTGTTTGAGCCAGACGAGACAGAGAGTCAGGGCCCACTGGGGAGGGAGGCCCCAGAGCACACAGGGTTTCCAAAAAGCACCGAACGACCAAAAACCCAAGCTCACCCCCTACCAAGAACCCAGAGTGAAGACATTCTCCTCGGCCAGGTAAAGGCAGGTGCGACTGCTGTAGCTGTCGGCCAGTCTGGATTTGGGGTCACAGCCACTTTGGAAAGTCGAAAATCCAAACACATCTTTTTTAAAAAAGACCAACTAGCTTCCCAGGTAAGTGAGCCAAGCAGTTCCATCTACAGACAGGCATTTTAGTGGCTTAAATAAGGGGAAATGTGCCTAAATTTATCCAAATGTGCGTAAATTCTTACTCTTAGCATTTCAAAGGGACAATGCAGATTCATTCCCATCAGAGAAATCAGGGGTGAAACACAGCTAGAAACCAGACCCACATGGGGCTCCAGCTGTCACGAGTAGGCCGCTGTCACTGTCACTGCGGCAGCAGCGGCCTGGAGGTCTCCATCACCGAACAAGCTCCCAGGTAGTAAAAGCTCTAAAAGCCCTAAGTCTGGTCTAACCACCGGCAGCCAGCAGACCCTTTAGCACGACAGCTCCCAGGTGGGTGCTTCCCACAGGCCGGCGCCCCTGCAGGCTGAGCATTTCTCGGGCAACAATGCTTGCGCCTAGCGATACACCTGCCGGCAGACCTCACGCCTTGGCCGCAGGTCAGCACCCACACGCTGATCTGAACTCCCCTGAAATGCCAAGTCAGAGGTTTACGCGAATTGGGGAAATAAGCCCATTTTCCATATTTATTACCATGCTGCTGCCTGGGGACCCCAATGTAGGAAGGGACACAGTCCGCTGCGCGGCCGCTGTCGGAGGCCAGGGGGTGCATGCTGGTGCCCCCCACCTGCCTTCATCCTCCTTCTGGTTCTCTCACTCTGCACCTGGATCCCCAATATGTAAAGGGATGCCATTCTTAGGGGTTCCTTCTCAGCTTCCTACCATCTTGGTGAGATCGTGTCCCCCATGGCCTAATTCTGACCCTTTTTCACAGAAAATACAGGGGAACAGGAGCTCCTGAACCCTTGCACCCGCCTTCTGCTTATTCCTCCCACACTTGCCGATTGCCTAGTGAGCCGAGCACAGCAACAGGTGTTGCCATGAGTGCCCAAGAGGTCACCACACAGCATAGGAGGCCACGGACGAGGTCATAGCAGGACACAAAGGTCGTGTACTTTTAACAGCCCACCACCTCCTACTAAGCCCTGAAAACCTCACTATTTTAAATGTCATAACTTTGACCTGACTGTGTAGGCGTCCAAACCACAGAAACTTCTGGGAGGCCTATCTTGCCACATCCATGCTTCTCAGAGGTCTGCTGGCTGAGACCAAAAGCTAAGTCAACAATCATACGATTCTCCCCAGAAAAAGACTCGGCTGTAGATCTGCTCGGCCTGTCCCCTTGCAGTCAGGATGGCCAGAGTCCAAGGTTGTTAGAAGCCCTCAGTCCCCAAAGGTAATTCGAGTCTCTCTCGGAGACCACAAGGGACCACAATGGTCACGAATGAACTCTTTTTCTCTTTCCTCCTCCATCCTCTGCTTGACAGAAACCATTGTTTTACGGTGTTTGGGTTATTTTAACTTTCTTCTCCTCCAAAAATAAGAAATCCAAACCCTCGATATTTGCATATAACTTTCCAAAGCCCACTGACTTTCATTGTCTCAGCTGGTCCCCCTACAGGAACCCCGTGAAGTGGAGATTTATTCTCCCCATTTTATAAGTGAGTAAAGTGAGGTGCAGAGATTTACCTCAAGTCACAAAGCCCATTGCGACGGAGCGGGAACTGGATCTCTGTCCATGCTGACGTGTGGTCACTGTACCACCTGTCGTCACGCTCTGCTGGCAGCACACGCTCTCCACACTGCGTGTAGTCAGGCCTCGGGGTCGGGAAGAACCCGGTTGGGGAATAATCTGAACAGAGGCCTAGGGAGCTTTATTGCCTGTCTACTGCTTAGAATGTTCTGGCCCCAGATTTGTTGAAATATGACAGCAAAAGGCACCTGCATCCTGGCTATACGGTACAAAATCAATACACAAGAACTGTTGATTTCTCTACACTGACAATGAACTATCAGAGAGAGAAATAAAGAAAACAATCCCGTTTACAATTGCAAAAAAGAATTAAACTATCCAGAAATAAATTTAACCAAGGAGGTAAAAGACCTGTATATTGAAAACTACAAGACATTGATGAGAGAAATTAAAGACACAAATAAATGGGATGACATTGGGTGTCCATGGACTAGGAGAATCAATATTGTTTAAATGTGCAGCTACCCAAAGCCATTTACAGAATCAGTACAATCCCGGACAGAACTCCAATGGCATTTTTCAAGAAATAGAGCAAAAAATCCTAAAATTTGTTTGGAACCGCAAAAAAACAAAACAAAAAACACCCCAAATAGCCACAGCAATCTTGAGAAAGAAGAACAAAGCTGGAGGCACCGTGCTCCCTGGTTTCAAATCACATTACAAATCTGTAGGCATCTAAACAGTGTGGCATTGGCATAAAATAGACACAAACCAGTGGAGCAGAATTGAGAGCCCAGAAATACACACACACACACAGCCAATTAACTCACCATAAAGGAGAAAGAATTTACAATGAGGAGAGGGCAGTCACTTCAATAAATGGTGCTGGTAAAACTGGACAGGCTAATGCGAGAGGACGGATCTCGACTCTTATCTTACAGCAACCACAAAAAAGAACTCAGAAAGGATGAAAGACTTGAAGATTAGAGCTAAAACTGGAAGAAAACAGGCAGTAAGGGCCTTGGCATCAACCTTGGTGATGATTTTCTGGATCTGACACCAAAAGCAAAAGCAACAAAATCAAAAATCAACAAGTGGGGCCACATCAAACAAATCTCTGCCCAGCAAAGGAAACCATCAAAAAATGGAAAGGCAGCCTGCAGACAGGGAGGTGTTTGCAAACCATCTATCTGATAAGGGGCTAATATCCAAATATCTGAAGAACCCATACAGCTCAACAGCAAAACAACCAACAAGTGATTTAAAAATGGGCCAGGAATCTGAACAGACATTTCTCCGAAGAGGACACACAGCTGGCCAGCAGGTACTAGGAAAGGTCCTCACCGTCACTAGCCATCAGGGAAGCAGAAAGCAAACCCACAGTGAGATGTCGCCTCACACCTGTCAGAGTGGCTATTATCAAAAAGACAAGAGATGACAAGTGCTGGTGAGGGTGTGGAGAAAGGGAACCCTTGTGCACTGCTGGTGGGGACGTAAATTGGTGCAGCCTCTGTGGAAAACACTACGGAGGTTCCTCAAAACATTAAATACAGAACTACCTTATGACCCAGCAATTCCACTGCTGGGTATTTACCCAAAGAAAATGAAAACACTAATTTAAAAAGATATCTGCACCCCCATGTTCACTGCAGTGTTATTCACAACAGCCACGACATGGAAGCAACCTAAGTGTCCGCTGACGGACGAATGAATAAAGAAGATGTGGTACATTTGTACAATGGAGTATTACTTGGCCATAAAAAAGACTTAAATCTTCCCATTTGCAACAACATGGACGATCCTACAGGACATTATGCTGAGTGTGAAAAGTCAGAGAAAGACAAATACCATATGCTGTCACTCATATTGGAATCTGGAAAAAAAAGAAAAACAAACTTGTAGATACAGAGAACAGACTGATGGGTGCTGGAGGTGGGAGTTGTGGGATGGGAGAAATGGCTGAAGGGGGTATAAATTTATTAAAAATTTCAAAATAAAATAAAGAATCTAAAAAAAAAAACACCAAAAAAAACCCCGGAACCTGCATCTGGGGGGCAGGACGTGCCTAGCGTTTTGCTGTCACAGGGTGAAAACAAAGCTTTGACCACAGAGAACTAGTCACGTACTGAGGACCCTAAATTGTGTGGTTCCTGGTTTTGGTGCCATCCTAAGGTCCCCTTTGTCTGTGACCTCACTGACAAGCACCCTGTACTTTTGTTTTCCTATTTGCGCCTCTGTGACTTTTCGTAAGCTCAGCGTTCTCCTTCCCCCCGCTCCCCTGACCCTCCATCCCCAGCTCCGTCCTGCCTTCAGCATCGCCACAAGCACGACACTGGGACTTGACCTCGTGACCCTAGGAGGCAGCCAAGTGCACAGAGGTGCTCACACCTGCTCTGTCCCTTAGCTGCGTCTGTGACCTGCATGGAGTCACCTGATGTTTTGGGGCCTCAGTATCTCCTCTGTGAAGCTGGAATAAGACGCCGTAAGATCAGTCTGAAGATTAAATGTGCTGACACCTCTCCAAATGGCCCAGGAACGCGTGAAGGGCTCCGTGAGTGTTAGCTGGTGCTGTTCCTTGAACTGTGTGGTCTCCTCTTCCCTATTTGGCACAACCAAGGAGCTCAGGGGTCACAGGAGTTTCTGTTGTCCCCAGAGAGAGATCCTTTTACTGGCAGGAAGGACACCAGAGGCCACCCTCTGAACAGACTCGACAAACAAACACATAAGCAAGAAAGAGCCAACCTGGGCAGCGTCTAGCATTGCTCACGTAAGAGAAATTCAACCAGGAGGTCTCTCCCAGCCTTTTACCTCCCTGCACAGGCCATACCAATGGCACACACACACTCACACACACATACACACATACTTACACACAGACTCATACACAGCACACATGTGCACACTCACACACACACATGCACACTCACACACACGTGCACACTCACGCACACACGTGCACACACACTCACACACACGCCCTGATACACATTCATTAACAGCTGAGCCACATAAACCCTCTCATCACATCTCTGGGAACAGGAATGGTGAAAACCCAGGGAAAGAAAATTGGTTTTGCAGTTTGGAGGTGTGTATAGGTGTGGTGACATGTGCCAGCTTTGGTGGGACATGGGGTGGGGAGGGGACTGGAGCGTCTCCAGGGCTGCAGCTTCTGTGCGAGGGTGACGGGGTCCTGAGGGCTCTGGCCACAGCCTGAGTGCCGAGTGCTCAGGGGCCACGCCTGGCTGTAAATGACCCGCCATCCGATTGTCACTGCTCCTCAGCGCCAGGCTGCCCCTCAAACCCCAGTGAGCTGTCCCTGCCCAGACACGGACACTGGAAGTCACAGAAAGGAAACCGTGAGGCTCTACGTGATTGGCAGAGAGGTTGCTGCTTCCTCAAACTGCTCCCTGAGGTGGGATGACAGGCCGCGTGGGTCCCTGCTTTCCCCTCAGCTAGACATGTGGTCACAGAAAAAGCAGTCCCCCTGTGACACCCGGTTTCTTTATGTGTAAAATGGGGGCGAGGCCTTCCTTAGCCATCGCTGAGGCCCCTGTACACGAATGGGCTGGGTGCCCAGACCCTGAGAGCTCACGGGGACGGAGGATCGATGCCGGAACGAATGATCCACACTGATGAGCCTGAAACACGCCTGCAGGCTGTCGGAGAACAACTCCGCTCCGAATCCCACACCCTAACGTCCCTGTCCCTCCTTTCATAGGGCAGCATTCTAGACACTGAAGGACCTCCCCCACCCCAGGGCTCTGAACTGCTAACAAGCTGCCTGCTTCTGGGGGGAGTGGGAGGGTGAGAATGGAAACGGGTAACCCAGCCCTGCCGGCTCTGTGCTGTGGGCCCTAAACGGCTGGGCGGCTGCGGGGGTACGAGTGTCCCCCCTTTCCCAGCACAAGCAGTCGCCACAGGCCAGGTCAGCAGGGAGGCGCCAGCTACCCGCGCTGGTCACACATGTCACTCATCTCGCGGTGGGCGCGTGCTCAGAGCCCTGGGCGAGGTGACCGGGCTCATCAGGCGACCTCTACACGTCCTTCTATCCAGAAACCCACAAGGCTCCTGGCCTCCCAAATTTTGAACAACTGGCTCTATATTTGTTTTTAACCCAGTTCTTCTGACTTCAGTCCAATATCCCATCTGTTTGTACCATGTGGCCAAACTGTGAGGAAAACTAACTGGCCCAGAATTTATTCTGTTACCTTCAAATCTTACAGTAGACACCAATACAAACTCCTGAAAAGTCACCCTTAAATCAACATGCACTTATTACACGCCTGCTGTAGAAACGCACACTGATTACACACCTGCTGTAGAAACGCACACTGATTACACGCCTGCTGTAGAAACGCACACTGATTACACGCCTGCTGTAGAAACGCACACTGATTACACGCCTGTAATCCCCAGCACTATCACATGCCTACTGTGTGTTCAGCAGAGTACGAGCCCTAAGACTGCACGAGCCCCCAGATCTGTGACTGGACTCACTGACGGCAACGCCCCACTGCTTGTCGTTAGCTTAACTTGGTAAAATGTAAGAAATGGCAAAGAGAAGCAATATTCCTTCAACAAACTTCAACTGTCCAGTGTTCCTACAAATATCAGTGCAGGTCAAGGTCTGTGTTTCTTTTTCGCTGGCAGAATGAGCCATTAGAAACAGTTACCGCTGTGAATGGGGCGGGGGGAGAAAATTGCTCGCTCTCTTCGAACAGCTCGTCTCGGGCTCCGGGGCTCCAGCCGCGAGTGCTCTCTAACACAGAGGCCAGCTGTTTCGGTGCAGTCACATAAATGTCCTCATGTCACACCGGTCTGCAGGAGTGCGCCAAGCACCCAGCCCCTCCCATCCCAAACGCACTCACAGGGACTGTCCCTTGAGACCAGAGCGGGACAACACTCAGTGTAGTAGGACACAAGCAGACTTCACTGAGTAAGAGGAGAGCAGAGGGCAACTCAGACACTGCGCCACGCTCAGATGGGAGCTGTCACAAGACAGTAAGGGCGCTGGGTTTATTAAACCTCAAAGCAAGATGGTACCACAGGGAGAACACCGCCAGCTGCATGCAGCCCGGTGGTGGCCTCATAAACTAAACCTTGAACGAAAGAAGCCAGACGTAAAGGAGGGCTTACTCATATGATTCCATTTACATGGTGTAGAAAACCAGCCAGAGCTCTCTGTGTTGTTAGAGAGCCGGGCACGGCTACCGTGGGGTGAGTGTGGGGTGGCTCTGCCAGCTGGGCGACTTGTTTCTCAGGCTGGATACTGCTCAGATGGACGCGCTCGGTTTGTAAGGTTCTCCAACGGAGCATGTACGCTCTTGTGTTTCCCTGTACTCATACTGGCGGCAAAATGGATGCCGTGACCTCAATCCTTCACCTTTCCCCATGTAATTCTTTGTGCCCTCCCACTCCGCCTCTGGGCTTGGCCCTGTGATAGACCTCAGCGAACATGACTCAAGCACTGGCTTGTCACACACGCGTTTCTGCACGTGCCCTCGCACCTGTCAATTCCGACTAACGCACACCCATGCTGCCCGCCCTCGGAACCAAGGCCAACCCTGCTGAGCCGGTACCGGCTGCCGTGTGGGTGAGCCGAGGGGAGACGGCCCAGACCGTGTCCGTCTCTGCACAGGTTGTCAAGCGGCCTTATTATGGAAATAGATCAAGTGGTAGAACTGTATACGTCACTGTGAAGCTAAAAAATATCTGTCATAAAAAATATGGGGAGACTAAAAAACACTCCTCCTAACACATTTCTTTTGGAGCGTGGCTGCACCCTGTAGGAAAGAGCGTTGGCCTGAGACCCCACAAGACCGGGATCCCCAAAGCCCAACATGACACAAGGTAACATACAGGCCCGAGCCAGCCAGAAACACTGGAAAGCCGTGTGCAGGCATTCTCCAAGGCGTCTGAAACCTCTCTCCTCCTGTTTCAGAAGGGGCGGAAGTGAATGGCTGCTTCGCCCACCCCCGTTTTTAAAAAGTGTACTCACCCTCCACCTACTTGGGATCAGATGACACTTGCCAAGAATCAGTATGTTGTATGGGAGAATACTTGTTTCTGTTCCTGCTACAGCATGTTTCCCCAGGGAGGTGAAAGGGAAGGAAAAGATGATCACTGTGCCCCCTGGCAGGGTGTTTCCCAGGAGCCCTGATGACCTTGACCTCGGCTAGTGTTGACCTCTGATGGCCTTGACCTCCAATGGCCTTGACCTTGGCTGGCCTTGACCTCAGCTGGCCTTGACCTCCAACGGCCTTGACCTCAGCTGGCCTTGACCTCCAATGGCCTTGACCTCTAATGGCCTTGACCTCAGCTGGCCTGTGTGTGTGGCTGAGCGGCGCCATGTTACCTGGGTTAACCTGAGCGTGTGCCGGACTGAAGGCAGGCAGCAGCAGTCGCAGCAGCAGGGCCACTCCGGGGAGCAGGAGCATCTCAGCAGGTGCGTCAGACCTGGAGCCTGCAGCCACCGCAAGGGCGAGAAACAAGAGAAGGAAAGCAGGTGAGTGAGGCCGACACTTGTGGCACGAGGCACCGCTGCCGTCCATTGTCACAGTGCTTGAGCCCACACTTAGGACTTGAGTCACAGACTTTGAGGGCTGACGGGACACTCAACGTGACATGAGAAAGTTCAAACTGAGAGCACACATGCATGGATTTCTCATTAGCAAAAGTATAAGTATAGGCAGGTGACAAAGTTTTACTGAGATTCATACTTACCCTAACTGTGAATAGTGACACAGAAAAACTCTCATTTCAGTGTTTTCATAGTTTTGATATTGATTGCAACATGAAACCAAGAAAAACACTCAATGACGTGAATGTGTTGGCCTCTCAGAAGGTGGGCAGTGCATTTACCCTGAGGTACGAGCCAGGAGTGGTACCCGGGACTCTGTGTCTCTGAGTTTCCCACAGAGACCCACGCGGTGATGGATCAGACCTGAGACGTCAGTATGAACTCACGTTAGCTTCCTGGAGACACAAGTGGCTGCACTAGGAATGTTTACAGATATGTGGACACCCACGGGTAGACCTGCACACATGTCTCCTCGCTGCATCACCTGGGGCCAGAAGCAGCGACACCTCGCAGCAGCGAGCACACCTGGTACCCAGCCCTTGGTCTCTATCACCATCTCCGATCCAAGGAACTGGGCTCCTTGGAGAAACGGCTGCTTCTGGGACCCGGTCAGGAAACACACAGGATGAGCCTGCAGAATATTTTCATGCCAGAAATTGGGGAAGTATATGCACAAAAAAATGATGGGGGTGCGTCAAAGGGACATGGGAGCCAACTGACAGAGTCCCAGTGGCCAAAGTGGAACAATTTGAGAAAAAACAAAACAAACAAACAAAAAAACAAGGTAGTATTGGGTTATAGCCCAACGTGTAAAACAAATATCTACAAGTCCATGTTAATATAAATAGTGACTGAACAAACAAATGGGGAGAAGTGACAAGTTCCCTGTGCAGAACAAGTCTAATAATTTGTGTGGACACTCTGCTCCCCAAGAGCTGGGACAGTCCCCACCCCTGAAGTATGAAGGCCACACAGACCCTGTCTTCCAAAGCGCACAGCCCGCAAATGGAGGAAATAACTTTCGGTGCAGGAACCGACACACGCCACCGCAGCCAGGTGCCAAGGTCGACATGAGCTTTGCCTAAGTCCAAGACAGTGTGGCTGTGATGACAATGGCACTTAGCGCCTGTGGTCTCCGTCCCCAGAGCCCATGCCCCAGTCTCATCAGGAGAAAAACATCACATATCCCAACTGAGGGACCGTCTACAAAATGCCTGATGAGTCATCTGGGAACTGCCACGGTCGCCAAAGACAAGAAAGTCTGGGAAAGTGTCACAGCGAAGGCAGCCTGAGGAGATGTGACCACTACGTGCCACTCTGGGTGGGTCCTGGGACAGAAGGAAGACAGTCGGTGAAGACTGGGGAAACCAGAATCAAGTATGGGCGCTGGTTACTAACAACTGTCAGTACTGGGCCTTTGTGACAAGCGTACAGACTAATAAATGCGGGACGGCAGTGAGGGGGCCCTGAGCGTGGCGTAAACAGGAATCCTATGTTCTAGTCTTTGCAATGACTCTCTAAATAGCAAAGTGTTTTAGAATGAAAAGTTTACTCAAAAAAAAAGAAGTTTCTTCTAAGAAACACAAATAATCAACCAAACATTGGCTCTGCAGTTACAAATAATACGCAGCACAAAATTCTAAGCGGAGACGAAACCCCTTTGGGCCGGGGTGATCAGAGAAGGCTTCATGGAGAAACCAGTACGTGGCCAGGTGCGTCCAGGACGGGGAAGGTTCCAGCGGCAGCAGGGGGATGGAGGCAGTAAGAGGGTGGCATCGCTAAGACACCTCTTAGAGGAAACGGAAGCTTTCGGTGATGTTTTCTAGGTAGCAGAACTCTGACCCACTCAAAGTGGTAAAAATAAAATCATATATTCATAAAATTCGTATAAAATCATATACAATCAAATCAGATGTTTCTGCCTGAAAAGGGTGAGACAACCCTAGCAAACGCAAAAGACGGCGGGGGGGCCGGGCAGGCGCTGCACAGACCACACGAGGGTGAGTGGCGTGGCTTCGCAGTGCTGGTCGGGAGGCGGCAGAACGTGTGCCTCACTGGGCGCAGTCACGGCGGCGGCAGGCACCCTGTGCCCGTGAATGAGCCCGCAGACCACACACCGGGAGAGGAGCACGCAGGCCCACGGAGACTGGCCTGGGCTGTGGTCCAGCCCATGACCGCCGTCCAGGACGCCGTCCACACAGGGCCCAGCTCCCGCTCAGCCTTCGGGCAGCCGCCTCGGCTCACACCCTCTCCCGGGGGCCCCGCAGGCCCCTCTCATGGCCCCTCCTCGGGCTCCTGGCCCGAACTTTCTCGTCCCCACAGCCTTCCCAGCAGGTCCCTCTACAAGGAAAGTCTACGCCGCGTCCCCTTCCCCCAGACACACCCTGCATCTGCCTGCATGAGACTCTCCGTACACGGCTGTGAAGTCATCCGCGTCCTCACTCACTCCGGAACGGCTCGTTCTGAGCTCCCAGGGAGAACTTTACATCTGCTACAAAGAAGACGCTCAGAAACGGCTTTTCCCTGACTAAGCACAACTCACTAGGTCTCAGCAACTGCTGCCTGGATTTCCTTTCGCAAACTGGTACTGGTTTCAGCTGTGAACCTCCAAAACCAGTGGTGACCTCTGCTTCATCTGCTTAAAATGAGGGTGGGCAGCGGCTCACAGACCCAGAGCCCTCTGACTGCACCGGGAATGTCTCACACGTGCCAAGGACGGCCTCAGGGAATATTCACAGGAGCTCAACGAGGCTGGTTTTTATCGGTATGGGAACTGAGCCGGAGCAGGTTAGATAGATAGATAGATAGAGATGATAGATAGATAGATAGATAGATAGATAGATAGATAGATAGATAGATAGATAGATAGATAGATAGATAGACAGACAGACAGACAGATAGATAGATATTGAGAAGAGAGAGATCTGGGTACAAAGAGAAACCCCTACTGAGTGGAGCTGTGGCAGCTGCATCAATGCCGAGAAACAGCAGCCCCCACTCTGTGATCGCGTGGAAAGCAGGTGGACCCGGCCGTCCTCGGGGCATCTGCCCTAACAAAATGGAAAGTTCCAGCACCTCCACCCCTCCCAAGCCCCTCTGGAGTGACCAGAACTTATAGACAGGAGACTCTTTTCCCGCAAGTCTGAATATTAGCAAAAACCGTCTTTTTTCTGAAGCAGAACTAGAGGAAATGCCTGAACTTGCCAAACTCGCAACTGAAAAGTTTGTCCACGTTACGGAGCTCTGCACACGCCTGCCGTGCTGGGCCGCGAGTGGCCAGTCTCCACAAGCACACTTAGGGTGACACTCCCTATGCAAAGGTGTGCTATCTGCTCGCCAAGTCCTGCAATGTCGGGGAGAAGCAGCGCCAGCACCCCCGCTCTGATTACATGGAAAGCAGAATAACTTACAGAACAAGTTATTACAGAATAAGTTATTACAGAATATTATCACAGAATAAGTTTATTATCACAGAACAAGTTATCATTTTACGAAAGGGCCCAGGGCTGGTTCCTTGGAGTAGCAAAGCCTTCCAGTGCATTCAAAGCCTGGCTCCAAGTACCTAAACCCAGTTTATTCTCAGCTTTTCGGGAATAAGCTGGTGTACAAAGCAGGACACATCTGACTGGGCAGGTGGTCATCTCCCCAGACAGTCCATCTTCCCAGACCCAAAAGCAAGAGACAGTGTGAGGTAGAGACGAAAAGTCACAGGTTTCCCACAGGGATGGTCACGCTGAGCCTGTGATGGGACAGAGAGGAAGCGCCTGCCCCCCTGAAAGTCAGCGATGGTCTCAGCCCCTGCACGGGAGCAGGGCCAGGCCTGCCCTGCAGGAAGCTGTGGGAGGATGAGGAGAAGGGACGGGTCCGGCAGAGCAGCGACAGGCGGTGTGGTGTGGCTGCCGGTGCCTGTGTGCTGGCCGGGCTGCAGTGGGCACAGGAGGCCCTGCCTGCCTCAGGGCGCTGTGCTCACTCAGGGCGCTCACGGCGAGAGGCCCTTCCTGCTGACTCACGTTCATGTCAGAGTCCACAACTGGAAGTGCAATCTTCGGCGGACTTGCACTCAGCAAACAAGTGTGCAGAAACAAGCCTGGTTTGGGCAGGAGATGGGCCCCCAAACACACACGCACACACACACTTTGAGTCTTTCTCTGCCAGCTGAGTGGTCCAGCGGAAACGGCATCCGACCAGATCCCTGACACCCCGAGGTCCTCCTCCCCTGGAAGGGGTCCCCTCCGCCCTGGACCACAGCAGCGGCAGTGCTCACTGAACAAAATCAATACCCACGACTGGAAGGGCTGCAGCTACTGAGCGGAGAACTGAACTCGCGAGGTTGAATAGCCGGGAGGCAGACCATCTGAATGCAGAGCAGCTTCAGAGACTCCAGAGTGACAGACACGTGACGGCTGAGGGGGACGTGGTGCCACGTGTGTGACGCCGGCTGCGCACATGGCATCCACACACACAGCATGAGGCTGAGGCCTTAGCTTGTCCTCGCTCTGTGAACTCAGTGGCTCCGTGGGCTGTGACTGCAATTGGCTTCACAGCTGGAGGACAGAGAAAAGGACCTGAAGGCTGTGTGCCTTCGTGCCACTGACCGGAGAAGTTAAACAAAGAGAATGGAAGGAATACTCTGAGCAGCAAGCAAGGAAGAGACGGTGGCTGCGAAGAAGCAAAGGTAAGGAACCGAGTGGGTGCTCTGTGCACGATGAGCCTGCACTGAGGAGAAACAGAAGGACTGGAAACCGCAGCTGTGACCACAGAGAACCAGGGGCTTCCCTCAGACAGGGCGTCCTGGACTTTGTGACAAGGACAAAGAACCTCCAGGCCCCACAGCTCCCAGGAGCCTCCCCCACCCCCATGGGAGAAGGGAGGACGTGCTTCCACAGAAACTACAGGAGGACTCACTGGAGGGCCTGGAAAGTTCCGTCTGGGAAAAAGGCGTTTCCGCTAGGAGCTCAGGGACTTCCCATAGGCAACGCACTGTCCCCAAGTCCAGGGACTCTGCCTGCAGAGCAGAGCTCCAAAATTGTGGCTACGGACGCTTGCTGCAGGCAGGCCGGTTCCAACCAGGAGTAAAGGACAGCGCCCTCCACCTTGGAGTCACCCACCCGGTTTGGGTGCGAGCTCCCCATTCCCGCAAGTGTTCAAGTAGAGGCTGAAACACCTCGGATCCAGGAGCCTGGGAAGGGCCGTCCTCTGCCCACAGCACGGCTGCTCGCTTCCTGTTTCAGCCACGTGTGTGTCTGTTCGAACGTCAGAGCACAGAAACAGGGTGAGCGGACGCCAGCCTGGCGCAGAGGTCAGAGGGGTGCCCGGGACCCGAGAGTTTGGATGCCATAAGATTTGAAGCCTCACATAATGACAGCCTCTGGCCCAAGAGCAGTGTGGTTTGGAGACACACAGACACTGTCATGTGCTGACGCAGAGCTGGTCACATCACCTTCCGTTTCATGCACATGCCTGCTGGCCCAGACTCGGTGGCAGAAGTGGCATGTCACATCGGTGTTCCCTTACTCGTGATGAACGCAACGGTGAGCTCCTGTCAGAAGCGAGGACAAACTGTCCCTTTGCCAAGACAGCGTGGTCAGCCCCTTTACTGCCACTTCACAGCAGTAAAGAATACCTGCCGTGGTCGGTCGCAAGTCCTAGGTACCCACACACTGAGTCACCTCGTCTTCTGCCCCTCCTCTGACGTCCTGATCTCCCCGAATCCTAAATTATTTATCAGGGTCCTGAACACCACTGACACACAAACCTCACCGCCCACGGCTCCTCCTGTTTCATTTCACTCCCACACGCGTAGGAGACAGACATGGCAGCTGGCGGCAGCTGGCAGCGTGGACGCTGCCCTCCCCCCACAGGCCCTGCAGGTGCGAATGACCTGCCCCCCCCCGGCCCCCACAGCTATCTCTGCCAAGAACATCTGACCCTGTGGCTTGCCATGGCCCCCCACCCCAGATTCAAGTCCCGGAGCCCCACTGATCTAAAATTTTGGAGAGAATTTTAACAGGCGCAGGGTACATATTTAATGCAATACACTCAGTAAAAGCGTGGCCGAGCCCAGCATCTCACCCTCCTGTGCAAACGCGTCCTCTGTGGACAGCTCCGCAGCATAGCAGGGGCCCAAGGCGGGAACGATGTGATAAAATCCCGAGAGCTCAGCGCTCTCCACGCAGCCCTGGAGTCCCAGGGCCCCAGGCTGACAAGAGGGCACACATTTGCCCACAGTGGGGTGAACTGAGGCTGCAAACGGGAGCAAACCCTCAGGTTAGAATGTTGGACACGAGGAGCATGGTGACAGAGGCTCAGAACAAAGTCACGGCCACTGCAAAGACGCTGGACCCACCTCTGGGGCCAGGTAGCTGAAGGCGCCCTCCCTCTCGTGGGTGACGATGTTTATTTGAAAACACTTTTGATTATGTTTGGGGCCTGTGTGGCCATCACGTTCTACCCAATTCAGCCACATACCAGCTGACGGGATAGGAGGAGAGAGCAGACGCTCCTCAGGACAGAGTTTCCTGAGTGTTACCTAACGTTCATGTGCAAATCCCCAAATCTCGGCATTTGTGTCTAAGGGTTTTACTGCAGAACTTTGGCTCTCATCCTTGTAGCCATCGTGCTATGAAACTAAAACTAGCTTGTTGTGCGGAAGAAACCGATGGCATCTACAGAAACAGTGCTTCTCACAGAAAAGGGACAAGATGCCCCTGAGAGGAGCTGCAGGTGCAGACACATCACACGCTTTGTTTCCTCGTGCTTTGAATGAACCAAAGAAGAAACTGAGAACGGCGTGACAGAGTCCCACCCCCAGGGGACAGTTTGCAGGAGCCGATCACGTCACCACACTCAGCATTCCATGGTCCCCAGCAACAGGCCACACGCGTCACACCCGGTGTTCGTGAAGTGGGCGGCCCCATGTTTGAGCCACGACGACATCCGCTTTCCACAGAAATCTGGGTTTTCGGTGCAGGACAAGGCCAGCGCCATCTCCTGGACGAGCGATAGTGGGAAGCAGGAGACGTGCCCAGGATTAACGCAGACGGGATGGTGGGGTGCAGACAAATGTGGGGGGGGCAACATGGACCAGGGAGGCAGCCATCCAATCACAGGGCCCGTGAGGCCAGTGTTTGCAGATATGCCAACAAAAGCAGTCCCCACTCGATCCAGCCCACAGTCCCGACAAGGCTCTGAAACACCCAGACGCCGCCGTGGGCTCTGGAAACCGCCCGCCCCGTCCTCGCGCTCCCAGGCAGCGTGCTGTCCGCCTCCTCAGGCGCATCCTGCCGCGAGCACCTGTCCCAGATACTTCCGGTTCAATAAGGACCTGGGGGGCCCACAGACACCCTCACAGCACAGAACACCCCCAGGGGACTACGGATGCAAAGCTCCTTCCCTGTGGGTCACATGGAGCAAGTCCAGGCTTGGGAAAGCCTGCTGGCCTCTCTCCTCCTCGTCCTCTGAAAACCCAGGCCGGGCCTTAGGAAGCGAGCACCTGAAGAGGCCATAGCTCGAGGGAGAAGCCCTCCAAAGCTGCAAGGGCAGCAGTCAGGGAGGGAGCCTCCAACCAGCCCCTCAGAAGGAGAGCTGTGTGTTGCAAGGCGCCTACAAGCCTCCCCGCGGCCGCTTCTGCTGGAGGGACACTCGTAACCTTGTCCTTCTCCCTCCGAAGGAGCCACGGCCCCACAGTAGGAGGCAGGAGGGCCAGACCCCAATCACAGGGCTGGATCTCCGCCCGCTCGAGATGGGACCAGTCCCCCCTCCCCCGGGAAACAATCACCATGGCACCTCCAGTGACGATAAAGGAGGACGTGGATGAAAGAAGTGCATTCTCCGACCTGGCCAGGCCCCAAGGGCACAGGAGCAGGTTCCTGGAAGCAGCTGGGACACCTCGAGTGTGCACATGGCGAGGTGCGAGCCCGCCGGGTCCTGGGGGCGGAGCCCCTGCCAGCTGGACTGGACACCTCACAGCCCTGCCGCCGTCTGCTCTCCTCCCTCTCAACTATCCCTCGCTCTCGGTCAGCCATGCTGGTGCTCAGTTTCACTCAGCAAAGTGTTCCAAGAAGACGGCACATAGATAAGACGATAAACCGCCAATATCGGTCTCCAACTAGTTAGTAGATTCTGTTGGGTCTCAGAGAAGACGGATTTGACCGGCAGCTGCTACCTGCATCACCGATACGACTGGATTCTCGGGGTTGGAAAGAGACGACCCGAGGCCGTCTACTGCGCCAACTCTCCGACAGCCCCGCCAGCGGGCAGCGCAGAGGTCAGCCGCGGGCTCTGAACCAGCTGCCGCTGTCCACTCAGCGCACACCTTTACTAGCTGTGTGGTTGTGTGCATCACGCAGCACTCGTGCCTCAGTTTCCTCGTCTGAAACATGCGGCATTCACAGCAGGACAGCCCAGAAGGACCCGCCTAAGGAGTAAGTGAGTTAACACTTAGCAGAGCGCCTGGCTCTTATCGTGACCACTGGGCTCGTCTTGTTTCGCGGTCACTGGATTTTGACCACCCCTCACACATGCCACGTAAGGTTCACCCACGTGAAATAACCAGGGCACCTCAGCACTTTGGCAGCACAAACAAACACACCAAGAGGGGCAGCCGTCCCCCTCAGCTGCTCAGGAAGCAGCCCGGCCGGCACAGGTGTCGGCTCCGTCCCTTCTGGAATGCTGTCCCCAGGGTCTCAGGCCACACTTCACCACCGACTCATTACCGGGCGCGCAGCTTTCAGCACACGGCTGTGAGAAGCTCACAGTGTCCCTTCTCCCTGCCAGGTGCTCAGGTCTGGCCTGCAGGGCCCACCCAGGGGCCACTTTGGCTCAGCGGTTCAGCTGCTCTGTGTGCCCCTGGGGGGCAGCCCTGCTTCTCCAGCTCCATGCCTGCAAGGGCCGTGGTCTGACCCCTCCCCCAATCCATGAGTTCTGTGACGGTCACTACGAAAGTTAACAAACAGGTAGCAGAGAAAGCATTGCTCGTAAATGTGGTATCGCTCCTCTACTGGGCTCTCCCCCTAAAGTAATGATCAGACTCCACAAGCATGCACCCCACAAACCATCCCACCCACAGTGGGGTGGGGGCTCAGCCAATGCAGGAAGAGGCAGCCCCCACTGAGTACAGGGACCCCAGGTCCAGAAACCCGGGAGGCTTCGCCCAGCGAGACAAGTGGGGGCTTTTCTGGGGAAGCAGGCGCTGGGGCACATGGTTTTGGCAGAGGGCTGGGCAGGCGGCAGGGTGTGGGTGGGCAGCGAGAGAGGGGCCCCTTCCCAGGGCTGTGGTTTGGGCCCCAACCAGGAGGCACAGCGTAGCTGTCAGTGGCTCTGGGGGGCGGAGGAGGGGCGGGCCGTGGTGAGGGGCTTGTCCGGCCAGCGGCCCACCAGATGTGCACCCAGGCAGTGTCAGTTTTCAAGCCCCCGCCCTGCTTTGGCCAAGGAGGCCGGGATAACCGCCAGAGGCTCCGGCCCAAACAGGGGAGAGCCTGGAGCTCATGAAACAGGACACCCAGCGAGGGGACTGAGGGAAGAGTCCCAGCCAGACAAACACGCCCTAGCCAGAGCGCCAGCCCAGAGCCAGCGGGGGCCGCGGGCCCTGCCAAGAAACAGGGCCGCCGCTGCCCGTCTCCGGGATCGCAGCTTCCCTAGCAGGGAGGCTCCCTCCGCCCAGCGTATGCCACCCCCCCCACCACGCTCCTGAGAGCTCCCGGAACCCTGCTTGTTGGAGCTGCTTTCACTTGATGAAGACGGGTTTCGGGGTGACACCCCCGTTTGTGTGGGGCTCGCTCTCACTGCTGTCCTCTGTCACCAGAGCTGGGCAGTGGCTGGACGGTGCCGTGGACAGCCCCCAGGAACACACAACCTACAGAAACACTCTCGCCTCCAGAATAAGCTGCTTGATTTAATTCTTGACATGGGAGGCAACAGGGCCTGCTGAGTAGGGGAGCCCAGGGGGCGCAGGCGTCCAGCTCAGACCCGTCCTGTGCAGCCTGGGGCACATTCCTCACATGCGTGGAGCCTCATGGCTCTTCTGTCAAGTGGGACACGATGGTCGGGATCTCCAACTACTGTTGGCAGAATCAAATGAGGCTGTCGTCTAAGCACTTACAGTGCCCGGCAGCAGCTGTGAGTGTCCGACGCCCAAACACATCCTTCTCCAAATAATCGTGTTCAAACAATTATGAAGAATCGAGGTGAGAGACGTGGGCGCAGTAGCCTGTGCCCATTTCAAGGCGCCGGGCTCCCTCATAGTCCTCACGCCTGGCAGGTATCAGTAGTGTCACTTGTCACCGAGGTACAAACTGTCAGCAGAACAGCTACTCTCCCTTTTTCTGCTTTTTCTTTTCTCTTTCTCTCCCACTGTCTCATCCCAGTAAAAGTTTCATTTCCATATGAAGGGTCGTAACGAATTGGACAGAGCGTCCACCCAGCATCCCCAAAATGCCACAAAACTAATAAAGTTTAACTCAGAGTTATTTTCTAGAAATTAAGTTTCAACTGTACAAATCAGCCCCAATAATGACGCTGCTGCAGCCAGAGTGAGACATTCGATCTCTGCACTTCTCCACAGAAAGCTCTCTGCACTGAAATTTTATATACAATTGAGTGAAATAAGGTAATACTAAAATTTGGAGGATAACATTTATGTGTTTGAGAAATTATGGAACATAAAATTACCAGGAACAAGAGCTCACGCACAAAGCTGATCTGGCTCTGTGAGAGGAAGCATTTTGTTTTGATCATAAAATAGCCCATCAGTTGCTAATAGAAATGCGTCTGGACTCTTGTCACAACAGAGCTGATCAGGCCCTCCTTCGTTTAGTACTTACAGTGACATTTCTAAGCGTCAGGAGCTGTGACAAGCAATGGGACAAGCAGGAGCCAGTACCTCCCCCTGCGTCTGAGAGTTTGGAGGGAGGTTCATAAGAATAACGGGATCACAGGACAGTGTAAAAGCACGATGTGAGGACACCTGGCCAAGGCGTGGGGTGGGAAACTTCCCAGAATAACCACCGTCTACACCGAGAGCACTGGGGGCTGAGCCAGGCCTGAAGTGTGCGGGGAGGGGAGGGGTGGGAAGCGGCCGCGGGCGGAGCTCCTGGGACAGCAGGGCCCAGAGGTTGGAGCCGCTCAGAGGGGACCTGAGGAAAGCAGACCGTGTGTGACTGGAGCACGGAGCGCTCGGCCAAGTCGCCGGAAAGGAGTCCAGAGAAGAAGGCAGTCGTCCCCTAGGGCACGTACTCTGAGCCCGAAGGGGCCCCAGCGGAGTCCTAAACCTGGACCTGGGAGGCGCTGTCATAGCTGGTCAGGCCCGGCAGGGATGGCCCCTGCCTCACTGCCGGCCGCTGACGAGCAGCTCGGTGGCACCAGTGATTCCCCTTGGCAGCTGTCGGCGCTGGTGCCACTGTGGACATTCCAGTTCGTACTTGCAGGTGGACACGCGTGTCTGTTGGGGGGTGACACACCCAGGACAGGAGCTGCTGAGTCAGAGCACACATATGTTCCATTTTAATAAAGTGCCGAAAGTTTCCAAAATGACTGTATCGATTTCCACTGTCAGCCGTCACCTTCCACTGCTCCGAGTCCCCGACGACCCTCGGCAGTGCACGTCCATTTCCTTGTGGTCACTTTGGTGGACATGTCGTGGCCTCGGCCCCCCAGGGACTGACTGCTGGGGTGAGCGCCTCTTCCCACGGCCACTCTGTGGGGTTCTTGGTCCCGTATCTTTCCCTGTTCCCGTCACCCTCTTGCTGACTTGTGAAGGGTCTTCATGAGTCCTGAGCCCACGCCCCCGTCGGCCGTGAGGGCGGCACATGCTCTCTCTGACTGGTGTACCGTCCACTTTCGCAGGTGACTTCCGAAGAAGGGCCATCCTTCCCTGGAGGGACTTCACCTCCTCACTCGTTTCCTTGTGGCTCGTGCTTCCTGTGACTTGGAAGAACCCCCGTGGGTGTGCCTGTCACAGAGACACCGTCCCCTGTGGGTCTTCTTCCCTGGACACACACAGTGCACAGAGCGGCAGTGTCCTGTGCTCCGTCTGCAGTGACAATGCTGGAGGCGCCACTGGCAGTGCAGGACCGGCTCGCACGGGCTCACGGCGCTGACGGCTCAGCGTCTGGGAACTCTGCACGCCGACTGACAGCGTGCGGGTAGCCTGCAGTCCACGGCGGTGAAAGTTTTTAGACCAGGGACGTGGGCGACGCCACGAGCCAGCCATGCTGCCAGCTCCTCACCAGACACAGTCTCTCTCTCCCTTACATTCCTGTCACCAACACAGCGCCGGCACCCACGTCTGCTGAGTTAAACTGCACTTTTTTCACAACACTTATCACCCCTTTTAGACCCCAGGAGATCGTTCTCCCAGTACAACTGGAGAGCGTGCGGGTGCAAGAGGCCAGACCCCGAAGGACAAATACTACGTGATCCACCGATGTGAGGAAGCTGAAATCGTCACATTCAGTCATCAAGGGCTGGCGTGCTGGTTACCAGGTGCAGGGAGGTACTGATCAGCAGCTGTAACGTTCGCGTGAAGTCAGACGAGCTCTAGAGACCCCGTCACCAGTGTCACCACCGTCGCCAGCAGCGCTTTCTACACTAACACCTGTGGGGGCACTGATCTCACATGCGTGCTCCTGCCAAAATAAGAAGTTTGTAGAGATTCCTGCTCTCAACTCCTTCAGTACAGCCAGCAAGTGTGTCGCGGTGGCCCCTCCCCGCCGGTCACAGTGAGCCCGCCCTCCCAGAGCCCCGTCCTGGGGTGTTCCCGGTCCGAGGAGCATGTTTCCCACGCAGCTGTCAGAGGACAAACAGCTGAGACACTTCCGAGAGCGTGGACCCCTCTAACTCACAGGGCCACTGCCGCATCAGACACAGTGGCATGTCCCTTTTTGCTCCCTCCATGAACTGGAAGGGGACATAGGGTGACAGAGCTTGTGATTCACATCACTGCCGGGGGGCAGGGGGCTTCTCAGGAAATGTCGCTGCCACCCAAACCCAAGCGCCACAGCGGGTGGAGGAACAAGCACAGCCACAAGCCAGCGCTCCCTACGCCTGAAGGCTGCCTGTGGCCCTCTGCCATCACAGGGACAGCACGTCCCGGGGTCTCGGACCCAGACGGCAGGGCAGGGGGCAGTGGATCAGAACCTCCCAGGCGGCCACGAGGGCCTCTGTGACCGCCACAAACATCAGGCGGGGTTGTAACTGCTTCAGTATTCACATCCTGGAAATTCGAAGAACATTACGGAAGGCGGGATGTTTACGTTTATGAAAAGGGGCGGGTGTTCAAAAGGACGGGAACGTTTTTAATACGTTCATTCCCGTCTCCTACAGATGAGGAAAGAGAAACTTCCACTGTGAACTCGGCAGGAGCGTGGCCCAGGTCTCTCACTCCCTGGCTTGTGCCCGGCCGGACAAGGCCTGGCACATAGTAGGTCAGCTATGAAGAGGCGTTTGGTGAATGGATGAGAAGCAGAGAAAAGACGAGCCTCAGCCAGCGCGACACAGGCTGACATTGTGGCAGAGCTGGCACGCGTGCACCCCCACCACAGTGACCTTTCCATGCTGGGCTGCTGGCTAATTAACAGCAGGGACTCGGAGCCGGATGCCAGCGCCACCACTCAGGGCTGTGACTGGCGGGTTACGTAACATCCCGACTGCTGTGCCTGCCGTGCAGCGGGGGTGATGGGCGTCCCTCACAGAGCAGCCGTGAGTGGGACGCATGGGGAAGGAGCGTGTTCACAGGGCGTGCTCAGCACACAGCGGGCGTTACTGTCACAGCACCAACGACAAGACGGGACTCAGTGGCCTGTCTCCTGTGTCCTTGGTAAGCCCTGAAATGACACTTCACATGTTTTCCAGAAGTCCGTCTACTGAAATTACAGCCCAAGACTATCACACGCGTAAATAAGTGAAACAATGAGACAGCCTTTGAGGGGACATCGCAGGTTGTCCACCCTCTGATCCCTCAGGACAGGACGGGTGGCATCGCCTGGCAGGGAAGGGCCTCAGTTGCCTTCTCAGTAGATGTCACAATGACCTCTACCGCCCACTGCGGCCGCGTGAGAGGAAGTGTGTTGCCGTGGGAACACTCAGGAAGTGTCCGACAGGAAACAGCAGGCTCTGATTGGCGCACGCACACACACACCAGTGCACGTGCTGACGGGAGGCGGGAGGCGGTCTCGCCCTGCACAGACAGAGCTGTGTCCACGGGGGCCGTCTCACTCGGTGCGCTCTTGGCAGCAGCCCGTCGTCCCGCCGGGAAAAGTCACTCAGAATGGGCCGAAACGCGGGTTCTTTCGATGGCCCGTCACTTCCCCTGCATACAGGGAAGTCTCCGAAGCAATGTCATTCACATTTTCCAACCAGTCACCCTCACACTGCACAGGCAGTGGGAAACGTTTAGTTGATTGGACTGCAGTTGCAGAAAGCCGCGAGTGCCAGCAGCGAATGTCACCACAATCGCGTCTCGGTCCTCTGACTGCACCAGCATATACCAGGGCACCAACAGGATGACCCACTGCGGGCCCCGTTAGTGGTATTTGTGCCCTAACTAGTCAGGTATGCAACTGCATCAGAGCCAGCACTGAGGGGGTGAGGTCCTACGGCTGAGCCTGTTCTGTCCCCTACCTGACCAGGTGACACCGCTTCTAGGTCAGTGTCCCAGGCTTTCCCTCCTCCCCACCGGAGATCAGGGTCACAGGAGAGCGCCTGTCAGTGTCATCCCTGTACATCCGATGATCAGGACACAGTCCCTCCCCTTCAGCTGTCACTTTCCTGGCACCGGTGGTGCAGAGTGGAGCACCTGGCACGTGTCCCGGCTCTGCCACTTCAGAGCCCTATGACCTTGGGCAAGCCCGTTAGCCTCTCTCTGCCTCAGCTTCCCAATCTATACAATGGGAATGATGATAAAGGTGTCTTCTCAGGACTGCTGCAAGGCTTAAACTGGCCAAAGGGCTCCAGGCCCTGGCACCGTCCAGCTCATCCCCGAGTCAAGTGACTGAAGTCACTGCTCCAGAACCACTGGCTTGTGGCAAATCAGACAGAAGCCACTTTCCCTCCAAACTGCACAGACCTCTGAGTGTCCACCGATGACAGAGCCATTCAGGGCTGGCAGTTGGTTAAAGCAACCGAGGCACAGAAAGCTGGGTGCAGCCCGCGCGACCTCAGCCACACTGCTGATGCCCACAGGACACTGGGTGGCCCCGCGTCTGTCACCACTGTTACAGCTTCCTGCTCTATCAGTCTGACGAGGCTTCAGCCCTGTGAGTCCTACCCAGCTGCCACTGTGAAGGTGCTTTGGAGATGCGACGAAAATCCGCAACCGCTCGACCCTAAGTGAGGGACACGGGCCTGGACCACGTGTTGGCCTGATTCACTCGGGGGACAGGCCTGAGGGCACAGCTGAGCCTCCCTGAGGGGGGCGTCTACGTGAAGAGCAGCTTCCGCTGGCCCTTCCTGCAGGCCCGGCCACCAAAAGGCACCCAAGCCAAGTCCTTGCAATACGCCTCTGGGTATGTGTGTCCTCTGCTCCTGACTCTCTGCTTGGCCCCTGAGTGTCCAGGCTGCTCAGCCCAGGGCGGCCGAATCACGTGCCTCCAGTCGGTGACAGTGAACAGTGCTGCTCCAGGCGGCCGAGACGCTGCGGCACAGAAGCATTGCAGCAGGGAGAGCCCACGCCCGCCTCCCAGGCCTGAACCCTGTGACGTGTCTGACAGGTGCAGACTCTGGGGAATAAGGAACTAGGATTCCTCCTGCAGAAATGAAGTCTTCAAACAAAGGTCAGATCTCTTTCCGAGGATGAAGGAGACCTCTGCAAGGACAGGGGTCTCTAAGCCCTGAAGTCAGGAGGGGAAGTGGGTCAGTCACCCCACCAGCCCCCACGTCACCTCTGCGCCACCGGCCCAGGACAAGGAGCTTCCAGGCACCTGTTCGCTGCTCCGTGCAGGTCTCCGTGCTGGAAGGAGGGTCACGCAGTGCTGGCAGCCCTGTGACCAGGCTCGCGCCCTATGGGAGATGGCACACGCAGACACAAAACGGCCCCTGTGCACACGGACGCAGCTACCTCAGGGCTGGCGAACCCAGCGGAGAGCAGGAAAGGTATGCCAGACATTCCAAATGCAGGCAAACAAAGAAAGCACTGCTGCACGAGTGAATGAAATCACACACACAAGGCGGCGACCCCTGTGCTTGGCATGTCACACGTGCTCAAACTTAGCGACTATTACCTTAACAATGATACATCCACTGGCTCTAGTGATGCAACAATCAGAACAAGTCATGTTGTTACTGCTGACCCGACTCGTCTCACCGACACTTTCAGGGAACGTGTGCACGACAGTCACTCAGAGACCACGGCCGTCACGCTGTGGGGCTGGGCTGTGGGGTCTGAGAAGCGGGAGCAGACAGACTTGGTCGCTGGACATCTTGCCCTAGTTACACGCACATGGTGACACCCTCACTGCTTTGCCACTGACTAGCAGACTCCACGGCGGAAAGAGAACATTGCACGAACTGCAAGTCAGGCTGCAGGGCTGACAAAGGACATTTCCCCCTGGTCTGTGAATTCACGTGAAAAGTCTCTAACAGGTGTCACGTTCAGACATATTAGTAACAAATCAGTCAGTTGCTTTTGCTGAGAAAATTAAAAGGTCCACGAGAGAAAGAGAAAATGTAGCAAAACTATTTTCCCGTCACTATCCCATGAACGTTTGCAATCAGGGCTACCTTTGAAGATCCTGTGCCTGTCTGTCCCCAGGTCACCAGCAGAGGTTGTAAGACATGAACCCCCAAGAAACACAACCCACTCCCTTCACTAGTCTGCAGGTGCTTAGGCAGCACGGGGCCTGGCTCTGCTGCCCAAGTCCTGCAAGCACGTGATGTGTGTGCTGCCTCTGGGCTCCCCTCCCCGTTTAACAGGCAGCGGGCAGAACTGTGTGCCCCCACCCTGACGACACGCAGAGCAATGAGCCAGCAGGGCTCTGCGCAGGGCCCTGGACCCTCCCTCCATTGGCGCTGAAGTGTGTCTGTCCTGTTTGCTCATTCATTGCACGCCCACCATGTTTAGCACCATCCTTGGTTCCAGATGGAGCCGCAAAGATGAACAAGCAGGATTTCTGCCCTTAAGCTGTTTCGTGTCTGGCGCTGTTAGTAAGAAAACAGAAGGAAAAAGAAGACTCCACGGGCAGAGCCACAGGTAGCTGGGAGCTGCTGTCTGCCTCGCCGCTGTCAGGCTGACACACAGACGCCTCCCTCTGCCCTGTGTGCTGGGACCTGGCAAGGCCCCGTCCTCCATGTTCTCAAGCAGCCTCTTACTTTTGTCCAGCGGGGACACAGAGGTCGTGGCAAGAAAGCAGGGAGGAGTGTGTTGGCAGGAACTTGAAGGGAGAGAAGAAGGGCTCTGGTCATGGCAGAAATTACCCACGAGCTGAAGGTCAAGCCAACGGCCGGTAGAGGGGGACCACCCTCTGGCGGTTCCTGTGAAGTTCACGTTTACATGCGGGTGAAAAGAAAACATTCCTCTGACTCAAAGTAAAGAAACACAGGCTCGCCGTGGCCTCTGTGAGATTTTTCTGGGGTTTTCAGCCTAGAGGCCCCTGTCCCCTTACGTGGGGTCACAGGCTGGCGCTCCTGACCATGGAAGGCTTAGAGAGCTGTGTGTCTGCATCTCAGAGGCTCACTTATTCTGGTCTCTCCCCCTGGAGCTGAAGTTTTACCCAAATATTAGTTATTCTTGGATGTGCCAGGGCGCTGATACCCACTCACCGCTAGTGTGTTTCCCCGAAAATAAGACCTAGCCGGACAATCAGCTCTAATGCATCTTTTGGAGCAAAAATTAATATAAAAATTAATATAGTAAAATAAGACCGGGTCTTTAATATAATAATGTAATGTAATGTAATATAATAATATAATATAATATAATATAATATAATATAATATAATATAATATAATATAATATAATATAATATATATATCAGACCGGGTCTTACATTAATTTTTGCTCTAAAAGATGCATTAGAGCTGATTGTCCGGCTAGGCCTGATTTGGGGGGAAATGGTAATTGGAACCGCTGGGGACACATCATGACAGAAAAGGAACATGACCTAGGGAGTGCACCACTGGACAGGTGGAGAGGAGGGGGCAGGCGCTTTGGGCAGCGGTCCCAACCTGAGGCCAGGCGCAGACAGGTGAACCAGCACACCTGAGGCAGTGAGGGGACAAGCTCGTCAGGCTTCAGAGCTGCAAGGAGCCTTGGCAACCACCTGTCACCCTCCCTCAGGGCCCCGGCGTGCCACCCAAGATCCAGAGAGGTGGCCACACAGCACTCGCCACCTGTCGTGTGGAAAGAGGCCCCTGGTCCTCTGTCCAGGAACAAGGAGAGGTTCAGAAACGGGAAGCTGGGGACACGTGCGAGACATAGCAAGTCTGAGAGGGAGGATGATTGAGAGGAAAACGCATGCAGGGAACGGATGGGACGTGAGCTGGGAAGAGGAGGGAGGTGACTGGGAAAGACGCTGTCACCAGACAGCGGTTCGCATCTGCTTTTCCACGTAGGTGACAGAGAACGACTGCACGTGTCGGAGCAAAGCTCAAACAGCAAACTTGCTCTGTCTGTCCCCGGAGCAGACTGACATGTAGAGATCATTTAGCAGGACAGACCCTGAGAGCGAAATGACCCCAGAATCCCCGGGAAGGAAGGAGGCCATGAGGCTTTCCACAAGCTCTCCCTGAGAACAACAAAGAGAGCTTTATAATAGTGTCCCCCCTTTTAAACACTACACAGCTTTTTACATTTCTTTTTTCTGATGCAAAAGGCACGCACGCTTGTTTGTGAACATTCAACTGTATGCAGAACCAAAACTGTCCCTATAATCTCCGCACCGAAACTCGAATACTGTTAATATTTTGCCATATTTTCATTTCAGGGTTTTTTTTCTGTGCATTTTTACACAATTGACTTACTACCTTTATATGACTCCTGATTTCTGTTACTAGAAAACCACAAATACGTTATCTGTGTTATCTAAAATTCTCACAACCATCATTTTTAAGGCTCACCATCCATGTACGTAACCAACCGTCAGTGCTAGCCGTTTAGAGTGCTTCTCTTCTGTACCTGATGCACCACTTTGTGCATGACTTTTGTCCCTTTCAGAACAGATTCACAAAGTGACATTCCTGCAGCAAACAGTACGAACATTTTTAAGGTTGTTCATACGAATTCTGGGGGTTTCATTATATAGACAGAATTACTAAGGTTTTTACTGAATGAAAGTAGTTTCTCCATTTTAATAGCATTTCTTTAGTGACACAAATATTTCCTAACAGGAGAAAATAAAATAGACTGGAGGGAGAAAACAGCCTAATGAACTTTAACACCTGCTCCCCCAGATGGCTTCTGTCCCCGGACCCTGTACACCCAGCCTGTCCCGCTGCCGCCACCACCCCCGCCTGCCTCTCCCAGCCTCTCAGATTCCCAGCGGTTTATCACGGGACATTCCATCCTGGGCTTCCAGTGAAGGGCCTACATCCACACGCAGAGGCTTCTGTGCCCTGGCCCGACGCTTTGCAAAGCAAAGTTTTACAACAAGAAGACTAACGGCACTTTCCTGGTCCTCACGGCCAGCCGGCGTGTTCTCATGACCTCCCCTTGGATGCACTCGCTGGCTTTCAATCCAAAGCCACAGGAGGCTGGCCATGGCTCCTGCCAGGGTGAGGGGACTTCTCCAGGGCTGATGCCCCGCCAGCTCTGCTCCACACCCGTCACGCCCACCCGCCCGTCACGGCCCCCACGCGCCTGCTGGCCTGTCCCACCTGACACACCAGTGAGACCAGGGCCTGCTGGAGCGAAGCCAACGCCCTGACCGCTGTCTCACACCCGAGCCACAGGTCTGCTACCCCCGGAACGAGGTCCAACCATGTGCAAGGCACTGGCCACTGTGCCCCCCACTTCTGAGTGACCGAGCACTAGGCAGGTGGGCGCTACTAGCCAAGCCCTGGGTCTCGTGCCCACTCCTTAACCCCCTAGTTCCCCCAAATCTGGGAGTTCGGCCTTGTGGTGCCCTCTCTCTGCTCTGCTGCCGTGTCGCACAGTCTGTCCTCAGAGCACACGTGGGGACACCAAGGGTCCGAGCCTCTGCTCCTTCCCGTTCTGCCGTCCTTCTCGTCTGATGCCAGATCACGCACAGCGTGTGGCAGCCGGACCTTACCCTCCTGCCTCCCGTCTACGTTCTCTATGTAATGGTTCCACAGCCCAGGCTCTCAGGACTAGACAGATACAGGCGGGAGGATGGGGGCACTTGGCCTTGCTCATCGGATCTACTATCGGTTCCCCGGGCAACAGGGCAGCGGGTTCACCACACGTGGGGCCCAAACTCGCTCCCACAGTCTCTCAGAATTCGTGGGAGGTAAGACAGAGTCTAGAATGGAGGCAAAGACGCCCACTGTTGTTCACCCCACTGCCTCAGAAACCCTTTCAGTGTCCTGGGCTTTGCAGACAGGGAAAGAAAGCGAGTAAAACTAGAACAGCAGCAGACAGTGTGTGGAAGACCCACGAGCCCCCAGGGGACTCTGGGTGAGGAACAAGGACCCTGAGTCTCCTGCACCCGCCACCTCTGGAATTTGGCTCTGCACCAGCTTCTTCCAGGATGGCCTGGCCGCTGGCCCACCACACGTCCCGCTGCCCGTCTGGGAGCAGACGCCCTGCCAGTGGCCCCTGGACATCCTGGGCACAAGCCGCCAGCCTGGGGCCCGCGAGGTCCATCGTTTCACCATCAACACCGCAGGTGAGGTATGGGCGGTGGGATTCTCCCAGCGAGAGGACGGGGCCTGGAGCCCAGGGCCTGGGGCGGGGCTGGGGCTTCAGGGGTAAACGCGGGTCCCCCACACACAGGCTGCTTGTGTCCACGGTCCTGAACATTTCCACACAGAATTTCTACTCAAAACTTCCTCTTGGCTCTTTCTAATTCCTGAGGAAAGTCCAACTCATTTTGAACAGTTAGAGGAGTCAATTTGGGGAGGAAAGAGTCACTCAACACAATCACAACCACGTGTTTGGGGGGCGGGGCCTCGACACCTGGATGGCCCTGGGGCTCAGGACTCTCCACTGCCCACCTGGGAAGTAGGTTTCTGATGCAGCGTCTCCACAATGGATTAAGGTGCAAATTTTGCCACAAGGACCAAAGGTCACAGCTATTTCCTTCTGTGTATCTCACAGCAGGGTGAGAGCTTCCCACCCACACCCACCCCCCCACACAGGCCCTGATGGTCTGCTTGCTGCTCTCAGGTCCGCAGGGAGCACTCACCTGACCACCACGGCACCAAGGATGCCACAGGCCACATGGAGGAAGTGGGCAGAGCCATGTTCTGACAAAGCGGTCAGGCCGCGGGCCCGACCTCTGCCGCAGGCCTGCTGCTCTGGGCAGGAGTGTCGGCCTGAGGAGGAATGAGGCCCAGCGAGACCCTTAGGAAGGAAGCTGCCGCTGGCTCTGCAGTCTCGCTGTTACCTAGGTAACCGGGGACAGTGTCAGTGTGTACACTGAGCGTAATCCCAGGTGACGGGACAGCATGTCAGAGACCAACGTGGCCCAGCGGCGATCCCATGACAGATTCTGAGGTCTGACGCCAAGAGTCTGCCTGGCCGGCAAGCTCGGGGGTCGTGATGCTGCCGGTGAGAGTCCTTCAGCTGCAAAGGCCCGTTTGGACCGTCCTCTTCGAGACTCAGTACTGGGGTGGGACATGGCAGCAGGCGGGTTCCGGGAGCCCAGACCACCCACCTGGGGCTTCTGCCCCAAACAGAACAATGTGAGTGTAACAATAGGCTACATGTCACACAAAAGCAAAATCACCTGACGGAGACTCAGACCTGCACAGACAGGACCTCACAACCTGTCAAGGGGACAAACCTCAGACACACAAAAAAATTCATCAATATAGAGTTTGAACGAATGTCTCTTATAAGACAGTGAGACAGCGGTGACACATGCTGCAGGCCTACAAGGGACAGCCCACCCCCTCCTCCATCTGAAGGCAGGGCCAGGGCTCTGTGCCTGGGAGCAGGGGCTGCTGGAGGGTTCAGGCTCAGGGGCAGAGTGCTGACCGCTGGCCCAGGATCCCTCAGCGTCACTCCTGCGCCCACCACCCCAGGTACAACAGCGAATGCAAACAGGACTACAAGGCAGTGAACACTGAAACGGTGGAACGAGGTTCTGGCCAGCAGCCCTCCCTCTGCTCGGAGGGCAGTGCCGTCTGTGGCTACTCCTACAAGCTGAGAACAAACACCACGGCAAACAGGAGGCTGCAGCCTTAGAAAACGCCACTCAAAGCACCTCATGCACATGTGAGGCCTGAGTCTCTCCCCTGGGGGTTCGCCGCACGACACCTGAGGCCTGGTTCAGAGCTGCACCCTCATTCAGCAGGGGTGTCAGAAGTGAGCATTTGCAAGAGCGCAGCCACCCCTCCCAGAGTGAGCACGACGCACACGCTGGAGCCCAGAGACGGCGGCCAGGCGTCCTGGCCTGGCAGCCACCCCACCTTCCCGCTTGACCTTCCAGCCCTGTACCCGAAGCCTCTCTCCCCGGAGGCCCTCTGTCCTCCTTCCCCACCTCCCACACGGCCAGCGCCATCCCTGTTGCGCAGGACGCCGCACCCATGGAGATGGACCCACACCTTTCTCTTTACAGAAACTCCGTCCGGCTGAGCCTCCGAGGTCTGCACAGCCCAGGCGTCATCCGCTGGGCACCCAGCGCAAGTGCCCTCTGCCTCCTTCAGCCATAGCCCAGCATCCGGGCCCAGCCTCACGTCCCTGAGCGGACTTCTCCTTGTTCCTTTCTCGTCCTACTGGTGTGAGCGGCTCCGGCTGGGGCTGCCTCCCGTCTATGTCTGTGCCCCTTCAGGTCCCTTGCAGAGTCCCCACACATCACAGGCGCACAAGGCACACTGTGGTTGTTTTAGGGAGTGAAAACGTCACCCCACGTGTTGGGGCCGCACGAGCAAGCGCAAGCACACTGTTCTCTCGCCCAATAGCCCTTCCTCACGTGACCAGTCTGCTCGCAGCTTGTGCGGTCGGTCTGTGGCAGAGCCCTGTTTCCCCAGCGGTCTGAGCCAACCTCGGGTCACAGCACCCCTACAGGGCCCTTTCCTCTGCGGGCACACCCAGGAGAGTGGCTCTGAAACCAGCCTGGCACAGCCCAATTCCGAAATCTCAGACGTCGAGGTTTGTGTAGCACCTGTCGCGTTTATCTGGACCGTCCCCCGTTCTGCAACGAGCAGACACCCCCAGGTTTGTGGCTGGCACAGCCCCCCCACCCCTCCCCACAGCACCCCCGCCGCCAACACCCTAGAAAACATGACCTCCAGGACACACGAGACAGACCTCCCACCAGACTCATGAGAAACAGACAACCGGGGAAAGACAGATTCTCACTCCTGAAAGAAAACCCAGTCACAGTTGGAAATAGAAGCGTTTCCTTTAAAGGAGAAATTAATGCTGGCAGCGCTGCTACCAGGGAGCTGCCCTCACGAGAAAGAGCCATTTTGGGAGAGAGAGAGAAGACAGTGTGAGTGACAGATGGAGAGAAGGCAAGACAGAAAGAGAGGGACACAAGAAAGAAACGGAGAGAGAAACGAGAACAGGTGGAGGCTGCAAAGCAGAAGGGAGCGGGGGGCGGGCAGAGGGGACGTCTGCACCCTGGGCCCCAAAGGCCAGCCTCCAGCTCGGTGGCCATCTTGACGGTGTCCCCTGGGAGCTCCAACACACACGAGGGGACGGCGCCACTGGCTTATAAACACTCAGCCTGTGAAGTTTATGCCCCAAACGGACAACTGGACAGAACTGGGGACTTTTTCCCGAAGGCTGTCAGTGCTCACTGAGGATGTGACACCTGATGGGAAGGTGGCCGTGCGTCCTTGGTCCAGTTCAGGCGCTCAGTTCCTTGGTCTCTTATCAGGAAGACACATGGGGACCTGCAACTCATTGTGTCTCCGAAGAGACGGGAGGGCTGAGCCTTGTGGTGCTCAGAAGAGGACGCGGGCCTGGTGTGCAGCCGGGTGCCTGAGACGGTGCCAGGTGAGGCCGCGGCCAGGGCAGGGCATGCGCAGCACACGCCACCGCTGCACATGGCACACGCCGCAGACAGTGAGACAGTCGTGTCTGGAAAGAGTCACTTAAGATCGGGGGGCAGGGGAACAGAAGAGCACCATGACAGTTTCTGCAAAGTAAAGCAGACGACTCAGATAGATAATGTTGGAGGGAGCCCTGCAGTAACTGCTGCTTAGTGGTTAGGTGCAGCCTGACCACTGTGAATTATTCATCCTGAAATGCATGCCCTGAAGGCTCGAGTGAAGGCCTCTCAGCTCTCAGGTATCACCAGTCGGGAAAGGAATCATTCATGTCACCGCACTCGGTGGGGAGAGGGGACAAGGAGCCTAAGGAGCAGGGGGGTGGGGGTTCCCCAGACAACAAACACAAAGGGGCACATAATGCAATGAGATCTAACAGTGGGACAGTGCGAAAATGCTACTGTCCCCGCCTGCCCACACCCTGCCCTAACAAGAGCTCACAGCCCACGTCATTTACTCAGTCATCCAGGGACACGGTGAGTCTGTCACCTGGGGGCTCTCCCTGCACACGTGCCTTGCAGCCCTGTGCTCAGTGCTGGAGCTGCGGACGGGAAGGGAACACGGCTCCTGCCTGCTCCGGGAGCTCCAGGCTGAGGAGGTCACAGACTCCTGGGGACCCTGCCAACCGACACACACTGCCAAGTCCCACTCAAACCAACTCCTGCAGCAGAGCCCGCGACACGTGCCAGTGCGTCCTGGACCCTCGCGGAAGCTCCGCTGTGCGTCATGCTTGTCTTTTCGCCCGATTCCCCGAGCTAGGTCGGCGTTGCCTGGGCTGCAGTCCCCAGACCCGACTACAGGACTCTGGTTCTATGACCCGGCTGGTCGGAGTCCTGGAAGCGTCCTTTTCTGTAAGGCACCTCACATGACTGCTGGACAAAGGCAATTTAAAAAAAATAAACAGCACTGTAACCCTGGCAGGGACCCAGGCTGACCCAGGAGCCCAGAGGATCGGTGGGTCCTGTAGCAGCAGGGAAGGCCCAGCTCTCGGGGGCCCAGAGCCAGGACCCCCAGGAGTGCCTGCGGTCTGGGGGGGGGACTCTGGTTCAGCGAGGTGTGACCAAGACGTGACATTAACACCAGGTTTCCTCAGGCAAACACAGGTCTCCTCACCTCACACCAGCTCCAGGCCCAGAACCCGAGCGCGCAGCTCCCCCTGTGACACAGCCAGGGCTCGAGGTGGTTCTCCTGCCGTCACCCCCAACCTCATGTGGCGACAGAGCATCAGGGACGGGTCCTACTCACATCACCAGGTGCAGGGCATTCTCTCAGAGCAGCGGCCGTTTCTCTTCAATGATTACAGTTTCTCTGCTTCAAGCCACAGGCCCCAGAACTTTCTAGAACATTGAACCCCACACCAGTTGTAGATCTTCCTTTATGGAGGGAAAGAAGGGAAAGCAATACTTTAGTACACGTTTCTGCTTCATGCGCCCTTTTCCCTCTTGACAGTCCCCCTCACCACGGCCAAACAGACACCCCCAAGCGCCCCAGGGATGGAAGGAATGTGACGTGGCCTCATGACACTGGGTTCACAGAGCTACACCCCTGATATTTACACATTTAGAAGTTAAAACCGAGGATTGTTACTTCATTATTTATTAATTCAGTACAATACAACTGCATGTTAACATAAATAATAATTTTCTTATAAAAAATAAGTCTTTTAAAAAAATACTCAATGAAAAGAGTGACATTGCTTTACATTTTAAAAATCTCTTTGATATCTGGCTAAATCGAACACAGACTCTCATATCTGCTTCTGGATTCAATTTGCTGCAATACCAAATGTCATTTAACCTCTGGAAAACCCCACCGTACACTCGTGAGAGAAAGAGTGAAAAAGGCAAAAACACCCTAGTGTTATTATGAAAACAGTTTTGACCTTGCGGATCCCCTGAAAGCGTCTCCAGGACGCCCAGGGACCCCTGCCGACACGGGACCACCGCCCGCCCCGTACAGACCAAGCCAGTGCCCCTCCCAGCTGACGCCCAGCCCCTTCTTCAGGTGCGGCCGTTACCAGTGACCTGCAGGCGTCTAGAACAACCCTACGCGTATTCAGCGCGCTGTGCATGTCACCTCAGCGCTCCCACTCCACGTACCGCGGCAGCTGCGTGTGGTGTCAGCAGCTCGCTCACTCCCTTCCTTGCTTGGTCGTATCCACTGAGAGGACCCCCACAGTGACCCCTCCCCGCCCTGGTCCCTCAGCATCCATTCGGCCGCTGGGAGGCTGCTCGAAGGTGCCAGTTTCGTTACTGCAGGGGACAAGTGGCCACACAGCAAGAACAGATGTCACTTATGTACACAGCTTTCCTCCGGCTTCTAGTTCCCTACCGAGACATGCAGCTGAAGTCTTCAAAATCCGAGAAAACACCCAACTTTGGCTATGCTGCTGCCCCTTTACACCTGACTATTCTAGAAAAACTCGCACCAACGCTTTCTGTGTCTGTTTTTACAGGAATGTTTACAAACGTCAACCTCTCTTTGTTCCTGAAACACTCACTGTCCTCAGTGTCACATCATGGTGGGGGAAGAAAGCAGGGTCCTGACTCAAGGGTCCCCAAACTGCTGTCTCCCTGTGCACCGCGGTGGCAAAGTGACTGTTAGTGCACAGTTTCCCCGACTCAGAGGCTAAAGGACACCTCCGCTCACACAGCTAAGACGGCCCGGCCGCACTGCAGACTTCAATACACAAGTTGGTGCAGAGCGTGTGGGTTCACTTCCTCACCGAGACTGACCAGCTATGTGCTTTGGGAGCTACTCAGCTTCGGCTCACCTGAGATAACGTGCCCGTGTCTGAAGCCATGAAGAAGCATCCACGTGCCCACGTGCCCACGTACAGTAGGCGCTCAGGCTCAGGAAGCCTCACCCTCCCTTTACTGTCCTACACGCAGGTAGTGGGACTGACCCTGTGTCCTGGGCTGAGCTGGCTTGTCAGGGAACCGAGGCCTAGTCTCCCTGGGAGTCTGGAGATGAGGGGCCTGGGACATGGGAAGACGGGGGAGGACGCACCCCCAGCAAAGTAGCATTTCCTGAGATGCTTGTCGCCTGTCTGCTTTCCCGCTCACCAGGCCAGGAAGATGGCACGGCATTCCCTGGTCCCATCTCGGCCTCCCAGCCTCCCTCTGAAACCACACAGGCCAGCGTGGTTTGCATTTGCTCACAGAAACTGGAACACTGCACGGGGGAGGATGAGGAAAGAGGCTGCCTTGTGAACAGTTCCCAGGAGTGGAAGCAGCACCCACAACAACTACAGGCCCCGTGCTTAAGACTCCGGGGCTGGCAGCTAACGGGTCAGAATCCCAACCAGCTCTGCCAGCCCCAAGCCCACCTCTGAACCGCATGACACGGCGCCCCATCTGGAAAGGACACAGCGGCAGCTCACAGCAAAGCAAACTGCCCTGGCCTGCAGTGAACGACCCCCTGGCCCCGTACTATGACCAAAATCGGAATTCTTCAGGAAGTCACCCCTCGACCAGACACAAAGGAAGGACAGCAGAACACCAACACCAAGATTTTATCAGGTTTAGATCTGTAGATTAGTTTATCTCATTAATTCTTGATTCTATTAATTATTACGATCACTGGGTTGTTTCATTGCACATTGTTTTGAATAATAAGTTAATAATTTAGTATTAATTTACCCAAAGGTTTCTATCCGCTAGTACATACCAGGTGCACCATAGGTGCTACCAAGAAAGAAAACATGGCCCCCGGCCTCTGAGGAGATGGAACGCGTGTAAACGCACGTCCTGGAGTTGTTGGGATGATGAGAGGAGAGACTGAGGCTGCGAGAGGAGAAGCCCAGCCCATCGCCTCTTAGGACAGGGCTGAAGGGCCCGGGAGGCATCATTGGAGCTGACTCTGGAAATATCATGAGAATGTTGTCATTTGTCCCAGGACAGGGGACAGTTTGAATAGGCACGTTATGGGCTGAGAATGTGCACGACAGGTGGCTGCAGGATGAGGATGCATAGGTAACTGGAGAGAAAGCTGGGACATGGCTGAGCCAGAGACGCCGGCAAGGGCTGAGTGTGGTGACCCGGAGGGGTGGCTGGCTCCGCAAGGCTCTGTCAGGTCACCTGGCGTGTGGGGGGCCCTAGAGGACAGACAGGGCAGCGTGACAGGAATAAGGACGTCGGGAAGGGAGGGGGAACAATGCGGAGAGGGCTGAGGACTGGCCAGGGACTGGCTGCCACGGGCAAGACGGTGTCCGGCTTCACGTGCCCAGGAGCACGGCACTACCAGCAGAGCCTGGGAAATCCGGAAGAGGAACTGGTGGGTACGGCAAGATCGTGAGTCCGGTTCTGAGCATGAAGAACGTGGCTCCCGACAACAGACACAGGTGCACGCGTGGAGCAGAGAAGTACAAGTTTGGGTCAAGAGAGAGTTCGGTGCTAGAGACGCATGCGTGGGGCAGAGAGGCGCTGGGAAGAAGGTGGGAAGGGAACTGGAGCCCGAGCCCGGGCCAGTCGCAAGGAGGCCAAGAACGTCTCCGGGTCAGAAGACCCAGGACAAGGAAAGGCGGCCCTCCTCCCATGTCGTCCGGGTCCCTGGATTTCACAGGTGCAGGGGACCAGGCCCTAAGGGCTCTTGTGGGAAGTGGGTCCACCCTGCAGCTGGCATGTGGCTTCTGTCTGCTCTGGGCCCTCCTGAGTCGCGACGCCGGGTCACAGCGTCCTTCGGTCACTGGCGCAGCTCGCTCCTGCGCCCTGGTCTAAACCCCATCACACCACATCTGGACGGCTGATGACAGCAGCCTTCTCGTGAGTCGCCTCCCCCCACTGCCGCCGCCCTGCAACCTGCTCTCCGTGCTGCACCATCGAGGCTTCTTATGACCGCGCTGGGCCTGCTGTAAGGTGGGGCAATACCCACAGCCCCACAGCACGCGGCCTCTCCAGCATCACTGACCGCGTCCAGCAGGGCTGTGCTCCAGGCCGGGGCAGATTCCCCACCACCCAGGCCCGAGTCCTCACCGCCAAGTGCACCGGCCAGCCAGCCATCAGGAGCAGCCCGACCGCCCACGCTCTGCTTTCCCGCCATCCGGCTCTATCCGTCCTTACTCCACATCCGCTCCAGCTGTCCCCTGAGGTGCAGACCTCTCTGTGCCCTCAGCCCTGACATGCATGGAGCGGCATCCCCTGTGCACTGGTGTTCTGATAATAACTCGGGAGGGGACAGACCACACCTTCGTCGGTTCAAAGAGCTTCGTGCTACACACAAAAACTCGTGCTGACCGAGGAACAAATCCATCCTGGCCTCAGAACTGAGTTTAAACAGAAAACGTCATGTTGACTGAACACCAGGGAAAGTGACCCCTTTCTGAGCCTGAAGGCACCCTACTTCTCCAGCTCAGTCAGTCTTGGTTTTAGAAAAGGAAAGAAGGTGGATTCTGCCAGTCCTGGGGGCCGTGGTTTCCATTCCTTTCCTTGCTGACGCCTTCCTGTGGCCCCTCACTGTCCATGAATGACCTCCAGGAGCGGCCACGCTGAGTCTCTTAAGGGGTGTTCTAACCTGTAGCTCCACCTTCAAGGGTCTGACAGTGGCATGTCCTCCCAAGGCCACCTTCTCTGCAGACAGGTGTCCCTCCCTTCGTTCTCTGAGTTACTCGACACCAGTGAACAAGTCCTCCAGATACGAGGCTGGACGAAAAGCCACCTGCTCCCTGCCACACACCCCGAGGGACCCTCACAACAGACCTGCCAAGGGGCTGCCACAGGGACAGGTGCCCGGACACGGAACGGATGACTTCCTCTTTCCCCGCCCGGGGGTGCCTGGGTCGCATTCTGACAGGGCTCTCCAGGTGACAGATGTGTGCCAACACCCCGATGGAAAGGCCCAGAAGGAGACAGCTGTGGACGAGGTGCCTCCCGCAGCCAGAGACACTCGACACCAGAGGGATGGTGGGGGTGGGGAGTGGGTCCAGGAAGGCAGTTCACGTTTGCACACATTTTAATAACGTCCAAATAATAGGCCATCCTAAGGGGCTGAAGGCATTTTCCCTGTGAAATGGGCCTGGGCCTGGTTCGGGTCTGTAACACCAGGCTCCTCAGAGAGCTGAGTGCTGTCTCCCTTGAAAAAGCGTGTCCTGCCTCGTCACCAGGGGTAAGCAGCAGAGTCTGCTCCTTCCGAAACTGTGACTGGTGCCACCGAGGCAGGCGGCCCCATGGCCCGTGAGCAGGCTGTCACTGGGGAGGGGACTGGCCTTAAGAAGTGGGGCTGTGGGGGGTGGGAGTCACTGAGTTCTGATGACGGGAAACCACATGCTTGGTCACACTGTCATCGAACCCTCACTCACTAAAAGAAAGTGACCAGCAGGGCGGCCATCCCCAGTGCCGGTTGTTGAATCTGCAGCGTAACTCGGCAGCCCCCTCGCCCGTCACAGGTGGTGGCGGGGTTTGGACCGGCATCACAGCACTTCCCCCAGCAGCCCTGAGGAGCTGGCACTGAGTAAGTCAGGAACAAGTGGGGGCTCCCAGGCCTGACGGTGTCACAGCACCTCCCCCAGGCACTCTGCTCACATGTGGCATTACGCAGAAGCACATGCCACCAAGTTCCCATTCTTTTCATTAGGACTGTTTCCATGCTTTTTTTTTTTCAAACATCAAATATCAACAGTTTCCAAAAGAAGCTGGAAGTGGCCCTGCTAGAGCCTTAAACACCCCTGTGTAAAGCGACATCGTAAGAGTTTTGTCCATGAAAGCTCAGGGGGGAGAAACCGGGGGACTGGTCCTGACTAAGTCCTCGCTCAGGGCAGCCAAGACCCCACAGGGGACGTGGGGACGACATCTTGTCCTGCAGCCCCACTACTTTCTCTGGGTGGGGAACGATGGCCGAGCGGGGCCCCCAGGTGCTCACAGACAACCCAGGATCATTGCACAGGAGGAAGGGTGGCTTCCCTCCAAGGAGGTGGGCACACGGCCGCGTGGTAGAGGCCGTTCACATCTCTGCCTGGTGTTGCGTGGTCACCCCGTGGCACCCACGTGCTCAGCCCCTCGCAGCTTCAGAACACACCATGTCCAATGTCTCTTAAAACAGTAACCCCAAAAGGTACCACTTTGGCTGCCATGACACACACGGAGGCCGTGGTGCAGAGGGCGAGAGATGCTGCCAAGCAGTCGGGGGTGGAGCCAGAACGTGAACCTGAAGCCTGGCTCGTTCCTGACAAAGGCGAGCGCCCACCCAGACACTGGCCCGACAGACGCCCATCACAGCCGCTTCACAGATCCAGACAAACCATCGCCACACAGACGCGCCTCTGAGAGAACCTCCCATGCCACCCCCAGCCTGACACCCCCGGCCTGACACCCCCGGCCTGAACAGGGTAAGGGCAGGGCTGCCACCCAGCCATTCACAGCCCAGGTTTCACTTCTCTTCCCAAGAAAACGTTTACAACTAAGTAAGGGAATGGGTGTTAACTGGACTTTTTTGGTGATCATTCCACAATGTACACAAATATCGAATCACTATATTGTACACCTGAAATGGATATAATGATAGGTCAATTACACCTCGACTAAAAATAATAAAAGGATAAAATGCAAACAATTAAAAGAACGCAGTTTTGGAGTCAGACCCCCCTGAGTTTCTAACTTGTTAGCTGCCTCTCTCTCTTTGGGCAACTCACTCCGCTTCTCTAAGCCTTAACATCCTTCAAGTCAGAGCAGCGCCTTTCAGGGGGACCTGGGGACGCGACCCCAGGAAGCACGCCGTGGGCCAGCAGCCTGGGGCAGGGTGAGCGCGGCCTCGGCGGCCCTTCTCTCCACAACATGGAACCGCCACCAAAGCTCTGTGGCGAGCTGGCGCCCTCGTGGTGACGCTAACTGAGCTCGGCCGTGAAATGAACGCGGAGCGGGACGAGCCCGGGATCGCAGTCAGGAGCCCCTCAGCTGGTTCTCGGCCCCACTACACGCACGTCAGCCCCTGTGCCCCCCAGCATGTGCGCCGTGAGGCCAGGTGACCTCGCGAAGCCCCTCTAAGGACCCTGTGCTCCTCCAGGGGGAGGAGGTGCAGGCCATCGTCGGCAAAATGGTGCTGAGGCCCCACTGGCTCAACAGGGCGGACTCCCGCCTCCAGCGGCTGGCCTGACAGAGTCGGCCACTTGGAAAACTCTCCTTCCCCTTGGATGGGACTCCTGAGCTGCAGCCAGGACTCCGTAGCCCCAACTGCAAACAGCCCCACGTCTTCGATAACAAAGGGAAAGGCAGCCCAGGCCAGGGAGGCAGGCGGACGACCTGGGCAGCCCGTTCCCCTCCCGTCCACCCAGGCCCGGCCGCCCCGCAGCCCACGCTGCCCTCCTCACAGCGAATCTCCACTCCCCTCAAGAAGCACAAGCACAAAAGCTGCCCCTCCAAACCTCAGGGCCCCTGAACGCCAGCACGGCCGGCCCGGAACCCCAGCCCATCCCCGCTCGCTCGGAGCTCGGCCTGTCTTGTCTGCCAACGGCTTCTCCAGCGATGCCGCTGTGACATGCGGCTGCGATGGACGCCTTGGTTCGGTTCCCATTTTCCTTGGTCGTTAGAGCTCTTTACTCTTCCCTCATAACGCAAATCCGGCCTCCCAGACACACGAGACCGGGGACTCCTCAAGCCAGGGGGCCTCCGGCCCCTTCCCTTCGTGGCCTCACTTCAAACCCCCTTCTGCCTCCTTTGTAAACTTTTCCGGAGGCGCCAGAAGTATAGTCAGAGCTTTCGTTTTCGGAAAAGAAAAATCATGAAGGAAAAAGAAAACACACGCATGTAACTTACGCTCATCCAGGAGAGCACAGCTGTGGAAAGAAGAAAGAGCGAGAATCCACTGCGCTCCCCGGCCCCAAAGCAGCGCTTGTTGTGAGGCACTTCTTTTTCCCCTGAGCCGGTGGAGGAGCCCGGCGGCGGCATTCACCCACAGGCTGATGCAAGACGCCTTTGAGAGAAACCTTGCATTCTGAGGATTCCTGGGAACGCGCCAGGGAGCCCGGCATCCAGCATGTTGCACATTTGGTTTCAATTAGGAAGGGGGTTGGGAGGGAAGACGAGAGTCACCAATCAGAGCTGTTTTCTGTTTAGAGACTATTTCTTTTGACCCAAGGGACCACGGGCAAAGCTATAATTTACAGCAAAACCCATTCATAGAAGAAAAAATACGTATAACCAGAGGACAGTCTTAAAGACACAGCCGTCTTCCGCCACTTCCCCACCCGGCGACCCCACCTCATTTTTCTTACTTGGGCTGAAGCTACAAGCACAGCTTAAGGTTTGGGTCCTCTTCCAATGGAAGCTTCCAGGACAGTTGGGTCACGCACATGGCGTTGGTCTTCGGTTTTTTACTCATGAAAGCTCAGAGCTGAGCCCGCCCCTGAGAGGATCTGAGTCAGTCCGACCCCACAGCCCCCCACCAAGAACACTGGACACTTGCAGAGTCTGAGACCCATTTCCCCTCAGTTCCCAGGTGGTTGCTGCCTCCAAGGGTCTGCTGCTGTGCTGGATTCATGCTGCTAAATGGAAACACGAGCGTTTACAAGGACTTCCCAAGTTATTTTGAAAGTCTTTTCTTTCCTTTTTCCTCTTTTTATTTTTTTTCCTATCCGTGGCCAGGGCCAGAGATCATGTGAAAGGGGAGAGCAGGCCCCGGGAGGAAGACTCCTCGGCTCCCTAAATGATAACTGATCGCCGTCTCCATCCTTCTGGGCACATGGCCTTAACCCTTCGGAGCCCGGATCATTCCTGCCCGAGCTCCAGGCTGCCCTGGAGGAGATGGTGGGGGAAGGCGGGTGGCAAAGGGAGGTGAAGGAGACCTAGCCCACCTTGGAGACACGGCCTCCTCGTCAGGGCACTTCCTTCCTTGGGGCTCCTGAGCCATGGCCATCTCGTCTCTGCTCACTCTGACAGGCTGTCTGGGCTGCACAGCCCCCACGATGAGAAAGGAGATGGGGTGCCAGGAAAGGAAGGGTGGGAAGGGACCGGATGGACAGTTCCCTAGTTTGGAGCAGGAGATACTTCTTAAGAGGAGAGGGGGGCAAGGAAGCTGCCAGTGGGATTATCCCGAGCCCAGCTGTCAGCAGGAAGCCCGAGCCTCATCGCTAGAGGACCTGCAGGTCACGAGGCTGCTCAGAGGTCAGCCGCTGAGATGGCTGAAGGAGAAAAGAGGACCAAGGAGAAAAAACTAAACTAGGGTGATTTTACCAAGAGAGGAGACAGGCAGAGATAAACCGACTAAGACGACACTTCTAATAACTCAGAATTTGAAGCCAGGTCCAGGGGTGACAGGCCAGGACGTTCAGTTCAACTCAGTACATACACAGTGCGCATTAATCGGCCCTGAGCTGGGCACTTGCCTGAGACCCTGCAGACACCTGGTTATGGAAACGGTCCTCTGTCACATGGATGGCGGATGGTGGGCGAATGGGTAAAGAAGATGTATATACACACGGCGGAACATTACTCAGCCATAAAAAAAACAGGAAATCCTGCCACTTGTGACAACATAGATGGATCTTGACGGCATTATACTGAGTGACATAAGTCAGACAGAGAAAGAAATACTATATGATCTCATTTATATGTGTAATCTTAAAAAACAAGAAACATGAAAAAGCCCAACTCATAGAAAAGGAGGTCCGACTACTTGAGGTTGCAGGGGCGGAGGGGAGAGGGCTGTGGGGGAATTACAGGGAGGGGTCAAAGGTACAAAGTTTCAGCTGTGAGATGAGTATGAGGTGGAGGGAGTAACTCACACCTCGGTGACGAGCCATGGTGACATCAGCTACCACCGCTGTCTGATATGTGAGAAAGTTAAGAGAGTCGATCCTACGAGTTCCCATCACAAGGAGATAATTCTTTTCCTTTATTCTGATTCTTTCTTTTCTTTTCATTGTATCCGAATGAGACAATGGATGTGAGCTGAACTTACTGCAGTCATCCTCTCCCAGTGTCCGTAAATCAAACCCTCATGCTGTACACTTACACCTACACACCAACAGATGTCAATTTGTCGTGCGGGAGACCCTGCTCGCTGCGCCATGTGTCATGCAGGGCGTCCGGTGGGGTCTCTGCTCCCACTCCCCACAAGAGAACGCAGGATATGGTGAGGCCAAAAAGGAACACCCACGGGGCCATAAGTAGGGGAGTCATACCACTATAGTCTCACTGGAGGCTGGGTTCACTGGACGTGGGACCTGCCATCCATTTTCTCTGCAACCGACCGACGACTCTCCTCCGCTCTCCTCCGCTCTCCCCCGCTCTCCTCCGTAGCCGCAGCAGTTATATTAGTGTCCAATGGCTCAATGGTTACAGCTGACGGCCAATCAGTCACAGCTGACGGCCATCTAATACCCGAGCCAGCACCCTTCCACGTGAGGCCGAGAGCCTGTAAACTACTTTCTGGGGCTTTGCCCCCACACAATTATTCGAGAAAAAGTTTTAAAAGCAAGAAATAGTCCTTGAATTCTCCCCAAACACCTAGGCCTGTAGTTGTTACCTCTCCGCATTAAAGACAGCATGACCTATCATTTCACAGATTTGGTGCGACCACGGGTCAAATGCGGAAAACAGTGATCATTTCATCAAGCCCAGAGCTGATAAAGGACGGAGTCCGATAATTAGAAGGTGTCCAGCATAGCGTGTCCAGCATAGCGTGTCCAGCACAACGACACCGGTTTTTAGGTGCTTCTCCTCCACAGGAGGCCATCTGTCCATGATGTGTCACAAGGACTTCAGCCTGAGCCAGAGACGTGGGGTCTGTGTGAGGAGACTGGGCCGCCCTGTCAGGAGTCTGTTGGGGTGAAGACCAAGGAGACTTCTGGGGAGAACTGCTGAGTGAAGACAGAAACAAGGGACAAAGACACCCCGACTGCACCCGAGCTGTGTCAGACGTAGGAGGAACCCTAAGAAAAGTACCACATCTTCTCAGGCAAGTCTGGGGTCTAACCTTGACAGGCCAAGAGTGAAGAGAGCGCGGCAACGCTGTTTTAAGGTGGAACACAGGTTCTCCTGCAAAGAGGCAGAGTGCTGCGAGGCTCAGAACATGACTCTGGGCCCTGGAGACCCGAATTTAAGCCTTGGTTCAGCTACTTGCTAACAGAATGACCTTGACTGGATGACCTAACCTCTCTGTGCCCCAGTTCCCTGGTACGTGGCCTAGACGGTCGTTGTAAAGAATAAGTGAGCTAATAAACACAGAGCGGTTCCAGCAGTAGCTGCCTCTGAGTGACCACTCAGTAAATTTTAACTGGCCAGCATACAGAAGACAGAACAAGATACATGCGGAAAGGTACAGAAAGAGAATGACTGTCAAGGAAATTAGGAAGCGTCAAAAGGACGAGATGACCAGGGCTTGCATTGCATACCCAGGACTATCTCTGAGTCATAGAAAAACGAGCCTGCAGCCCATCGAGCCCACCTCCTGCTCATACACACACGGTTGCACGCTACAGACGGGGACCCGAGGCTCAGAAAGAGTGAGTAACTCGGCCCGTGGTGAACAACAGGCAGGGCGAGGACCAGGTCTCCCAATTTCCGATCCAGTATAGAGCAACCATCTCACTGGAAACGAGGCAAAGGTGACACGGTGGCTGATCAGAACCTGAGTGATTTACCCAAAGAATAAGAGAGACCCCAGGGAAAGGGACGAAGGCCACTGAGGGCCATCTGTACCAAACTGGCCTCATCTTGCAGACTCAACTCTCCAGCATGTTTATGTCTATTTTGAAATTAGTTTAAAAGATGGTGTCACTAGAAACAACCTACAAAATATCTAATTTGAAACACAATATTATATAATAATAATCATATACCAAAATGTGCCTTTTGAGAATAATGTCTGAGAAAAATTTAAAAGTAGAACAGGCAACCACACAGAAAACCTTCTGTGGAATGATAAAAATAAAAATAAAATATTGGTTGAACTTCTAATCTTTCACTTTCAAACTCTGTCAAATGATGTGATTTCTGTATCCGGTTTTGTACTAAGAAGTCTCTGTTGTCTATGGAAAGCTGGATGAGTGTCTCAGTCAGGATGGAGATATGTTATTTTCAGATGCATTAAACAAATCTGATACCCAATAGGTCAAATTAGGTTTCTGATTAAACAATGTGCTGGTTAAATATAGGACTTAAACCAGCACCAGTGGTTTGTTATTGTTCGGTTCTTCACAGAGAAGCAATCATTTGAGAGCCCAGCGATGGAGAAAAGAAAGGAAGGCAGTTTGGGGAATAATATAAAGAAACTTAATTTGCAGTTTCCCTAGAAAAGAAGAATCGAGTGAAAATAAAATTGGTGCTGGGTTTGGGGCTCTAAACAGGTCCAATGTGAAAAAGTAGATCATAGAAATGTGAAACTACCATCATCATTTCAGTTGCACACTTGAAAAAAATAGGGAAAAAAAATGTCTAAAATAGAACTTGTATTTGGCCTACCAACTGAAAATTGATATTTTCATTATGTTTTCAGTCAAGGGTTGATCTGCAAATACTAGGTACAGTTTTGTTTCATGATTTCAACAGCTTTTTCCTATATAAAATCTTCTGTAGAATAGAAAAGCACGAAAAGACATATTTGGGAGTTTTTTTATGACAGCGGAGACCGGGGTCCCTGGGTCTCCTGTCTTACATTCCTACAAAGGCGTAACAATGTTCTGGGTCCGGCTCTATCACTCACTGTCTCCTTTTGGTTCATTCACCTAAATCAGTCAAGATAAACAAAGGCTCCTGTCCCTTAGCGAAGCATCAGTTATAAATTATTCTGGTCTGAATCATGAAATTTAATGCTTCAGTTTGTCCACCAATAAAAATAACACCCTGTAAGGACAATGCCAGTATGTGTTTAAAGGAACTGTCAACGGAGAAAAACGCTTGCATCTTCTAAATGGTGTCCTTTAAAAAGAACCCACATGGAGGCGTCATCATATGCATTTGTACTCCTTCCAAAAATCAAAGTCACTGGGTCATTCACAAGATGCGGTCTCTTTTAAGTTAAAGCTTTAGGTTTGGGGTCATGTTCACAAACCTCGGGACATAAGTATGAAACAATTTGCCTGTGTGAGAAGTGTTGTGGCCAGTGTCTCCCATAAGGAGGAGTAACCTGGAGATTCAATTTTTAAAACATCAATTTAGCCCCTTCGAGATGACATGTTCACATGCATTTGTACCTCCTTCCACATCAGTTTGCATCCAAATGTTAGCAAAAGGAGAAGCATTTCCAGAACGGTGGAGTAAGCACTTCCCAAAATCTCCTCCTCCGTAAAAGTAACAAAAACACTGGGAAAAATGTCAAAATCAACGATTTCAAAACTCTGGAAATTAACCAAAGGCTTGCAACAATCTGAGGAGCATTATTGAAGAAAAATGGCTAAAATTAGGTAAGAATCGTTGAGCTTTGTGGAGTTTTAACTTGCTCTATTCTCATCCCCTTCTGCCCAGCTCTGTACTAGCCTTTAAAACCAGGAGCCTCGAAACCATGAGAGACGCGAAAACCAGCAGCCTAGTAGCCACTAGTGGGGACAGAGGAGTGTGTAGCTCCCCAAAAAGCAACATCTCCAGAAAACTGTCATTATCGTACCTGTCTGGTAGCTGTGGAAAAGCTCCATTTATAAGGCTCGATATGACTCAATCCCTATCCCTAGGACATTTGTCCAAAACAAGTAACTATGGCCATTAAATCAATTAATTAAATCAATTAGACCAATTGTGGCAAAGGTTTAACACTGCAGTTATGTAAGGTGGCAACACAAGTTAGGGCAAACAAGAGGCTGGCTACAAAACCTGAAAGGAAACTCTGGGTGTGCTACGTCCACAGGGAACTCTGAAAAGCCTGAACATACTCCTAGGAGAGCATACACATGTATAAGTCTGTAAGCATGCCCAGGAAAGATCTGAGAAAAGCCTAAATTCTGACTTCTGGCCAACCTTGAGGCTCTGTGCAAACAGGAAGTGAAAACTAAGAAAGAAGTGCTAGCTGCTGGTCTGTGCATCTGTGTGTCCCAAGAAGAGCCCCTCAGCAAAGAGAAGGAGACTTGTGGGTTCAAAGCTTTTAAGAAAATCTCTGTTCAATCAGTAACTGACCTTTAAGTTAATCTAGCAAAGATTCCAGTGGCCACACATGCAAAGAATACAGACTAAGGAATTAGTTAAGAAAAGTCACTAAACAAAGAGCAACAGTAAAAAACAAAAACAAACGAGCGAGGAGAACCTGATTTCTGGGTTGCCACATTACATTATTTGAATTGTCCATTAAAAAAAAAAATGACATGCACACAATCAGAAAAGTATGGTTCACCCACGGAGGAAAAAACAATAAATAAAACCTATTTCCAAGGGAGACTAGATGCTGAACTTACTAGTGAAAGCCCTTAAACCAGCTATTATAAATATTTTCTAAGAACTAAAGAAAACCATACTCAAAGAATTAACAGTATAAGAACAATGACTCATCAAATAGATAATATAAATAGAGACAGAAGTTATAAAAAAGAACTAAGCAGAAATTTTGGAATTGAAAAGTACAATAACTGAAATCAAATATTCACTAAAGGGGCTCAACAGAAGATCTGAGCTGGCAGAAGTAAGAATCAGTGACCTTGAAGATAGATCAATAGTGATTACAGTCTGAGAAATGCAAATAAAAGGGAACCAACTCTCAGGGACCTGTGCGACACTGACAAGCATACCAACATATGCATAACGGGAGTTCTGGAAGAAAAGGAAGGAGAAAGGGCAAGAACAACACATGAACAAATAACGCCCAAGAACACACTAAATTTGATGACAAAATATCCACACTCCCAAGATCAATAAACTCCAAGGAGAATAAATGTCAAAGGTCTATACCTAGACCCATTATAGTCAAACTACTGAATGCCCAAGACTGAAAGAGAATCTTGAAAGCATCAAGAGAAAAATGAGTCATCATAACAAGAGATCCAAATTAAGATTAAATGCTGACCCACTGGATACCATGGAAGTCAGAAGGCAGTGGGATAACATATTTACTGTAAGTGTTGGAATAAAAACAATGCCAACCAAGAATTTCATGTCCTGTAAAACTATTCTTCAAAAATGAAGGAGAAATTAAGATATTATCATGTTTTTTAAAAACTGAAAGAATTCATTACTAATAGACATTCCCTGCAAGAAATCCTAAAGGGAGTCCTTCAGACTCAAATGAAAGTTCTCTAGATGGAAACTTGAATCCATATGAAGAAATAAAAACACTGGTAAAAATAAGTACACAGGTATATGTAAAACAGTATAAATGTATTTTTGTTTTTGACACTTTTCTCCTCCTAACTGATTTAGAAGACAACTGAATAGAGCAAGAATTATAAAAATGTATTGATGGTCTTAAAATGTAAAAAGATATAATTTATATAAATAATAATACCAAAAAGGAGTGGGCAAGGAGCTATACTGGATACTAACTTTGGTATACTATTAAAATTAAATTGATATTAATTTAAATAGATTAAGTTAACATGTTAATTGTAATCCCAGGGAAAGCACTAAAAAATAACATGTATTACATATTATATATATATATATATATATATATATATATATATATATATGTATATATTCACAATTTATATTATATATGACATATATATGTGTCATATATATATCATATATATAAAGAAAAAGCAAGGGAATTGCAGTGGCACACTAGAAAAATATCTATTTAACACAAAAAAGAGGTATTAATGTAGGAATAGAGGGGAGAAAAGACATAAGGCGAATAGAAAACAGTGACAAAATGGCAGGTGTAAATCCTACATTAGTAATTACATTAAATGTAAGTGGGTTAAACTTCCAATCAAAAGGCTGAGATTTGAAGAATGGATTAAAATATATTTATGTGTGTATTTTCTTTATAATATTTTCTATATACAAGATCATGTAGTATGGAAATACTTTTCTCCTTTCACACCAAGCTAAATTCTTTTTCTTTCTCTTTCTTGTCTAATTGCTCTGGACCTCCAGTGTGATTATGAATTAAAGTGGACATCCTTGTCTTGTTTCTGATCTTAAGAGGAAAGCTTTTAGTGTTTCATTGTTGAATATGATGTTATTTGTAAATTTTCATAAATGCCCTTACCCAGATTAAGGCAGTTTCCTTCTCTTCCTAGATTGTTGAATGTTTTCATCATAAAAAAGTGTTGGATTTTGTCAAATGCTTTGTCTTCATCAATTTAGATGATCATGTGTTTTTTCCTTTCATTCTATTAACGTGGTGTATTAAATGGAATAATTTTTACATGTTGAATTTCTATTTCACTCTTGGTAAAAATGCCATTTGTTGATGTGTAAAATCCTTTCAATATACTGCCTTATTCGTTTTACTAGTATTTTATTGAGGATTTTTGTGTCGATGTTTATAAGTGATAGTGTTCTGTAGTTTTCTTCCCATGATGTCTTTGTCTAGTTTTAGTATCAGGGTAATACTGGCCCCATCAAATGAGTTAGAAAATGGTTCCTTTTCTCCTATATTTTGAAATAACTTCAGAAAAATTGATGTAAATTCTTCTTGAAATGTTTGGTAGAATTCACCAATGAAGCCATCTAGGCATGTAATACAAAAGATTTCCCAGAACTGAAAGACATAAATCTCAAGTTGAAAGCATCCTCAAGAAGCCAGCAAAGTTAATGAAAAATGTTTCACACCAAGGAATTTTATCATGAAATCAGAAAAATAGAAAAGAAAGATGCCCAAGGCTTAGAGAGACCACACAACACAACAGTGCTCCATACTGGGAATCAGTATTGCATCCAATTTCACAACAGCAATACTGGAAGCTCGATGACAATGACTCAGTGCCTCCTGAACCTGAAGGAAAATCTCTCCAACCTAGAACATTGGGCCCAGCCAAAATGTCTATCAAGTGTGGCAGTAAATAAAAATATTTTTTTTAAAAGATTTTATTGGGGAAGGGGAACAGAACTTTTATTCTGTGTGTGTGCTTCCAGGATTTTTTTCCAAGTCAAGTTGTTGTCCTTTCAATCTTAGTTGTGGAGGGTGCAGCTCAGCTCCAGGTCCAGTTGCCATTGCTAGTTGCAGGGGGCACAGCCCACCATCCCTTGCGGGAGTCGAACCGGCAACCTTGTGGTTGAGAGGACGCGCTCCAACCAACTCAGCCATCCGGGAGCTCAGCGGCAGCTCAGCTCAAGGTGCTGTGTTCAATCTTAGTTGCAGGGGGCACTGCCCACCATCCCTTGCGGGACTCGAGGGATTGAACTGGCAACCTTGTGGTTGAGAGCCCACTGGCCCATGTGGGAATCGAACCGGCAACCTTCGGAGTTAGGAGCACAGAGCTCTAACCGCCTGAGCCACCGGGCCAGCCCAATAAAAATATTTTAAAGCATGCAAAGACTCAAAACCTTACCTTTCATGCACCATTTCTTGGGAAGGTACTGGAGTATGCTCTCCATCCTTGCAAGGGAGTAAGCCAGTGAAAAAGATGTGGAAACAGCGGGTCCAACATAGAGAAGGAGTGAGAGGAAGTACCTGCACAGACGCCATGAATTGCAGAATAACTAGTCCAGGTGGGAGGGGAGAGGAGAGAGACATGTCTGATGTTTCAGTGCTTTGAAACTGAAATTTAGATATATTGCTTTGCATTTGAGAGATCTTTTAAAACATTTGGACAAAATAGCAGTGGGTAAATAGCTAAGCAAATGGAAGAACAAGGAAATTATTAACTCTAGATTAAACAAAAAGTTGTGTATAAAAGAAAGCATAATGATAGTACACTACCTGGAGAAAGTGTGGGGGTATTTCTATAACCATAATACTGTCAATGCTAATGTTGATTTGACCTAATGTTGTGCGATAACCATATTGGGAGGATATTGGGAGGAGGAATGGGAGACGATAAACAAGGTATTTAGAAAGCTAGGCTCTCATCTACCGTAACAGAAAGCTAATGCTAACATCTACAACTGATAAATTTATAAATCATACTATATGCATAAATACATGTACATAGAAATATAGAAGTGAATACGAGAAGAAAATGCTACAAGAACTTAAAGTGGTTACTTCTAGGAAACAGGACTGGGGGGGCTGAGTAGGAGTGGGGCAGAGAACTGGTATTTTTAAAACAACCCTTTTGCTATCATTTAATTTTCTAAACACATCAAGAGAAGTACAAATTAAATTAAAATTTTCAAGTAACATTTTAGTGTAAATGAATTTATCAGACCCTTTTCTCAAAAGGGCTTTTGTTGGAGTGAAATCTAAAGAGAGCATATAAAAATAAGAAAATTTCACTAATTTCTACAATCCATACTGTTGGTACTATTTCTGAGACTCAGTTCTGGGTCCCATCCAACCCTTCCCGATCCTGCTGTAGAGTTTCCACCATTTTATCCACACCTAGACCTTTCATTACTCTCAGTTAACCGATGGCCCCTATATTCTAACTCCAGCTGCCCTGGAATCCAGTCTGAATTTTGTCACCAACTAGCCATGTAACTTTGAGGGGGTGACTTCCCCTTTGGTCCTCGGGTATCTCATCTACAAAATACTCAGACTAAGTGATTTCTTAGTCCTTCTGCAGATGGGAGTGGTAACAACAGAGACGTTTTCCTGGGCCGAGCTGTGGTAGGACCCTTGGGGAACACTGATCTGGAGAGGGAAGAAGAGGGCTGGTGGAGCATTCGTGTTGGAATTCTGGGATAACACACGGAGCCCAACAATTCTAGAACCTCTGGTTCACTTTCTCCTAATGCCTGAGCTTTTGAAACTGCTGCCCTCTAGTGCCCAGAAAACACCTACCAGGAAGGCAGCCAAGGCCGCGAGAATGGAGGCAGCCAGGACAAGACCCCGGGGCGCAGCGGGCGCAGAGGAACTAGCCCATATACACTCAGGAAATGAGTGAGAAAGCAAAATGAACCCATCCTCGCCCTCTAGGTCAGCTCATGCCAGCCCGACAGCAGGCCAGATGAGGGCAGGATGAGCAAGGGGCCACATTCCAGAGGAGCGCAGACAGCTGCAGAAACAAACATCCACGTGTCACTGCTGGAAGGGCAATGAAACAGGGACACAGGATACCAGCGTGAGGCAAAAACAGCTCTTTCCTTATAGATGCTAATTGAAAAAATACTAGGGGCCTTCAGTTTGGCCATTACTTGGATAGTCTCATCTCTGACTGAGAAGAGGTAAGCAAAGCAGTTAGTCTTACAACTTCGTCATGGGGCGGGGCGGGGAGTGGGATGGAAAGGGGGGGCGTTAGTTTTTGACTTCCACCTGCAACCCAAGGCACAAACTGCAGGTTGTGGATTTTCTTCTCACTGCCCAGAAGCAAGTTATCAAGATTCCTGCCTCATTTCGCAAAAGCTCAACCAATGAAACTGAATAGAATTTAGTGTCTTCGGGCCTTTTCCATGCTGAGGCAGTCAGACCAGTGCCAAATTCAGCCTGCCAAATGCACTGCCCCTCAGTGCGCCGCTTATGAGCTGTGGACAGATGTGTGCTGAGAATATACTAAAGGGAGGGAAAAGAATATGAGAAAAACTTTTCCACTGAAACAACTACATTATCTAAATATAGCCCAGTTCTACTATCAAACGTTGATTAGTTATTCCCAGAACTGCACCTCTATTCCCTGCAAACAGCCCCCCTCTCTGTCCGTCTCCCTCCTTCCGCTCTCTCCCTCTCCCCTATAAATTAAAAAGAAATGGAGTGTAGGCTCAAACAGTGATTGGCTTGGGGCTGGGGTTGCATAACCTTGTCCATCCCCTTACTTCACACAAACCTGGGTGTAGCTCTGGTGACAGCCATCTGATCGTCATCTGGTCTCTCTCGCTGTGCCTATGACACTTCTGACACTTCCTCCTTTGAGACTGCAGGCGGAACCGATCTCTTACCAAGTTGCCTTTCACTTGAACTGCTGATTTGAGGCTCACTGAACACAACTGTTCTCCTTCGTTATTCGTTTTTTCCCCATTCCTCCTTGACCTTGATAGCTTCAGAATGGCCACACAACTAGTCCACTCCTTTACTCTTCCCAAAGCTTAGCTGGTGCATATACCATTCTTCAGAATGTTGGGGTTAGAAGGCATGGCAAGCAGCAGCACAGCACAATAATTAAATGGGCTTTAGAGTCAGATAGACTTGGATTTTAATCCCTGCTGTGCCATCTACTAGTTGTGGAATTTAGGTAAGTTATTTAAACGCTCTTTGATGAGTGAATTATTTTAAAATGTATTTTTAAACTTCGAAATGCAGAGTAATATATCTTCTTTCTTTTTAACTGAGGTATAGAGTCAAAGAATAAAATTAACAAATCTTAAGTGTCCAGTTTGATGAATTTTTAAAAACACACACGTGTAATCACAGCTGGTCAAAATACAGCCTATTTCCAGCTCTCAGCAGGGCCCCTTCTCCTCCTAACTCAACAGGTACGTCTTCCATAGACACTACTATGCTGACCTTTGTCGTCACAGATTAGCTTTGCTAATTCTTGACCATCATATAAACGGCCCAGTACAGTGTGTACTCGTGTCTGGCTTCTTCCTCCCAACATCATCGCGAGGCCATACGCTAAATTTGTTTAACTTTTTAAGAAACTGCCACACTGTTTGCCAACATGGCTGCCCCATTTTATATTAGCACCACCAACATAGGAGAGGTCCACAGCCTTGTCGACTTTTTGCATGGTCAGTCTTTTCGATTCAAATTAATAAGTCATGGTACCTCGTCATTATGGTTTTCCTTCCATGTCCAAATGACTAACGATGGTCAGCATCTTTCACGTGCTTATCAGTCATCAGTGTCTTCCTCACTGAAGTATCTGTTAAAATCTTTTGTCCATTTTAAAAATTAGATTTTCTTATTGAATTTTTAGAGTTCTTTATGTATTCTGTATACAAGTCCTTCGTCAGATATGTGATTTGTAAATATTCTCTCACAACTTATAGCTTGTCTTCATTCTCCTAAAAGTGTCTGTCAAAGAACAGAAGTTCATAATTTTGATAAAGTTTGATTTATTGTTTTGATTTTTTTTTTTTTTTTGGATTGTGCTTTTGGATATCTAATTGTTCCAGGACCATTTACTTAAAAGACTATTCTCTCTCCAAAAGTGCAGAGAAACGCCTACTTTTGTTGAAAATCAATTGACCATACATGTGAGGGTCTATTTCTAGAGTCTGTTCTGTCCTGTTACCTTGTCGTCACTACTGCACTATCCTGATTACTGAAGCTTTACAGTGAGTCTTGACATCAGGCATTACAAGTTCTCCAACTGTGTTCTTCCTTTTCAATGTTGCTGTGGCTTTAAAATCTTCTTGTTAATTTCTACAAAAATGGCTGCTGGATTGGGATTAAGTTGAATCTACAGATTAATTTGGGGGGAATTGACATCTTAACAGCACTAAATCTTATTTGTTTTTGTAATTTCACTCAGTGTTTTGTCATTTTCAGTGTACAGATCTTTCATATATTGGTCAAATTTACCCATAATCATTTTATGTATTTTAACATTATTATAAATGATAGATTTTTAAAATTTTGATGTCTAATTGTTGCTAGGCTATAGAAATACAATTTTCGTATATTGATTTCATATCCTACAACCTTGCTAAACTAAGTTATTAGTTCTAATTTCATTTATGCAGATCCCATAGGATTTTCTAGGTAGATGTTCATGACGTCTGCAAAAAGACTAGTTTACTTCTTCCTTTCCAAGCTGGATGCCTCTGTATCTTTTCCCTGCCCTATTGCAATGACTAGAACTTCCACATGACACTGAATAGAAGTGGCGATGGCAAATACACGGCCTTGTTCCTGATTTTAGGGCGACAGCATAGCCTTTCACCATTAAGTGTTAATATTAAACTGTAGGATCTACTTACATGATGACATCTGTTTACTTATCCCTTCTATCCCAGTGCAGTGAGACTTTTCATCAGGAAAGAGGGCTTAATCTTGTGAAATGCATTTTTTAAGACATTATTGGCATACAATCTCCTGTTAGTTTCTGGCGTACCTCAAACTGACTCGATATTTATATGCATTACAAAGTGATCCCCCATAATAGGTGTATTTGTCATAGAACCCAGCAATTCCACTTCTGGATATTTCCCCAAAGAAAACAAAAACACTAACTCAAAGAGATGACTGCACCCCCATGTTCACTGCAGCGTTATTCACAATAGCTAAGATGTGGAAGCCACCTAAGTGTCCAGTGAAAGAGGAATGAATAAAGAAGACGTGACACATATATACAGTGGAGTGTTACTCAGCCATAAAAAAGAATCAAATCTTGCCATTTGCGACAACATGGATGAATCTAGAGGGTGAAATGCGTTTTCTGAACCTATAATTTGTCTATAATTTTTAGCCTGTTAAAATGGTAAATTATGTTGATTAATTTCAAATGTTAAGCTAACCGTGCATTCTTAGGATAAACCCCACTTTGTTCTGTTATCTATTTTATATATCATTGGATTCAATTGCTAAAATTTTGTTAAGAATTCTACAACTAGTATAACACCCTCTAGGTCCATCAAAAGTCAGACAGAGAAAGGCAAATACCATATGATCTCACTTGAATGTGGAATCTAAAAAAAACAAAATAAACAAACAAACAAAACAGAAACAAACTCATAGATACAGAGAACAAACTGATGGTCGCAAGATGGGAGAGGGGTAGGGAGATGGATGGAAAAGGTGAAGAGATCAAGAAATGCAAATTGGCAGTTGCAAAAACAGTCACAGGGTGTAAACTACAGCGTAAGGTATATAGTCAGTAACACTGTATGACTATCTATGGTGTCAGGTGGGGACTAGACTTATGGGGGGGATCACTTTGTAAATGTCTGATCACTATGTTTATACCTGAAACTAACATAATATTGTATGTCAACTGTAATTGAAAAATAAAACTTTTTTAAATTGAAAAAAGATGTCTGCTGTAAAAACGTAAGAGGACGTCTACACCTGTGTGGGTGGCAGCCACTGAGATGGCTCCTGGGGCCCTGCTCCTGGCATCATGACCTGGAGTCCCCTCTTCCCACGTGGTGCAAGACCACACAACACCGTGGAGGTGCGGCCGCCTGGCACCTGAGCTCAGCCTCCAGGCGGCGCTGTGGCAGCCGAGTCGCCTGCCCTCTCCCCTGCCGGATCAGTCCAGCGGAGGAAAGCCGGCGGCCTTGCGGGGAGCTGGCCTCTGGAGAGCCCATGTGGCAAAGGAAAGGGAACTCTTGCCCAGGGCTGCACGGGACAGCTTGGCACCGCGTTCTGCAGCCCCAGTCAAGCCTTCAGGTGACTGCCACCTTGGCTGCCAGGCCGACTGCAGCCCCGTGACAGAGCCTGCGCCACAGCGACCGGCTAAGCCACAACCTGGGTTCCTGACCCTCAGGAACTGTAAGAAAGTAAACATGTGCCGTCATGCAGCAATAAACAATGATTAGGGACACCATTAAGTTACGTGGAAGCAGTCTGATCCTTTCAGGTGTTGCTTTGTCAGTCTGGACAAGACCTGCATTTAGTCTGGCCAGAGCCTTCTTAGTTGTCCACGCACTACGCTGGGAACTCCGAGGTTCCCCGCGGGGCCGCGCCTCCGCGTCCTGTCCGCCTCCTCTCCTCGGCCGCGAGCACTTTACACCGTGGGCACTCGGGTGCCTTCGCAGACCTCCAGCGTTTCCTCTGCGCAGCGCTCTTCCCCAGGACTCCTCCCTTGCTCTCCAGCCACCTGGGCTTCCCCAGAATCTCAGCTACACCTCCCACCTCATGCAGGCGGCCAGCATCCTCCTGGTCCCCCATCCTCCAGGCAGCAAACTGGGACATTCGTGGGGCTCACTTCATGTGTGTCCTGTCTCCCAGAGACCACCCGCCTTGGTGGCCTGATGTGCAATGTCTTGTGTTCCAGTGTTTCATTTATTTTATCTGTTTTTTCAGTTGTTTCGGGTGGGAGGGTAAATCCAATCTCTGTTCATTAGAAGTGGAAGTTCCAATACATCTGTCTTAAGCTCCAAAGAATCAAAACCAACAGCATATGTGTGGAGAGATTCACTCTAAGGAACTGACCCATTCAGGTGTGGGGGCTGCAAGGCCACAAGCTGCAGGGGAGGCAGGAGGGCTGCAGAGCCCGGGACGACCAACACCACAGGGCACATGTGCGCCCTGGGCAGAACTGCTCGCTGGGAGAAGTCAGTCTTTGTTTCATGAGGCCTTCCACTGATGAATGAGGCCCACCCCGTGATGAAGGGCAATCTGCTCTACTCAAAGTCTAACCATCTAAATGTTCATCTTACCTAAAAACACCCTCACAGAAACATCCTGAACGTTGGATCCAATATCTGGGCACCATGGCCTGGCCAAGTTCACCCATAAAAATTAACCGTCGCAGTAATATAAAGAAATTAAATAATTACACTGATAGTTAGGAACCAAGATTTTTCACAAGAGAAAAGGCCACAAACATAAAATCAAAGAAGTACCTGATTTTGTTAGATTGGAATTTCCAGTATAAACTCCTGTCACCTATTTCTTTTGCAAAACAAACCAAATGCACTTTCTAGCTCAATCGTCTAAAAGGCTCTAGAACCTCTAGCAATAACCATTCCTAGTGCTCAGATTACAGCATCTACCCACCGTACAAGGAGCCAGGGCTGTTCAGAGCAACGGCTCCCTCTGGCAGGCTGGACTCCTTTCCCAGTGCTGGGCGCCACTGGGGACCTCTCTCTTCAAAGGGCTTGAAGGCTCATTTGAAGGTGACCTCAGTGAAGCATGTAGGATTATCCAGACTTGACTTGCATTCTGGGAGCATACAGATAGCAGTGCGGTGCCACGGTTCCTGGAAACTGACCCCTGGCACACCCCCTGACTACAGTTACTGTCTACACTCTCCTCCCACAGAGGACTGGATCTTTCTAGAATGGAGTCTCTCCTTTGGTCCAAGAGTGCAGACTTGATTCCACAAGTAAATTTAGATTTACAAACCTAAATAGTCATAGCAAGGATTTCTCCTAAATAAAGCCGGAAAGTAAATGTGTCACAATAAATTAGTTCATAAATACATTTTTATATAAAAAAATCTAAGCCTGTATTCTTAAAAAGAAAAAGAAACAAACCTGTCTAGGGTAGGGCTAGAAATGTTTCAGTTGGTTCTGAGACATCTGACCATAGCAGAAAGCAAAGAAGCAACAAAAGAGTGCTGGAGTCTTGTCAGAACACAGAGCCAGCTCACAGTGCTCGCTGGCCGGAACCAGTGATGATGATGATGATGGGGACACATCACACATGTCCTTAGGGCTCAGGTGCTCACTGTGATTGTCAGGACCAGGGAGCACTTCCCACATCACCTTTGGGGAGTGCTAGGGACTAAGTCCTCATTCCGGAAGCATTTATCCCGCTTCTACTGCACTAGGTAATCAAACAATCAATGACAGTTTTTCTTTGTAAAACATCTTGTTAAGAAGTACAAAGAAATGATAGAAAAACTCAATTTTCCAGCCCCTAATGAAATAATGGATCTAGAAAACAATCATCAGTAACTGCTAAGACATTAAATGAAAGGTTGACAGGAACTCTATAATGGCGGGAGCAGGCTGATAATACCCAACTGAAAACACTGATCACGCTCAACGTCACAAAAAGAGAGAATTACGTGCTTTCTGATGAGACTCAGTAGGAAGGATGCAGCACTATCTATGAACTGTATTTTATCCAAGTAAAATGGGGCTGAATCTGATCAAACCTCATATACAACCACAGTTTTCAGGAAATATGGGGGATAGAAGAACATGTTAAAAGACACCAGGGAAACAAAATCCAAAATGGACCAATTTATACTGGGAAAATAACCAGTTTTTTCCAACAAACAAATATTGGGGGGAAAAGAAAAAGAGGGAGGAGGACCCACCCAAGATTAAAAATCATTTAAGACACATAACAGTCAAAGGCAATAAAAGTACTTTAGAACCTGATTCAAATAAACCAATATAAAAAGATATGCCTGAGACACTTGGGGAACTTTGAACACTGGCTGGATAAGCTGATATCTTAGTCCGTGTGGGCGGCGATGACACAAACCTCACAGACGGGTGGCTTAGGAACTACAGACATGACTTCTCACCATCCTGGAGGCCGGCTGTCCAAGGTCAAGGCAGATTCCGTGTCTGGTGAGACCTGCTTCCTGTGTCATGGACAGCTCTCCTCACTGTGTCCTCACGGAGTGGAAGGGAGGAGGGAGCCCTCTTGGGGTCCCTTTATAAGGACACTGATCCCATTCACGAGGCTCCGCCCTCACGACTTCATCGCCTCCACAGGCCCCGCCTCTGACACCTCCACGTGGGGGTTAGGATTCTCACATACGAATATTGGAGGACACAAACATTCAGTCTATAGATGATATCAAGGAATTATTATTATTAAGCTTGTTCAGGCGTGGTTATATATAGAATAGAAAACTGGAATTCTAAATAAAACTAGAATTCTGTTTCTTAGATATATACTGAAGTATTACATGTAGAATTGATTTTAAAGTAATTCAGTGGGGTAGTGAGGGGTGGGGATTAAATAAAACAGGATTAGCCAACAAAGCTAAGTAATAGAGGCTCACAGAGCGATGATGACACACTTGTTGTTATGTGTTCAGAACCCTGAAAACACTGTCTGTATATTTGGTGTCACTGCTGACGCAGAGCTTTGGCAGGCCTCTGAGGCCTCGTGTTTACTAGCCTGGTAACACAACCCTGAACCCCACCTTCCCTCCGAGGACTCCTTGGGCGTCTCGCAGAAAGGCTCAGTCTCAGAGCCAATCACCTTGAATTCCTCCAGCACACAGGGCTCACACAGCCCTCCGAGCAGAGGCGCTATCATGTTTCACAACGGAAGGAGCTCCAAGGTAGGCTCAGGTCAGAGGTCAGTGTGGCCCCTCGCCGTGCCCCCTGCCGTGCCCTTCACCACGATGGCGCAGTGTGCATTCCATCACTGAAGGTGCGCTCACATCGCCACCTCACCACTGCCAGCTCTCTCCCACCTTTACCTGATCTGATCTATCCACGTGAACATCCTTGCTTTATTCTTCCTTTCAGCCTTTATAAAAGGTAAAACTTTTCATCATAAAATTACTAAAAATGCATCATCCAAAAATTTATGAAATAGAAAACCCCACACGTAATGCCATCCACACACCATTTTACTTTTTACTTCTCATTCAGCCTGAAACTCATCACATTTTTAAACCAAATTATTCATTAACTTTTCCTTCTCTCCTACCACCCCCACCCTCGTGTTAGGAAATGGTGAGTCAGAGAGGGACAGAATTTGGAAAGAGTTGCATTCAGGGTGGTTCTCGGAGATGTTTGTACGACGGGGTCAGTCCGGATGCTTGTTTCCCTCCTGTCTGTGCTGCTCTCCTCACGTGAAACGCTCTTCACGCTTTGCGGCTCTTGCCTAATTTTCAAAGCCAGAGCACATTCGAATTCCTTCCCATGCCCTGGTTGCTGACTAAGTCTACACCTCCGTCCGCAGTTCTCACTGCCCTGGCATTGTTGAGCACCTGACCACAGGAACAACCCCTAGAACTTTCTAAACGTCTCCAAGTGGCTCAGAGACTCAGACGCGTCTGGAAACCAACCGTGTTCTCACAGCTTCTCGTCCTAGTCAGGTCTCACTAGCTCCGTGTCCACTCTTTTACCACCATGGGTACCCTTCCCATGGTGTTTTGAAGACTAACGGTCACATACAATGCATCTACTTGCTTTCTGGCTAAGCTCGTCCTGCTCTAGGAACACGGCCTGTTTCTCCCGAGTTTCTGTTCTATTTGGTGCCATTCTGAAACCATCCATCGGCCCCCACACTCTCCAGCGGCAGTGCCTCTCTAACTCCAGCGAGCATGTGACCTGGGGGGCTTGCCACAACAGACTTCTGAGCCCACCCCCAAACGTGTAATGCAGTAAGTCTGAGAATTCGCATTTCTAACATGTTTCCAGGTCAGAGACCACAGAAGAAAACCACAGGCTTCCTTCCTAATTAACCCTGTAACTTGGCCTCACCTGGCAACCTGACCCAATTAAGTGACCCCCACCTTCCTCTCCCAGAGGAAGAATCTCCCTCTAATAATTGATTGCTGAAGCACAATACAAGTTTGGAATTAAGGCAATTAAATCTAAGAAATCAGAGTTAAATTATTTGAGTGCTTACTATGGGTAAAGCCTGGTTCTGATTACAGAAGCCTCACTGGTTTTTCCTAATACATGTTAGAAGCACTAAGGCATATTTTCTTGTGGGAATATAAGCCCCTAGCCCCAATCTGAGAGGGGAATAGCTCTGCTCTCGAAACGGTGGGGCTCTCTGTGGAGGAGCCTGGCACACCAAACGCCAGCTCACGACCGGTAACTGTCACTGAACTGAATTCCTTACACCAAGTACTAAGTTCTCTTTCCACTGTGTTAAGTGGGTTCATTCTCTCTTTCACCAGAATGCCAGCTGTGTAAGGAGAGGACTGTTGTGTTTCTCTCCCCGGTCATGCTGTTCCTGTGACAAGTACCCGGCCCGTACTGGCTGACTCATCCCCTCATCACTTCCCAGCATGCTTTTCATAACTGGGGCCCTGAGAAGGGTGGTGAATTGCAAAAGCTTCCATCTCTGCCAGTAGAAAACCAGATTTCCAGGCCAGCTGAGTGATTCGTGTTTTAGTCACTGTCCTGGATTGGGCATGATTCCTGCCTCTTTTTACCTGGACAACTAAGATCGGATGTATCATGAAGAATCACAAGTACAGGCTGGGGACAGTAGCTGGGGTCGGAAAGACAAGCCCGTTACCATCACCGCCCAAACTTCAGGAACAGAAGGGCTAGAAATTAAAAATGCAATGCTCTTGGTTCACCTTCCGGTATGTGTCACTAATAATTCCTCTTTAGACGTCAAAACTGGATCCGTTTTGAGAAGCAGGCGGGAAGAACCAGAAGTCAAATATTCAGACAGCGCAAGCGCATCCGTGATTCTCAGCAGTTACTAGCACAGGTGGGGGACAAACTCAGGTGACTGCTGACTGTCACACACACATGACCGCTCCATGTCCGGGGCGTTCGGACTCCTATTTTTATAGACATTTACCCAACTCTGTGTTTTCTGAACAGAGCAGTTACTTCACACAAGGCTCACGAGGAGCACAACGTCGTCACCCACACTCCACGGCCGACGGCACCGGGTCCCACCTCGGCCCCTCTCCCATCTGAGCTGCCACCGCCCCTTCCCTGCCATTACTGGAGTCGTCAAAGTGACGGGGAGGAGACAGGAGACGAACACTCAGGAAACAGGGAAGGAAGCATACCCTCAGCTGTGAACTGCTGCGCTCTGTCCTCACACGGGCGAGCTGCTTCAGACGGAGAACGCAAACCTCACAAGTCCTTCTGAGCAACGGGATGGATAACAATAGCAAAATTGGGCTGTTACTGACATAAAACAGAAAATACGCTAAATACATTGTTTAGGCTTTAGCACAAAAATAAATTCAGACATCAATATCATCCGATCTTTAAAAGAAACACGGATCCTTAAACACTTTACTTCTACAGAACAAAAGCCCCGCCCATGACATCTTACGACAACTTGTCGGTGGAAAATAAAATGTATTCATCTCTTCTCTGGCCATAATTTTTAGAATTTTCATTTGTCCAGATGCTAATTTTATATGCTTTGGGTCAACACTTAAATGCTATATACAATGTATGTCTAAAGCTCAAATTTTCGTGTAAACTATATTTTAGACCTAGAGAACCTTACCTAATGACCGTATTTCAAGAACCCCCTTAGTCTCTTTTTTTAATCTTCTAGCTGAAAACAAACAAACAAACCTGGAAAATGGTAGTGATAAACTTGCCTGGGGAAATGCAGGAACTCTATTCTTTTGCATCCCTAAGTGCCACAAATATTTGGGCAGAAGAGGACACCCCAGTGCTATGGAGCGGGGTCTCTCAGGCCGCCGGCCCGTACTGAGAGCCAGTCCTCTGCTGAGGCGGCTTCCGGTCTGCTGGCGGGTGTGGGCCACAGCCCTACTCTCCAGTCCCGAGATGCCACATGCACACCACACCCTCAGCTGTGACAAGCAAGTCTCCAGACATGGCCGTGCAGAGGGGGCCAAATCCATCTCTGGTGGAGAAGCCACTGTCATACAGTGATAGGAGAACAAAGTCCAAAGTTAAAGATTCATTACAAATCTCTTCGACTCTGCAATTTCCCAGAAGTGTCGATTTGGTTTTTTTTCATTATTTCAAAGTTTCTCCCAAGTTTCATATTTTCCCAATGGAATAAATTCCTCAAGGTACAAATGACACTCCAGAGACAAGAAGAAAAGTTTATTTTACTATCCAATTATTTTCTTGAAAAAGTTTACTTTTTGATAAAATAAAACAAACTTCTAGTACCATAGAAACCTTCCCACACGCACAACGGCATGTGATTACCGCGTATGTCCAGCTCTGAGAACGACTGCTTGCAGCTCCGAGGAAAGGGGTGGCGCACACCCGACTACCCACGCTGTGGGAAATGTTCGTTGGTTTGGGAAAGAATTATACAATTGAAAAATATAAATAAGACCTTCGATGAGCTGAGAACTGTAAAAATGCTTCCTGAAGTCCAGTCACTTGGATGTTGGGGGCCACGGTCATTACGAAGGTCAACGAGCACACGGAGCCTGTGGGTGCTCTGCCTGATGCTCCAGGAGGCGGCCTGGGGGTCGCAGGGGGTCTATGAAAACCAGACCCCATCCTGACGGTGCGCAGCTGGGGGCCGGGCTCATAGGCCGTTCTTCACCAGCTCATGGACTCCATTCTCGTCGATGATTAAAGGTGCGTGGAATTCTTTACCTGCCACGTAACTTTCTATTCCCTACGAGAAGGGGTGAAATGAAACACCGTTAGGAAACTGGCGAGCACGAGCCACGCACGGCTGGACTCAGTGGCGGTAACAATGATTTAAAGCATGGGTGCCAGAAGTCGCGCTGAGACGCAGAATTTAAGTCGATAGAAACCTATTTATTCTAACCTGGGCTGAATGACCTACTTATGACAGCACAAAACAAACACTAAAAAGCAGTAAAACTCTTCTGATGATGCTGTAACTCTGAAGTCAGCAGATGACCCTCATTCCCCCTACAACCAGCAGCAGCAGCAGCAGCAGCAGCAGCAGCAGCAGCAGCAGCAGCAGCAGCAGCACAACTAACTGCGCGGGCGCGGCCTCTGCTGCCAGAACTGAGCACGCTGAGCGCGGTCTCCAGAGAATAGATCCCCTATGAGAAGAGTGGGGACCCTCACTCCCGGGCCTTAAAGGTGTAACGAGCACTAAGTCTATGAACAAAATAGACTCTCTGAGAGGAAAAATCATATTGCGCTAAAAAGAGTCAGATGATTTATCTAAAAAACAAGGCTGTTTCATGTTATTTTAAAAGCCCATTGCATTGCACGTATAGGTGAAAAGCACTGAACAGTAAAGATTCTGTTTGTGCTACGTAACCCACTTCTGGGACAGATGCAAAGCCGTAACAGCAATTCTCAGGGAAAAGGATTCAGGGCGGATGCACCCTTTGGGCTCATCCCCCAGAGGGGCTCGTCCCCCAGCCGTGCTCATCCCTCAGAGGGGCTCGTCCCCCTGAGGGGCTCCTCGGGGAAGGGCCACCGGAAGCCCTCCGTCTTCTCTAAGCGCAGCACTACCACCACCAGAAGCCCGCCATTAGAAAGCAGGGAACACAAAGTGCACTCACCTCTCCGGCGTAGGAGACGAGGGGGGAGATCTCACACTGGATCGGCACATCATTGGCGTCCTTCAAGCTGAGGGAAAAACCAAACGTGGTAAGGACTCTGCTTCCCATGTCACTTGCCAGAGCGACAGCACAGAGCGCGCTCCCCTCTGAGAAGCTTGCTGACCACAGAATGCTCCTGCTCCGACACCCCGGCCCTGGATCACTGACTCCCTGAGGATTAAGTGCCCGTGAACTTGACATGGTCAGAAGGACACTGTCCGGGGCAGGTGCCAGGGGTTAGCACCTCGCCCACACTGACACAGTTACCCCAACAGCCATCGCAGTGCGGTCCTTTCCAAGTGTCCACGTGATAGAGGACGGACCACCTGCTGAAGATACACTACGCTCAGGCGTGTGGCGAGGTGCCCTGAACCCTCCACACTTGGCTGGTCCTGACAGCGAGGTGCTGCTGCAGCCCCAACACAGGAGCCACTGGCCACGTGTGGCATTAGACTTCATTCCCATTTTAACATGAGTTATAATTTTAAAATTCAGTTCCTTAGTCAGAATAACCTCATCTCCAGTGTTCTGTAGCCACAAATAGCTAATGACCACCCAACTGGACAGCACACATAAGCATCCCTTCACTGCAGACAGCTCTCCCGGGCAGTTCAGTGCTGTTCTCAAGGTCAGTTACTTCCCAGACATGTTTTTCTGTACCTCAAATCTCCTAGATTAGCAGATCTACTCAGTGTTCCCAAGGGCTCCTATCCTCTCCCCCAAGAAGAGCTCAGGCAGATGCACCCATGCCCAGGCTTCCGCCAGTTCATGGTCAACGTTTCAGCCACCTGCCATCTGGTCCTAAAGGACCTAACACACAAGCCAACAAATGGTCTTCAAAACACATCTGAAGTCCTTAGGCCACTGAGCCTCTCACATTTCAACAAGTTTACCAACAGGACACAGGCACACTAACCTCCAGGCTCTTGCAGTCTCAAACCAGAGCTCCCCTTCGCCGTGCCGGAAGTGACAGCAGAGTCAGTAAACCAGGGGTTCCTGAGCTCAGCCATGTCCAGCCTTCCTCTAAACAGAACCATCTAGCGGTCTTCACGGTGCTCTATGCATGTCCCGCTCCAACGGACTTGTCCTGCTGCTTCCCACTCACACCAGGGCAGTCACACTCTCTCTGGTTCATCCCAACTCCTTCCCCACTACGGCCCCTCTGGCTGTCCAAATCATACCCATCCTCTAAGGGTTAGCCAAGCCCCAGCCTTCCCGTGACCACTAGTTCATCCTGACTGCCCTCATTCATTTACGATACAAAAATCATACATGTGGCAGACACCTGCTAAGCCACTGCCTCCTGGGTCATCATCACTTATTCCACACATTTAACACACACACACACACACTGCCTGATGAGGTCACGTGACTTTCATGTACGTGCACTGTGAACCCCCCAACAGGCTGTAAGAAATGACTTCTTTATCTTGTGTAAGCTGCTAGCAGCACCTGCAGGCCTGTGAAAGTTAACGTATGACAGACCGATGCGGAGAAAAAGGTGCCTTAAAAGATGGGGTGCACATCTTCCCAGATGTGTCAGGTTTTATCAGCAGAGCTCAAGAGATCTGGTCAGACCCCCTAGGGAAGCTCAGAGTCCTATTAGACCAAGCGGGAAAATGAAGTCCACCCCACTGCTAAGATGGTACAGAGCCCGCCCCACCAGGAGCCCTGAGCGATTTGGGGGGCCAGGACCAGGATGTGGTTTTAAACCCCAGGAACACACAGCTGGCCTGAGTATCCTTCCTTCTATACCACAAAGACCCCCCAGGAAATGAGGAAAGTCGGCTTTAAGGAACAACGCCAGATCCCTGGAGAAGGAAAGACAGGCGCTCCCATCGCCAGACGTTCAGTGTCAGAAGACAGACAAACTGGCCTGACACCACCACGGCCTGGTTTGTTAGCCTGCTTACTTCTGCAGCTGACACTGTTCAGTGGGTGAAAAACAAAAACAACGTCGTTTTGTCAAAACTCAGCATCTTGTTTCCATTCTTTCAGGATATCCCCAGGCGATCTCCTCCCCCCTTTCCACTTCTCACGTCTAGGTAGTTTCTCCACTCTCTGAGGGCGCCCTGATTTCAGCAGGAACCGTTTCTATGTCCATGACCCCATTTGGGGACAAACTTTGATTTCAGTTTAATTATTCTGCAAATGGCTAAAATGAAGTAAGTGGGAGAAAAGTACTAAAAGAACTTCAGCAAGAACTGTTTAAATGTTTTGTATTTTAACTGACATAGCTGGAGGCTGTTTCGGGGTGTAAATTAAGAAACTTTCACTTTTCACGTTAGAAGCGATGGTTCAATGAGAAGGAAATTTAGGGTCAAATTTTATTTCTTAGATCATAAAAGCAGCTTGCTTCCACACATTCAAAACGATGAACAGGACAGAAAATGGCAAAGGATGTGTCTGCATCCCAGGGCCCATGGCATGAGGGGCGACAGTCGTCTGTGGCTCCTGGAAGAAGCCAGCCAGATGTGAGTCCCCTTCCTGTCGTCCAGGGCCACAGCCCAGAACCAGTGACAGCATGGGACCTGTCTCTACAGGCAGAGACGAAAACACACACAGATGAAATGGCCTTCCTGTGGCACCTCCCGCCTCCAGCCCCTTTGCCCCGTACGCGTCCCGTTATCTCACTTAGGACGCACACGACACCCAACCATGTTTAATCTGGAACAAGAACAGGAGCTGTCTCCTTCGCCACCAAGTCGGCAGCTTCTGCAGGCTCTGTCCACACCCAAAGGAGAGGGCACATGCTGCTCCCACTAAAAACGATTTGCCGTTCAGACAGAGACTTTCTTCAGGAGCAGGAGAGCTGACTAGACTAATACCCAGAGACCAACAGGGGAGCCACGAGCACGAGAATAATCAAAAGAACAGTTTCCGCCGCATTACGAGCCTTCCCACTGAGAGCACACACCCAGCTCAGTAAGACACACCTACAGAACACTACCTTGGCCTATTAAGCTATGCTGACAGGTGACTTGGGATCCAAAGTCGCTTCCTGGCTGTGACCTGCTCTAGGTCTCACTTGCAAAGTGTCGCTGCAGGCTCAGAGCCCTGTGGTCAGATTCTTAGTAAGCATGCTCCCGTCTCCAGCATTCACTGAGATTCTGAGTTAGTGTCATCCAGACAGAGACCTGCCACCAAGTAAGCGGTACACCCCCACCAAAGCTTCATCTGTCCACCCCCACACCACCAACAGGCAGAGCACTAAGCTACCGGGCCAGTTAGTACCAGAGAAGCACAGCCGTCACCATGCACCGCAGGCGGCTGGGATATTTACTTGTAATTGACACCCGCTGTGATGCTCTCTGACTGTCCATTGGCAGCACTGCTATGTGGGAATAAATAAGCATTAATGGGAATGGAAACAAACCAAACAGTAACAGTGATGTGGAATTGCAAAATACATCTGACGGAAAGGCATGTATTTATGGTAAATTATAAACTGGCAAAGGCAATCCAAGCGGTCAAAACAAACAAACAAACTCAGTGGCGAAAGATGAAGCATGAGGACAGTGTGACATGCCACAAGCAAGCTTGCTGACACGGCAGAGCCTGAAAGTGGCCCTGGACAGTGAGTCAGCTCACCACCGCTCCTGCTGCAAAAACAGTACAGAGCAGTCAGCCCCAGAGCCTGGCTCCAACACCAGGGCAGTCTGGTGCTTTCGTGCATTTTCTCCAGTCAGCCGTCTTCTCCCTCAGCAGAGTGGTTTCACTCATGTACAGAAACATCAAATGATTTAGATGGGGGAGTTCTAGGCTTTATCATAAAATCCAAAGTTTGGCTAAAAGTGCTATAACCACCCTCTTTTAACCTGTAAAATCCCAGAACATTTCTAAAGCTTGAGTATCAGGGGATATACGTGACACTCCCGTCCCTTCCTGGCACCTCCCTCAGTGACGCTGTGTCTGGTAGACAGCGTGCGGGTAGCGGGACTTGAGGTGTCACAGACGGCACTAACGGTGAGGCCACACACATGGGCAGTGACCCCGGCTCCTGCCCGTGGCACAGTGTGCCGCTGGCGGGCTCAAACCACAAGGCACCCCAAAAGAAGGCCCTTGGACCATCACTTAGGACCAGCCGTTTCACTGACTCAGAGGAGATGGAGCCGAAAACCAAGAGGCATCGAAGAGACTCCTGCTTACGAGGTGGTGAAGCCAGCACTCTCCTGGCCATGGCTGTGACAAGCTCGCGTCAGGAGCTGCCCATGTCAGTGCCCCGCCTCTGTGAAAACCACCCAGGAGCACAGCAGAGCGCGGAGGAGGGAGCCAGCAAGAGAAGCCCAGGAAGCGGCCACACTGGGAGCTGCGGGCTTACCGGGGAATGGCTGGCAGACGCGAGCCGTTTTCGTCGATGAAGTGGCCGCCCGCGTTGAGCACCCAGCAGTGATGCAGGGACATGAGCGCGTGCCTGGCGGTCGTGGGGTTGTCCTTGCCGTTCTGGCTGTCCGCGTTCTTCAGCGGGGAGAACTCATCTTCCCGCAACACTTCATACACCACAAACTTCCTAGAGCGGAACCGCAGACACTGGTTACAAAACAGACTGCACCCACACATGAGTCCTGGCTCCGCAGCTAAGCCTGGCTCTGCAATGGCAGGCTCGCTCCCTCAGCCCCCCTGCAAATGGACGTGAAAGAGGGAATGCTTGGCCTGCGCTAAAGAAGGTCCGAGCTCTTCCCCCATGCAGGTGAGAGAGCACTTCCACCCCCAACTCTAACACACTTGAAGTCAGAAAGACCAGAAATTTTAATGCAAAAGACCACATTAGCATCTGTTCTGAAAAAAAAAAAAGATGATTTAGAAATGCACATGGGAAGATTAATCTTCAACAGCTGGTTTATCTTCTGCGTTTCCATGCTGGTCAAATTCTGAGACACACGTCTCCACACCAAGTGTGCTCCTCACAGAGAGCGGTGTGATGCAAACACACATCCTCCCAGGTCTGTAAGGCACCGCACACGCATGGGCCAGCCCAGCCTAACCTTTCTAGTCTCTCGGCCCAGTTACGTGACAGCAGTTTAAGGAGAGCCAGTGAGCTACGGGCCTGCGGGGAAGTGTCCTCAGAGGCTCTGCATGGGGTGAAACGTACTTGGCAAACTGGAAGATGTCAAAGACGAACTTCTCCATCTTTATCCCGTTCGGCTTGTCTGGCTTGACCCGCTGCCCCTGGGGACCCACACATGGGATCTTCTTCTGAGCCACGTGGTGCAGTAACTGGGGCTCATGCACCCTGAGCGAGAGCGAGAGCAAGAGCGAGAGAGTCAGTTTCCAAACGGAAACCCCAGGAGCCGACGCTGCACCACCAAGACTCAGGGCTCCGTCCTGAAAGCAAAGAGCACTCGGCGAGTTTCAGTTCGAATCTAACAGCAGACGGACAGATTTTCCTGTTCCTTTCATTAAACAATCGAGTGAAGACGTCCACACACGCTGCTCACACCAGTGTCTCTCCCAGAACTCCCATGTCTTTTATAGAACGTTTTACTCTTTGCCCAACTTTCCCAACTGAGACCCATGACGTCTGAGAAGGAAAGATGAGGGTTACTAGCTGCTATGGATGAATGGACACAGCTACAAACAGCGGCGTGGACAGGAAATACTTGGGAACTGGAGTTGCTACTCTACAGTGAAGCTGAGTGACTTTGGAAACAGTCACCTCGAATGCCTAGCAGCGATCAGGTGGAGAAGCGGACGTGAGGACGTCCTCCAGGTTACAATCTGAGGGATACAACGGCTCGTTTTCCCTCGGGGGCACTACCCTGCTGGTTTCCATCCAGGTCTCCCTCAGGGTCCTTCTCTTCACGCTAACGCACTGCTTCCTGGAGATGCGTCTGGGAACCACTGCTTTAAATCATGGGAGCAGCTCCTTAAAACTGCCGGTGGCTTATATCAACCCCCAGAAACTCAGGCTCAGTGTGGCAGTGGAGACATCTGTGCCTGTTTCCAGCTGCAGCAAACAGGGTGTCTCACTGGCTGAACGTTGCCTCAGCAGGCCCAGCACAGCTGCAGGGAGGGGAGGCTGGGAAAGGGGGCACACCACACAACCCGCACACTGGGGACGGGCCCCACGAATCTGCCTGGTGACACCGCCCCTGACACACTGCCATGGGTGAAGGTGGCCCCCAGGACAGAAGGGGAACCCTGCTGCGTGACTGACTCTGCCTGACGCTAAGGAACCGCCCTCAGCCCCGCGTACTTGACCACGTCTCTCAGGAACGGCACGGTGAAGAAGTGGTTGGCGATGTTGCCGGCGCTGAACTGCAGCCGGCCGTCGGGGCCGCGCCTCTGCGCCGTGGCCAGGGCGATCTCGCTGTACTCCACCACCTGGTACACGCCGTCCACGCGGCACACCACGCCCACAGGCTCCGTGGGGTTCGTCTTCTCCACCACCTGCCGCCAGACACACAGGACAGTGAGAACAATGAGCGCTGTGCTGGCCATCGGCCACTGCCAAGGCCAGTCACAGCCCTGCCTGCCCGTCTCTAAGGCCTCAAGTCAAGAGCAGTCTTTAATGTTAGGCCACCACCCATCCATCTTTACACTCTGTGAAATACTACTTCCCAGCTGGAAATCAGGTAAATCGCCTCCTTCCTGTTTATCACCTGACTGAACCGTGGGGTAGAAAGTCCATGAGACACAGAGCCCAGAGGCATGGCCTGGACGGGGAGCAATTATTAATAGATGAGGAGTCTATATCCCCCCAACGCCTCCTATTTTATAATTTCATGGATCCTTCACCACACTTCAACTACTTTCAGAATAAAGGAAATGAAATTTCTCTGGGATTCACAAGACAAAAATATCAGGCATTTGCCTCTCACTTTCTATTGTCCAAACCACCATTTCATCTGAAGAGGATGTTTCTCCCCTTTCTTCACGAATACAGCGACCTCTGGCTCTGCAGGGACTCGGTGTGGCCAGGGAGCAGAGCAGGCGGGTCCCCGGGCTCCCACTCCACCATCAGACAGAAAAGCCCACCCGTGTTATCTGGTTTGCACGCTAGGTTTTGTTTGAAGGAAGCGAGCCTGTGCTTTAAAAACGTTTGGAAAACAGTGATTTGATCATCTATCAACGGGTCTGGGCTAACGGGGGGCTGAGAGAAAGGTGTAAATCAAAAAGGCAGAGGGAAAACGTAAGAGCATTCAAGTTTTTAAAGACCTCACAGGTGCTTCTGCTACCCCAGCACCCCAATCTCACACAACTTGCTTCAACTGTTTAGAAGAAAACAGTGAAAGAGCGTATGCAGTGCAGTAACAGAAGGCCAAGAATCACATGAGACCATGTCCAACAGAAGAATCAAACAGTAAGTGTTTGAAGATATTGTTTTGTTTGCTCTGCTTCCGAGATTTTGAAAAATCTGTGCCCAGTGTGAAAAGCCTACTTAAATCTACGTGAAATCGTCTCCATCAAGTTAAAACTTTCTTCAGCAACTGATCGCTTAAAATGAACACAGCCAGCAGCGGCTTCCAGGCTGTGGCAGCGGCTCGAGCCTCGTGGACACGGCCACAGGCCAGCCCAGGAGGCCGCAGGCCAGCGCTCCTCTGTAAGGCTGCTGTGTAGTGTCACTGTGCGCCCCCAGACAGGAGCCCAGTACTCAAGGAAAAGAAACTTTCTCCCAAGGACAGGGATGAAACTGGAGGGAAACAGTCCACAGCCACACGCTTTAAACCAGCTGTGGGCCTCTCTGCAGTTCTAGTCTAGCAGCCCAGCAGCCCCTCTCTCTCCGGACTCTGCCGTGTGGGTCTACGACCAGGGAATTCGCAATCAATTCCTCTCGTCCCCAAGTTTTCAAAAAAGCAAAAACATACACAAGGTTTACTTTCAAGTCACCTCTACATGCCCTGCTCCCGGTCAGTCATGGAAAATAAAAATAAGCGTATTCACATTGTACATCTGCCAAGTGTCAATCTGCTGGGGAGGGTTTACTTCTGTGACAACTATTAACTTCCACATATTATAAAAGTCTAGGTGACAAAAGAAAGCACCTGTAAACTGCGTAGACTTGGAGGTCCGTTTATACGACTCAGAAAAGACAGGATAAAGGAAGAGGGCTGCTCTAGGTTCCGCAAGCTAGCTCCTGAAAGCTGCGCTCACAAACCCCCCAAGTGACTGCAACGGCTTACAGAATGATCTTTAACTCACCATGGCCCCCGCTCGGTTCAGCTTTGTCCTTTGCAAACCACTGCACTCATCAGTCTTTTCTCAAGGCTCTCACTCCATTAGAAAACTTAATTCACCAAGACAGGAGCTTATTTTAAAAAGCACTGAAAGAATTCTACTACCACACTGTGAATCACTCCCGAACATAGGAGCATTTAAAAATATTTTTTAATATCTTGATTTCTTAAAATAAAAAGGGTGGGAGGACAGGTTATATAGATGGTTCCTAACACTTCTAGAAGTTCTAACACACCAGTCTGGTCACATGTCGGTTCCATCTGAGTAGTGATTTATTCACCCACTAATGACCACTGCGTTACATTCCAGACACAGAACCAAGCAGGAAGACAGGCCGACTTGTCCTGGGGGCCCCGCGGGTCGTGGAGAAGGGGGCCTGATTACACGTGCATCTCTGCACGACCAGTACACTCAGAGAAGTTGGCACACCAATTCAAAGTTTCTGAGCTAGCAGCAAAAACATCGTTACTGCACAGAGCCTGGTTTTATAATGTGGTGCCACTAAAACGACAAGTATGAAACATGAATTCTAATCCTGGCTGGCTAATGGGACGAAGGGCCTCAAGCCTAAACTGATTTAGGACAAGGGGGGAGGGGTGGGGCGGGGGCTCAGTTCTGAGACCAAAGGCGCGGGCCAGATGGTTTCCGAGGTCCTTCAGGGTCAACATTCTCTGGTCAGGCAGAATTTAAAACGGTACTGAAGTCAGAACAGTGACATTTCAGTTTCTGTTTTAGAAAAAAGTATGACACCAAGTGGAACAAAGTCAGAAAGACACTGTTTTGTTTGTTTTTTAGAGCTTAGTAGCTACTTACAGTCCAATCCATGTCTCTACTGCATCTGTTTACAGGACAGAAACTGAGAGACTGGGACACACAGAGGTCTTAAAGAGACGAACTAAACCAACTCTTCTATTTTCAACTGAGGGGGAGTCTTAGTAGGTCTACAGCTGAATCTCTCAAATCTTGTACTGGTAAATTTCAGACTTCAGTTTCCGTCTATGACTTTGTAGTAGATTCATATATAGATTTTGAGGGAAATGACATTTTTGTAATAGAAAATCTCCAACCAAGGCTATGGGATGTCTCTTAGGGCAGGTCTTCTTTTTAAATCCAGATATTTCAAATTTATATGTAGTCGGATTTCCATTTTGTCAGACGCCTACATGGTTTTCGCTTTTGGCAGAAAGGTCTTCCCTTCACGTCAATATTACAAAATTATTCTATACTTTCTGCTAACATCCTGTGGCTTTTTTATATTTAACTTTGTAATCTATTTGAAACTGATTTGGGCGTGAGATTTCAAAGAGACATCTTACTTTACCTTTAGCTCGTTGTCTCATTCGCTTCCCCCACTGACTTGCAACACCGTGGTTTTACACAGTACAGTCTTAGACATACACGGACGTGTTTCTCAGGAATCTATGCTGTCCCATTAGTCTATCACTCCACTCTGGTTTCAGCACTACACGCCTAGTTACTTTTCATTTACACTCCATTTTCATATCTGACAGATTGTCGCCAACCCTCTTCCCTCCTTATTTGACATTTTCCTGGCCATTGTCACACGTTTACTCTAAACTTTACAATCATGTTGTCTCCAAATGTCCCAAAATAATCTCATTTGGGACTTTGATCAGGATTGTGTTATACTTTGATTTGGTCAGAATTGATGCCTTTATAGATTTTCACGAAAGTAATGCTTGCATTAATATTTTAAAGGCTTCCAACGTGTGTTTAGGGTCTTTCATGTTTGCTATTAGAGTCCTAGATATACCAGATGTGTCATTCACGACCAAAAAGGCATGTCTCCTCTAGCATCACCTGCACAACCAAAAAGCGGCTGAAAGGAAGAACAATGCCAAGGACACACGGCATCACAAACCTCCCTCCTTCTTCATTAACAGCAGTATGTCTGTGGTCCTTCCAGCAACTACCAATCTCCTCACCCACCCTTATCCCCAGTCCGCCTATTTCCACCTCACTCCCGAGACTATCCCGGGTACCCTGCCCAATGCCTTGCTGACATCTGAATGTGCTATTTCCGCCCCATTTCCCGTACTTACTACTCCAGTGACTCCGTCAGAGGAAGAAAGTGGGTGACTCGGGTCAAATGCAACTCAGGTGAATAGGCCCACCCAGGCCTAGTGCTGGACAAACCTTTCCCAAGGGCTCACACGTCACCCTCACACATTTTAGACTCTGACTTGTGATGGACAAGCACACATTCCTTCCAGAATCAAATGTGCAATTTAAGGCAAAGAGTGGGTGTGGGCTAGTTAGTTGAGTACCTTAGAGGGATGAGTGGTTCTGAAACACTCAGGTCGCCCAGTGCAGCCAGTGTGCTGGAGCGCGTCCTGACAGAGGAAGCCCACGTGGGGCTGCACTGCCGCTGGGAAAGGCCTTACCTTAGCCCCACAGTCCGCTCCTTTCTGAACGCAGAAGCCGATGAAGCGGGGGTCGGCCACCCGCACCAGGATGTTGTCCACACAGTAGACGTGGACGCACCCCACGCCCCTTCGCTCCATGTCCTGCACAATGTTCTGGGCGGCCAGGGCCCGGTACAGACCACCGTTCCCATCTGCAAATCAAACAGCCCCTTAGCAGCGCGCCAGGACCCACATGGCGCGAACCCACAGGCCGGTCAGCACAGGCCACAGGCACAGAACAGCCCGAAGGAGATTCCGGTGTCAGAACATCGGACTGTGTGACTCGGGAGGAAACTGCACCTAAGAATCCAGACAACGCCCTGAGGACTGCAGGACAAGCCACCCCAAAGCCCGGACTTTCCTTCTGAACTCAGCCCTTGTCACGATTCAGCCAGTAGCATATTATGGAATATATAATACAATTATTTATCAGGCAGTGGTTATTTCATGACAGTCCAAGTTTTATTAACACCTGTATGACTCAAGCTGGCTTTGCATTACAGTCCTAATGCTGACAGTTTCTCCCATCTCAACTATAAAGATACATGAGCAATTTGTACCAATAATTTATTAAAAAAAACAGATTAATATGAAAGCCTATGGTGATTTAAACTAACCGTAAGAAAAAGCTGCTTCTTTCCCCATCTATTTCTAGTACTGCCTAATGTGCTACTTCCATCAATAACCTCAGCCATAGCTTAAACAATGAAAAAAATCAGACAGCTTCACAAAACAGAGCTAAGAATAGTGAATTCTTCCATTGATTCAACAGAAAGAAGCAGAAGGAAAAAGAGTGAAGAAGAACTAAACGCCTGCACGTGGAGAGCACCACTGTCAGTGCTGAGGGTCACTTCCTTTTGGCCTTTCCTCCAAATAGTGATTCAGACACATCTCAATCTGTCAACACGCTCATCTTCAGAATTGGGACCACACGCAGGGTCACCATATGTGGCCACACAGGCGTCCGCTGCCCGATTCTAGGGATGCCACTAAGGCACGGCCGTGTGCACAAATGCACACACACACGCACGGCTGGTTTGTGCCGATCGCTGGTCCTGATGGCACCGCGCATGCAGCTTTGTGCTTCTCGCGCTCTCACTTAACCTACCAAAGTGATTTCTCTGCCATCCAATGTCTCCAAACAACGATTCTAATACTAGTTAAGAAGCAATACTATAAATGAACTCCAATTTCCCCTTTCTCACTGCAATAAACAACGCAGCCACGAACACTGCTGTACATAAAACACCAGGCAGAGACAAGAGGTACTATGAATGCCGCTCCAATCTATCTCCAGGCCACACATCCACAAGACAATAAATGCAAATCCATGTCACCCATGAATGTTTCCATTTTTTAAAATCACCGCTAAATTGCAAAAAAAAAAAATTCAATATCAATTTTTTAATATCCAAATTACCACATAAAAAAGAAAATCAAAATTGAATGATTGACGTTACTACCATATCTGGTCCCCACCAATGAGCAAGTCACCAACCTGGAGCCATAGAAACCTTGTGCTTCTCTTCCAGAATAATCTTCCCATCAAAAGTCATGGCTGGCAGCATTCCCTGCTGAAAAAAGATTACATTCTCTTTTCTTAAACCAAAGTACTTGTGCTTGGCGAAGAATTCCTCTGTAGATTCCATCGTTCTGCCACTGGTCATTATGTACCTGGCAAGAGAAAAGTGCATCTCCTAAGCAACTGCGCTGTGTGAATTAGGGCAAGAAAAGCCGTGCCTTTTTCCCGAGCGGGCGATGTCTCCGTGAGCAACTGACTTCCCTCATCCTTTCCTGCCACAGGCAGTAGCTGCTCCCCGAGGGTTCCTTCTACTACCTCCACCCATCCTGACGCACTGCGTATGTTCCAGAGCAATAGTGAACACGCCTCCTGAAGGGCGCCTACAGGCAGCTCAGTAATCATCTGAGAACTCCACAAAAAGTAGATTTTAAGTGAAAAATTCCCATTCTAAGTGAACAAGGAGAAAAGGGTAACTGCAATACATTCTAATGGTCTCTTACGGCTTTTACTAAAATTTTGAAATGGAATCTGGGCTCCGCTCACCTTTCACTTCAAATCATCGAAGCACAACTATGCTCTGTGCCGATGTGGCAAAGGAGAAAAGAGTTCCATCTGAAACCACAATGAGTAACTGCAGTAGCTTTGCCCTTCGTAGGCTGTGAACTACACGTAAGAGGGGATTTTATCTATTTGGCAGCACCTAGAAGCTGACAATTAGCAGCTGCTGGATGAATAAATGAAGAAAGTTGGTGTAATTTCCCACCACAGTAGGTATCTGTCTGCTTAACAAACTGTCCTGGGTATTTTGAACTTTGGATACAAAAGGCTTGGCGTGACTTAGAAGATGACAAAAGAGGTGGCTAAACTTCTCTGCCTAAGAAATAACAGAAATTCTGAGTTGTGAGGAGAGAGAAGGAAATCCAAGATGACAGCGGGAGGCCAGGGCTGCAAGTTGAATGTTGGCCACTTAGAACACAGATGTCCCTCAAAAGTCGCCAAAGGAATCAAGATGGAAAAACGTAGTTCACAAGTAGGCCAATACTTGTGTGGGGAAGCACTAGGAAAGCTGGGAAATTGCAAAAAGCCCACTTTAGAAGTGTCAGAGCTACAGAGCAACATGGATTATAACTAAAATCCGAGACAGTGAGACCCTTTCAGAGGGGAGCCGAGGATATACAGCTGCCTCGTCCCGGGGACATTTGTGACCCAGGTCCAGGCGAGTGATAGGGAGTCTGGGCTCGGACCAGGCAGGACACAGAGGCCAGTAGAGCCTTTGCTGGTCATCTGGGGCTAACGTGACAAGATCAAGGACGTGGGGGATCTCACACCCTCAAACATGCTAACGGTCAAAGCTGCTCTGGGAGAGATTGAAGAGCGAAATCAAAAACTAAAACGCAGAGTCGCGTTTCCCATAACTGTTTGTGCTTCGGAGAGAAGAGCGGCTGAGGCGGCCCTGAGAACACGGCAGGCTGGCTGGCTGACAACCAGGTCTGGCCCACAGCACAGAAGCCAGCGGAGCTTTCAGCTGAGGGAGGGCGGGGGGGTGCTAGATAAGCTGGTACTTCAGGACATGAGTTCCTAGACTGAGACGCACAAGCTCCCAGAGGTCCTCAAGGAGGGACGTAAAAGGAGGTGAGTCTATACTGCTCATGAGGCTAGCGCGATCACCTACTAGCTGTAACACTAGTACTTTTCACATGCACAGTAGATTACAGCTCCCAAGAAAGTCAGCACCAGGAAACACACCTGCTTATGGATAAAGCACACAGCATTCGGGGTGTCTTAACCAGTATATGTGCAGACACTCCCCACAAGGAGACAGACATATCTTACCATGGAATGACACACTTGTTGCCGTGATATTTTTCAGCCAACTGCTGCAGCTTCAGGATGCGCTCTGCTTGAATCTGAAAAAGTGTCTTATGGGATGGCAAACCAACATCATACATGCCCTTGGGATAGGCAACACCGAGTCTTGTCCCCTGCCCACCAGCTAGGAGAAGAACTGCCACTTTGTTCTGAGAAATCTGGAAAAATCCTAGAAAAGGAAACACATGTATCACAAAACCTCTACAATTCTACACGTTAGGATCACACACACACACACACAGAGCGGCAGAGTCACCCTACCTGCATAAGGAACAAAGAACCCATGCAGTCACGGAGGACTAGCTTGTTAATAAAAACATTTTTATTATCAAAAAATTAAGTTTATATAATGCAACCAAACACCAAACAATGAATAATACGCTTTAATGAACAAGTACTTTTCTTTCTGATAATACTGGCAGGCAAAGACCAAGAGATGGTACAAATGTGTTACAAGTACTTGACTGCTTATCAGATGTGGCGACTCAGGAGAAAGAAAGGACAAAAGAAGATATCTGGCCTTCAGGATAATGCTATTAAATTACCGCCAGCCTACAAATTAATCAAGAATAAATTAATCAGCAAGCATGCAAACAGTCTAGGCAAGCCACCACGCAGTAAGTGTCAAGAAAAACCCCTCGGCTGGGGAGCTGTGCAGCACAGGCTTGGAAGTCAGGACACCTGGCTCTGAGACCCCACGAATGAGCTGGGGGTCTGCCTGCAAAATGACACGAGGAAACTGTGACATGATGGAAATGCTGTATATTTTGATTAGAGTGGTAGTCACGTAGGTGTATAAATTAAAAAAACTCCTAAAACTAGTCCATGTTATTATATATAATTACACTTTCATACAATTACCAGGACCTTCCCACTATCCGAAATCTAGCATCCTAACCTTCCCAATGGCATCTCCTTCCTTTGATAACTTACTGCAAAGACCTCACTGTGTTATGAGTTTGCACACACATGGAAGTTTCTGGCTGAGTGAAAAGGATATAACGTTGGTTACAAAGTCTCTCTCTCCACCCCTGCTGTTTAAGCCACAAACATTGTTCCCTTGACAGTAAGCCAAAAGGATGTTTGCTTTGTACCTTCCTGTGCTATTGCTGGTAGTAGTTGCAGTCTTTAGTTTAAACAGAAAGTCATAAAAGTAGACTAGTTTCACAGATACCAACTAATAAAGGTCATGAGGAAAACTTGGATTACAGGAACCTTTAATGGTTGCTCATGGTCCCCACTGCTACACAAGGTCAACGCTCTGACTTTCCGTAAGAGTTCATGCTAAGATTTCATCCTCATAAAGTCGCAAGGAGAAATACTGGCAGCAGGGATGCTCGAAAATAAGAACAGGTCTGGGTTAGAGCAGCAGCCTTTCTGAAACCCAGTGAAGGAGGAAGGATTAATGAATCCAACGTCAGCAGGGGCCACCGGACCACCAGAGCTGCTCACCCAGAAGGCTCCACCTGAGGCCACCCTCTCCAGCGTCGTGCGGAGCCCTGCTCTACGGAAGAAGCTGGGTCACCACTGCCAAGCATTTCAGAGCTGAAGGGGCCTCCTGGAAGATTGCCCGGTTATTTTCAATGTGTTTTAATCCCCAGCCCCTTTTAAATAAAACCTCATGCAAAGATCAGATACATAAACCAAGGCAAGCAGATCTGCTCCTGTAGTGGGGAGATGGAAGGGTTGGACGCCTACCTGTCTGAAATCTGCTCCCCCTCCCTACATGACAGTTGCTGTGGGAGAGGAACCCCTACGGCTCTTTGCAACACCGTCTGAAGCCCAGTAAATCTGTAAGCTCAGAGAAAGAGACGGAGAGGTACACAGAAAGTTGATAATGGTGGTTACCTTTCTTTGTTGGGGGGTGAGGGGAACAGGGAGTGCCAAAGAATGGAAAACAAACGGAACACAGCCATAGTGTGGCACAAATACAGGCGCTAAGAGTCTATCTCCAGTATCACTGCACATTGATGAACGATGAACGCACACATGTATCTAATCAAGTACTCGGTGGCAACGAGAACAAACGAGGACGATTTGATGAGGTCACGGCAGGTTCTCTAGTCCTGTTGTTCGGTATTATTTGTGCAATAACGTAACGTTTAAAAAGGAAGGAGAGCTTCTCATTCTACGGTCGAGGACCCAGGTCCCGGTCTGCGAGGAGCACACAGACGCAGCCAGGGGCCTGGCCCGCGGGACTCGGTCATCCTTTTCTCACAGAGGGGAGTGGACGAGAACGGCCACAGCGCCTCACTCCCCCAGAGAAGCTACAGGTGACCTACCTGCCATTCTCAAAAGCTTTCACTAGTACTTGTGACGGGGACAGATTTTATGACATGTTTTAGAAGTAGAAGGGTTGGGGCAATTCAACAAACATTTATCGACCAACTTATAACCCAAAGTCCTATTCTAAATGCCATGTGACACACGCAGCCAGCAGGTCACAGACTGCCCTGGACGAGTTTACGATGCCACGTTGCAGACAAACACAACAACTCTTATTATAAGTTGGGATGAAAGAAAAGCACGGATGAAGGACCCCAACTTGGGACACTGAGGACAAGGTAATGGATCAAATGGCAGGTGTGGCTGGTGCAGCTTAAAGAGTGGGTGCAAGCGCCCCCAGGGCAGGGACCTGCCTGGCACAGCCCCAGGTCATGGCCTCACCAGGTGGCCCCGTGACCTGGGAGAGAGGAGCAAAGGCCCAAGCAGGCCTAGGACACGCGTGAGCAGAGGCAGGAAGGCCACAGTGAAATGCTCAGGGCGAAGGGACTTCCTCAGCCTGGCTAACATGTGCAGGACAGTGAGAGTGGAAACCCAGGGGGTAGGAAATGGAGACAGGGGCCAGGGGGGGGAAGGCTTCCGTCTAAGCCTTTCCAGCATAAGTGGAGACAGTGGACTGGTGCTTCAGGAAGAGATATCTAGTAGGAGCATGAAAATTGACAAAGGAAAGAGATTAGACGCAATTTAAGGCAGGCGTGAGAAGACGTTTGAATCAGGCAGCAGAGATGGCAGCGATGAAAGAGAATGGAGGGACCAGCAGTGGGAGACACTGCAGAGGTCTCGGCTAAACTGTCACTTTCTGATTGGCCCCCTGGTAGAAGGCAGCATGGGACTCGTGCCAGATGAGTGACTCACACTCAGCGTGTCCTCACACACTTGAGGACAAACATTCGCAGGCTCAGTACCTTCACTTTCCCAGGCCTGGAGCTGGTCCTGGTCCCGGGTGGCACTGCCCAGCACATCCCGAGGGACAGGCTCCATGCGCGCGTCCACGCCGGCTCGCTGCGCCCGGCCGGACTCCGCAGTGGCCTTCTGGAAGAAGGTGTGCAGCTCCTCGAAGTCCATGGCCTCCAGCTCTGCGTACAGCTCCACCTGCTGGGCCTCCTGCAGCTCCGGCCAGAACTGCAGCACGTGCGCCTGCCCGGCTTGGGACAGCCTGCTGCGCAGCTCAGCGACGTTCATCGTGCCCTGCCAGCCACGCCTCAAGGAAACAGGGTGGCAGCCACAAACCTACACGAGAAAAGGAATCAACAACAGGTCAGAGTCCACCCTGGAAACCTGGTGGATTTTCCTGCTCCAAGTTGAGTACATTAAAAAACTTGGTGTTAAGCTGGGCACTTGTGCCTTTGCGTGGCAGCATCTGGAAGACAACACGAATGGCACTGGGGGCCTTGCCTACACGGTCTCATTCAGTGTCAACCACCAGACGACATAAGGATGATTACCGCCATTCCTGCAAGTCGGCAGTGCTGGGACTGAGCCCAGGCAGGCTGAGTCCAGTCATACGCTGCCACATTTAGTCACCTCTGTGCCATCCCCTGCCCACTGAGCTCCCACTGGGAACAGCTCACAGCTCAATATTCCAACTGTTCTCCTTTTGTCTCTAATGATGGAAGTGACTCTGCTGTATTCGGGCTATGACAGAACTCGAGAAGATAGGACCACCTATAATCATGAAAGATACACTTTGTTTCAATAGCAACTTCTGCAGAGAAGTGATAAAAACGTGTCCAGTGTCTTTACTAAGAATTAGGCTCTAAAGGGATAAGCAATAGACACAGCCAATGGGTGAGAAAGTGTTTTTAAGAGCATTTGTGATAATACAGCAAATGTTAGCGTGCACAGTACCAGAAACTAAGGGAATGAGGAAATACTTAACCTATTTGCCACGTACAGAGAAGTGAAATGCACAGAGCAGCACACACAGCTATGCCTCCGGGGCTGAGCAGGTCACACAGATGAGATTAGGAGGCAGGCACAGCTGGTGGCCACCTGCAGGCAGGTGTGGGACTCAGAGCAGTGAGGAAGTGCAAGTTTTGTGCAGAACGATGGGAAACACGGAGGTGATTCAGGTGGGGCTAAACCACCTGAGAGCTAGGCAGAGGCATCTAGACCAGCACAGTAACAGGAAGCCAACAGAGGTTTCTAAACAGGTAGTGCCACGGTCACCATGCTTCAGAGAGATGAAAGAAAGGAGCAGTGGCCTAAACAGACTGTAGGCGGGGCAAGGAGAAGCAGGAAAACACGTTAAAGACAACTGCAGGTGCACTAAACCCGAGGATGAGGACGGCACCACATCAGCTGTAGAGGATACATGCAGGGAGGTCCCTGTGAAGAATCAGCAGGGAGGGCACTGCAACTGCTTAGCTCTGACGTGAAGGGCAGGAAAGGTCGGTGCCAAGGACGCAGCCGCGTCTCCTCCTAGCACGAGGTCATGGCAGATCAAAGCCAACAGCACCTCCCTCCTCAGCTGCAGCCAGTGGGACAGCATGAAAAACGGTTCAAGTGATACATGCTTAAGGGGCAGGACAGTATTCAGCGCTGGCGGCAAGTGGCGCTGGGTGAGGCTGTTGTCAGTTCTGCGTAATGAGAGATGATGGCAGCACCTTCTCACTGTGAGCAGGTCACTGCTAAGTCTCCTTTTACTAGGCAAAGATACACGAAGAGACAATTTAAGATGGAAAACTGTTTAACTGTCATGTGCCATGCATTCATGCCACAAACATTTACTGAGCACCTCCTGTCTGCCAGGGGCTTATCTAGGAGACAGAGACACAGCAGTGAGCAAAGCAACACGCAGGCCGACACTGCAGAGGGGGAGACAGCCGGTTAGAGAAAAAGCCGGGCAGTGTGACAAGACAAGCACTGTGAAGAGCAAAGTGGGCTGAGGGGCTGAAAAGCAAAGGGGGCCGGCGGGCTCTGCAGTGGGGGAGGCCTGGCCCGGCCTGTGGGACACTTGCAGACACACCTGCGTGACGCTAACACCGGGGGAGGGGCTGCCGGTGCAGGAACCCCAGCACAGGCAGGTGCGTGGCCGTCCCCGGGAGAGCTTGAGGGACAGCATGAAGGTTGGAGCAGCTGGAGCCAGTGACCAAAGCAAAGAGTGACTGGAAATGAGGCTGGAGAAGTGAGCAGAGGCCACATGAGTAGGGCCTTCCGACCAAGGTAAGGACTCTGGGGTTGGGGGGTTTGGAGCTGGGAAGAGTCACAGTCTGATCTAGGTTTCCAAGGGTCCCTCCGCCGCTGTGTGCTGAAGGCCAAAGCGGAAGCCAGCAGGCCATTAGGGAGCCGCCAAATAGTCCAGAGGAGAGAAGACCATGGTGGCTCAGAGCGCGGAGAAGCTGGGCTCCCAGAGTGGACCTAGAGGGTTAGGTCATGGAGTGTGGAGCCCAGTAAAGATGACTCCCAGAGGTGGTCCCAGGTCCTGAGGTGGGGACATGCGGGACAGGCACAGACCTAGGGATGTGTGTGCAGAGTGCAGGAAATCAACCTCCACTCTTGGTCCCGTTAAGTCTCACATGTGTGTTAGACATGCAAACAGAAATGCTGATGAGACAGCAAAATGCAGTCTAGAGCTCAGAGGCCATCAGCAGATGTAAGTTATGGACTCAGTGCAACCATCTGGGGGATACAGACACACACAGAAGCAGAGAAGCCGGCACACTGAGCCTGGGCTCACGCGGGTGTTCCAAGGCATTTCCACTGGTAGATGCAGGTCTCAAGACCTATGAGGCCATTATTTTTTAATTTAAAAAATACGTCATATAAAAAAGGGCAGCTGAGAGAGATAGGTTTATATTAATCTGTTTTCCAAGGAACGGGGTCTTTCGCAAGGTATCACCTACACCACTGTGTTGCCCAGGTTTAAGGGAGCATAGCACAGTGGGACGCTCAGCAGGGAGCCAGGTAACTGGACAGCAGGAAGGCTGAGTCCTTGGTCCCTCCCACTGTTGGACCCTGTGCAAATAATTTCAGCTCCCTGTGTGCACATTTTCTCATGAAGATAACACAACTGACCTTTCTGACACACCCTCACACAAGAGCGGGCAGTGCAAATAGCTCTGCCTACTCAAACACATATGAAAACATACTATTATTCTAAGATGTACCACATTTCCCTGAAAATAAGACCTACCTGGACCATCAGCTCTAATGCGTCTTTTGGAGCAAAAATTAATATTAAGACCCGTATTAATATATATATTAATAATATATATATTATATATTATACCTGGTCTTATATTTAAAAAGACCGGGTTTTATATTAATTTCTGCTCCAAAAGATGCATCAGAGCTGATGGTCGGCTAGGTCTTATTTTCTGGGAAACACGGTAAATCAAACTTTCCCTAAAAGGTCATCAGACACTTATGTACCTTCAGATGCTTGAGGAAATAAATCCATGCAAATAAGACAACTCGCAGGTTAAATAAACTCTAATCCTGAGCCTAGACCACTGGTGGTCGGCAACGGTTGGCAAGGGCAGCTGTGGTCATTACACAACGTGTCAACTTCCTCGGGTGACAGGCACAGTTGAGTGTCCGACGTGGGTAATATTCCTATGGTTTTCTAAGGCAGATGTAACCACCTCCGTGCCGCGGAAACTGCCGTTTCCCCACTGATTCCGACACGAGGGGCACGTGTGTCCCCGTGAGCCGGGCTGGAGACGGCAAACAGGCCACGATTGTTGTTCTGACCCCAAAGTCTGGGAAGGTTGACGATCTGCTGTAGAAATGACGCCAGAACGCGGTCGCGCCCGCAGCCTGACACACGAGCGTCAGAAACACCGGCAAACGTGGTCGCAGGGCACCGTTAACCACCGCCGTTGGGAGAACTTGCACGGCAGCCGGTTCTACCCCCCTTTGGTCTCCTGGCTCCATCTCTGCGCCCCAAGTTCGCAGCGCCTCTTAGTTGCTCTGAGCCCCGGGGCTGGGCCACGCCGCGAGCGCCAGCACCGAGGGCAGCGCGGCCGTGGGGCCGCCGTCGGTTCCTGCGGACCCTGCGCGCACACCCAGCGAATCCCACCCGAAAGTCCTTCAGCACAAGCGCGACGCGAGGACGCGCGTGTCACCTGCCGGCCGCCCAAGCCCCGCGCACAGACACAGCGGGGTCCGCACACCCCTCTCGGGACAGCGTGTGTCGGCGCCTGTGTGCCCGGCTGCGACCGTCCCGCTCGGCCCACGCGGGGAGCCACACACGCCAACCCTCCCCGTTCCCCCTACGAGCCACACGGACAAGGCCACGTGGGGTTTGTCCCGCTGCCACGTCCCCACAGCATCTCCCTCCTCTGGTCACCCCGACTCGTCCCGCAGCAGCCCGGCGCCACCTGCCCCCGCGGGTCCCCCAAGCTGGCGTCGCTGTCGCCAGGCCCGTCCCCATCCACGCGTGGCGCCTCTGCAGCCGTGTGACACACCCCTCGCCCCGCACACGCCTCAGCCCGCTCCTCCCCGCGGGCCCTCACCCGCCCCAGCGCGGCCCCGGCCCGGCCCACGTCCCCCACCGGCCACGGGGCCCGCGTCCGCTCGCGCGCTCCCCCGGCTCAGCCCCGACCCCCCGGGACGGCGGCCGCGGGGGCCTCTCACCAACCTCGGCGCGACGGCGTCCACCCGGCTCCGGCTCGGCGTCCCGCATATATACCGCGGTGCGGGGGCCGGGCGGCGGAGCCGGGGGCTGGGCCGGGGGCCGGGCCGAGGAGCGCCGCCCGCCAGCCCGCCCCTCAGCCGCCGCTACAGCCCGCGGCGCCGAGGAGGAAGCGCCCGGCGACACGTCAGCGCCGCGAGCGCGGGCGGCCGGGCCTGAGGGGCGGGGCCTGCGCGTCACGCCTCCTCCGGCCAATGGCGGCCGTCCGCGCAGGCCCCGCCCCCGCGCCGAGGCCCCGCCCCCCGCGCCGACGCCAACGCGGCTCCGCGGGGCTCGGGCCGGGTGGCTGCCCGCGGGCTCGCGCTCTCGCCGGAAGTGAGTCGCGGCCCCGCGGCCGGATGTCGGACCGCCGGCGCGGTGGTTGCCGAAGAGGCGCGTTTCTGAGCAGATTCCTGCGGGCGAGCCTGGCGCCCGCTGGCCTCCGGCTGCTCCTTCGCCTCCGGTCGGCCGGGTGCCCAGCAGCGCCCCGACTGTCCGGTTCGTGGTGTTTCAGGTCCCAAGAGCGGGAGGCCAGGCACGTTGACTTCTGCACAACCAGGCACGAAGCGGTGCAGGACGTGCAAGCACAGGGATCCTGTAACCTGAGCCGGCGACAGTGAGCCCGCGCTCGGCTCTGCCACTGTGGACCCCGCCTCCCCGGCCTCCGGCCTCGGCACGAAGCGGCGCAGGACAGGGCACCCGGGCCGCTGCGGGGCCCGCGACCAGAACTGCGGGAGGCCCCGCGGCACCTGTCGCGTCGCCTGTGTGCAGGTGCGCACGCGCGCTGCGGCCCGGCCCGGGGAAGCCGCGTGGACGTGGGAGGTCGTGTTGCGCGTGGCGGGTCTGCGCGAAGCCCAGCGATGGCTGAAGTGCCATTCGATCTAACATAACCGGGCATTTCAGGCACGTAGGAGCCCTTCTCCCTCCTGGGTGCGACTGTCCTTCCCATTTGCTTTAGCGACTGCGGAATCGCCAGCCCCGGCAGGTCAGCAGATACACCCCCACCGGGGAGGTCACGCTGGCAGGTTTCCGTTCAAGACCCTCCCGTCTCGTGATCCCAGGACTGTCCACTGACCCACAGGGTAGTGACCAGAAGCCCGGGGTCTGAAGACGGGAGTCCAGCTTCGTCATTGCCTGTGGTCTTTGGCAAGTTACTTAACTCTGCATCAATTTTCTCATCTCTAAAGTACAAACAATAAAAAATACCCTTAAGGCTGTTGTGAGGATTAAACCAGACAATACAAGTAACGAATGTAGAACAGAGCGAACACTGAATATATCTTGGTTTTCGTGGTAATATTTGGGTGCTTCTCTGTCGGGCACGTCCAGCTCCCGGACACCCTGGTACACTTCCCATCATCTGGGAAGCCTTTGGGTGTCTGGCTCCCTGATACCACAAGGAACATTTCTCTTCAATACTCCACGGTAACTGAGAAGAAAATCACTCTCATTGATGAAGCCTGGGTCCCACTTAGAGAGACCTCGCAGCCTGCCTGCAGCGATGTCACTGAACCTAGCACTGTGGCTTTCGTTAATCCCGGGAAGAGAGTTTAAGACAGTTGCTGTCTGAAAATACACTGAGTGTTACTCTTCTACATCGCCACTCCTTGAGCAACAGATATATGACAGCTTAGAATAATTCCAACCAGGAGACCCAGCTTCAAGACCACAGCTCCACCCTGACAAGCGGTGTGTCATTTAACCTCTCTGAACAACTTCCTCATTTATAAAGTGAGGATAGTGCCTCCTTCACATGGGTGTAGTAAGAATTGAGAAGGAACCTAAGGTCGTGTCTGGAGTACTGGAGGCAGTCTGTAAATCTTAGATGAGTGAATGATTATTAAAAAGCCTTTAAAGAAAAAAGGTAGAAATGGGACCCAAAACAAGGGTTTTCAATGCACTATTATAAAGTCACACTTGTACTTTTTCTAGTTATGAGGCATAAGAAAGGCCTTAATCTCATGTTGCCAGATAAATATCCAGACAATTCTTACACGGAAGGATTATTCCTGTCCTTTAAAACATGTTATATGCACGGTCTTTTACAAGCTAACAGCAGAGAGGTTGGCACAGATCTCATTCTAGCCATGCTTATTTACCATCAGACTGACGACACCAACCAGTACAATTAGACAAGAGCAACTGTGAGAGGCTTAAGAATTAGAAAAGAATAAGAACCACCCTGATTTTCAAATGACATGAAAACGTACCTGGAAAACCCTAGAAAATCAGTAAGACGAACTCCAACTATGAGACCAAATTAAAGATTTCAGTAAGGCAGCAGACTGTACAATGAACAGACAGAAGTCAATAGTTTTAATATACACATGCAATAACTACTTAGAAAACATGATGGTAGATAAAGTCCCATTTACAACAACAGAGAAAATTAAAGAATTAGGTATAAATCTAACACCAAATGTGCAAAACCCATATGAGGAAAACTGAAAAATCACCCCTATACAAAAGCCACAAAGATACTTGATCAAGTGGAAAAACAGCCCTTGTTAATTTATAAATTACACTCCTTGTTTAATTATAAATGTATAAATTAGCCAAGTTGATACTAAAGTGCATGGAAAAAGAAACATGAAAGAATGGCTAGGAAAACACTGAAAAAGAAAAGCTCCGATAAAAAGGCTCCCTACCGGAGATTAGAATATCCTATGAAGCCTCTACCATTAAAACAATGTGGTACCGGCACGTGAACACACTAGTGGAAAAACGAGACAGTCCAGACTAGCTCCAAGGACTGTATCATAAAGGTGGCATCTCAAACCACTGGAGGAAAAAAATCGCCTTTTCCGTGAACAGGACCACTGGGCAGCCTCTTAGAACAAGATAAAGTCTGCTCCCCACTTCACACCATTCACAAGAATAAACTCCAAATGCATCAGAGATCTAAGTGTAAAATATGAAGAAAACATGGAATAGTATATACCTGCCCCAAAAAATGCTATATGAACTTATGTGGAGTGACTTTAGGATATATTGTTAAAGAGAAAAAAGGACAGTGAGTAGACATAGATGAACACGTAAACGAAAAGACAGGGAAATAAGAAAAATATACGTCCATCTGCTTGTTTCTGGAAAAAATGCAGGAGGAATAAACCAGACGCCATGAGGTCAGTCACCCACAGGGGTGGGGCGGGGGTCCAGTGGGAGTGGGGGCGCTGCCCTCCTCTAAATAAAACATTTTGTTTAGTTTTGACTTTGGAACCATGTTAATGCTTTACGTCTTCAAAAAATGACATAAAACCAACAAAGAAGGTGATTGAGCCCTGAATTAGGAATCAAACAGAAACAAATCAACCTAACTGTACCTTAACTTCAACTCCCTAAAGAGATTGCTGGGCAACCACCCCCAGTAACTTTTGAACACGGTCTTTCTTTACAGCTTCACTGAGGCGGACTTAACCTAGCCATGTAAAGTGCACGATCTGATGGCTTTTGACATAGGAATGTAGCTGTGAGCGCAGAATTATAACTATATTCCTGAATCTAAAGACAAAAGGAACTGTAAACAAATGTTGAACTCGAGGTCGTAGTGTGGTTTTCCACGGTGGGAGCGTCAGCAGTTCTGAAAGGATCCTGTGTGTAGCAGAGGTGAGCAAATGACTACGGTGTGGAAGGTAACGGGAAAGGGTATGTCCTGCTGGGGACGCAAGTCCAAGTACGGACAGGGAGAGACGAGCATGCCCTCTTCGGGGCAGATGCCATCAGAGCTACCAGTGTGAACCCATGGTTACTCACCTGCATTCAGAAATAGATGTAGATAGCGTGGGTGTGTGATAGAAGGGTATATTTAGGGGGAAATGCTAGCAATTTGTGATTTTGGGTAGAAGGCAGGTGGAGCTTCTTTCTACTGCTCGGCAATTTCTGTGGAAGGTTGAAATTGTATAAAAGTTTAAAAGCACAAAAAATTACAATACAACCAATGGTGGAGTTCCTTATTTCAGCCCCAACACAAATGTGCATGGAGCACACAGCTCTGGAGGAAGGCATCGAGGCGTGACAGTCAACACAGTGGTTTGCTGGTCACATGTCTCATGCCTGCTGGCACCCGGTCAGAATGCCACATCACCTGGGAGTTGTAAATGCCACCAGCAGTGCTGTTTGCGGTGGCAGCTGCGCCTCCTTGGGACAAGAATAATGACGGAAGTGTTTTTCCCTGAGTCTCAACCCTCCAGGTGGAAACAGGGAAATGAAAATGAGCCGCGGTGACCTCGCCGCGTGGGGTGGAGGTCACCTGGATGCTCATGTGGAGGCCCTGGGATCAAGCTGTTCTCTTAAGAACAAACGGGCACATTTCCAGCATTGAATCAAGAACAAAGAGATGTTTGTTCGACATATGGTCACTGGGCGATGCTGTGCCAGTCTTGTGATGAGGACACAGGGACTCCACAGAAGGGCTTCCTAGAGCAAAAGGAAGCGGGAAGATGCTCGCTCTTCGAGCTGGATGGCCACAGCAACACAGTGCATGTCCAGGAGTTTGCTCAGAGGAGGGAGAGATGAAGGCATGTGGATATTTCCCCAAAGGACCGACCAGCACGCTGGAGAGTCACGAGGCGAGGGACCCCTCCCTTCACAGGAGGCCCTCGTTCTCAGCTTTGATAACCGGCCACACCATCAGCTTTTCCAGCTCCTGCTGTCTCCTTAGTGAAGGAAAGCCAGGAATCTGTCCTCAGGTAAAGAACCTAGGAAGGGAGACACCCACCTAGGGGCTGGTATTCAATTGGCTGCGAGGTCTGAAGCATCGGAAAGCATGGGTCTTCAGTGAACGTACGACCCCAGCTTGGTTTAAAAGAAAATACTCTCTTCTCTGAGGTGGATCAATAGATGATGGATGCGATGACAGCTGTGAGGTGTGGGGACACCCCCAAACCCCTGCACTTCAGTGTCCTCATCTACAACACTGAGATATAGGTCGGTGCAAAAGTCTTTGCGGTTTTTGCAATTATTTTTAACCTTTTAAACCACAATTACTTTGGCAGCAACCTAATAATACGATGTACCTGACAGCGCTGGAAAGAGAATTAAGAGAAGGGCACACAGCAGCTGCTCGGTAAATGTTAGGTGAGTAAATGAAAAAAGTGAAAGAGAGAGAGAGAGAAGAAAATAAAAGGCAGGATATAGGACAGTCCTCCATTAAAGTAATCAGGTGGGGATTCCAAGGTGTGCTAAACGGACCATCAGTGCACACAAATTCGAAAACTCAGAAGGGCACGCAACAGAGGTCTCCTCTTGTGTCTTTTAGGGACGATGACATTTTAGTGATTTTTATAAGCTTTTGGATACTTTCTCTGAATTTGTTAGAGTGACAATTACTTGCTAATTAGGAGACCATCTATTGTCATTTCAGAAAAACAGTGTGTTCCTTACCAACTAGCAGAGCTGCCTGCTGGCTGGTGCCAGGTACTGGCAGTCTGTCCACACCCTCCTGAGTGTCACGGCCAGTGGCGACCCACCCAGGTTTCCTCGCAGGGGCTGGTGTTAGTGGGGCTGCACCCCAGCAGGCCCCTGCATTGTCCTGACCGCTATGGCTTCAGGCAGGCCTCTGAACTTGTCCAAGGGCCCAGGTTGTTTCCCAGAAGTCTGGCTCAGTTCAGGGCTCCGTCCAAGGCCAGGCCTGAGCACGCATGAGGTCAGTTCCCAGGAGATGAAGGGCGGTGGCAGGGGTGGGGCTCTGACCGTCTGTCGACCTGACATAGCCATGAGTACTTCACTCTCCCAGGAGGTGACCCTGACTTAACAGCTCACCACTCCCCCCACACTGAGTTTCTGTAGCTTAGGGTGTGTTCTAAAATATTGTGCAATAACGAAAACACCCTGTTAAATGATAGATTTTTTACTCAAATGACAGCCCCTCAAAACTGACTCTACTGGGGTCCCCTTTATCCGCGGTTTTGATTTCCATGGTTTCAGTTACCCACAATTGAAAATATTAAATGGAAAGTTCCAGAAATAAACAGTTCATGAGTTTTCCATCGCACCCTGTTCTGAGTAGTGGGATGGAATCTGGCTGTCCTGCTCCGTCCCACCCAGGATGTGACTCACCCCTTTGTCCCAAGGGATGTAGCCCCCAGTCCGTTAGCTGCTTATTAGCCATCTCGGTTATGTGACCGTATTGGTACCACAGCACTTGTGTCTGAATCACCCTTGTTTTACCTAGTAACAGCCCCCCAGAGCAAGAGCAGTGATGCTGGCCATTCGGATACGCCACAGAGAAGCCGGAAGCTGCTTCCTTTAAATGAAGAGGTCTGCGTGTGCAGGAAAAAACAGTCTCTACAGGGTTCATTGCTCTCTGCAGCTTCAGGCATCCACTGTGGGTCTTGGAATGTGTCCCCCATGCATAAGGGGGGATGCCTGTAATTTAGGAAGTACATAAATAACAGACAGAACTAAGCAGGGAGAAAGTAGGTAAGTGTGTGCAATAATCACACAGACACACAGCCTCACGACTCCAGACTGACACGTGGGAGAGCAAACTCTAAATTCCATTCCAGTGCTGGAGGCTGGAGGCATCTGTCTACTTCCCTTAGGTCTTAGATAAGAACAGAATCTCCCAAAGTGAAGGGTTTGCCTAAGGACAGAGTGGGCGGTTAGCTCACAGCCGGAAGGCAGGGAAGGCAGCTGTCCGTTGCTGTGTCTTCTTACCTGGGTCACATGGGTCCTGCCCAGCAGATGAGTCTTCCTGGGGCACAGTGGTGCCGTCTCCAGGCAAGATTCCTCAGAACTTAGCCCAGGATGCTCCAAGTTCAGACGTCAATGGGCCTCATTTCCCCACCTGTGAAATGGGGATACTATTAGGACCTACCTACCTATCTACTAGTGTTACTGTGGGAAGTGATATTTTTAACCTGCTTAGAGCAGTTTCTGACTCAGAATAAGAGCTCTCTGAGTTTTCGTTTTAAAAATACTGTTTATAAGGTACAGCTTTTGGGCCACAGGCGCTGGGTGGCAGAAGCTGGTGGCAGACTCGCACTGAGCCCAGCTCCGTGAGGCAGCACCGTGACCTGCTTCTATCTGATAGGAAGTGGGAAAGGGGTAGGAAGTCCCTGCCATGACACTTGACAGAGAAACACAGTGTGTGTCGTGAGATGCTCCTGAGAGGCGCACGTGTCGGGGACGTCACGTGTCTGGGAGCTGGGACTGGCCTCCAGCCAGTGGAGACACAAACAGGAAACCCTGGAGGTGGCAATCCTACAGCCACAAGGTAATCGCTTCTGCCCAAACCCGCAGGCTTGGGGGTGAGCACGGCCGAGAGCCCAGATGAGCACGCGCCCAGCGCCACCCCAGACAGAGGCCCGGCAGGCGGAGCAGGATGGAGAAAAGCAAACCACGACCCTGATGGCTCTCGCTTTCGCTTCACAGGCTGCACACAAATCCTGTCTATGCTATTTCTCTAGTCCACTCACTCGGCCAGCTTCTGCGTGGCTATTTCGCATCTTATCTGTCAGTCCTCCTAACAGCCTTCTCGGCAGATAACGTGAGGCATCTCTCACGGAGAAAACAAGAACTTCCACAAGCTTCCAGCATCAGCCCCACGCCTGGACCTGGGCCTGTTTCAGCTTCTCTCCAGGAGCCTGCCCTGCGCCTGCTCAGGGACGTCACTCACCCCGGATCTGACAGGCGTCTCGGAATGGCGTCTCTCGCTGAGCTCCCGTCTGCTCCCCATCCCCTCCTCTGCCCTCGCCCAAACCCGGCTTCTCAGTCACCCCTGCTGCCGTAACTCCCTGCTCCGGTTCCTCAGCCCAAACCCTGAGTCGGCCGTGGCACCTTCTCACGCCCCACATCCAGGCTGTCGTACCTCCCACGGGACCTGCCTTCCTGAGGCCAGAAGCCCGCCAGTCTCACATCCCCTTCTCCGGTCCTCGTGAGCCCAGCAGCATCTCACCTGGATACAGCAGCAACCTCCGCAGGCTTCGCAAAGCGCCCCCTCCAGGCCCCTCAATGGGGCAGCCACAGGATCTCTGGAGTTACTCGGGCATCTCTGAACCTCTGCTGCCTTCTTGTGTCACTCAGTGAAATTCAAAGCCGTCAGAGGACCCAGAGGGTCCCCCAGGACACTGTCCTCCAACGTTCCCCCCGTGTGCTCCCCACATGCTGCCCTGGTCCCCAGACGCCAGCCACACTGGAGCTGAGAACTCGTCCTGAGAGCAGCAGGGCCTGGAGCGTCTTATAAGCACCTTCCTCTCTCCTCTGCCTATCACATGGGACAAGTGACAGACTGCTAATGTTACAGGCCTGTACGCCCCACGGGCAGCCGTCTCTTATGCTGTGAAACGGTTGTGATGGACCCAGCTGCCCTAGCAAGAGCACAAAACACCCCCGTGCACAGTCGGTATTGTTTGAGATGCTGTTTTACTTTCCTTTTGGGGATGAAAGAAAGAGTAAAAGAAAACTCAGAAACCAGAAACATTTGTTTCTAAAAGTTTTTTTCTTAAGTTTTTTATTATGCAAGTATTATAAACATTAAAGTTTGGTATGTACAAAAGAGAGGCAGGAAGGAGGGAGGGAAGGGAGGGAGGGAGGGAGGGAGGAGGGAGGGAGGGAGGGAGGAGGGAGGGAGGAAGGAGGGAGGGAGGAGGGAGGGAGGAGGGAGGGAGGAGGGAGGGAGGGAGGGAGGGAGGGAGGGAGGGAGGGAGGAGGGAGGGAGGAGGGAGGAAGGAAGGAGGAGGGAGGGAGGAGGGGGAGGGAGGGGGGAGGGAGGGGGGAGGGAGGGGGGAGGGAGGGAGGGAGGAGGGAGGAGGGAGGGAGGGAGGAGGGAGGGAGGGGGGAGGGAGGAGGGAGGAGGGAGGGAGGAGGGAGGGAGGGGGGGAGGGAGGGAGGGAGGAGGGAGGAGGGAGGGAGGGAGGGAGGAGGGAGGGAGGAGGGAGGGAGGGGGGGAGGGAGGGAGGGAGGAGGGAGGAGGGAGGGAGGGAGGAGGGAGGGAGGGGGGAGGGAGGAGGGAGGAGGGAGGGAGGAGGGAGGGAGGAGGGAGGAGGGAGGGAGGAGGGAGGGAGGAGGGAGGGAGGGAGGGAGGGAGGAGGGAGGAAGGAGGGAGGGAGGGAGGAGGGAGGAAGGAGGGAGGGAGGGAGGAAGGAAGGAGGAGGGAGGGAGGAGGGGGAGGGAGGGAGGAGGGAGGGAGGAGGGAGGGAGGGAGGGAGGGAGGAGGGAGGAAGGAGGGAGGGAGGGAGGAGGGAGGAAGGAGGGAGGGAGGGAGGAGGGAGGGAGGAGGGAGGGAGGGGGGGAGGGAGGGAGGGAGGAGGGAGGAGGGAGGGAGGGAGGAGGGAGGGAGGGGGGGAGGGAGGAGGGAGGAGGGAGGGAGGAGGGAGGGAGGAGGGAGGAGGGAGGAAGGAGGGAGGGAGGAGGGAGGGAGGGAGGGAGGGAGGAGGGAGGGAGGGAGGGAGGGAGGAGGGAGGAGGGAGGGAGGGAGGGAGGGAGGAGGGAGGAGGGAGGGAGGAGGGAGGGAGGAGGGAGGAGGGAGGGGGGGAGGGAGGAGGGAGGGAGGAGGGAGGAGGGAGGAAGGAGGGAGGGAGGAGGGGGGAGGGAGGGAGGAGGGAGGGAGGGAGGGAGGGAGGAGGGAGGGAGGAGGGAGGGAGGAGGGAGGAGGGAGGAAGGAGGGAGGGAGGGAGGGAGGGAGGGAGGAGGGAGGGAGGAGGGAGGGAGGGAGGGAGGAGGGAGGAGGGAGGGAGGAGGGAGGAGGGAGGGAGGAGGGAGGGAGGAGGGGGGAGGGAGGGAGGAGGGAGGGAGGGAGGGAGGGAGGAGGGAGGGAGGAGGGAGGGAGGAGGGAGGAGGGAGGAAGGAGGGAGGGAGGGAGGGAGGGAGGGAGGAGGGAGGGAGGAGGGAGGGAGGGAGGGAGGAGGGAGGAGGGAGGGAGGGAGGGAGGAGGGAGGGAGGAGGGAGGGAGGAGGGGGGAGGGAGGGAGGAGGGAGGGAGGGAGGGAGGGAGGAGGGAGGGAGGAGGGAGGGAGGGAGGGCAGGCAGGCAGAAAAGGTAGAAAGAAAAGGAAAGTGAAGTCAGCCCAGGGCCCGTCCCATAACACAGCTATCAATCAGGTTTTCCGAGCGCCTTCGCACCCCCACCCATCCTCCCCAGGGGCATGGGCGGGACCTTCTCCAAACTGACTTCCTGCAGCCACACCCAGCGTGGCTGAGCTCACGCCTCACCCACAAGTTCCAATGAGACATTCTGGGTTTGCTTACGCACCCGTGACCTTTCTGGTGTTGCACCCAGTGACTTCCGACTGGGTTTGTCTTGGCCATAAGGCTGTTTTAAAAGCGGTTCTGGATTCTTCTCTTGATAGGAAAAGAATCAACTTATTTGCACTGTATTCCCAGCAGTTACAATGAATGAGCGATAAAATGTAACAGGCCACCCAGGAACAGAGTAAATCCTTCTGATTGAAGTAAACAAACTGTCCCACTCGCCAGAATCTGCCATTGAATTATCTGTGAGAACTTCTGTATCTCACCCAAAGGCCCATTAAACTGCTTCCCCCAAAGAGATGAATTCTGTCCGGAGCTATAAAATGCAGCTTGGAAAACTGGTATTTTTGCAACCCATGATGGCCACCCAGAAACTTTGAAAATGACTGTGGTTTTCCCGGGTTCTTGTTCAGAGCTTCTCTCTAGGATCTTGGTGGTCCCATCTAGAATCTTCTTTAATACGCTGCCCGTTTTATTATGAACAATATCTTTGGCCAGGAGAGAGGTAGTTTTCATATATAATACGAACTCCCGGGACTAGGAGAAGGGGTTTTAGCCGGCAGGCCCGGCTGGGCGTGGGTGACTGACTGGGCCTGGGGCAGCTGCTGGGTCCTCCGAGCAGAGCCCAGTGAGTGTGCTTGCCCTTGACTGACAACGTTGTTTTCCGTGCTCTGTGGTTTCAAGTTCTAAGGTACTCCGGAGGGGCTGACCGTGTGTGTGTGTGGGGGGGGGGGGACAGAACAAGGAAGGCCTCTGAGCCCTGGCAGCTGGAAGGTGGGACGCGTCGTCAGCCTCCACTCACATCCTCTGAGGTCAGTCTTTCCAGCCTTTGCATGTGTTTTTGTTTTCCCTTGAAAAACTCGAAAATTAATAAAATCATGTTCCTGGAACTAAGTCAAAGAAACAGCCCAAGAACAGCTTTGGTATGAATTCCCTCCGAGCGCTGGAGTTGATCTGTGTAGAGATGCAGCACACGGCCACGGCCAAGAAATGACCCCCCTTTGTGGAAGCCAATCGCGAAAAGCATAATTAAAGAGCCTTAAGGCTCAAAGTTCTGGTTACACTGGGGACAGGCTTGTGAATTGGGCCATAAAACGTCACTCTTGACACGTGAAACAAACAGCTTCATTAACAACCGGGCCACCCCCAGGTGACCCAGGTGACAGCACAGCCATCTGTCAGGTGACCACCAGCCACCCTACCGATGTCTCAATCCTGAGCTAACAACCCTCTTTCCTCTAGTCACACAGCTCTGAGCCACAAGCACAGGAGGGGGCATTTCCTTTCGGAGGAAAAGGAAAATTCTTTTAGCACTAAAATCCTAAACAAAAACCTCGCCAAAATCTTCCTTTTGACCTGACAGCAAAATTGTATTAATTAGGTTAACTTCTACATGTAGTAATTTCATGTGAAGTACAAATTTGATGGCTGCGGTACTTGCCTTATGCCCACGACAGCAAAGGGTAAGGAACATGCACTTGGTATGTAGCCATTCCTTGACAGGCTTAAGAACTTGAGGGAAGATACTGTAAAGTGACGACAGGAGGACGAAGCCAAAGGCCTTGCTGACTGTTTCTAGACCCACTGTAGTTAACACATCCCCATGGTTGCAAGCAGAAATGAGTTTTCCAAATATAAACTTGTTAGAAATAAAAAGTGTGGGTTTGCCAGAAAATCCTGCTATATTGGATGTTCTTTACATCCAACGTGGTCAGGAGGGACTATGTACAAAACCCCGTCAGAGAAACGGAGAGAATACTGACGGGAAAATGCTCTGAGACGTTCAACTTACAGCCTGACGTGAGCAGAGTGAGGAGGGTGCTGACGGTCAGAGGAAAAGGGAAGAAAAAACCCACTTGTCTGTGGTTTTCCACGTGAACGAGCTCAGTCACCACAGTTTTATGACGTAAATACAATTATTATCTCTGCTCCATGTGGGGAAACCAACCTGTAGTTCAAGCAGCAAACGCCATGTAACGAACGTGTGCTGAAGTCTGTCCAACTCCAAATCCACGATGCAGTTGGTCCTTTGTACTCAACTCAGCCAGTCTTCACTTCAAATCCCCTCCTTTGCCTCCTCTCTCTCTCTCTCTCTCTCTCACACACACACACACACACACACATACACACACACACTCTACACACATGCACGCACACATCTGGCGTCTGATCGTCCGTTTGTACCCACGTAACTTGGCCTTTTGTAAGCTGCTGAGTGGCCCTGGCCCTCTGTCCAAAGATGCTGGGAAACACAGCACTAAGAGGCGGCATCAGAAGGATCAGGACCTCCACCTGACACGACCGTGTCCACGGGACACCAGTGAAGCAGGACTGCAGGCCTCGTGGACATGCCTGCTGCTGGGCTCAGCCCATTGGCTGGGTAGGAAGGTGACATGTCATGTGCGTGAACAGGTCCTCGAGTGGCTGCCCTCCCAGCTCTGGTCCGGTCACAGCGAACCCCACTCTACCCTCTCCCTCACTACGTGCCATTGACTCCGTGTCCTCACAACTCTGTCTATTCAGTCCAGCCACCACTTCTGGTCTTTGCAGTACAGGGGACAAACAGCAAACTGGGTTTGGGACATGGAGGGCTGAGGTGGCCATAGGACACCCACGTGGAGACGCCCAGTGGGACGTTTCAGAGATTAGTCTGGTGCATAAAAACGGGGGGACGGCTGGTGAGATAAATGTTTGCCTGCTGGTCACGTAGATCACGAGGGAAGGAGACGAGAGATACACGCCATCTGGATGCTGAGACGGCCAGGAGGGAAGTCAGGCTTGCTGATTCTGGTGGCGCAGACTGAAACAGAATTGGTGGCTGTGGCTAAAACAGAACTGTGCCCTAGAACCCTAACGCATGACTGCCGTCTGTAAACACAATCCATGTAGACTACCTAAGTGCTAAGTGCGGACAGCGTTCCGACAAACCTCCACGTGCAAATTGGACACAGTATTTGTTCCAGGTGAGCAAGGGCTGTGGGCACCTGGTGACCCACCTCACAGAACGCAGAAACTCAGACGCAGTCAACTGACTTCCCTAAAGAAATGGGCTGCTTTCCCATGGTAGTTTAGCTGCGAGGACCGCACGCCGAGCCGAGCCGAGTCCATGCCGACGTGTCTCACACGCAGCATGGCCTGGACTCTGTCGGGGGTGACTCCACATGTGCTGAGCATTACCTGCCACCGAACTTCATGGAACGAAAGTTTACTTTTGTATTAAATGATCACTGGAACATGTGTCAATTATGATGGTTCTTTGCATCTTACTTGTTCCTTCCTTTTTCTCTCAAGTCAGATTTTCCATCAAAACATTTTCTTAAAGTTTAGGCCCAGAAACATAGTATGCCACTCTCCCCGCCCCATCCATACTTAGTGACATAAAAAAATACAGGAACCAAACATACTCTGTCTCTTCCAAACTTTCTACGGGCAGTCAATTTATAAGAAAAGATGTCATTAGAAACAGAATTCTTAAAGTATCTGTGGTGGGTCTATAATCCATGTTAACTTTCCAAGGCACACTCCTGGAGAAGTGAAGATTTTCTGTGATGTTTACTGATTGTCAGGTGTACTCAGATACTTACAATCACTGAGATGCGAAGGGTGAAACACATAATGCGGTCAGTATGTCCTCCCTAAGGAAAACACCAGATTTTAATGAAGGGTTAGTGTGCCTGAAATTCCAAGGGACACATTTAAATACAGAATCTAAGCTAGTTTTTCCCAAACTGTGTTCTGCATGACACTACTAACATCCCACAAATTCTCCACAGGTATTTTACATACAGAAGTCCTGACAGGGTCCTGGGAGGGGGAAGGTTAGAGAAGACACCGCGACACCGGAGGAAAACGGAGTGTGTGCTGTGTGTCGTGTGTCAGCTACTTCTGGGCTGATGCTGAAACCCAAGGCTGTGATGATGAGGGTCACGGAGGATGATGTCTGTTCTGAGGACAGTCATGCTGGACGTAGGGGTAAGTGCCACGATACCTGCCGCTTTCAGATGGTTCAGAAGAAACATCTCCGTGGACATAAGGTGGGGACAGCCGGAGATCCACCACAGGTGGCCGATGGCAACACCAGGCGGATTCAAGGTGCACTAGTGTCAACTGGTGCGACCCTTCCAGCTGCTCCGTGAAACAGGCGTCTGTTCTGGGCTTCTCCGAGAAAGCAGGCAAGCAGTGAGCAGCGTGTGTGCCCAGCACCTTACCCACGGGAGTTTTCACCCGCCCCGCTCCCAGGCCTCTGTGTGTCACGCCGCATGTCAGCACCCAGGACGGTTGGGGATGCGGAGCTTGGATCCCCTCTGATGCCACCTTGTCCCATTACTGTGGCTTTCATTCTGAAAGACGAGCCCTTCCGTGCCTGACCCTTGCTCTCCAAACACCTCACTCAAGTATGTGTCATACACACACACGGGTCGCCTTGTAAAACAAACACAAGAACAATGACGTGTTAGTCTCCCAGGAGCTGTCTACTGCCAACTGTACAGAACTGAGCCACTCAGGGCCACGTGTCTGCAGCCTTTGGAAATTGCTCATTTTCACCTAAAATGCAGTTCTCTCTTTTGTGAGCCGTGTCTTCAAAAAGTTACTGCAAAACTCCACTTTATCTTCCTTACCGTATCACCGATCTCACTTTAAAGGCTCTGGTCTTAAAAATGTAAATATTCTGATGACAGAGAAGAGTAACCTTTTGTCTCTGGTCTGATGATTATTTTCCAACAGAAACATCAACAACCCACCTCCCTGCTTTATAAGGAATCTGTCACCCAGGTTCATGCAGAGTCCTTGTCACAGAGCCTCCTGCCAGCGCGTCCCAACTCTGGGTGACATGTAGTTCAGCTGGTATTTAAACACACACCCTTCAGTGGTCATGCTCCTTTGATCTGAGTATTACTTACTCCATATGTAATGAAGACACTGACATTACACATGAATTGTAAACTACACGTGTAGCCACATAACACTAACGTGCGTGACACACACCACAGGGAAAGGGGCTGTGCTTAGCGGTTCACTGACTACGCGCACGACTCGTCACGTTCCAGCCTACTGTACAGATTGCAGACGAGTGGAGAGAACGACCAATCACAATGAAACACCTCACGGTTTTAAATAGCAAGTTCAATACCTCAAGCTAAACAGGGACTCAGGATTTGGGTTGTTCAAATACACAGTTTTGCAGAAGAAAAGGACAAACCCCGATTCCTGAACTTTAAGGCCATATGTATAAGCTCTTCTGCAAAAATGATTTCCTGTTTCTTTCAAGTCCAAAGTATACTGACCTGTTATCTAAACTTGAAGACTTACACTAAATACAGAAAGAGTTCAAATAAAAAAGCCACTCCTTTAGTTTAAGCTTTATTTATAATCACCCTTGTCAAACACACATCAGGAAGCATATCAGCAGTGCACCTTATGGAAAGTCAGTTTACAACACAACCGAACAGGCAAAGTGTGTTTATAGGAAGTTTTCAGCAAAAACTATACGCAATACAGTCGACTGAAATGCAGCGTCCCCTTTTCAGGTCCACAGGAAAGGGGAAATGAAAAACAACTGTAAAAGACTTGCAGAGAAACCGGACTTAGGGATCTGAGCAAAGAACTCCTTGGTACTGATCCACTTCTACATTACGTCCCACTAGGTATCAGAAACACTCACACACAGGAAGACACCACCAGGAACAGAGAACCAAGGGCTGCGAGACCCCCAGACCAGTGCGCTACAGGAGCAGCTGGCAGAAATGTGCCTGACAGCTGTTCAGGGTGACAGTCTGTAGTTAGGGGGTGAAGGCCAACCCACAGGGGAGAATAGTCCTGTAACTGGTTTCGGTTTAAGTGACGCTCACACTTACCCAGCCAAACCTTCTCAAACCACGGCAGCTGCACGTTATGTGTGTTACTGAGGGAAAACAGTAGTGGGTTTCAACACTCACAAGCCACCACCGCAGTGCTTCCGTGGGGCCCTACTGATCCTGCCTCAACTCCGAAGAGCGATCACAAGACAACAAAGATGGGGCCCTTCTGGGGGCAAGTCCCTTCTACCCAAGACGGGACGCTGTTTACAGGACATAAAGGAATGTTCAGTGACTTCAGATTGTTTTCAAAAAGGAATTAAGAATGAAGGCCTGAGTCCTGCTGGAAAGACGGGCAGCTATTCTTTCTACAAAGGCCACTCGCCCTTCCTTACTCTGAACAAACGCCACCGGCTCTGCAGGTGCAGGGGCCACACGCACGGGGCTCCCAGCCCCGTCTCTGCCCTGCTGAGTGTTGATGTGCACCAAACACACAGAAGCTGGAGTCCAAGGCCTGTCAAAAGTGAGGCCACACTGAACATGGACATTGGATCTGGTTTCTTACACTCTCACAATAATTCCTGGGTAAACAACAATGAGGAATGTGCAGGGAAGGAAATGTATCTGTGCTACACACAGGTAGCAGACCCGGATTTTAATAGTTAAGTATCTTTTTAGGTCACAAGCCACATGGAAGGCCACTGACACCAGTCAGGAGCTGTTTCTTCCCCTCGTCGCTGTTTTCATTACGTGTCTCTCCTCCGGACTGACACGTGACAGACTCCTAACAGCCCACGCTCGTCAAGTAATGCAGCTGTAGAGGATTCCAGGAACTGCCCACGTGCACGACCGGCCACCTCCCTGCACTGGCCGTCCTCCATCCGCACACTCACCGTCCTACATCGCACTGTCAAGGGGAGATCACCCAGAAGCACAAGGCAGCTCCATCCTGGGGTCGAAAAGTGACCACAAATAACCCTCTTGCTGACAATCCAGAGTTTATAACAAACAGCTCTGATGTTTCCACAAGGTTTCCCAAAAAAGAAACAAAGGGATTCACAATTCCAGTGTGGGTTTTTCTTTTTTTCCAGAATGATTATTTTCATAATACAAAGCAATATAACAAAATAAGCTCTCTTCTGCACAAGGATGAATGGTCATGCAAGACAAATAAGATCAGATGCTTCTCTGTTACTTTGAATTAAAATACTAGAAACCTAGGTCATAAAACATACACGGCCTTCAAAAAGCCACCAGCTTTCTTTAGGATCCTGCGATAGCTGGTCATTTCTGGTGCCATAAACATAACTGCCATGAAAATGACAACTCTCCGAACAGCACAAATAAAGCAAATTTGACACATCAGTCCTCAGAAAGCAGCCTAAGAAACAACGAAAGTGCTGAGCTGCAGGAAAATGAATAAAAACTTCTTACCAGGAGAACAAGGGTTGTGTAAACTAGGGATCTTATACCCTAACGATCACCTATGAAATAGAAAACTTCCTAATGCTCTCTGGGGTGTACATACATTTTTTCTCCTATAAAATTGCAGCAAAAGTAGTTAAAACAGTTTCACCTTCTTCTTAAATACCCATAGTACTTGTCAACTGCATGCGACTGTGTGACTCCAGGGCGGGGGCGGGGGTGGCTAAGAAAACAAACATAGTATGTCCTGCAGTGTCAGGGAACAAGCAGCTAACCTAAAACAAACAAAATCTTTAAAATTCTGGGTGTGTCAGAAACTAAAAGGTCCACATCCCTCTGGAAGAAAGAAAATGACCCAAGAGCTCAGGCGAGGTCCCCATCGTGGAGATTTGACACTTTTCTACTCAGAAAGGGACAGTAAGTCACAGGGACGAGAAGTAAAGGCCCTTCACTGAGTACCTGCGGAAGACACAGGGAGTCTTCTGGGCTAAGAGGGACGCGTGGCTGGCCTGTATGTGACCACACCTGACAAGACAGGGGCTACGTCTGCGAGCCAGTGACAGCATACGAAGGAGCTTCCCATTAAGACTGAACTAGAGCTGAGGGAGAATTAGCCTCTCCCAGATGACGCTGCCTTTCCACCCTCGTGCTACTGGGGGAAGTTAAATGAATAGCTTCACAGACACACACACACAAAAGGTAAACCGAGGCAATTTGGACTTTTTTAATCCATTTCTCAACCCAAAAGTGATTCCACGGAAAAGGATGAGATGCAGGAAGCTGTCGCCCAAGTGAGTGTCGAGCTTTTCCAGGAAACACAAGGCACTTGCTCACACCCGACGCGTGCTCGGTGCAGACTGTCAGGGTGCAGCTCCACCTGGACCGATTTGAATCAAGCCGCCAGCCTGCACCTCGCAGAGAAGTCTCGGTTACTGAGCGTCCCCCTCACCCCTCACGCAGAAACTGGTGTTATAACTGCTGTTGGTTCCCATGGTGCTGATGTTCATCAAATTACAACAGATTAAATGTCACACTGCCAAGTACAACTGACAAGAGGAATGATGTAAGATGGCCCTAATTTAGTAAAGCTGAAGGAAGACCTAAGAAGGAAATGACGGCAAAATGCCAGTGACCTGCGCTTGAGGAATGAACTCAGACAGGCTGGGGCCAGCATCTGAGTGTTTTGCTGGTCACTCGTCCCAGAGGGAACGGTGGCCCCTCAGGCGAGAGCCCAGTGTGGGGTAGAAACTCACCTCAGGCGTTTCTCTCCACGGCCTCTCCACGGCAGCCCTCCCTCCAATAAATGTGCTCAAAGGCTAAAATGCAAGTGAGGACAGTAAGAGGCATCTAGAAAGCAGGCTCAGAAACAGCCTGGAACTCCCTGAACTCCGTTAAGCATCTCAGCAGGCGGCAGCGGGGGCACCGGAACGGGGGGCGGGGGGGCTGCTGCTCGGAGCCGAGGGCGAGCCGAGGGACGCGCGCCTTGCACTTCTCTTCTGTGAGCGGCCACAGCTCGGGCTCAAGGCACAGCAGCAGGAGGGAAGGCGCCTGGGGTGCCGTGCTGACGGCCCCCAACAAGGAGGACACCAGCTCACACCGCCATCCCCATCGCAGGGGAAATGCTCCTCCTCACACCAACCTCCGCTGAGTGCGCCTCGCGTGTCCTCCACACACGGCTGCCAAGTTGGAAAGTGGCTTGGACACCCAGCGACCTCGTCCAGACACTCCCCAAGAACCACGACTGTCCACACAGGAGGCCCTTCCCGTGCCTTTTCTGGACACAAACGTGCCCCGCGCCACACCATGGGACAACAAAGCAGACACTGGGAAGGAAGCAGGACGGAAGCACAGCTATTAATTTAGGAAAAGAAAACTACCTGAGATAAAACGTGCCCCGGGGTAGGGCTGGGGTGACACCAGCCCTCACCTGTCAGCCTGCCCCTCAGAGAGGAAACCTCTGGGTCTGGAACAACTTCAAAGAATCTAAACCTGTGTACACATTTCGTCCTAAAAGAACCAGGAAAATCGCGTCTTTTGAGAATATTTGGTTCAGGTTTAAGAAAGGTATCACACTTCTGATCATCTGAGAAGAGGGAGACTCTGCAAATGTCATCTTTGGTAGTAACAGGCTGAGAGCTGGGAAATAAGGGAATTTGAATATCAGGAGGGCATCTTGTCTCGATCCTATGGCTTTTCTGTATTTCATTCAACACACGGTTACCTGGGCTCATTGATTAGTCCCCCAGCTCCCTTCAACCTAGTCAGTTAGCACGTTGTGTAATAAAAATCTAGTGTCACACACCACGGATCGTTGGAAAGCAACAGCAAGGAGACCCCCCAGGGGCCGTGCCTCTCAGCGCCCAGATGCCAGTGCGTCCCCGCCCAGAGGGGATGTCAGTCCCTGGGGGCGGGGAAGAGAGAGGCAGGTGTGTGAAGCTAGAACACTCGCCGGACACGACCCATCTATGGTCTGCGTCTGTGAGCACACGTGGAAGGGCCTGGTCTTTCCAAAGGCCATGAAGCTGTGACCGTAGGAACCCGGTGTCAGGAAAGCCTAGGTCTCCACCACACTGCTTATGGTCTCTGGGATTTTTATTTGAAAACAAACCAGCTAACCAACCTCTGAAAGGGCCAAAATGAACACTAACATTCTTCTTTCTGAGGACACATATGAGAAGCTTCCCATGAATTTTCCTTTGGTGACCACGTCACAGGGCTCTCGGCAATTCATAAATCAGTCCCCTGGCACCAAACTGGGCTTCACAATAAGTATGAAGGAATTCCTAATCATCTGATGACTAAGGTGTCGAGCAGTAATTGCTGGACAGGGTAAGGTACCCCCCTCTCTAAAAGGCAGGTTTCCTCTGGCTCCGTGATCTGCACGGCTCACGGTGGGGGGCGGGGCACACGATGCGCGACGTGGTTTCCAGCAGACAAAGGTACAAAGGACTTTTCCTTTAGGAAAAAAATAAATAAATAGAAATCTTACTCAGGTAAGGAATCGAGACAAAAATCATCATCTGTATACAACTTTTTGTGTGTAATCAGTGCTAATCAAGGTTCCTAAGCTTTAAACCCTTAGACAACCGGCCACGAAGTGGGAGGAATCATGGGGTCAGCCCGGGCCCAGGACCTCACGACACCAGTGTCCTCGACGTGGCCCATCAGACTGAAGACTTCTTCCCGAGTCTTTCTTCCCTTCTACCTCCTTCTTACAGCTCCACCTTCCCTGACGTGCTTGCCTTCAAAAGCTAGACCACATGGGACACCGTTCCTCTAGCTTCTCTCCAGCTGAAGGCCGAGGCAGAGAACGGGGAGGGGGACGAGCGAGAGAAAGCGGGAACAGGAGAATCCTTGGTCACCACCCACCCCTGCCGACTCTTCTTTCTTTCCTTTCGCTGACATCTCTACCTTTTCTGACCCACCTCGATTTTCCATCACAGCAGGCAGAGCCATGCCTTGAGAAATCAGGCAGTGATCAAGGAAATTCAGGCCCTCAAGCCGACGAAGAATGGCCCCCCCACCCTGTGCAGCAGTGCGCCCCTGGGACACAGCCACGGGTCGACGCGCCTGCTCGGGACCTCTCAGGAAGGAGCAATTTTCTATTGTCTCTCCATCAGACAGAGCAACTCTCCAAAACAGACACCCTCCATCCTGCAGGTGTGAGACAAGCAGGGAAAGGAGAGTACACACTGCACCCGCTTAGCAGGCTCCCACAAAAGTGCACCGGCTCCATTGTTCTCTTTCACACCTTCACCGCTCAAGCAAACACACCAGACACACAAGTTGTGCAAGATCAGGCTTCGGTTTGCCATTTTCAAAGCCGTCACTTCAAACGCTGCAGACAGACTGGCTCACTGCGCACCCTGAACGGAAGGCTCCGGACTCCCGTGCTCCCTGGAGCCCTCAGCACTCAGGGTGACAACACAGTGGGTGACTGCCGCCCCACTATCAGTCAGCGTCACTGGGAGCACGCAGCCCACCATGGTGAGGAAGAGCCACCCAACAACATAAAGGGGCCGCATGTAAGTGATGTCTCCGTGCTGACAAACGCGCTCATGGTCATTGGGCCACGGGGACTCCACCTTGCTTCAGGGTCACATGGGGTAATTGTTGGGTTCCAGCTGGAGAGCAGCACCTGCCCCCACGAGGAAGGTGTCCACGGGGACGCCTCGCCGTGCGGCTGGCAGGTGTGGCCCTGCCCAGCGCCCAGGGTCAGCAGTGGCCGCACAGTAGCAGGATGAAACATGGACAAGGCGTGCCCTCCTGATGGGAAGGGGCACTTCTGCATTCGGACGTAGAAGACGAGACAGGACGCAGTCCGAGGGGCACCGGTTAAAGCAAGGTCTGGTACAGGTACCCCCTCTTGTAGGCGGTCAGCGGGTAGAAAGTAGCCACGACGAACTTCCCATCAAACATCCTGCCCGTCAGTAACCTCTGGGCAGCTTTCGAGTCGCCGGCATTCGCATACTCCACGAAGACCTGTAAGGGCACAGAGCACACGGAACTTCATTTCCACCCGCACTGGTCTAGAACCGCCCCTCTGCTCCACGAGGGTCCGACGGGACCACAGCGGGAAGGTGTGTGGTCGAACAAAGCAGCAGTGCTCATTACGAGGCCGTGACTGCAAAGCACGTTTTACAAGGTAAACAAAGCATGGGTCCCGGCCTGTGACTGGTCACTGCCCGCCTCGTATTAAGGCTAATGCAGGCCATTAGGCCCAGGGCACCCGGCCTGTGACGGGACTTTCTGAGCTCAGAGACTGTGAAGTCCAGAGTGGGAGACTGGGCCTTTCCTCCCAGGACAACTTGTGAGCTGTGCGTTACTCCTAACGACAGAGACCATGCAGCACGAGAAACCACCTTTACACATAGGAAGGTCAGGGGTGCTTTTCAGCCCTCTGAAAACCTATCTCTAAACCGTGTCAGCAACTGGAAATAAAAGCACCTCCAAATGGCCAAAGCAACACAGTCAGCCAGGCTGTATATTTTCCATCTAACAGCATGGGAAGACAGTACCAATTCAATTGTGTGTGATTTCTTTTGGAGCCGGTGTACCTCGTATAAGCTGGTTAAGACCCATATTACCAAATTACATCATGAAACACATAATCAAATCAGCGAATACTCGTTTTATTCATCTCAGAAATGCTTAATATTTTATATCTCCTTTTCTACAAAAATAAAAGTTTATGTTAGGTGTAGGGCCAGTTCATTTCTAGCAACATGCACTTTTTCATCAGTACACGAGAAAAATTAGATGACGTCCAATGAGAATAAGGAAGCTGTCTGAGTTTCCTAACCTGACTCTTAACTCCCAAATCCACACAGCAAAGTGCAGTGACGAAGCAGACAGTTACATGTGCCATGTATCCCATCACACAGGTGACTTACCATCTTACACATTACATCACTCCCAACTAAATAAGAGAAAAGCATCTCATTTTTATAATTATTACGAAATTAAACAACTGTATTAGAGCTGTTTCATTTCAATCTTGATGACTTTTTATAAGATGCATTCCCTAACTTATTTTCCATATCATATTCCTTAAAAACCATGCTATGTTCATTTGGACTGAAAATGCAAATGAAGACAAGCTTTGCCCAGGAGAAACAGCCATTTCCAATAACCAAAGGAAGTTAACCTAGGACCCCAGAGGCATCAAAGGCTTTCACTGCCCTTCAAATGCTTCTTAACGTAGCAGATTTCCTCTCCCAGACGAAGACTTACTTTTCCTGTCACCTGAAAGCTGGCTACTACTTGCCCTGAAAATATTCGTCCTGCTTTGCTATTCTGTGTCCCTCGCACTTGACCACTGAGTCAGTTCACGTTGGTCCTTAGTCCCAAACCTTCTCATGCAGAGCAAGCTCCTGAACTGGCCCCGTGCCCTCCCTGTGGCCTCAGGTCCGCTGCCCAGCCTCTGCAGCCACCCTGACTCCTCCACACGGAGCCTGGCCTGTCCCTGCCCCCCACCCCCACGACAGCCCCTGCCTGGCCTTGTCTCCTCAGCACCGGTCACCTGCCTTCCTTCGTCCGCTTGCACCGCCATCCCCACCAGCACCCAGTGGTCTCCCTAAGCACGGTGGGAAAGCGAGCAGCAGGCACACACCATCAGCTCCTCCCGCTGAATGAGGTAACTGCTGTCATCACCAGGTTGGCAATAACTTTTCACTAAGACGACAGTGAAACTCCTTTCACATTTTTCAGTTGCCGAGGATTTTCACAACACAGTCATCAGCTAAAACCACAATCCCTAACAATCAGAGATGACTTTGCCCGCCAGGGACAGTTGGCACTGTCCAGAGACATTGTGGTTGTCACACTGAGGAGGGGCAGGTGGGAGCCAACTAGTGGGGAGGCCGGGAGCTGCTGACCATCCTCTGAGGCACATGACAGCAGCAGGGAGGGTCCCGCCCCAGGGCTAAGCCCAACTGTGTGGAGGCTGGGAAGCCTTGAGACAGAGTAAAACAATATTCTGTTTCGCGAAAAATGACAATACGACACACAAAAGGAAGATTTCTCTTATCTTCTTGGTCACCCAATTTAATTTCTAACTGCAGAGTTTCTAAAGAAAACTCTGTGATCCTAGTTTTCCCATACATTTTAGAGATGGAAAAACCGAGTCGGCACAAAGCTACTCGCGTCGAGAACGGAACTCAACACAAGACCTCCCAGTCCAGTGCACCTTCCTTCTTTACATTATCGCTGGTGACTCCGTCATCATCAGAATGCCAGTGACCTAAATGGTGTCTAACTCCACTTAATTAGAACAGAGTCAGGCCAAAACATTTCTGTAGCTGAACCTGCCCTAAATTAGCACGATTCAGTTGGCATTACTAGTTACGAATGGCTCAAAAGTAGGCTCAAACTTTTTAAAAAACCAATAATGATTAAACATGCATGCATTTTACAGAACTTTTGGAAACAAGAGCATAAGACAATAAAAGCGTCCAGAATGAGAAGGTCGCGATCCCTAACATTCCTGGGTCCATCTTCCCCCAGACGAGCACACCCAGCGCGGAATTTTATCCCCTGAGATTATGAAAACGTCCACGTACTTGTCCTCTGCCTGGGTTTTCCTTGGGGACAAGCAGAGACACCACTGGTCCGTATTTCTGACATTCCTCTTTCACGTCTTCCACAACATCTGGTCATTAAAAGATACAACAGTAATCACTTTGATGCAATTAACAAGCCTTCCTTATTTTAAAACTTTAAATCATCAGAGAATCCAGAAATCCGTATCTAAGTAATGACGGCATGTTCTATAGCTTCTAAAATCAAGCGTAAGTATAACATAAGTCCATGTTTATGTTCACCAGTTTTCTCTTTATACTTTAAATGTAACGTTTGGAACAGCATCCCCGTGACTGAAAACCCAAACCAGCCCTCCTCCCGCTCCCAGCTTCCATTCTCCTTCCCAGAGACAGCAATCCCTGCTTCTCCAGTGTCCCGCCATCAACGTCATAAGCTTATACGAGCAAGTATGACCACATATGCTGTAGGAAAACATCCCACCTTTGCTTTTCAGTAACTGTATTCTTAAGATCCTTCAATAGCATCACATGAAATTTTCTCATTTGTTTTTACAGCTGTGTAATATTTCACTCTCCGAATGATCAATAAATTCTCTGGTATTTCCCCCACTGCTGAATAATTAAACTATTCCCAAGCTTTTTGCCCTTATGAGCGACACTGCACTAGATAAGCTTGTACGTATCTCGTTTCATTTGTGTCGCTCTAAGTTGGCTTCCTAGAGATGGAATCGCTGGGTCAAGCTGATACGGATTTATAGTTTTGTCAGCATTACCTGTTTCTTTTGCAGAAGGCTCACCAATTTAAACTCTCCATACCCTACCTGTAGAGGGTTCTCAAATATTTTCTTTACTGTCAACGTGATGCTTTTAATTAGCATTTCAATAAATGAGAATGAAATTTGTGTGAGACTCTGGAACATCCTTGCCTATAAATGGTGTATGTACCCTTCACTCGCTCTCTCCTGCGCTCATTTAGAGGGCCTCTGTTCATGGTAAGAGCTGAGTATTTTTTCCTAGACTGTCATCTGTCTTAATCTTTCTCATGGTGGTTTTTGTCAATGTAAAATTTGTTGAATTATCTATCATTTTACTGCTTCTGAGTTTTGTGCCAAACTTGTAAAAGGCCTTTCCTGCTCCAGGAATATCATTTTTAAAAATCTCCCATGATTTTTTTTAAGTTAAAACTTTTTTCTTTTATTCCCATCTTTCTTTCTTCCGTCTTTGTTTTATTCCCTCTCTTCTTTGTTTTTTGTTTTATTTTTCAATATTGTAATCTGTACTTGACTGCAAGTTTATCTGGGTCCAAAGTGGAAAGTCTGAATCTAACTTTCTCCCCCCTCCCCACCCACCAAGGCTACAAGGCAGTTATTCCCACACACGATTTCTAACTAAGCAAACTTACCTACAGTATCTCGGTGTTATTTGCCGATGACCTTGCTAATCACAACCAACAGAGGTATTTAATGGTACTATATCATCTCTTGAACTGTTCATGTGAGATTCTTAAACACTAAGATTTCGTAACTACATTTAGACGACATTTAAACACTCAGTGTATTTGGAGCAAAAAAGAAAAATAAGAGTGTTACACACAAGATACCAAGAAAAGAGTAGGTACAGTCACCTGACTGACCCCCAGTAGAGATGACGGGGTGAACAAGCCCCACCTGCTCTCATCACAGGCCTTGTGCTGCTCCCTCCCGACCCCTCAGTGTCCCAAGCCACCCAACTGCTGACAGAGCTCGGGCACCAGCTCTGTAGAGGCTGCTCACGTAACCTTCCCCGCTCCCTCTCCGTGTATTACCACCTTCAGATTTAGCAAAACTCTGTTTACATACTGTTTCCCCTACACACTAAAGACAGGAAACAATGCCCCCGTGGCAAGTACAGTAAATACGTCTTAAATGAGTAAGTTGTTACAAGCAAAAAAGAGCTAAAAGGAGAGATAAAAGCATAGGACAGGACGAGTATAAACAGAGAGAAAGAAGTTGCTGGGAAGATGAACCTATTGATTTGGTGAAGGCTTACGAGGCGTAGAAGACTGAGAGGACCTAGGCTGGGGCTGCGTTAACCAAATGCCACAGACCAAGTGCCTTAAGCAGCAGGCGTTTATTTCTCAGCCTGGAGGCTGGAATCCAACGTCAGGTGTCGGCAGATTCGTGTGTGGTGTGGCAGCTGCCTTCCAGCCATGTCCTCACGAGGCAGAGAAAGCTCTCCTATGTCCTCTTTTTCTTTTCTTTTTAAGGCAGGCGCAGCTCACAGTGGCCCACGCAGGGATTGAACGGACAACCTTGGTGTTATCAGCACCGCGCTCTAGCCGACTGACCACGCGGCCGCCCCGCCTCCTCCTCCTACAGGCACTGATTCCATGATGAGGCCCCACCGCATGGCCTCATCTAACCCATGGCCTCCTAGAGGCTCCACCCGCCTCCAAATACCACCATACTGGGGAGCAGGGCTTTGCCATGTGGATTTGGGGGAAAGTAATCGACAGCAGGAAAGAAAGGGAGAGGATTTTAGAGCTCGTGGAGCTCAACAACCTCACTGATAAGTCGGGAAATAGAATCTCATGAACTATACGCATCCTGCAGACTCGGTAGGAAAGACACACGAGACACAGTTGAGGGCACTGACCTTCGTAGTCCTCTTCGTTCTCAAGATACTCGCCGTCCAGCACATTGAGCAGCCTCAGCACTGGGGTGGGGAGCACCACCAGGTCTTCCAGGTGAGGGGCTGTGGGGCGCATGCCGACAGTTAGACATAAGCCCCCAAAGAGACGGACGCACGGCCGTCAGGGGCTGGGGAGCTAGACGAGCTCTCCTGTCCCATCCGACTGTCAGTGAGCAGGAACCAAGAAAGCCGCACACGACTCACCGAAAGGAATGCTGAAGAACGGGCTGCACAGCGCCATTTCGGCGGGGACTCTTCTGCTCGGGTCGTCGTGAAGCATGCTGAAGCACAAGAACAGTGAGTTTGACAGTGACCACCCAGACTTTTGAAAACGCAGCCAGGAAAGAAAAGAGAACTCAGTGTCCGTCACCGCAAGAATTATGCGGCCGTGACTTTCTGAATCAGCCATCTACAAAAAATCTAAGAGCTATTTATGAGCAAACGCTGCAATAAATGATGATGCATACCGAGGGCATACTATATTCTAATTTAAAATCATGTTTTTGACACAGTGATCCACATTTTATAACATTAAGTGAAAAAAGCTAGATAGATTAACCCAACTGAAAAACAGAAAAAGACAGTGGTGAGATGATTTTTGAATCTTGTCAAAATAGAACAACTTCAGAGCAATAGCAGAGAAACCTGACAGCAAAATCAAACTCCATGGACAACGTGTCAACAAGGCTAGGTCACACCAATAAATGCCAAAACGCAAGAGGTGGGGGACAGACCACCCCCAGGAGTAAGACCTGCAGCTTGTCAGCATCCATGTGGAAGGAAGCAGAGAAAAGCAACAGTTGCCTTGATGGATCAGAGAAAAGAACAACCCAGAAGAGCCAACAAGTACTTGCTGGCAGGCAAGGCACCCGACTGCAGAGAAGCAGTCGCAGCCACAAGGTCTGAATGGGTGGAATCCTCCAGGTTCTAGGACTAACCTGCTGAGGCTCCGTTCCCGGCACAGTCCTGCGGAGGAAAGAAATCTTGGGAACAGAATCCAAACTGAGTAGGATGGGGGGAGAGGAAGAAAGGGCAGGAAAAAGTAGGGGTGGGGAAGAAACAGGAGCTCTCAGGAAAAAAGCAACATTTTTTTAACATTACACAAAAACAACACAAGAAGGAGCCCTGTGTAATTAGGAAAGATATGTCAACTACACCTTCTTCTGTAAGTGTAGGAACATGAATTTCACATAAAAACGAGCCCCTAGCTGCTAGATGGGATGCTGCCCAATTCATGAATCTCTTAATAAAGCGAATTGGATCTTCCAAAAATAACAATGAGCTACATAAAACTATTCTAACACAGCTCTTATAGAAAGACGAGAACTGCAAAATAACGTCCTTCAGACAATCAGTGCATGTCAGAAAGATACGACCACAACACAGATGAACACTATAACCCACCATTTCAAAATGAGCTGAAGATATTTTTTTAAATGATACGAGACATAAAAGAGCAATGCAAATCAAAATTAGAAAACCTCAAAAATAAGGTAATAGGACCCGGGAAAGAATTAGAAAAGAAAAAATCATTTCATAAAATAACTAGAAGAAATACAAACATGGTGAAACACAGGAGATGATGTCCTACAAATAAACAGAAGGCAGAAAGACAATCTTTAAAAATCAAAAAGGAAGAATGAAAGAGACAAAAGATTCAAGAGAAAGTGACAGTCCTGAATACACTCAAAGAAAACCCTATCCAAGTAAATATAAAGCAGGACAGCCTAAAGAACAGCTAAGCAGGGAACAGAATAAACACTAAAAACTGTAATTCAAAAACAAACAAGAAGATCTGAAACTACGCATTTTCCTGAGACTATTGAAACAACCAAAACAACCAAAATCAGGATACAGAGGGTGCCAAAAAAATGTACACACATCTTAAGAAAGGAAAACTGTATTAAAATTGTCATACTCAATATATACTGATAATAAAAGATGAATACAAGTCACAGCTGACTTCTGCAATTACAAGAGGTGGTCAAAGTGGTTCCCATTAGCGTCCAGACACTTCTGATTGCGGCAAAATACTGCTTGAGCAACTTTGACCAAAGTGTCCACTTGTGTACATTTTTTTTGGCCCCCCAGTATTCAGGTAAAATCACTAGACTTTTAAGAAAAAAATGAAATCCTTTGAGCATCTAGATAAAAAGACCAGTGATTTTCAATATAAAGACCACTAGATTCCATCTGACATTTCCACAGCAACACTACGTGCGAGAAGGAAAGAAAGTTAACATGTTCAAGACACTCAAGAAATGAAAACTGCAGGCCCAGGATTTTTATACCCAGATAAACAGACCCTAGAGCACAGAAAGCAGACGTAAACTACGACTGACGTGCAAGAGCTCTCGAGTAGCACTCCTGCGCCCCAGAGAACCGCCTTAGCACCTCACATGAGGAGATGCTGCACGAGGAGCAGCATGAACCCCCGTTTCCAGCTACGTGCACAGAGGAGGTCAGATGAGAACAACACAGAGCACACAGGACGTAACGGCCACACGACCCGGTGATGCACATACAACTCTTTTTCAAATGGGGGGAAAATGGGAAAAGCATATGCAAATATAACTGCTTTCAGTAACCTTACGAGTACTATTATTCTGAGGCTGTTTCAGTGTAATGTGGAATAAAGCAAATGCGTGATTATGAAAATTCTAATTCTGGCATTCCCTCTAGCCTTACAGCCAGAATTACTGACATAGAGGACAGGCAGAGAGGTAAAAAAGAAGTTGCCAGTGGTCTTGAATTTGAACTGGAAGTATCAGGATGACCTCTGTCCACCTGACAGGCCTAGAGACAATGACCACACAGTAGCAGGAAGTATTCCTAAGACTGTGACTTAAAAATACCATTTCCCTAAAAGAAACCATGCTTCCTGGGGAATATGGATACTCCCAGGCCTGGGGCAGGAAACGCCTAAGGTGAACTGGCAACCGCCTGTCACACCAGACAGCAAGGAAGTCATCGAAGGCAAGAGGTCTGCCAGAACCAACTGGCAGAGGCTCAGATTCATCACAGAGAGGACACGTTCAGCTTCAACCAGGATAAAAAGAACAATGTACTAAAATATATCACATGTATATCAAATATATTCAAATCCATTAGTTAATAATGACACTTTGAACTTTCAGGAAGGGGATGATCCCCTTGGGAGGATGACGGGGAAACTGAAAACTAGCAGAGAATCAAGCACTGCCTTTGTCTGTGGTGAACCAAATGGAGAACAAATGACAGAATAAGCAGGGTAATGGCTCTAGGAACTGAGTAGTAACAGCTGCTAACACAGCAAAGAAAGACGGCTACATTATGTGCCTTCTCGTGAAAGAACATAATACCATCAACAGTCCTACAAACAACCACCTTTTAAAAAATCCCTCTAGATGCAACTACCAGTTTACAAGACACAAACAGACAAATATGTTAAACGACACCAGGCTAACACAGTCTGCAAATGTCTGTGGACAGACTGTGGACAACCCTGAGCCAACAGCCCGGCTGTTCAACGATCAACAGGGAGAGGAGAGGAAAAGGTGGAGAGGGGATTTTTAGATTGAGAGAGATGTTTTTAAAAGTAATTAAAAACAAATTTTTTTTTTTTAGAACACTAAACCACAGTGTTTAAGGATGCACACGTGGGTAATAAGCGATAATGAAAAAGAAGAAGTAATCAGCATAAAGACAGGGCAGGGGTTACTTTCAGGGGCAAGAAGCAGCCTGAGTGTGGGACGGAGGCACAGCGACCGTCTTCCGGGCACTGCACCGCTGTGCTTCTCGACCTGAATGGTGGACACAGACATTCCCAAGGCGTCACTGAGCTGCATGTTTGTTCTCAGGGTCTGTGTTTAGTCCACAATAAAAAAAGTTCAAATAATGTGCTTGCACACACAAGAAAATACACAGAAAAATACTGAAAGGAAATAAATCAAGTGCTAACACTAGAAACTGTGTTTAGAATTTTTATTTTCCTCAACACAGTTTTCTGTAGTATTAGCATTTAGAATTAGTTGTGCAATAAGAAAAAAAAGCTGTTAGTCAATACTAGAAATCAGTTCATTTGACTTCCAAACAAGAATCCGTAACACTTTTTCCCATTTTTTAAATTAGAGTTGGCATATAATATACTAGTTTCAATGTCATACTAGTTTCAATCATACTAGAATCCATTAGGTAAGTTTACACTGCCTCTTTTCAATGTAAAATGCAACATGGGGTATCTACTATCAATCAGATACTAACAGCTATTCAAAACTAATTGTCACACACACACACACACTCACACACACGAGTGCAAGTGAAATTGATGAGAGCTGAGTAAGTTCCATGGGTTGTGATGTCCTACAGTTATGTGCGATGTCACCATTGGACAAACTGGGGAAAGGACACAGACCTCTCTGCAACATTTTGCAAGTTCCTGTGAAGCTATAATTATCCAAAAAAAAAAGAAAAAAAAAAACCCTAATTGGAAGATTTATAGGGTCAATATTCCAAAGAAACAATAATACTCTGATTTGATCAAAAGACCCACCCTTTTGCAACATACTAATTACTTTTCTTCATTTCTGGCCCACAACGCTAGAAATGTGAAAAATCAACTACTGGATAATTACATTATTTCTTATTTTAAAACATCTATTGTGATTGCATCTACTCAGAAATCAGAAACACTGTATCTGTCCTGAGTTTTCAATGGCAATTATTTAAAGTATGATATTAGGCTGGTGCTAAAGTAATTGGTTTAAAAGGTTAAAAATTACTGCAGAAACTGCAATTACTTTTGTACCAACCTAATACATAACTACCTTTTTCGAAACTTTTCTTGCTAGTCCAAAGCCAACTTGGTCGTTAGTTAATAAAGACTCTCTTTCAAAACCTACTTTCCATCAAGTGTGTAAAACTGCCCGAGTTACGAGAGGCCAAAGGTACAGCGGCCCATCACCCAACTTCCGCTGAGTAACAGCTTCCAGGAAGGGCCTAACACCTGGTATTCATCAGGAACAAAAGACCATTCCTTTGAAAATAAATTTAGTAAAATGACTCAAGTCACTTGGTTTTTATAGAAGGTCTACAGTAAGATTTTTATTTCTAAGGGGGCAAAAAGTCTACCCGATCAAGCAAACCATAAATAATCCAAATCTATCTGGTAAAAACAGAAATTGAAAGCACCCGCAATTACCTTTTGATAAGGTCTCTGAGGTGATAGGCTGGGATGGCGGCATTCACGACTGCTTTACTGGCAAATATGTGGTCAATGATAGCAGAACTGTTCGCCTGAAAGAGGGAGAACGGTCTTCCTTTGGTTATGCAAGTCAGGGACATTTACTTAGCACCAGGCACACGCACGTCCCGTTTGGGAAGTAAAATGTGACAGAAAGCATCCTCCTCGGAGAGCTTTGGTCTTAGTGGGACACGATGCACAGACCTGGATGCTTCTAGGGAATAGAATGTTCTTCCTCTGCTCTCAGCACCTGGCGATTTAGGAACATACACTACCTGAACGAATGAGAAACAAGTACCAAAGCAACCACGTCAAAACGTAGCTTAATGCGAAGTGAGAAAATGAATGTGTGCTAGGAGAGGCAGGGTCTCAGTGATGGGTGTTCAACTGGTTTTCAGACAGAAATGAACTATCAAAGAGATAAGGCAGTACTTTAAAACCACGTTCTATTATTCTGATCGGCTCTGGCCCAAGCAGAAACAGTGCAAAGGGCTCAATGATGCTGGATGGAATCGGTCCGTAATTGTACGACATTAGAGAGGACACTGGCCTCCTGACTGGTGGGAGTACCAATGACAAAGAATGACACTGGTTTTACTCACGTGGCTGCATTTTTTTTTTTTCGCCAAAAGTAAGCATTAGGTACACCCAGTAGGCTATTAAAGCATTCCCTCCAGGAACTGCCACACCACAAAATTGATGACGGGGCTTAAAAGAAATAAAACTCTGCAAAGTATAAGAGCCACACACTAACTACGTATTAGATGCTCAAACAAATACTTCATACGAAACCAATAATAATTCCCAAGTTGTATTGTTTATC